>NC_137737.1:153143662-154343662 GCF_963264785.1 Psittacula echo | reverse complement strand
CATTTAATGGACATAAGCTGTATCTTGAGATCCACTGAACTACTCTGTGCACTGAGGCTCCAAATATTAGATCTGATAGATCCAAAGTGTGAGAAACCTGGTTTTCAGTTTCAAGTCAAATTCTGCTGATTTGAAGACACAGTAACTCCAGTTGTAGCTTAAGAATGCAATGAACTTGCGGGTTACTAACGAATGGCTTACAGTGCAGTTCCAAAGCCCTTCTGCTCCAACATAAAGCCAAGAAGCTCTGGAACATTTCAGTTGATTATTCCATAAATAAAGCTCATTTATGATACTGAATGAATCATTTTAGTAGAAATCATTTACTTTTAACAGGTACCAGTTTAATTCAAACTATTGATTTTTCTCCCTTCTATGTAAAACTAGAAACATCTGATCAAAAGGTTAATTTTGAAATATTTCATACAGATAAACACTCAAAAGATATCAGCCACTAAGTTACTATTATTTCTGATACACTCTACCCCGACAATCAAGGAGTAGGAGTCATCCCTAAAGGTATAAAGTCATCATAAAGACAAGTTTTCATTACAAAATTAACAAATCCAGCCTATCTGCTGGTGAAACAAGCAAATAAGCCTGGCAGACCCAAGTTAGCTCTTACACAAGATAGCTCACATACATGTTTCATGGGTTCCATTTAGAGTTTATTTGCCAAAAAAAACCCCTTCCATTTGTCATGATTTATGGTTTGTATTTTAATTGTCAGGTAGTTTTTGTTCCAGTTAGGAAGTGATGTTCAAAGCTACGCATTGTATAGTTAAATATATGCTTGTCTTCCCCTAAATTACAGTCAAAACATGAATAAAATTTCACCTCTTTTAAGATTGCTGCTGGAAATTTAGAGTTTATTTGCCCAAAAATACAACAAAAACCCAAATTCAGGTGCAGTATTGAACTCAAGCTTGTAAATTGTCTCTGAATTAGATGCACTGGATTCTATTAACACAATGCCATCTAAGCAGTTCTGTACAAGTCTGATCAGTCACATTCATTAGGTCTGGCTCAGAAACAGACATGCCAGAAACCCCCACTGCACTCACCCTTCTCCCTCGTACAGCACAATCATATCCAAACTGCTGTAAATACCTAAAACTGTCCTCAAGTTCATCAGCATCACCTTAGTTTTATTACAGTAGCAAAGCAGTCACACTGCTTTCCAGCACAAGCTGGTCTGGAAGATTCTGCAATATTCACAGTTCTACAGGATAGCTGAACTCTGAAGAGCCAACCATGAATGCTATTCTACACTGGATGAATCATCTATGTTAAATCAAGGGCTGTTTCTACATTAAGACAGCTTCTGATATCTTAAGAATTGGTATGTTATGGATAATGGTATGTATACAAAACAAAGATAAAAGTCCACAACACAAAGTTGCTTTGAGACCAGCTCTGAAGCATATGCCACATACAGTACATTAAGTGCATCACAGAATGGTTAGGGTTGAAGAGACCCTAAAGCTCATCCAGTTCCAACTCCCTGCCATGGCCAGGGACACCTTTCCACTAGACCAGGCTGTTCCAAGCCCCATCCAACCCAGCCTTGAACACTGCCAGGGATGGGGCAGCCACAGCTTCCCTGGGCAACCTGTGCCAGGGCCTCACTACCCTCACCATAAGGATTTTTTTTCCTAATATCTTAATAATGAAAAATATCAAAATTATGGGAACCTCTGCAAAAGCAGCGTCAAGATTCAGATTAACAGACCTGGGAGGAGACAACTGAAGATTGGAAAAACTTCAGCTGAAGTTCAAGCCAAGTTACACTGCAGCAGAGATAAATGGTTCCCCCTACAGTCTTATATCATTATAAAGTATCACCAAATATGCATTAGCTTGAGTAAAAGAATGCAAGATTTTAGGAGGGGTAATTTCCCAAACCCTCTGATCACTGAAAGCACATCCTCATGCATCTATCTACATCTCTGGCTTTGGGGGTAAAAATACACCATGAAGTGCTACAGCTTTTTATCAAAATCCTTAAATATGGGATTCTATCCCTTGGCCTTGGAATCTGTATTGCCCACAAATATTGGTTAACTATACAGGAAAGCATGCATTTGCTTCCTTTTTGGAGTGCTGTATAACTAAAAAGCATCCAATTTAAGATATATTTTAAAGGAAAAATTCTATCCCAATAGAAACAAAAATAAATCAATTTTTTACTCGAAAATTGTTTCCTCCAGATACTCATAAACCCTCATTTTAAGAAGTACTTTTGCAGGTATAGTATAATGGAGATTATGGACATCACTGCTTAACACTCATTTCTTCAGAATCCCTGCATCAAAACACGATTAACAGTTAGAGATTTATGTCCTTACCAGATCACTGTCTGAACCTATTCCCTGAAAAGAGTTCAGAGAAAACACAGATAAAGAAGTACACAAGCAAGCATAAGCATTTGATCTACAGTATGAATTTCAGCAAAAAAGGAATTAATGCCAATGCTACAGCATTTTTAAATATATATATAGCAGAAAGGAGGATATAATAGAAGAAGTAATCCTCCTTTATCCCCACCAAGACAACTCTGCTGAGAATGGTTCATCCAGTTAAAATACTTAGTGAAAGTATAAATGCTTGACCAAATGCTTTCCTGTAAAGCTCTAAACAAGCCATTGTCATTAAAGCCATAGAAAGCTTTCTTGGCATATTAGTTTTCTGGAAGGGTTCCTTTGTGATAAGGTCACTAGAAAGAAATAGTTACTTTAAGATTCAGAGCACTTTCTTACAATGAAAGGGAAAACAGGAAAATATCAACATTCTTCTTACTTATTTCAAGAAAATTCTGTTTCTAAATGAAGATAAATACTTCAAGCATCTACATTCTACCACTTCAAACTACTCCCCTTCAATAACAGCAATAGAATCATAGAATAGTTTGGGTTGGAAAGGACCTTAAGATCATCTAGTTCCAACCCCCCTGCCATGGGCAGGGACATCCCACACTAAACCATGTCACCCAAGGCCTCGTCCAACCTGGCCTTGAACACCACCAGGGATGGAGCATTCACAACTTCCTTGGGCAGCCCTCACAACAACAGCCTCACCACCTCACAGTAAAGAACTTCTTTCAATAACTTTACATAACAACTGCAGATCTATTATATATACCAATGACATCTTGAAATAGGCATTTTCTCTTTAAATGTTAAGCTAAAAGGCTTATATGGATACCAGCTCCTTAAGTCAGTAACTTTTGAGAGCATGTATCTCAAGTATTACTTCAGGGAACACAATACAGACCACTTCTTACTGATTTCTGAGATTTACCCAGTATTTAAGTGTAGATCCACAAGCAATTTATACATGGTAGGCTGTCACAAAACAGAAAGAATTTTCCCCCATAGTTTTGATCCATCTCATGGAAAGCCATCATCATTCCATTTATCATCCATGGAAGCCATTTCCCTCCAGAAGCAGAACACTTGAGTTCACTAAACTCCCAAAGCAAAATCAGATTTCTGAGATAAAACCATTTCACAAAGCATTAGATGTGTTGGAAGTGGATAACACCCTCCTTACTCATTCATACGTAACTAAGCTATGAAACACCTTTTTACACAGGCTGACATTTCATAGCAATGTCAGGACAGATCCAGAGTCCCTTCAAGACAACCACACCATGACCTTCCATGGCCAGCTTACTTTCTGCCTTCAAGTCTGCACAAGTTTGAAGACTTTCAAGCACGAAATACAACAGAAGCATAGGTTTAAGGGTCACATTTTCACACTTGACAGAGTCAGTTGAGGTATTCAGCTGATCAAATAGCAAGGTGTATTAAATCACCCTGAACTCCATTGCCTAAACTGACAAGATCTCATTCCACTAACCACAATTTACACATCCAACATCCACCTGAATTCCTACCTATAGAGAATTTCATTTTGAACTGAATCATGCCTCAAAAAGTTGGCCCTTTTCCTATAAGCTTACATAAAAGCCCTAACCTCTCTCATCCTTGCTTGTAGCACATGTCCCAGTTACCATAAGACTGCAGCATTACCAAAGCATGTTCAAGCCTCACCTAAATACCTCAGATTAATTTCCATATCACAGCAATTCAGACTTCTGAGATATCTGTAGAGCTGACCAACCTGAAAAATTCATGACTGGATATAACTGGATTTTGTAGACTTGACTGGACCTGCAATGTACAGAACAGCTTCCACAAGGTTTAATCTTAACAAGGAAGATATGTCACCATATCAAGACAAATTCAGGGTTTTTAATGTACAACCTAACAAACAAATGAAATTAAGTCAAATGCATAACCAGTCTCAAAGAGAAACTGAACATAACTCCTGGGACTATCTAATTATTTCATTAAGCAGCCAAAATTCAGGCTGTCTTGGTTATTCTGTCAAGGTCCAGACACAAAAGTAGATGTAGGCAAACTGCCTCTAGCATGAGTTATTAGGCCTGTTAACACTGCTAAGGTTTGAGCAAGACAAAAGGTCCCATCTAAAATATATATATATATATATATAAAATAAACTCAGTTTATTTCAGGGAAAGCAAAGACATCCAGAAAAGTGAAATCCCTGCTTCTGAATGAGGTCTGCCAGATTCTTTTCCAGTAAGAAACCCAGCTGCTTTGAACTCCACTTCAGAATCTTTCTGCTGCAGTTAACCTGTCACCTTCCAGGGCTGTCAGAGCTAATGAGGCTGAATCTGCACAGGGCTCAGCTATGAGCCCATGAGAATGTATCTGACAGGACAGGTAATGTGAGCAGGCATTACAATGCCAGGTTGATCAGATCAGAGCTAGGACTGCCTGACCCTTCTTGAGGCTGTTATGATTTATTCAAGAAATCAGAGTCAGACAGAAGTTTTAAACAGGGAAAGGGCAATGAAATACTTCAGGGAAACTTGATTAACCCTGTGTCAGATCTTGTAAACTCGGAATGGGGGTAGTGTACTTGTGGGCTGTTTTGGCCAAGAGACATCATTTATCACAAAAAATTGGTTGATATTTCATTAATCCTATCTATATACCTAAACAGGAAAGGCATCTCTGCTTGCCAGTCATCATCAGCAAATATAAAGAAAAGAATAGTTTCTGCTAGCAAAGTCACTTATATTCATAGTTAGAGTCATTTTCAGATATTAAACCCTGTTCAAGATAACTTTAATTTTGCTTTTTTGATCCCGTTTAAAAGCAGAATTATGGATATGAATAGAACAGTGCTTCCCCAAAAAGCTGAAATAAAGTTTCCTCATTACTTTCTGGAAACCCAAGTTTGTCAGATTCAACACAAACTGGCACTAGTTTGACAGATTAATTACTGTAGTGACTTGGTCAGCTTCAAATAGCAGATTCTCAGTTCATTAACACAAAATAGAATATATCTCCTGAAGCACTGGAGGTATCTTTTTGTTCAAGATCTTGCACAATAGTTAATAGCATTAGTGTGGACTGCAGGCACACAGAAACAGACGCCAGCTTGCTAGGAGAGCTGCTCTAAATTCAATACTCACATGCAGAAGGGCTTTTTGCACAGATTTCATCCATATTTAAGTCTTAAAGTTTCATTCCTCTGAAGCATTTGTCACCAATCAGTGATCAGCAGGAAGGAGAAAATTGCTCATAAATCAGAACCAAATCTTTTAACTATTTTTCTGAGGAAGTCTCACTTGACATCTTCTGCAGATGACACATTCACACTAATACTAATACTAACACCTCTTGCAGGCAAAATCGTCTAGGAAACCACACACTCACAGGGAAGAACTGCATAGAGGCATAAAGCATTTACATGAAGCATCACTTCAGGTTTTATAAGCAGCACATAATACTTTCTGCTTAAGTTCTGCAAAATCTGAATAGACAATGCATGCATTCTAAATACAGCTCAGTGAAACCAAGATGACTGGAATAATTCTGTATCTACCCCAAACGACTCGACAAAGCATCTCTAAGCCCGCCTCTGAACACACCTAAAAGGAAGGGGATTAGCCTTTAGCACAAACATTAGGATGCAGAAAGACTTGTTCCCTTGTGTACAGGCTTTCAAAATTCATGTCACCCACTGCAGACTACAGTATGCCAGGATAAAGCTCTGCTTCCCATGCTGAAGCAATGTCACTTCATACAAGGCATTTAAATTTATTACGTCTCAGAAGTACAAACCTGGTCTAGTAAGCAAGTGATGCTAAACTGCAGTGACTGCTTGTGGCTTAGGGTAGGTGTTTCAAAGATCTAGAGTACCTGTCATAAGTCTGAATACATACTCCCAGACTACTCTTTTCAACACCTTTGGACTATATGGAAACTTTAATAAGCTTTATACATATATACATATATTTACATTACATCTCTATGTAATAAAATGGAAATTTCTACAAAAAATTGAGCCCTGTTATATTGAGGTAAAAATATTGTTAGATAATACCTAGACTTTTTGCTCACCCTGGCAGAAGGGAGATATGTGAGTAGAGATACCAGTATTCTGCTCTCTGTGGAGAAAGTCCTAGACATAGAAACTGACACATGAGTTGTATTCTGTGCCCCCTGGATCCTGGTGGTCTAAACAGAGACATACTGGATTACATCAAAGCTCTATCTGGATATAAAGTCAGGTTTCTTTCCATAGCACACACCAGGTTTTATTCTAACTCAAAGACTTCTCCACGGACCAGAACTACTGAGCACACAGCAGAGCACACATGCCCATTGAGAAGATAGCAAGGACTTTTCTACTTGTTATCCTGAAGAAGAATTTCAGTGTATCATCCTATAAAGTTGAAACAAGCTTCTTTCAAAAGGCACCACTTCCCTTTAAGACCCATTTTGCCCTTCTTCCCATTGAATGAAAGCATCTACATTTCAGTACCCATAAGAAGCACCCTGATTACAAACACTGACCATGTAAGCCATCCTGATTACAAACACTGACCATGTAAGCCATCCTGATTACAAACACCGACCATGTAAGCCATCCTGATTACAAACACTGACCATGTAAGCTTCCCTTGTCTTTTACCATCTCATCATTACATTTCTGTAATGTTTTTCTATAGCTCTTCCTAGTCAAAGATGACTTTTACAGAGTTCCAAACAGGTGCCTGTATGTAAGCAATATGCAGTCTTGAATTCACTGAAGCAGTATTTCATGAAACTCCAAACAGCAATAAAGCAATCCTTGCAAGTCACCCAGCAGTCTTGTGAGAGAAACACTGATGGTGTGAGGGGAAAAAAACATTAAGTAAAAGTATTCCTAAACAAATGAAGGAATTAAAGAATTCCTTTCCTCCATGAGCAGAAACAGAAGCAGTCTTGAACTCTGTAGTAGGAAAAAGCCATTTCAAGCAAATAAAAAAATGCAAATATTATTTTCATATGATCAGCTTTAATTTAAAGAGGGACCAAAAGAAAACAGTTCCACAGCTTACTAAATATTGAATAAATGCTTCCAGGTAGCAATATTTTAGTGCAGGAAAATACTTGGCAGTAGAAGTTCAGAATTCATTGTGGTCAAATACTAACAACAGTCCCTACCCCTCCAGAGTAGACTGCATCATTTACTAGTGTAGACCTAACTAATTCAAGCCTAGCAATAGCCAAATTCTAAGAAGACAAAAATTAGAAGTTTACACAGTGAGTTCCATAATGGTGCATTTTAAGCTACACTGCTACCTACAATAAGAAAGCTTCAAAGCCTTTCATTGGAGTCAACTTAAATATATCTTAATCCTTTTAATATCCTGAAGAGAACGATCTTGCTATCCAGAGGGCAGGATTCCTTTATCAATAGTTCTCAACATACTATTTTGTGTGACCAGCACAGCTTTCCTGTGTATTTATTCCAACAAGAACCATTCCCATCTTAGAACTCCTACAGAACAGACTGTAGAACAGCAGCTGTAGAGATTAACAGTTTTAAATTACAGAATCATTTAGGTTGGAAAAGACCTTTAAGATCATTGAGTCCAACCATAAACCCAACACTGCCAAGTCCACCACTAAATCATGTCCTTAACTGTCCATACATGGCCTCAAATTACCTTCAAAATAGCTTAAAGGAATTCATTACTTTTATTCTGTATTTTGCTACTCATTAATAGTATTCATTCACCATGATAATCACCTAGGCATTAGACCAAGGCAATTTAAAGTTGACACAGCTTCAGCTTCATAACATTCTGAATATTAATGGTAGTCAGATGTCAAAATCTGTTTTAAAGAGTTACATCCAAATATAGTTTCACTAAGTCTTTACTTAACCCTATACACTGAAAGTAAACCACTAACTGCACCTCTGGGTAAGTTTCTTTGTCTATTACAGCCTAAGGCTTCAATCTACAAATAAAATTACAGCCATAACACAGCAATGCATCAGAAGACAAAGAATTAGAGCACTATAATGCAAAATTGTAACAGTTAAAATAGTTAAAATAGTGCAATAACTTTTACAAGCACTTATATTTAGCAAGTATGAAAATGGGGCTTACCTTTGGGAATTGTTTTACTGGAATCAAAACTTTTTGTCCCAGCTTCATATTCTTATTGATGACTACATCAATATACTTTTCTTCTTCCTTTCCTTCCCCTTTCTGGAATTTTTCAATTTCTGTTAAAGGGAAGAAGTTAATTATTTTCTCAGTTTAATGCAACAATCTAAGAACTGAGGATCTTCAAAGTCAGTATAAATTGAAAACTTTAAAGCCTAACACTATGGCATAATAAACATTGCACATTATGTAACTAATGCATATAACTGGTTATGTAGGTCAATGGGATAGACCATGTTTTGCTTTTTCCAGCTTTAATATTCATGTTCATATCAACACCTCTCAAATTATAATTCCAAGCATTTTAAACATTAACTTTTAACTTAGCATTACAATACATTTATATTTTATATGGCTCAAACAGTAAAAACTTAGATACCTCTGTTAATTTTTAAGTTCAAAAACTTATAACTAGGTTAGTACTAAACTATTATCTCCTCTATATGGCAAACAGAGTCTAGAGTTTTAATGAGCAAATGTCTATCTTTTGACACCTCAGGGATGTAGTTGAGACATAGATCATATCCAAAAATCTGATGAGCTCTACCAATGACAACATAATTAGCAATGAGATTTAGAAGCTCAAACCCAGCCTGCATGACTGGGTTTGTCATTCCAGGGATACATATAAAACTGATTCTTGATTATAATTCTGTCCAAGTACTGACTCTCCAGTGTGCTAATGAAAAATTGCAGGTTTCACTTCATTAGTGGGAAAACATGATGAGCATACAAGGAAACTAAAAATGAAGTACTGCTTGAAGCCTTTGCTGGATCACATCCAGCATGCTGTGGGTTAAATGCATTAGCACAAGACATACCAAAATCCAATCAATTTCAGAAGTATAACAGAAGTTATTCTAACTAGTTAACATTTGTCCTCAACAATGATTTTCCAATCTCAGTTTTTCACAAGAAACATGCTTCTACTCTACCAGTGGAAGTTAATGTAATTTATCCTTGAAGTTTTTTTTAGTAGGAATGTGAACTTGCAACAATAGCAGACAGTAACAAGAACCTGTGTTCAAAAGAAACCAATCAAAAATACAGAAGAAAGCATCCTTTAGGTACACTTTTAAAAGACAACTTAGTTTCATATAACTTCCAATGAAAAACACAAGTAGTAAACCAGTACATTTCTTGCTACTGAAAAATCCACTCAGCTTGAAAGAACACCAGTCCATTCCCATTTACCACAACAGAAACGAAGATAACATCTTTCCCTATAACGAACTCCAGCCTTCCATGCAAGCTTTCACCTCACTAGCACAGAACAGGAAATAAATACTATTGCATTTATTCAAGTTAGTGCTAAGTAACTTAAGATCTAAAAGCCAAACTAGCCTCAGACTAACCCGAGGGCTTCCCCAGCTATACTGTCATATCTTGGCAAGTCCCTAAGAAGCTTTTGATTCATATGGATTCTAGTAATGTAACCATTTTGGAGAAGCCCTGTCAAAGCAAACTTCCTCTAAGTGTCCTTTACATTGCAGCATGCTCAGAGAAAACTCCAAACCCCTCAGCTGAATCCAGGTAAAACCAGAATTCACACGAGTTTTGTAGATGCCACTTTATGGACTAGATAATTATGGCAATAAAACAGATGTAAAATTACACTGAAGTTTATTTCCAGATGAAATTAAGACTGAAGTTTTATAGGGCATGATGTTCCCATCCAGAAAGCAGGTGACTGGTATTTTTTAGACATCCAAGTTCTGAATGTCCTATTCAAACGTAAGCGTAGTACTATCACACACAAATAAACTACTTTTAATACCCCTGCTTCCTGATGTAACAAGAGCAGTTGTGATGAACCTCTTTGATTCTCTTGGAAATCAAAACACTTAAAGGTTTCTATGTTTTGCAAGTGGAAAACAAACATGACACTGCTTCTCAATGATGCTGTTGGTTTACACTATTGACAGTATAAGCACTCAAAGCTCAAAACTGATCATAAATACAATATTCTTTAGAAACATTTTACATCAAGAAATACCACATATTAAAACCATAATACATCCATTTTGTTATGGCTAAAGCAAATGCAGTTACAATAAAATGTAATACAACATAATTTAGTATTGACTTTAAATGTGAAGACCAGACTTTGTTTGGAAAATTAATGCACTGTGCTATTATTTTGGAAGAGATCAGTGTACTAAAGACTCCTGGTAGGCAGATTGATGCGAAATCCTTAGTTTGCAGTAGGTGTAATTACTGTTACAGTGTAGGACCTTTTTCCTGAAGTAACCTAAACTTACAAATAAAAGTACCTTTAACATCAAAGCCCACCATGGTTCTCTCAACTGGTGAAGTTAATCAGTTTTATATGCATGCACAGCAACCCCCATGCCTACCTGCAAATTTAATACCATAAAAATTTTACCTCCAGAAGCAGAAAGGAATTTTAAATTATAATCACAAGCTTATGAATGAACAGCGGTTTAGGGACCTTCCTCGATATCGCCAAGAAATTACATTTAAAAGTGAGTTTTGCTTCAGGAATATTCAGATGTCTGACTTGTCAAGGTTAAAAAGTATTTGAAGAGTTAAGAGCAGTAGCATTCCTCAGGTGAGCCAGCTGTATAAACCCCTTATAACATCAGTACACCATTATTTGTATTTCCTAAATATTTTAGCTTACAGAATGTATTTGAGTACAGTTTTTGAAGGACTCAACTGCAACAACTTCATTAATGCTGGATACACTCAATTCTATAGTATTTCAAGTAAGTTAAAGGTTGTAGAAAAAACATTCCCCTCTTGTTCTAATAAATATGAAAAGAACTCCATTCATTACTCTGAAGAACAGTTTCCCTACCCCAAACAGCTACATACTTTTTATTGACTACTTTAAGAATAACCATTTCTTTATTCTTTAACTTCCACTGTTTAATTGACTTTCTACTGCCTAAAGCTACTGAGACTCATAGGAAGCCACCAGTAAATGCTCAGTAAGATGGATCACAATTTTCCCTATTGGTTTTGAAGTCAGATGACTTTTTTCTCACCAGCTCATTGCCAAAACACTACAAAATAAGATAAAAGATTTTTCCTATTATGGTCTAAAGTTAATTATATTGACTTTATGCATATTCACTGCTATCATTATGACTTTAATTTTGAATGAAAGTCAAGGACACTGAATTACTGAAAGTTTATCCTATATTGAGAGCACATTTGCTCAGATTTTTTGGGGTTTTGTTATTTTTTTGCTCTCAAATCTAAGATGAAATAAAGTTAAGCATCAGAACATTATCTTACCTGCACAGCTCATTCAATACCTATCATTCACATCTAGCTTTAGATAATTAGAGAAAAAAACATGCCAGATTACAGAGGAAATCCAATCAGCTTTTCAAGGTCAGATGAATAGGGAGATTTGCCTTTTCCTAATCCTTAGATTACATTCTGTACTGCTTGGCTACGTGAAGCAATGACATTCCCTAGATCACAAATAGAAAAACATGTGATTAAAGCTTTTTATAATGCTAAAGATTAAAATCCCATTTTCTGAGACCAAGGATGCCGCTAATGCAATAGTCCAGGAATTAAACTGGATGAAGTAATAACTGCATGATTTTTGTCTTTACATTTAATCATAGCAGAGAGCTCTAAGCAACGATTACTCCTCAGTTCACCAAATAATGTTGCTAGATACATCAGATAATGACAAAGTAGAATTGTTTCATGTTAATCTGTAGGTAGAATTAATCTTCCTGTGGCAGAACTACAAGCCAGGATTCCAGCTCCCTCTCCTAACACAATATAAATACTTGCATTTAATGTAAAACAAAGTGATGCTCTATCTGCCTGCAGGAAATCAATATAATCAACATAAGATCAAATGTCAAACTCAAACACAAATGTTTATTGCATTTGCCCTTAGAGTGTTCCCAGAAAAACAAGATCAGGAGAAAAGAATCAGGTAAATCTGTCTGCAAATCCTTCAGAAGTATTCTATTTTTTCTTTAGGTTCAGAACTCTTATCAGACACCCTAGAAAATCCAAGTCATAGAATCATAGAATGGTTTGGGTTGGAAAGGACCTCAAGATCATCTAGCTTCAAACCCCCTGCCATGGGCAGGGACACATCACACTAAACCACTAAAGACTCCATTCAACCTGGCCTTGAACACGCTGCCAGGGATGGAGCATTCACAACTTCCTTGGGCAACCTGCTCCAGTGTCTCAGCACCCTCACAGTAAAGAACTTCCTCCTTATATCTAACCTGAACTTCCCCTGTTTAAGTCAGAACCCAAATTTCATTTCATACCTACTTCAGATGGAATAAAAAGTGACGAACCCAAGGGTCAAATTCTAAGACATCCAAATGATGTCCATCCAAACTGCCCTGCTATTTCACTAGAAATAATTTCCACTTTAATTTTAAAACATAAAATATTTGAAGAACAACATTACACCTTATGAATACTCCTAAACAACACCTGAAACACTATAGTGGCTTTGGAAGCTGCTAACACTATACAACAGCAACAATATGTCCAAATTGAGCTAAACAACACCAATTTTGACAGCTTGTAGCTAAAAGAAAGATACCAAAAGTTAGACCAAGTCAACCAAACAAGTCAGAACTACTGAAGGATGTCCCAGTAACAATAGTATTTATCAGTAAATTCTCAGGACTTCATAGTTTACTTGGAAAAACACACCACCTTCAATTCAGAAAGCTCTTAAGTGAAGGCTGTGGAAATACCTTTATATACTTCCTTGTTCTTTTACTTCTTGGGAAAAAATCACTGCTATTGGCTAAAACCAGCACTGAGATAGACTGATAACCTGGTCTGGCAGTATGATTCCTTTGGTTCCACATTAAAAAGTGACAGCACTACAAAAACATTTGGCTTATTAATTATAAAGATCTTCTTTAACAAACACACCCAAGCTTTGGTAAGAGACAAGCTTCCAGAGGAGGGCAGGGACTCCAAGCCACTTGTGGAAGAATTTCAGCATGGCTTTTCCTTAATGGAGAAACAATGTCTACAATATCAGTTTCTTCAAACTTTCTATAATCCTAATTCAGAGTATCAGGAAGTACTTCTGAAGCACTCTTCAGGATTAAAGTATTACTTCTCCAGCATTCCATACTGTTTCTTATTTGAAGATTTTCATTGTGGCAAAATCCACACTTTATCTCAAAGCACAATTTAAGCACACCTATTCTGAAAATACTGGCAGTTACAACTTCTCTACGGGTTGGCTTTGTTTGCTATGCTAGATACTGATTTAATGCTCACAGTCCTTCCATGACTTGTTCTGGTAAATCCAAAACATAGGACAATGAACATAACAATAGCTCTAATTTTGATGACATTGATGAGAACTTAATCTCATTACAGTCACAGTGAAATGGTCTCAACTGTGCTTCAGATTATACAGCTCTTACACTGACTCCTTTAATCCCTAACCCACTAATTGAGGGATTAAAATTTATCAAAAATAGCAGCTTTCCAACAAATACCTGTCTTTTCAGATGAAAACAGTACTGCGCAACATAAACTTAAACTAGAATCAACACACTGAGGCTTCAATACATTTCAAAAGGCTTTCTGAAATAAACACCACAGACTTACTGAAAGCAGCCTCTAAGAGACTGTCCTGGTTCAGCAGTAGCAGTCATTTTTTCTCCTTCTTAGTAGCTGGTGCAGTGCTGTGGGTTTGACTTTTGGCCTGGGAACAGCACTGATAACACCACTGTTTTCAGTTACGGCTCAAACGTTTAGTCTGACCAAGGACTTTGTGAGCCTTATGCTCTGCCAGGGATGAAAGGAAGCCAGGAGGAAGCAGAGACGGGGCACCTCACCCAAACTGGCCAAAGAGGTATTCCATAGCACAGCACATCATGCCCAGGATGTAACTGAGAGTTACCTGGAAGGGCTAGTTCACTGCTGGGTGGGGTGAGTTATCTATCAGTGAGTGGTGAGCAGTTGTATTCTCTTCCCTCGTTATTTCTATTATTATTATTATTGGTGGTAGCAGTAGTGATTTGTGTTATACCTCAGTTACTGGACTGTTCTTATCTCAACCTGTGGGAGTTACATTCTTTCAGTTCTCCTTCCCATCCCTCTGGGAGTAAGGGGAAGAAAGGTGGGAGGGGAGTAGACTGCATGGTTCTGATTTACAGCCTGGGCTTAAACCACAACAGAGACCTGCTACTCACTACCCCTGCCCTCTTGATTAGCATGAACCTGGACAATGTTCAGCATAAAGTTGAGTTCTCAGTGATACAAGGCAAGAGGATGCGAGGCAATGGGCATGAAATAAAACACAGGACATTCCACCTGAACATGAGTAAGAACTTTACTGTAAGCATTGCAACAGGTTGCTCAGAGAGGCTGTGGAGTCTCCTTCCCTGGAGATATTCAAGAGCCATCTGGACACAACCCTGAGTAATGTGCTCTGGGAGACTCTGCCTGAGCAGGCAGGTTGGGCTAGATCCCTGGTCACCTCTTCCAACCTCAACCATTCTGTGACTGCGACCCTCCTAGTTCTGGGACTAAACAGAAGAGGCAAGCTTAGCCCCCTGCTTTAGAGTATGTTAAAAGATGCTTAGCATGCCTAGTTAGCTTTAAAGTGGTTTCTGTGTATACATTCATAAAACATAAGCAATTCCTCATTTTGAATTGCATGTAGCATCTCAATGTCCTAGGAAAACAAGAAATCCACAGTTAAGAGCAGCAACTAAACATTTTCTGATGTAACAAAATGCTTGGACAAATATCCCTCTTATTCCACCCACAAGATATTTCCAAAGCAAATACTAATTAATGTATCTTCATGAAAGAGACAAATTAGGGAGCTAAATATATGTGGAATGGCTACATCTAGATCCATCCTCAATGGTTCTGAAAGACTGAATCAGAAACACAATGAAATACACTATTTTTTATGCATCTGTTCTATTACTATATGCATCCCCACTCCTCTGTGAACTTCAGAAGAGTTCACTTATCCTCCTTAGCCATCACTGTGATGCCTTAAAAATCACCTCCACAATAGGTCCTAATTCTGAACTGTATTAAGAACATGAACTGCACATAAGAAACAGGAGTGTTTCAACAAATGCACATTATAACAATAGTTTAATTCAGAATAACTGTCTTTCATATGCCACCTTAATTTTGTGGAACAATTGACAACGACTCTTAATTTGAATTTACAATAAAATGAGTGGTTCATGCTATAATGATGTCTACAACATTCAGCATCCTCAAATTAATAGTAATATCCCTGTTGAAGTACTCAAACCAATCTTTATTTAAATTGCATTCACAGGCATTGTAAGTTCTATTTTACAGTCTAAGTACTACTGTCTGCACTGATCTGAAAATACATTTCAGTCACCAATATGACAAATATTTTGAATAGGCCTTTTTATTTAAGCAATTCAAAACCTATTACCTTCACATCAAAAATGACTCCACTTAAATCTGTTTAGACTGATTAATATTAGCAATAAAGTAGGAAGTACCAGAGTAGAAACTGTCAAAAGTAACATAATATATTAACAGATGTTCAGTCAGTCTTGCTCAGGAAAAACCCAGGATGTCAACATAGGCTGCAGTCCCATTTACCCACCCTCCTTCACTGGAAATTACTATTTATCTCATTGTGAGTGGAGTTTCTGAGCTTATAACAAAGTGCTAAAGCTTCCCATACAGTTTACCTACTGCTAAGGTCAGGAATCCATTAACTGCAAAAACTGTCAACTCATCAGGAACTTAGCAAATCCAAATGCAATTTAAGCATACACATGGAAAACATCACCGAATACCCTACACTCAGTTACTAACTTGAATGTTACATCCTAGCAGGACTAACACTTGACTGCCATGTTCCTCCCTGCTTCAGGAACACCTAATGTTGCTGCTTAAATGGGAAGAGCACAAGAGCATTTTTTGCCCTGCATTGAGCAGGAGACTGGACCTTCTAGAGGTTTCTTAAAGCCTCAGACACCTTACGATCCTTTCTATAAGCAGAAGGTGTCTGGAAAGGGACCCTTACTGTCTTGGTTTTACCTACCATATCTACCGCGCAACAGTCTGCAGATAGATTCCCTTTCTGCAAATACTTATGTGCTTCTATATGACAACACAAGTAGCCAAACAAGCTCCGAAGACCCTCTGAACCATTCAAATGGTATGGTAGGAACAAAATGGAGGAGTTGGTGCTAAGTGATCTTTATCTTTAGCAGACATTTCTTAGGGAGTTTCAAACATGAGCCTAAAGCAGTTCCCTCATAAAAGCAGCATGCGCAAGCGTGACAACTGACAGTATAGGTATAAGCTTACTTTGGATTCAGATTTCAAACGTAAAGCCGTGACTTTATTTCAGGAGGGAATCCAACATTCAGATCATCTTATACTACTCAGGACACAGACAAAATGAAGTTAATTTTTTGTACCCAGAGCCCTTACAAAAAGCTGTTCTGTCTTTCACTGTAGGAACACAACCAGGTAGCCTTTACGCAAGATTTCACTTGTCATCTTGGTGAGTCATCAAGAATGGTCTATATCCTTTCTTATTAAGTACATAGTACTACTCAAACTTTGTGAGTCCTTTGACAATTTCCACAAGAAGGAAAAGCATAATTCAGATCCCATTTGAAAGAGGATACAACCTGCAGCTCTTAATCTGCATCTATCACATTTAAAACTACTGCCAAGATGAAATACTAGCCATAGTACACCCAGTTATTGAACCCTGAAGCAGATTTGGGCAACATTAGAGACCACACATAAAGCATTAGGGCACTATCGAAGACAGTGTAGCCTAAAAACCTGTCACTAGATTTAAACAAACCACACTTCAGACTGGAAGATACCTGCACTACCAAAGCTCATCTTAACAGGGAATCTTCCATCCCTGTATTTTGTACAACAGTTACATAACACCGTAAAACTGCTTACGAAGCATTATGAAAGCTTTATGTAGCCATCAGCTAGACAAAGCAGTGTTATCTTCCCCTACTTATCTAAAAGTCATTTTGCGCAACTCTGGAGCCTTGCCAGTACTGTCCATCCCAAATGGAGCCAGGGTATATCCTCACACTGGCAATCCGTAATTCAGTCATGTGTCGCATCCTGTTGATAAATCCTAAAACACAATTCACACCTAAGTCACAATTTACTTGAAATCATCACTAAACCAGAAACTTCAGCAAACACCCACAAGTGCTGAGGGAGCTGGTTGATGTCAATGACAAGGCCACCGGCTTTGAAGGGTCATGGTGAGTGAGGGGAACATTGACTGTAGGAAAGCAAGTATCAGTCCTATGTTCAAGATCAAGGAGGGGGATTTGGAGAACAACAGGATGGTAAGACTAACCTTGACTCTTTGGAAGATGATGCAGCAAGCAGCCCTTGGAAGGCCATTTCCAAGCATAAAGGACAAGGTGATTGTGAATAGTCTGCATGAATCATATGATAGGGAAGTCAACATACCAAACTTAGAGCCTTCAATAACAAAACAACATGACTGCCTCTCCAGATGAGACAAAAGCAGCCAATGTTGTCCTTCTCATCCGTAGTAGGGCTTTTGATACTATTTCCCATAGCATCCTAACAAACTGATGAGGTACAGGCAGAAGAAATGGACAGTGAGGTGGACTGACAACTGACCTGCCTGGTTCAAAAGGTCATGTTTAGTGGTATCATCACCAGTCCAGCTGGGGACCAGACACTAGTGGTGTGCTTCAAGGGTCAATACCGTGTAGCATCTTCATTGTTGACATCGATGATGGGACAGCACAGCTTACACTAGTTTACAGGTAACAGAAATACGAGAGAAGCGATTCAAAGACCTGACGGTTGCACTGGCACTCAAAAGTACCTTGAAGAACTGAAAAAAATGGGCAGACAGCAATCTCATGATGCTCAGAGGTAAGTGCAAAGTCCTCTACATGTGAATGCTGATCCCCATGCATGAGAACAGACTTGCAAACAGCCAGGAAGCAGCTTTGCAGAAAAGTACCTGAGAGTCCCAACAATCTGAACACTAGCCACAAATATACGCTTGCAAATGCCAGCATCATCCTGGGCTACACTAGAACAGCACTGCCAGCAATCTGGAAGTGATCCTTCCTCTCTACTCAGCACTGATGGAAGTGTTACCAAGCTAATTGTCTGATTTCTATTGTTCTGCAGTAGCTCCAAAAAGATCTTTTTGAAGCAAAGATTTATTCCATATTTATTTTTAAGAACACTAGTTCTAGTGAATCCTGCCCCTACTTCAAGATTTGCTTCTCATGAAATACTGTACCCCAGAAGTGATTTCTTACCTGAAAGCACACTAGAAACTCACATTGCAGCATAGGATTCTGCATGCTTAAATAATGCAGAGGAACAGATTCAGACAGATCCAATGTACAACAGTCCATTTTTTCCCTCTCCATATCCCCACCATTATTCTCTGCATTCTCACATCTCTTCCCATGCGTCCAGAACACCATACCCCCCAAAATACCTTTTCTGTCCAATAAAAACCTATCATTGCTCCTGTTTTACAGCATTAGAGAAAGAAACTGACATGAGGCTACCACAAGTATCTGTAATGTGTCTAAATTCTTGTACTGAATTCAGTAAAACAAGAGGTAGCACCAGTCATTGTTAGGACTTAGAAAAACCCATAGCTGCAACATAACCATAGCCTCTCTTACTGAAGGAATTAAGAGTCTGTATGTTCTGTGACACTGCACTGGTCAAATGAACCATGAAAATGACCACCGCCACCTGCTTTGGAGCATGTAGAAGATTAACTACTGTAAACAGTTAATTCAACCCACTGTTCATAATTTTCTCAGCTTGCTGATTCTAACACAAGTTTTCCAGTATAAATCGCTCAGATTCCCAGGACTTCATGTCTGCAGCTTTGTTTACTAGAACACATACTACTGATGTGCAAGTAAGCTGTATGAAAAGGTAAACTTGTACAGAAAGAACGTGAAACCACAGGTGAATATGAAGCAACGTAACACTATTGATGGGTTGTATTTTAATGCCTAAGCCAAAAAAGTAGCTCTAGAAGTTGAAAAAATGCTTTCAGAATACTTACGAAAAAGGCAGCAGCCCAAAGATCCTAAAGTATTTGTGTATTCTGGTCCAGAGATGTATGAAACAAACCTGCAGAGGTTATTTGCTGCATGCAGAAGGGACTACTTCCAGCACACCATTCTGGATTACTTTAACACACCTGTAACCCTTCAGAAGGCCATCACTCCTACTGCCAGCAGACAGAGGCAAAACACAATTGATACAATTATCATAGGCAGCACTTTTAGTATTTGTCATCCATTACAGTCCTTGGCTGCAGTAACATAGCTTGGCAGGAAAAACACACCAAGGCAGCTTGTACATCTATCACCCCATGGGAAAGTGCAGCCTAAAAAAATTCATGTGGAAATTATGTACGAGCTTCAACAAATTGGATGTTAAAGTCTCAGCTTCCAAGTTATTTTTTAATTAGCAGAGGGATAACATGACTATCCCTTCCACATGCTCAATAGCAGGTGAATCCAAATCTCTTTACTGTGTATGAAGATACCTATTACCCAGAGTTAAGCAGATTACTTCCACATTCAGTTGTTCCCAAATATTATTCTACTACACTTATTCTCAAAGTCAGTTGAATCATTTCATATAATCTTAGCTCAAGATCACACCTCCCTGCAACTGTGATAAACCTTGAAACCTTATGGACTCACTCCAGCTGCAACTCAAGGGGAAGGAACCAACATCTCTTGCCAGCAGAGCAGTTTCTACAGGAAAGAAATGAGATCTAAGTCTGCAGTAAGCCTGCGTCCTCTGTAGGACCTCTGTGCTTATCCATGTAGCACCTTCACTGAGGAAAGTAATCTTCCAACTTGTGTGGCATCTGTCAAAGAAAGGGTTGGATATTTTTTTTCCTTAAGCTGGTATTTCTAGCATTCACCTAGTAGAATATTATTCAATTTTCCAGCTTTAAGGAAAACAAAACAGACCATGATTTATACCTGCATAAATATCTGAAATAACTACCCAGTTAACTTTAAGGTATGTTTCAGTAAAAGCTAAAACACACAAGTTTTAGTAGCACTTCTAGTATGGTTTTACTTGCCATAGGAAACAGTTATAAATGATATTTTTATCTAAACAAGGTGTTTTCATGTTTAGCTTAAAACGAAACACTTCCTTCTAAGCCACATATTTCATGTTTGTAAATTGGTTTCTAAGAAGCATCTTCAGTAAAAAGTCTTTCAAAAAGCCCAAGGTCACATTTCTCTCCAACAGACATAGTTGCATTATAGCTGCAAAAAACAGAACACCTGCATGATGATGTTCTATGCAACTGCTCAGCAGCCAAGATGTTACAAATTCATTTGTCTTACAGATTTGTTTTGAAGGCAGTTTAAAATTAAATGCTTATATGGAACAGGAAAATGTGATGCCTGTTTTCCTGCAGTTTCAGAAGCCACGTTCTCATGTAGTCATGTGATGAATTCATTTTAGAAGTGCTACTGGTTTAGTTTTAACCCAGCCAATTTCAAACCCCAGCTTTAACTGAACACTACTATTTTTTCCCCAATGACACCTGTGTGTGATGAACTTTATGGGAGTAATTCCTATATTTAATAACTTAAGTAGCAGATTTCAGTGCATTTTTACATATTTTGCACAGAATAGTCAACTACTAGAAAGTTCATGCACAAGGCAGTTGGCATACTGCATCTACAAGCACAGAACAATTCACAGCCAGGGAAGTACACCTACGTTCAAGGTGAGACAGCAAAGACAAACCTAAACTGTTCATATTGAGATCAGTAGTGCTGGCAAAATGCAGAAGCTGCTGCTGCTACTACTTACGCCTTCATAAGCCCATATATTCAGATTTCTGCTCCATCACTTCTGTCTGCCAAGAAACAGTAAGAAGAGTGCCAACACCAAGAACCCAAGGTGTCATTACTCCTTGGTTCAGTGACATTTGAATTGCTTCTCTACAGGAAAAGAAATTGCTGCTCCACTTTCCAAAAGCACTGAATCAAGTTACCTTCTAGATGCAACAGAGGACAAAAGAGATGCATTTTAAAAAATGCAGCTGCATACAAAATTTAGGGTCTGGGTGCCCAAACCAAGGACATCCGAGTCAGCAATAACCACTTAATACAGTACACTGTTTTTATCACTCCTTCCTACTAGAGAGAAACAAAGCATAAGTGTGTTTGTGAAGAACAAAAGACCAAATCAGTAATAATGAGTACTTATGTTCCCACAAATAAGCCTTCCTACAGAATCACAGAATCATAGACTGGTTAGGGCTGGAAAGGACCTTAAGATCATCTAGTTTCAACCCCTCTGCCATAGGCAGAGACACCTCACACTAGACCATGCCACCCAAGGCTCTTGCCCAACCAGGCCTTGAATGTGTATATTAGTTTCAATTCTTACTTCCCCTTCTTGATCCATTCATTATCTAAGTTCAGGAATTAATTACCTAGCTCCAAACAGAACCATCCAAAATGCTGGAATGTGCTACTTGACATAAACCCCCAAAATAGAGGTGCTTAACTGAATTGAAAAAGGTCTGTCTGTCCACTAATAATAAATCTGGAAAGAACATTTAACAAGGGAAAAGTTAAACTCTTCCTCAAGCCACCAAAAGAACTAATTTAACATTGTATTCCAATTTATTATAGCTGTACCTTAAAAATACAAAAATGTAAAAACACACTAAATTATCACAGAGAGCTGGAAATGAGGAAAACCTTCCCCCCCCCCCCCCCAATAAATTCATACAGCTTTTATTTTACCCTTGCATAATAACTATCTGTTAGTAGTATCTCTTGACATGAGGCAAGGAATTAACTATGTAGCTGACCAGGAGCATCTATTCTTTTTAATCTGTTTTTCTTAAGGGGCCATCTGCTCTTATTTCTTCATTTCATGGCCTAACTTGAAGCCACATTCACTATTCTGTTAGCACTTCAATTAGTTACATGTAAAAATTGCAGGTCAGGATAGCTGTCTTGATAAAATACGATAAGGTAAAGAGAGAAAAGGGGTTATTAGCAGAAGACAATTGACTGTAACTGACAGAGCTCAAATAGCTGATTAGTCATCAATAAAATAAAGGGAAAATAATGCTCTAACATTTGTTTTATTACAACACAGCTTGACATCCATTACTGGCAAGAACACACAACCATGCTTTAAGGTGCCAACCTGAATTGGTTTGCTTTTTGCATTCCCTGCACTCAGTTTTTATAGATGACTCTGCAGAAAAGCTTCAAATCTCAGCTTTGATAACAGTACTAAAACCTTCCAAATGAGGCAGCCAAAAATACCTCATGCAAATGCTGACAAGACATGGGTAGCATCATTTGCAGACTTACAAATAATGAGTAGTTAGTGCTGAAAAATTTACTACAAACTACAGGTTTGAGCTGTACCCGGCTATTCCTCCAATACAACTAAGCAAAGGATTCTGAAAGAACTGTACAGAATGAAACCTACAGTAAAAAAAAAAAGTACTTCTGATTCAAGTTTTTTCCTATCTATTCCACTGTTTTCTCCAGCAGAAAGACCAAGCAAGAGGCTATCCAGCAAGCTGAGTACTTTATTTAGTGCCTAGAGTACTCAACTTCCCAGCATCATGTTCATGCAAGCTATCATAATAGGTAGCCTTCTAGGCTAGACAACCAGTCACGGAAAGCTTTGCTCACTGCCATTGAAAACATATGGGATCAGTGCCTTGAGGACCTACTCAGAGGCAGAAAATACATTATGTTAGCATAATGTTCAGCATACCACTGAAGTCTAAAGAAACCGTGATCTACAGGTTAAGCAAATCACATTTTCCTCTATCAGGGCATCAATTTAAAAAGGGTAATTTGTCTAGAGCTCTTCATAGAGCTGATTTCACAGCCAGCTACTTGCCACTTATGTGATAATGAAATACACATTGGCATTTTTAATTAACCTTATATTGAACTATGTGAACTATTACTTTGTGTTCTAAATGAGACCTATTATTTCTGGAGATATGCAAATTCTGTAAATGTATCTCTGAACAAATGACTGATAAATAACACAAAGTGGAGAGTACAGGGAAATTACCATAATCAGCTGTATGTGATGCTCTAAGAGGTTCAAATTTAAAAGCCTAGCAAAGAAATTGCTTTAAAACTTCACTGAGGACTTCTCAAATTGGACAGACTGACAGCTGTCAAGTTCAAGTATACCTCAAGAATACATCAAGAGAGCAGCGCAGGCCAAAGCTATTTCAGGTCCCATCCGCATCCCAGTTGTATCTGGAAGCCCTGTGTCCAAACAGCCACAGCAATTCCATCTATATTTGAGCTTGTGGCCAAGGTATGAGCAGTAAAGACAAATACCTATGAGATGGCCAAGCAGGAAGATGCAACCAATGCTAATTTCAAACTGGCCAGTTACCAATTAAAGCCTTTATACCTTGAACATCAATTTTACATGCACACAGTGAACCTATGAAACTTACATTGACAAAATGATTCTCCAAGCACTGAAGCCACGGTGATCTGTATATTGGCTTTTGGAAGGGACCTGCACTTTGAGCTGCAGAACACATCTGGCCGCAAGCAAAAAAGGCTGGCTCCCCAGCAACAGCTTTCCTCAGGGCTCTGGCACCCCTTCCCTAAGATCCCGCTTTCCGGCACGGCTGGCTGGGCTGAGCGCCGGCTCCCCCTCCTGACACAGCGCCCGCACTGCAGCACCGCACCGTGCCAAATGATTCCAAACCATGCTCTGCAAAGCCCTTCGGAAAAAGCTCAGCCCAGAATGCATGATATACTAATCACTAATACTTAGCGACCTACCTCTAATACAGCAGAGCTCCCTGACACATAAAGAGCATCCAAAAGCCTTCCTGGGGAAGTTATACCTTCAAAAGCTCAGCATCACTGTTTTTAAGGTACTCTATAGCTACATTACAGGAAAACCCAACACTTCAGCTTTTTCCACAGTGTGCTCCTATTAATACTTAATTGCTTGAAATCCCCAAATTCATCAAAAATAAAGCTGAAAGAAATCTTAAAAGGTCCTTAATTCCTTCACAAGCACTTCATAGACTACACGTAGGTTACCCCCAGCATTTTTTTTTCACATGGCTTAACAGGTTTCTGTGAAGACTTCAAAGCGCCTGCAGATAAAATGCCTGAACAGATACAGTAAGCTTTAAAAGCACAATAAATCTTCCGTTGCATGCTTTTATACAGTAGGCCAATAAAAACCTAATCATTTTTTCCAGACCATGGATGCATGGTATAATAAAAAGGTCAAGACTGTAAGATAAGTGAAAAGAATCTTTAAGCCCAATTTGTTGCACAAGACAAACTGGACCAAAGTAGTCCTCTCCAGACTGAAGATCTAGTACTAAGGTGCCACATTCCACCCTGCAGACCAGTCAGCCTAGGGTATCATTAGGATAGCTCTAGAAAAGCAGCAGCGATTAACTAGAGCTCAAGATAAAGCCGCAAACCATCTGCTGTGAACCAGGAAGGGAAGCAGATTAGCTCTTCCATGCACATCAGGATTTAAATGGAGAAACTCAGTCAAATCACTAGTAATAAGCTCTTTTTTACATCAAAAAGCTCTTCCACATGCCATGAAAGCTTGGGGGAATCCCAGTAAGGAAGGCAGAACCCTCAGCAGTGACACTACCTTTTTCACTGGAATTAGGACTTGTTAATCCTGAAGAAAGCAGGCTGGAAGTGGTCATGAAACAATTAAAAGTGAAAAACCATTCCAGGTTTCTGAACTTCCATGAATGTACAAATGGACCAAAGCATTGAACTCAAACTGTGCAAAAAGAAGTCTAGAAAGGAAAACACTTTTCCTGCAAACTCAGGAAGGGGTATAGGCTTCAGTCAAGCATAACCAAAAGCCATGAAATAAGATAGATGTGATGGACTTCACACTTTTCACTGTTGCAAAAGGGAAGTTTATCATTTAGGATTAGTTTGGAGGTGGGCAGAAGAGAAAAGGCTGATTTCACTTTCCTACTTTACCGCATGGAGCTGTATCACTCAAGTGAATCACTACACGAGATCACATCATTTCTGCTTGGTAGCAGGAGAAAAGCAATAGAAAGCTCCTTAGCCCTCAGATAACTGAGGATGTGATCTCAGAGAGCAGAAACTCTGCTGCTGACCAGAGGCACACCACGACTGGTGCTTCATCACAACCTCTAGCTAATTAGGACATTATGAACTAATAATGAAAACCTTTGTCCATTATCAGTAACCAGAAAAGGAGACACATGAAAGGAAAAACAGATGCATTAAAAGCAGTCCTTCCATTTCTACATCTTTGAAAACATCATTATTATCCTGAAGTAGCAGGAAAAGCTGGCTGAAAATATCTAAAACCTTTTGCTTTCAAACACATGTGCTATCCAGAGTACTGTTACTGGATAATGACAGGCAGTAAGAGACCACAAATGCATTTATGCTCCAAGCACTCAGTAAGTACAGCAGCAGTGTCAGAGCAACAGAAGGAATTTTTACTTCTCACTAGATTTTTCTTGTCCACAAAAAGGCACCTTCCTCTAATCCTTTCATACAATACAAATGCATTATTAAAGTTGAAGAAATCAGCAAATCCTCAAAGGCTCTGGAACCTGTCACTTCATTATACCAAGATCAGCAAAGAAGCAGTTGTTGTAACAACTTTTTTCTTCAAGCACAAGAACAACAGGTTTACTGAAATGATTTCTCATCTTTTAGGTTTCAAATTATTTTGTCAAGAAAGTCTTCCTAGGAAACGAAGACCTATAGAAGAACACCTATAAAGGCCAAAAAAACTGAAAGATTTACCAGCTACAAGAATTAAACTGACATTTGTTTGCTGCCTTGCAGCTTTGTTGTTGTTTGTCTGCTACCTGAAGCCAAAAGCCTGATAAACACATCAAAATAAGAAATGGAAGGCAGCCAGCAAAACAGCAACTGGAAATGGAGACCAGGAAGGAAGGAAAACCATCTTACTTTCTAGTTTCTTACTATACCTTGACAAGACAGTAAAACAATGAAAAATGACAACACAAAAGTGATGAATATGACAAAGTCGAGGTCCAGAAAAGATACATTTTGAAATACGATAAGCACACAAAGAATAAAGCATGCACTGCTCAGCTGTTGAAATACTCAAAAATACAGCTTTCTTCATTCCACCTCTCCAGTTACTACTCCAATTTACTCCTTGTCATAAATAGCCAGCTTACATCTATCATGTATCCCAAGTCATTGGCAGACCTGTAAAGAGCCTAACAATTGAGCTGAGGCCAAATATCCAGAAATGCATCCCATCTTGAATCAAAGATGGGAAGAGAAAATCTACCAATGCTTAAATTTAAGAGTTAATCACCTGTTACTAAAGCAGCATGCTTTATTTTTCATGGGCAGTTTTTGGCCAGACATTTCATCATCAATTCAAAGGGCCTACTAGCCCCCTTATTGACCTCTGTGACAGTAGCAGGGCACTCAAAGCACCAGTTAATGATCATGGTCACAAACCAATCAGACCAGCAAGAGGCACACAGACCTCCAAGTTCACAAAGCACTGTGTTTTTAATATGATCTTCTCAAAGGTTAAAATACATGGACTTGTATAGCTAGAATGTCAAGAAAATGAAATTCCCTAGTCTATATGCCCTCATGGCTTTAGCTTAAGGCCACAAAGATATTAATTTTCTACCTGGTGGTGTACTTGGAAGTCACTCAGCTAGCACTACATGGCTCTGAACTACCACCCCCACCATGCAGCTCTCACTGAGACCTGCCTTCCCAGGACTCAGGGGTGGATAACCCCACTTTATCAAGATATTCTACTTGCCCAGTATGAACGTCCTGTCCTTTACCTTTTCTTTGCAAAACAGTATTAATAACATAAGCATTAAGCTTGCAAGATTTCTGCAGAGCTCAGCTAAGAACAGTTTGTTAATTCACCAGAAAATATTAGGTGTGCCAGTTACCAGTTAATCCCTTTAAACATGCTTTTTACTGACACTGCTAAATACTAATTAAAAAGTCATGCAGTACCACGCTGAATACTTTCAGAGGCTACTCTGAACATTGATATCCAGTTCTTTCAAATCAAAGCACATCTTAAATCCTTTTGTTTCTTAACTACACTTGAGGTTGGGGGGGGAGGAACTCAGAGGGCAGAAAGGTCACATACACAGATTTTAAGTACATGTAAGCCAAGTCAAACAAGCCACAGGCCACCAGAGCAGCCAGTCTGTGCTGTGACCTTCTTTCTGATTTCTCCAGTAAATACGTACTCAGAAGGTTGCAGTTTTAATTTGCATGGCTGGTGTCGAAAAGGATTGAAAGTGACAAACCATGCCAGTCTAAATTTGAAACCTTTAAATTCCATCTCTCTCATTGACTGCCAAAGTAAGTGTGCAAGTGAATTAGAAGTCAGCTTCCGACTAAATGTGATCATCAGTGAGTGGCTGCAGGCTAGAGTCATGCTTCAGAGCAGATGAGCCTAGGGTGAAGTACATATGATTATCTTCAGCTGTGTTTCACAGCAGCCCTGTTAACATGACCAGAATATCTGATAAATCACTTCCCCAGCCTTTTAAGAGAGCAAGACTGGAATCTAATTGTTAATAAATCTTATGACTTTCCCAATGCAGTTTCACTGCAGTAAAAGCAAAGCACAACCATTGCAAAAACATGAACTTCTGAAGTGTTACTGAACAAGGAAAGCTGAGACATCAGGAACAATCTCTGAAATATTCCATTTTCACTCCAAGTCCTATTACTTCTCATGTTCTTTCCAGAAAATAGCAATGGAACCAAAGTCAGCCTTCCCTGGTTTTATGGTGCTGCCACACCATACCATTCCTACCACTGTCACTTCAATTTCTCATCACACGGAGCCTGCTGAATAACCAATTGCACCAACACATTTTCATAGACTTCTGTTTTGAAGTCTGATTACTGGAAGATAACAGAAGAGTTTATATTCTTTCAAGTTTACCTCAAAGAATTACAAGCTAGTGACCTGCTGTCTGAAAAAATCCAGCTGAATCACAAAATTCACTATTTTACTCAAATCTATAACCTTAACAGTAATCTTTAAACCCCGTAAGTTCTCTTCAGCTATATTTGCTTTACAAAATACTTGTGACCTTCATAAGAGATTTTGACAGCCTCTAAGAGTAGGACACTTGGAGCAAGCACTGCTCACATGGCTGAGACTACAATGAGAAGGAGAGTTTGAGGTGACACAGAAAGGGAGTGCACATTACACCATTAGGGACTTGGAATGCATGGCATCACACATCTGTTCCATGCCATGAAGCACCTGTCCTCAGAGGAAGGTGGATGATTCAGTAGCAAACTGATTAATATCATAACATATGTATGCCACTTTACTACATATAATCAAATACATTTTTTAGATTTCTGAAAAAACAGAATTCCATTTGTGACAAAGTAAAGGAAATCCTTGCGCAGTGCCCAGGTGCGCTTGCATACCAAGAGATTTATTAAAAGTTAATAACATCTATGGAGCCATAATTCACTAAGTTCCTACTTCAGGCATTTTCACAAAGCTATCCCTTAGCTGCTATAAAAATCAGACAGCTAACATCCTCCACAATGCAGAAAGTAAGCACACTTTTCCTCACACACCATTCTCCTTGATATTTAGGGAGGTACTAGTCTATTTGATTACTGAGCTACTGAATGTGACAAGAAACAGCAACCCTCTACCAATCACTACTAGACACATGGCTCAGTAAAGTCAGTCAGTACACAGCTAGCATATACAGCCATCTACTGATAGGAAGGCTTCCTATTCCTGTACATCTTGTTGACAATTTAAGATATTACCTCAAATCTCTAAGTAGCTAAAATAAGCCTGTAAGGAAGAATTCCACAGGTACAGTCTACACAAGTAAGAATTGTCATTCAGCAATGGCACCAGGACTCATCTTCTGACATGAGGATTTCAGCTGCCCTAACACTGATTACAGGGCTCTCCTCACCCAAGTATTTAACATTACACAAACCAAACAAGTGCCAGGCATCCGCTTTAATGTCTCCCCTGTCTGTTTTATTTACAGTTAGCTTCTTCAATCTGCAGTTTCACATACTTCACCCAGCATTCACAAAATACTTGTCATCAATCAATACTATGCATAGATATGAAAAGATAAACTCTTCTTGCAGGTCTTTCAATATTTGAACAGCATCACTCGTGAACCAAGTTATGACAACCAATATTACACTCACACATTTACCAGCATTTACATACCAGCCCAAGTGCAAAGTCAGCCTTCAAAATAAAGCTCTCAAAGGTTGAAAGGCAAAGCTGCTCAGTGCCTCGCAATGATAAACACAAAGAACCAGCCTGCCTTGAGAACAAGCATCACTTGCACATACAAAAACATTTTTCAGATTTTTGCATAAAGATGAACACCTGAGACATGTAAATAGGTAAAACACAAATACACATGGACTAAGCTCTTACTTCCCAGAGCCTCATCTTCCCCAAGGCTCTTGAATTACAGAACTTAAGATATTAACTGGACATAATGTTCCACTCCCCATTGTCTGGTACCAGCTGCAAATTAATCCTACTAGCATGGTCACCTTACCACACATGCAAAAATAAGTACACTTCCAATCTATAACATGTGTAAAGGTTTACAGGTAGAAATATCCCCTTTTTAGAATGGCTTAGTGTTCAAGTATACCAGTAAATCATCTTAATTAGAACAAAGCATATACTCTTGTCTCCTAGAAAAGATTCCTATTGTTCTGAATTTTAAGCAGCATCTGAATGTTCCAGTGACTATTTAAAGCAAAATTTAAGCAGTCTTGCAGTTGTGTCCCAAAGAGAGAAGTTGTCAAATACCTGAACGATTTACAACAGGAAACATCAGCACTTTATGTGCTGTGCAGGAGCAATGAAGGACACAGATTTTAATGCTTTCAAAGTGCTTAAAACAAGGTTTTATTAGGGCAAGAGAAGATGCTGACATCTCTTAATTCTGAGATACATTAATAATACTGCCCACAGAAGTATTCTTGCAGCATCTTACTTATCACCACATTATTCTTTTTCAGCTGAAAGGCTGCCCTGAAGCTCAAAGCATGTCAAGCTCCACTTTTTCCTGTATCATTTAGAATTATGCCATAAAATTATATCATATCCAAATTATAATCTGTAACAACAAGTATAATACGCAAATGTGTCCACTTCCATATGAGAACTACAATTAACAGATTTTGGAAGTCAAACACAGGACTTTTCCTTAGAAGCCAAATTTCAGCATGGATAAAAATTTGTTAGGCATTTGGCTCTTGTCTAATCAGTACACACACTTCAACTTCTTCAGCACCTGAAGGATTTACCAATTTAACCATACAATTCTTACAAATCAATCTTGAGTTTCTACAAAAAGCTGGCTGATCTATAGCATTTTGGTTTGAGTATATACAGACAGTAAATGTAATGTTATTAAGACATCAAAATGCTGTTACATAATTAAGCTGGTTATTTTAAGCACTTAAAATCCTTTGCTAAGACATTCTTACACATACCTGGAAGAAGGCAAACTTTGACACATTTCATTCCTACTTGAAAAGCTAAACAAACCCAGTTTAAAACATGATAAAAGCCCTTTCATTTGCTTGCTCACTGAACCACCATAGAAAGAACTCAGTGGACCTGACATATACAAGCCACAACTATTACATATACATTTCCACTAATATTGCCTTCATTTAATTGCAAAGAATTATCAGTAACTGTTTTTACTTCTGAATTGTAGTCAAGTTAGTGCCATGACAGGAAGGGTTTGTAAAGTATCTCCTCCTGAAGCTACGCAATTCCCACTTGTATTACACAGTCACTTCACCTTACTTGGTTCCTTGGTGACTCAACTGCTAAATCATCTATTTTACATGGATATTACAGAAATTTACATTTTAAGCTGCAGTTTGATAGTCACCCTGCTTAATCTTTTTTTAACCTCTCTCCAACATGTGAAATACTTAAGACTTAATGTAAGACTTGATTTTTCAAAGTAAGCAAAATAATCTAGAGACATACTACAGAAAGAGGTTGGATCCATGTCCATTACACTCTTTCACTGACAATGTAATTTACCATTGGAACTGAAAGTATGCATGCAGATACCAATTATTACATGATAAAAGCAGGCAGAAGTTTGCCTGTCCTCTAATGTCTCATTTCAATGAGCACCTCAAAAGTATCATACATAGTCCTCAGAAGTCACAATTTTGGTAGCAACCATATAACCACATCTAATTCTATAAATGCTGGTTTTAAAACAGTAAATCATATCTGTAACATCCTAAGGTAATTTACATATGCAATAAAGATTCTTTCTACACAATGTGGAGAATAACTTCACAAATTTGCAGCCTTAAGTTCTCAGCCATCAAACTAAATTTTAACAAATTTATAGCAAACAATAGAAATCTCTATTTAATATGATTCTCTTCGTATCTACACCAGCACTATTACAAATTCAAAGGTAGGAAAAACACGCAAAATACCAACAATCCAAGGACATGCAGCTACAAATCACAAGGCATTCCACAACCAAAACTGACAGCTACCCCTAATTTCAGAATATGTCAGACAATAGTTGATTCTCCTGATTTAGAGATGGGCATTCGCAGTCAATTACACATAAAAACCTACAACAATGCATTAGAAGAAGTCACATTGATCTAGCCCTATTCCTGTTATGGGAAGTTAAGTACACTGGCACAGCTTTTCAATCATGTCAGTTGAAGCCAAAATCATTTTAGGTGTCACTAAGTTATACTACAAGATTAATTCGTAACTTATTTCACTTGACCATCCCAAGCACTGCACCAAGTGTTCACCTCTTTAGAGCTGTACTTGAAAGTCACCTGCCAATTATACAATAGTTCCAAATTTATAGCCACATTGTAAATCATACAGAATTACTTTTTGTGTTCAGTACAGCATCACTGAAACAAAGAGCTAGCACTTTAAAGCACATCTGACATGTCAGATGCAAAAGGGATAGGGATCACTTGTTATCTAGAGTTATATAAACGCAAAAACAAATATGCTTTGGGGTTTTTAAAAGATTTACCAAATGCACTGTTGGCTCCTTAATACATTAGTTAGAGCCAAAAGTTTCTAGGAAAGGACATAGGTTGTAAGCTCCTTTTTACACATATGCAAATAGTAAGCGATTTATTGTTCAGAAACATCTTAGTGAGGTTAAAAAGGAAAATCTTTCCGGGTTTTAATCGACTCTAAGCCTAGACAGAGTACATAAGACCCCTGCTGTTCTACACCAAGATACCACTTGGTATCACTTATAACTCAGGCGGTGTGCGGCCACCCCTTCGCTATTGTAAAACACCCTTACGGAAGCGAAGCAATTGGGGAAGGCGACCCAGCGTTTGCTCCGGTTCGGTTTGATGCTGGAGCCGCACCCGGGAAGACTCCAGCACCGCCGCGAGCAGCGCAGACCCCCCCGGCTCCTCCTCGGCGCACAGCGCGGGGAGCGAAGCAGCAGCTACAGACACAACCCAACCCCACCAAGCGGTGCGGAGCGAACAGCACCCCCTTCCCGGAGCATCCTCGCTAACTCCGGCTCGTCCCTCACCTTGGTTGACCAGCCGCAGGGCGTGAGTGAAGGACGGGTCCAGAGAGTCCTTCTCGGCCATCAGCTCGGGCAGATACTTCTCATCCATGGCGGCGGTGGCCTGGAGCGGCGGGGCGCCGGGTGCCCCCACAGGAAAGGGAGCAGCGGCGGCGGCGCAGGTCAGAGTCCCAAGCGGTGTCAGCGGTAAATCCTCGGAGGCAGCGCTTCCCCCCGGCCGCCTCCCGCCCGGGGCTGCGGGGACGCATCCAGAAGGAAGCGCCGCAAGCCCCCGGCAGGGAGCGGGGAGGGAAGGGACGCGGGTCGGGGAAACACCCCACACACACACAACCGGACACGGGGTGCGGAGAAATCCCTCAGCGGAGGCGCACGGGCCTGGGAAAGGGGAAAGAGGCCGCCCGGAGGCGCTGACCCAGACGGGACGGGACCCCCGCACACCCGCCTGTAAAACAAGCAGACACCCGTGCAGCACACACCAGCACCCCCACTCACCCAACGCGAACTGAGCCGACGAGCCCCTCGGCGCCAGGTTTAAATACTCCCGCTGAGGCCACGCCCCCAACCCGCCCCGAGCCCCGCCCCGAGCCGTTGTCCCGCCCCCCAGCTCCTCCCAATGGGCGGTATCTTCCCGCCTACTCGAAGGACGGCTCCTATTGGGTGGTGTGTCTTGTCAGTCAGAGGCCGGCCGCAGCTTCGGATTGGTGGATGCGTGCCCCTTCCCACCTGCCAGCGTCTGTCGTGCGCGCGCCGGTTGCGGGTGCGCAGGCGGCGCTGAGGTAATGGTCGGACGGCGGAGGCTGTTGGCGGGTGTGGGGTATTGCGCGGAGCCGGGTCTCCATTAAACTCCTTTAAACAGCGGACCATCCCCCGGGGGGAGAGCCGCTGCTGTTGCCATCGGCGCCGGCGGACCTGCGGGCATTCGTTCTCTGACCTGCGGCGAGGCGAAGGGAGACGGGAGCAAGGAGCCGCCCCCGGTGTCCCGCCTCCGCCAGGACGTACTCAGCGGCTGAGGACTCGCTCCCCGCAGCAACGGCGTGTGAGAGGGACCAGGGGAGCTAGGGCGGTGCCTTACAAAGCTCATGGGGCGGGGGGGGGAGGAATGAGGAAGGGCAGGGGTTGTTTCTAAAGAGCAGAAAAATCCCGATCTTAACTTTTCTTTGCTCCCAAAACAGCGGTACTCTTTATTTACGCAGCATTTTATACTTGACGCCTCCAGTAACACAAAGCACTTCATAAACACTAGCCAGAAAAATCTTACTTCGATGGGTTACACCGATGGGCCATAATAAGTGGGTTTGTGATTCAGCAGCAGCATGTGTTACAGGAAGAAGGTTTAAAAGACCTTGCAGAAGCCTATTTGCCTTTTTTTTTTTTTCCTAATAGATGATACATTCGATTATTATTCACTTTGATCTTCGGCTTTGAGGTTTTACATAACTTATTAGACCTCAGGTGTTTCATCAATGAATCTTTGGTGACAAAAGCCCGAAGGAAGCAAGACTAGTGATGCTCTCTAACACCGCACAAGGGCAAACCAGAGGAGTCAGTCACTGAAGCCAAAACTGGGATGTTAAGTAATATTTTAAACCAACATTTACTGGAAAAGGCAACAATAAACTTTAAGTGAAAGCTACAGTTAAAAAAAACAGTGAAAATGCTCTTATCTGTGTGAATCAAATAAGCACACATTTATTTAATGGAAAATAAAAAGAGGTCTGCAATGTATTTTAGTCATATTGCTGCAAGATGGGGATAAAGAAGCTCTGAAAACAAAAAGCTAACATGAGAAATCACTCACTCAGTGCTTGGAAGCAGAGGTTAAGGCTCCCTTCTCAGAATTACGTGTGCTCTTTCACCTTTAAAACAGAAAGACCATATATTAAGGTATCTTATTTCTTCTCATGTTTCACAGGCTGGAATATCTCATAAAACAATGTCTGATACGTTACAGTGTGGAATAAACTTGATTTACATTCTCTCTACAACCTTTCCAAATAAATCTTGACCCAGGATGAATAGAAACAAATTTACAAAGTTATATATTAATTCTCCTGCATGACATTGAGTTTGAGGGATACAACTAAAACATACAAGCAACAGTAAGAATTTGGATTATGATGAGTGTTTTATTTCAACCTTCCATATACATCTTCTCTATAAAAGTACTGAAATGCGGCCATCTGTTGTGAAACAGGCAGACACATACAACTTTCACACACAACAATACGTAGGAGTGTGATCTTTATTGAATGACCTGGAGCAAAATAATCCCTGTCTTTGTCAGTAAAGCAAAAAAATGTATTTAAAGCCCCTCTACAACATACAGGACCGCAGAGAGAAAAGTAGCTATATTATTACAAACGCAGTAAAACACAATGTACCTTTCTTGGAAAGAGTCATATTCTCACTCGTAACTGATTAAATAAACATTTAGTGTTTAAAGAAACCGCTGTATTTCCACCCAAATTGTACCAGTTCTCTCTGGCTTGCAACAGTGAAGTCTGAAGACTTCTTTTCTCACCAGATCTATACTAGTAAAGGAATTATAAAATTCTCCACATTTTACCCTGCTGTTCAAACTCAAACCTGCACATAACAAACACAATATATTGTTTTCTCCAATGGAATTCGCTAGGATGTAATAAAACAAGAGGAGGACAGAAAAGATGGGGAAATCATGAGCCTCGGGCCGTAGAAAGCAGCCTAGGACATGGTTAGCTGGGAAAAGCCTGCTAAGCATGATTCTTCCTGTCCAGGATAGGCAGGAAACACCAACTTCTTAAGCGCTGATTCACAGAATCATAGAATCACAGAATGGTTTGGGTTGGAAAGTACCTTAAGATCATCCAGTTCCAGCCCCCCTGCCATGTGCAGGGACACCTTCCACTAGAGCAGGCCCTGTCCAACCTGGCCTTGAACAGTGCCAGGGATGGGAAATTTACCACTTCCCGGGATCCTACCTTCTATCCTTTCTAAAAATAGCAGCAGTGTTTCCCTTTTTCCAGTCACCAGGAACTTCACCTGACCGCCATGATTTCTGAGATATTATGGAGAGCAGCTTGGCAACTACATCAGCCAATTCGCTCAGGAGTCCGGGATGCACCTCATCCAGTTCCCTGGACTTAGATACGTTCAGGTTCCTCAGGTGGTCTTGAACCTGATCTGCCTAATCATCCACTCAAGAAGTGTGGGAAGAAAGGTTGCCAATGAAGACTGAGGCAAAACCATTGCTGAGTACCTCAGCTTTCTCATCATCAGTTATTACCAGTTTGCCAGTCTTGCTCGTCAGGGGGCATACGCTTTCTTTGACCTTCCTCTTCTGGCTGACATACCTGTAGAAGCCCTTCCTGTTATTCTTTGCATCCCTTGCCAAGTTCAGCTCCAGCCTTGGCCTTTCTGACCCTATCTCTGCACAACTGGGCAGTGTCCCTATACTCTTCCCAGGTTACCTGTCCCTGCTTTCACTGCCTGTGCTTTCCTTCTTGTCCTTGGGTTTGACCAGCAGGTCTCGACACAACCATGCTGGCCTCTTGCCTGGTTTCTTACACCTGGGGATCAAGAGCTCTTGTGCTTTATAGGAAGTGTCCTTAAAAGTCTGCCAGCTCTCTTCTGCTCCCTTGTCCCTGAGGGCGGTTTCCCAGGGGGTCCTATTGACTGATTTCTTGAATAGCTGGAAGTTTGCTTTCCTAAAATTCAGGTTCCTGACTTTACTCTTCACCTGCCCCTTATCCCTCAGGAGTGTGAGCTCCGCTGGTGTATGATCACTGCAGCCTCCAATCTTTATAAAGTCACTGATTAGCTCACTTGTGTTAGTGACCATCAAGATCAGTATCGTATCTGCTCTGGTAGGACTATTACCTGGCTTAAGTTATCCCCAGTGCACTCCAGGAGTCTCCTGGTTTGCCTACAGCTCGCCATGCTGCTTCTCCAGCAAACATTGTGGTGGTTTAAGTCCCCAGGACAACAGTAGCCTGCAAGCATGATGACTCTTGTAGCTGAAGTAACAAGGCTTCATCAATAGAATCATAGAATAGTTAGGCTTGGAAAAGACCTTAATATCATCAAGTTCCAACTCCGTTGCCATGCCCAGGGACACCTCCCACTAAACAGTGTCACCCAAGGCTCTGTCCAGCCTGGCCTTGAACACCGCCAGGGATGGAGCATTCACAACTTCCTTGGGCAACCCATTCCAGTGCCTCACCACCCTTACAGTAAAGAACTTACTCCTTATATCCAATAGGCTCCCCTTGATCACATGGCCTGTAGTAGACACCAACCACAAGCTTGATTTTACCTAAATTACTGCCCGTTCTTATTTATTTTTATTTTTTCATATGGCGAGTGTTATTCCATTTATTCAATGATCCTATCAAGCTGCTGCTGAGTGTGGCAGACTTTACATGCCTCTAATGTAGTTCTTGACTCTGATTTAGCTCTGGGACCCTGATTTAAAGCTCAGACCACAACAGACTGTTACAGAATCATTATTTATTTGAGACTTAAGCTCATTAAAATGCACACAGCTGAAGACCTATAGAAGCAGGGTCTATTTTGGGAAATAGTTTGTCACAAATACCACATCTAGTGAATATGTCCTTGACGTGACTCACCACAGTTCTGATTAGCATGTTGCTAAGTAGGTTCTGGCTGCCTTAGTATTCCAATATATCACTTGCCAATTTTTATTGGGTATATTGAAATTACAGTCACACTCCTTTCTCTAATATTCCTGTGGCCATTTCTTTTTTCTTTCCAAACTTGCATGTGTGTAAAAGTATGAAAAAATACATATAAATAGAATCATAGAATCATAGAATAGTTAGGGTTGGAAAGGACCTAAAGATCATATAGTTCCAACCCCCCTGCCATGGGCAGGGACACCTCACACTAAACCATGTCACCCAAGGCTTCATCCAACCTGGCCTTGAAAACCACCAGGGATGGAGCATTCACAGCTTCCCTGGGCAACCCATTCCAGTGCCTCACCACCCTCACAGTAAAGAATTTCTTCCATATATCCAGTCTAAACTTCCCATGTTTAAGTTTTAACCCGTTACCCCTTGTGCTGTCACTGCAGTCTCTGATGAATAGTCCATCCCCAGCATCCTTGTAGGCCCCCCTCAGATACTGAAAGGCTGCTATGAGGTCTTCTCCAGGCTGAACAGCCCCAACTTTCTCAGCCTGTCTTCATACGGGAGGTGCTCCAGTCCCCTGATCATCCTTGTGGCCTCCTCTGGACTTGTTCCAACAGTTCCATGTCCTTTTTATGTTGAGGACACCAGAACTGCACACAATGCTCCAAGTGAGGTCTCCCGAGAGCGGAGGGACAGGATCACCTCCTTTGACCTGCTGGTCGCGCTCCTCTTGATGCAGCCCAGGATACGGTTGCTTTCTGGGCTGCGAGCGCACACTGCAGCCGGCTCATGTTCATTTTCTCATCGACCAACACCCAAAAGTCCTTCTCTTCAGGGCTGCTCTGAATCTCTTCTCTGTCCAACCTGTAGCTGTGCCTGGGATTGCTCCGGCCGTAGTATAAATAGCATAAAAAGAGTATACTGTCATATCAAGACATCTATCATGAACTACTTTCAAAACCTCTGGATGCTTCTAATGTTTCATAGCTTTCTCTTTTATATCTCTTGCCCCATAATTCAAACGTTAGGCTATTTTTATCCCTAATGAAACTTACTTCATTACCAGCTATGTTAAGTTTGTTTATTTTAAAAGATTTGTTCTCTAATTTTCATATTTTATTCACTCTTTCTCTACATTTATTTCTAAAAAAAAAAAAAGGTTTGCAGGAAGAAAGTATTTTGTGCTAGGAAAAAAAAAGGCTTTCAGGCATGTAAGTTCTTTGCCACCATATTTTTAGCCACTATAGAGTGCCATACCATCACATGCAGCTGTTCATCCAAGACTTACGTTTGTTTTATAACTTGATTTATGGTATTAAATATCAGAAATGGGCTTACAGGAACCTCATGATGTTTAATAAGGGGAAGTAGAAAGTCCTGCACCTGGGTAAGAATAACACAAGGCATCAGTATGTGCTGGGGGCCACCCAGCTGCACAGCAAGTTGTCAAAAAAGGACCTGGTGATATTAGTGAGCACCAAGTTGAACATGAGCCAGCAGCGCACCCTTGCTGCATAGAGGGCTAATTGTGTCCTAGGCTGCATTAAGAGGAGCGCTGCTCACAAGTTGAGGGAGATGATCCTTATCCTCTGATTCATACTGGTGAGCTGTATCCATGTGTCCAATTCTGGGCTCCCCAGCACAAACACATGGACAGTAGTAGATATAGTTCAGCAGAGGGCCACAAAGATGATGAAGGGACTGGGGCATCTCTCCTATGAGGAAATGCTGAGAGAGCTGGGACTGTTCAGTCAAAAGAAGGCTGAGGGGGAGATCTTATTAATGTACATAAGTATCTGAAGGGAGGGTGCAGACAGGACAGAGACAGGCTCTTTTCAGTGGTGCCCTGTGAAAGCACCAGTGGCAATGGGCACAAACTGAAACACAGGAGGTTCCTGCTTAACAGCGGGACACCTTTTTTTACTGTGAGGGTGACTGAGCACTGGCACATGTTGTCAAGGAGGTTGTGGAGTGTCCAATCCCTGGAGACGTTAAAAAGGCATCTTGACATGGTCCCGTGAAACTAGCTTTAGTTGATCCTGCTTGAGGGGTGGGGTTGGACCAAATAACCTCCAGAAGTCCCATCCAACTTCAGAGATTCTGTATTGTAAAAAAGATATGCAAAAAATGTTGGTTTATGTGCTTTATTCAAGTTGCACATTTGTATTTTTTGTAGTGTTATAGTGGGATCACTGAAAAAGTCAAAGGTTTCTGAATCTGAACTGATTACATTTAGATTCTACTGTCCCTCTGAACCTGTATCTGTGATGAAAAAAAAGTATAGTATCCACAAATAACTACTATTTTGATTTTACATTATTGGAGGGCTACTCTTCTGCTTGTTATGTATCAGCCTACAGTGTGTGTCCTTGAATGAGCTAAGATACTACAGTAGAACAAGGAAATGACTAAATCTTTCATGTTATGGGAAACATCATCTGTGAAATCATTCAGACTGTATCCCAATACCATTTTCATCCTTCCCTCCCCAACTGGTCTAGACTTCTGCCTGTCTTAGTCATCGTCTTCATTATGTTCTTCAGCTCTTGTAAGAAGAAAATATTTTTACTTGTTTGAAGCACTAACTCTGGAGAGTTACATACATATCTATTCCCAGACATAACCAAAATGATTAACACCAGTTTTCCTTCTAGTGTAGTACAATTTTAGATGGCATCTCCTTGTATCTTTTGCCTGTGACATTAGGATTTTGCCATAATATTTTGTTGCTGTTGTTTCAGTATCAGTATTGAAAACGGCTAATTCCAAACAGTCCTTTTTTGTGTATCATTGCACCTTCCTTCAAAATCTCATATGCAGCAGCCGTAATAGAAACAACTTTCTTGAACTGCCATCTTCCAGAGAACTGAAGTGGGTTGCTACAGTTTGCCTGGCCTGAACTGTTGGTATCCAGGTAGAATATATAGTACATAGAATGTGTGAGAGCTGCAGAGCAAAAATACTACATCATCTGTAGCAGGTAAATTTTAGCATTCCACCTTATTGTTCTTTTTAGGTCTGAAAAGCTAATGCACTGTATCAGTGCAGTCTCTCCAGCTTCTGGTGCAGTCATTGAAGGAATACATTACAGTGAGTTCACCACTGTTTTCATTATTTTCATGTATGCCATGATCTAAAGGGCTTTTTGCTTTCTTTTAGGCATTTTGCTAATGGCAGTCGTAACAGTGCACATAGTCATGGAGCTGCATGCACATATACCTTGATCATACGATGTGCCTGTAGGCATCAAGATGAACTTTATTTTCTCTGCTCTGAAGTATTTTGTGAGGTTAGACAAGTCTTTTCTAATTTTGTTTTGAATAAGGTGCAATATTTTTACAGCTCCCTGCCCCAGTATTGGCTTTGTTTCTGCATTTATTAAAAACCTAGATTTTGACATTTTCCCATATATACTTGCTAATACTTCATATAGCTCTAATGATTTTTTTGTGTATTCTTTTTCTCATGGGTTGTATTTGGATATAAACACTACTACTCCTTTCTTGATCCTCCAAAGTAGCTATAAAGGAATGTTATGCTATTGCTAAATTCCTCTGCTAGGAGCTTTTGCAAAACTGTATGCTCTTTACTTTCCTATTTTCCTGAGTAGTATGCTTATAGAAGTAATTTGCTTTGTGCCCTTTGTGACTGTCTTCTGTAATGCTGAACAATCAACATGTATTACAAACCTTGATGGATCTGGTAGTCCCACATACCTCTTTCATTTCTCTCAACGTGACTGATGCCAAATCCAGTACACCCTTGTCTTTGTTATACCTGTCTTCCTGGTTGCATCTCTTTTAGCACATTGTGTTATGTGCTAATGCATGCTCTCTTTTGTTCTTAGGACAGCTTTTTCCAGCATGAAATTGTTTGTTACTCATTTTTTACTCTTAAATTCAATCCCATTAAAAGCCTGTCTTTCACAAACTGTCTTTTCTAGCTACCAAGGCCTCATTAGCCATAACTTACCAGTTGTCTTAGTAAGACCTTGTTGTCTCTCATAACATTTATCTTTGTGTGGTGATGTATTCTTTAAAAACAAAGAGATATGATAATCTGTGTTTTCCTGTCTGCTGTTATGAGATTACTGGATATCTGAGCTTTGAAAACACCCCTTCCTTTTTCTTAGTTACCTAGTGGAATAAGTGGCTATTCAGGGTGAAGAATATTATCTGCTCCAACCCTGAAAAAAATTAATTACATTAATATCTTCTGTATCCCACTATTTTCTGCAGTGCTTTTCTGATCTACCCATGGCCCATTTCCTTCATTATTCTGCATGAAACCTGTAGATGGTTTATTTTTTTTGTGAGACGATATCAGAAAGTATAGTTGTTCAGGCTGCTCAGATCCTCAGAGAACTAGGGTAAACTAAAGTTGCTATATAATAGAGGCCACTTGGTTATAGTAGTTACTGCATTTGCTTTTAAACAGAGTTAACACACACAGTAATCATGAAGCAGTCTTAGAAAAAGCATTTCTTAAGCCTTTGTTAAGGGGGAGAAAGGATAACAGTAAAATGTCCATTTAAATTTAGTTCTAATGGAACATCCTATCCTTGTGGTTTTGTCTTATATTCTGAAATAAAATGTTTCCTCACTTAAACTTAATTTTCTTTAGTTTTTTTGCATCAGCAAGCTAAGTACTACAGCTGTAAGTTCAGCATTTCTTGCTCTAGACAGTAAATAGAGTAATGTCTATTTCAGTAACAGTCTGATTGCATTTTTAGGGGTTTTTTTGTATCAGAATGAACTGAGATTTAAACTGCCTGCTCTGCTATATGGTACCGCATTAAACAGTAATCTTGAGTTCTTTGTAATAATTCTATGGTTTAGAATGATTATATGAAATACATAGTCATATATGTACTTCTCTATTTGAGATAAAGTAGCCTGGATGGAAGTATCAATTAAAATTGTTTATCAAGATTCATCCTACCATTAGTTGTCTCACTGTAGGAAGAAAACAGTATCTGTATCATCCATTGTTTAAATGCTGAGTACTCACAGTATCAGGTAGAATTACATGGAGATAAGAGGAGAGAGATATTGCAACAGTAGTCCCAACCCCTCATGTTAGTTTTGCAGTTATAAGGTGATAACTTGTTAGCTCTCTTACAGCCTTCTTTATTGAATGCAGTATTAGGAGTGTTTAAAGAGATTAGATAATTTCACCATTTCACCTTAAGAGATGAAAATCAGTTTTACCTGCTCTGTTAAAAGGAAATAAACTCCAGAAAGACAGGTTATAATCACAGATAATGTCTTGGAATTTTTAGGGTGTAACAAGAGGGAAAAAACCTTACAACAGTATCCGTTCTAATTACATTTTTAATAAATACCTGAGCACTGATAAATCCCAGGGGAAAGTGCTCTGGGAACACAGTCTGGCCACTGTATATTAGGAGATTGGCTTTTGAGACTTCAAAATCAATTCTAGAGGTTGTCTCAGATTTGTGAGTCCAAAACGTGTTGTGGAAACAAGACAAGAACACACAAAATAGAGCAATATAAGAACTGTTGGGAGAGCTGTTGCTTTGCAGAGTGGTAAAAGAAATGTGGCTGTGAGAGGAGGAAGAGCAGTCACTGGCAAAAAGAATAACCTGTATCTATGAAGCGTGCCTGAGAATTCAGTGGGTGAAAATGACCTGATTCTAGAGTTTTAATTTAGAACTCAGTTGAGAAACAATAGCCCTGATATGTTCACAAATATCATAGCACTATTTTCCACATATTCAGTTTTAGCAAAATGAGGGAAAATAAGACACAGGACTATCTCATTGTAGCTCAGTGCATAAAGTGGAATGTTACGACAAAAATATGCCTTTGCTTTACTGCTACAAGATTTTAATTAAATATATTTCCCTCCCCCAATCATTTTCCATAATAATTTGGGATATTGACTCAATGCAGTTCTGTGATTCAAATTGAGAAATACATTTTTGTCAAAACCAAGTTACTAAAAATCAATAGTTTGAATTTTATTGATGCACTGTCTTATTTTGGCAGTGTACAGCCATGAATGTACACTCAGGCACGAAATGCTTAGTAAGGCGTAAAATGTATCCAAGCACACATTTCCTTAAACAAATACATCGATAGGCTGATACCTCAATTCTGGGTCTTATTCACAAGCCTTTAGATAGTTGTTTGTTTGGTGGTGGTTTCTTTTTTGTTTAATTAGTGGAGAATTAGAAACAATGCTTCCCAATGAAACTACTTCTGTTTTCTTAAGAAAACAGTTAATATTATCATAGAATCAAAGAATGGTTTGGGTTGGAAGAGACTTTAAAGCCGATCCAGTTCCAACCCACTGCCACAAGCAGGGACACCTTCCACTAGAGCAGGTTGCTCCAAGCCCCTTCCAACCTCACTTTGAACACTGCCAGGAATGGGGCAGCCACAGTTTCTCTGGGCACCCTGTGCCACTGCCTCAGCACCCTCACAGGGAAGAATTTCTTCCTAATATCTAACCTAAATTTACCCCATTTCAGTTTAAAGCCATTATTGACTTTTGAAGAATTTACCTCTTCCAGAGTTCAAGTAAAAGTGCAATGCTTGAAAAGCAGGATATGAATGTGTCTTATAAATTACCTTGAGAACCTAAAGATATCTTGATAGCATTAGTAGTTAGTAATTGATGCATTCATCCTAAATCTCAACTTTGCTGCTGCAGCAAGTCCTGAAAATTAGCATAACAATCCCAAAGAACAAATGGGTCCCTAGCTGTAAGTTTCTCAGCTACTGATTTTTTCATTCATTACTGTGATTTTGTTTTATTCTGGTGTTTTGCCAGAGATCTTTTGTTCTTATGGTACAATATGCACTTAAAATGATCTCATTTTGTATTTGTTTTTCAATAAACAGAATGTGTTACACAAATGTGCCATAGTCTTGATTGTATTATAAAACAAAGACAATGTTCTAAATGACACAAGTAATTAGATTTTTAATATTCATTATTGTATATGTGTTATTTTTATTCATGATGGCCTATATTATAGCTATAAGGATAATAACGTCATCTCTTATATTCTATATTGCATTGGGTTTCCACAGCAAGATTAGGAAGCAATCCTAAAAATATCCAATCCTAAGTATAACCAGATACATTTCTATTTCATTTTTGTTGTATCACATAAATAGAACAGCTATAATTTTATACTAGTAACAGATCTAATTTGAGTAAAAACACTTCAGGTAGGCTGGGACAAATTAAAGCATAAAAGTGGGAACGTGTGAAGGAAACATATGCTTCCATTTCAAGATTTATGGTATTTAGCTGTGGCAGTGATAAAGTCTTGCTGTGTTTTCATATGGAAGAAAATACTAATATTCAAATGTCCTTAACACAACAGGCCAGTGGTCAACTGGAGATTGCTTTGACAGAAGCTGTTGTCCTCCACATGCAGGAGAAAAAAATCAACATGATCTTTTCCCCTTGACAATGAATTCTTACAGTGAGCTGCATGATACAGAGCCGAAGAAAAACAGAATGGAACAGACCCTACAAGGTCATCTCATTCAACAGTTTGCTGAAGGGAAGAGTCCAGGGGACATTAATACCTGCTGAACTGCCTTGCCATAAAATTGGAAACAGTGCCCCCAGTAATGGCCTTTTCTTATTCCTACAGACATCTCCTTTGATGTAAAGCATTATGGGATGCAAGTGCACCAGGACAGAGCTCACACTAGGACTTGAGCTTTTGCCCTAGAGCTGTAAGACAATATACATAATGTTATCCCACTTCAGCTTATGCAGGTTGCTTTTACTCATCCTGCATCTTGTTTGTTAATATTTACCCCCCCTAAAGAATATTAATAATTATGTTATGCTTTTAGAATCTAAGTCTCTATACAAATGCCTAGTTACCCTTTCTTATATTAAAAACATGAGATAAAAACTAACTTTACCACCCACTATACTATTTTCTGTGGTATTAATTCTTTTTCAAGTTAATTCAGTCCTCACAGAACATGCTGTGTTGACACCACTGTATCTATTATCTTTTTAGATGTGGAATGAGCAAATCACATGTAAAGGAGTCCATGTGTTTTCCAAACTGCTGTTCAAACATGTTTCAGTCTTCAACAGTTATGAAAATAATATTATCAATATTATCTCCCAATTAACACCTTTTTAGGTAAAAAGGTTAATGGTTAGTCTATTTTTTTTTAAAACCTCATGCAATAAAGATGCGGCAGACTAATGGCCTTCTGTGTCTCACTAAATGTAAAGGCCAGAGGAAGGCACTTGTGAAAGGTTAACATGAAAGTTATGGGCTTTTGAAGAATAAACTCAGAATAAAACCTTCATAGTTAAAATGTTAATGCTTCAGTCATTTTAGTGAGATTGCCATGCACTGCAGTCTGCGGTGGCTGAAGTTCAGAAAACAGTATTCAATCTCAAAATTGCTCCAAATGGAAAGCACTCCAAAAACAGATGTGGAGACTATCATTACTACAGGTGGTATGATAAAATATCTTAACTCAATATAAAAAAAAGGAAGTCAAAAGAGATGCCTGTCTAATTTTTCTTTTCCATCGTAAACTTACAAAACCTTAAAGGAATTTAATATTAGCTGAGTAAAGCAAAGACTATAATTTGAGAAACAAGTTATTTTCTTCTTAAAGAATGAAACTGAAGTCTCTGGGCTATTCGGGGCGCTAATCTTACAAGCTGGTTCATCCATATCAAGGAGATTTAAAGATCTGGATTTATGGCATTTCATTGCTTTGGTTGTCCTGAGATTGAGAGGACTATCCTGGGCTGCATCAAGAGGAGCATGACAGGAGGTGATCCTGTCCCTCTACTCTGCTCTCGTGAGACCTCACTTGGAGCATTGTGTGCAGTTCTGGTGTCCTCAACATAAAAAGGACATGGAACTGTTGGAACAAGTCCAGAGGAGGGCCACGAGGATGATCAGGGGCTGGAGCACCTCCCGTATGAAGATAGGCTGAGAAAGTTGGGGCTGTTCAGCCTGGAGAAGAGAAGGCTGCATGGAGACCTCATAGCAGCCTTCCAGTATCTGAAGGAGGCCTACAAGGATGGTGGGGATGGACTCTTCATCAGGGACTGTAACGACAGGACGAGGGGTAATGGGTTCAAACTTAAACAGGGGAAGTTTAGATTGGATCTAAGGAAGAAATTCTTTACTGAGAGGGTGGTGAGGCACTGGAATGGGTTGCCCAGGGAGGTTGTGAATGCTCCATCCTTGGCAGTGTTCAAGGCCAGGTTGGATGAGGCCTTGGGTGACATGGTTTAGAGTGAGGTGTCCCTGCCCATGGCAGGGGGGTTGGAACTAGATGATCTTAAGATCCTTTCTAACCCTAACTATTCTATGATTCTATGATTTAATATTTGTTGCAGCGAGCTCTTAACTTTTATTTTCATTCAGGGTTTCTTGGGTTTGTTTCTGTTTTGGTTTGGGGATTTCTTATTAAAGAATAGAAACCCATACATCATTTTATACTGATTACTTTCATCCAGATCTGCTGATGCAGCAGGAGTCTTTCCTGAAGTAATTTCTAACCTTACTTAAAAAAACCCAGCATCAACCTCCATCCTTAAAAACCAGAAACCCCTGTAGCCTCACACACAGCTAGTGATGTTTGTAACATGTTCTTTATCCTAATAGAGAAAGAAGCAGCCCAGGAATTCACGATTCATTTCTGATCCTCCAGAGTCCTAGAACCAACTCTAGGCTCTAATATTAGAAATTTTGAAACAAATTAAAGGTGATCATGCATTAAAAATATGAAAAATTGTATTATATTAACAAATCCTTTTTGGTTTTGAAGATATTTTAGGGACCCCCAAATTGAAGCTTTTGATATAGCCCTGGATGTTTCCTGTGCTATGTCATTGAACACTTCCCATGATACTGAATTTCTTAGTAACTTTTGTTCCTCCAACAAATTTCGTTGTAAGGAAATCAGTTATAATGTACAACAGTGTGCAGATGTATCAGTAAAACATGCTGAGAAAAGCTAAGGTCCCTATAAAAGATTAATCATTTGCCTTTGTTTACAAGTACCTGCAAACCCTGAGCTGAAAACAACTCTACAGTACCAGTTGTAGTGGCTGATTCAACAACTAGGTCTTAAAATTCAGACCCTGACAAAAGTTCAAGAAGGGAATTTAGGGTCATTTTGGTAATTAAACTTCTAAACACACTGGGAGAAAGGGGTGAAGAGCTGGTAGTGTTGGATAAAACTGTATCTTACAGTAAAGACAACATGGCACTAGCAGGAGAGTGTTAGGGTGTAGTAAGGATCCACAACCTTGTTAGAGCCATATTAGGTCTAGGCTGTCTAGTGGGTTTAGAGCCTGCTGTTCTGATTTCTTTCTGTAAAGAAGACAGATGCTTTTTACGAACATAATGTAGGCCAGTTTGGTTTGGCTTTTAGTATTTGCTTCATAATGGGGTCTGTGAGCAACATGCAATAATCATCCATTGGAATCTGTTAAGATAGGGGTTCTTTTCATGTCCTGACAACATTTATTGACATTATGGTGCTTTGGTAATAGCTGTGACTCCATTGTGCCAAAGGTTGTTCAGGCATTTAACTTCAAACATATGTGCAGACCTCTTATGAAGGCCTCTAGCAAGCATATTGATAATGGGGACAGAGCAATGCAGAAACCTTCACAAGAATGAGTTTTCTGCAACTTCTTACTTTGTCAAGACTGGGTAAGTCTGTGGAGTTGCTTCAGTGAGCAAAGATATCCTCCAAGAACGGCTTCCCTGCCCAGATATTTCCTATGGCAATGCTTCATTCAAGTAGGACTCCTTCAGTACTAGCAAATTAGAGTAAAATTGGCTCACACCAGCACTAAAGACAGATGGATAAAGAACTGCAGAGATTTTCTGCAATGGTTATTTTTTAGGTGGCTGGTCCTAAGAAATCGAAGCCAAAGCCTACTATAGGCTTTCTGTGCAGCACTGTGGGGAGAACTACTTCACTTGGTGAGATGCTCCAACGACCTGCAGATTCACTAGGGCACTGTTAGTAGCTCTGATCATGGGAGAAGTCCAATTTTTGTGTCCTCTCTGCAGTTTAGGCGCCACAGGCAGTTCTGTAAAGGAGCTGCTTACACACAGCCTCCTCAGAGGCCAGAGTCAAAACCACTTCATAAGGGAAGATGCCTAATCTGGAAGAATGGTAAAAAAGTCATGCTAAAAGCATGGTGATGCCCTCCTTGTACAAAATAACCTGCTGATTTTAACAATCACAAAAGATTTTACACTAGTGCCTTGAGTGTGGAGTCCTGGAGTCATGACTTGCCCTCAAGATTCTTTCTTATTTAAATCCATTGAATATTGAATGCAAAACAGTAACCTGTCGGTACAAAGTGTTCCCCTGTGTTGAAAAGGAGGGAAGATTCATATGGCAGGAGGAGAAAGGATGTGAAAGAGTGAACTGCTGACTACAGTAGCTTTCTAAGAGGGGAAAATCTTCCCAAACAAGTCAGTTTTCAGCAGGTTCTGGGTAAATGCAGCAACTGCTGGGCTATTATAATGATAGATACTGCTGCAGCTTGGTTTTTATAAAGAAAGAAGCTACAGGTGCATTTGGGCAGCATTTGACCTTTTGTGGATATGTCCCCACTTTTCTTAGAAGGCAACTTCCAGACCAGATGTCTGGAATATTGGACATTGCCCTATGTATTTACTGGGTCCCGACAGAGCTCATGCTTCAGGGTACTGGGGGAAGAAAGCCAAACCACACCTGCTTGGAAAAAAACTCCACCATATTTGTGTACAGAATGGAGTTACCATAAAAATATCCTCAGATTGGTTTTTATGTGTACTTTTCTTTTTAGTTGTTCTATGAGTCTATGACTGTATGACTATTCCTAAATCCTACAGCTAATTTAGTTATAAAGTTAACTTAAACACCTAGTGAATCCATTTTCTATGCATATAAGGAATGCAAAACATCTCACAATCGATCCTGCAGGAATGTAGACTTTCCCATTCCATGTGCTCTGCTGATGGAAAGATGCAGAGAAACAGCAACTTGTGACATATCTCAGCATCTCCATGTATGTAATGTTTCTGTACTTTTTTGGGGAGGGGGATAAAGTGTTGGGGTTGAGATAACCATTTGTATTGATAAAACCCACATAAACAGGAAAAGCATTTACAGAGAAGTCCTCAGAGCCTTGTTTATTACAACAGGAACACCACAGCATGCCAACTGACAATAAACAATCTGTGTGCATAATTCATTTTATTTGAGCAAAGATGTGAGGAAAACGCAATGTACTGAAAAGTACTTTTGTTTTTGTTAAACTAAGGGAACCCCTTGGGATGCCATCCCCCATTTATCACTTCCCTTTGAGAAGTAGGCAAAGCTGTGTAAGCATCGGTGTACGTGTGCGTTTCTAGTGTCTCTAGAACAACAGAACAGAATCACATTAGGCTTTCGAAGCAGCTACATTTCTTCATTGTTCTCGTGTCACCTTTCCCCAGTTAAAAATACTCATCGGCATGATTTATAGCACATAACTAGGTACATGGTCTATTTATGCATTCTGGTTTTCACCATCGTTTTTGTTTTGCCCTTTTCCATAAAAACGCATATAAATCCAATAACTCTCCAAAGAATAAATTAGAAAAAGATGAAAAAAAAAGTGTCCTTTGAGCCTATCTTTTAGCTTTACAGCTACTACATTATCAAAATGGGAGAAATGACAGCAACTTCCAGACAGTAAAGGTAAGAAAGTGCATATTTTCTCATCTTATTTCTTACATGGAAAAAAAAGAATCTATTTCTGTACCTTGGTAAAAGCAGGCAGAGCCGTAGTTGGTTTTAAGGTAATTTTCAGGAATAATGCAGCTGATTTTGTTTTGATTGGTGCAAATCAAAACCCAAATTATGCTGTGAATGGAATTAGGCTCATGTTAGCAGTTAAATACATCAGGAAAATACTGTTATTCTTATTTCTAAAACAAAAAATCTATTCAAACTGAACAGTGGAATTAATTCTAGATGAGAGCTTCTACCAGGTCATGACACTGTACAGAATATTACTGAGTTTTTAATTATGATGATTACTCTGTTCAGTTGCAAGAGGATTGTAGTTCGCAAGCAATCAACAGTTGTTTATAGGTTTCTGCTCTCACCAACTTGTAGAAACAATATTTTTCCTTAGGGCAAAAAAAAGAAAGAACCAAAAATATTCAGTCCTGTACAAGTTCATGTTCCAAACAGTGAAGGTAGGTGAGCTTCGTCTGGTCCAGATCTCTCTGGAGCTGTCTGCCCTAATGGCTTCATTTATAGTAACATTTGAAATACAACCTGCTGCATGCTCTCTGATGAGCTACTGGGTGCAACTGGTTCAAGAAACCTGTTCTGCTTGCCCATAACCCCAGAAGTCTGAGGCTAAGTGAGCAACTGAGTTGTTTAATAGAATCAATGGAACTATTTCCTAGCTGCAGGTTACCTCTGGCGCACCAAGACTGGAAATGGCAGCTTCAAAAAATGAACTTTCTCTGTAATAGTATTAACCCTCATGAGTACAGAAATGAAAACACATTTGCATTATTGTGGCCTTTCCGTACTTAAAAGGGGCCTGTAGGAAAGATGGGGAGAGACTTTTTAGCAGAGTCTGTTGTGATAGGATGAGGAATGATGGGTCTAAACTGAGAGAGGGGAGGTTCAGGCTGGATGTGAGGAAGAAATTTTGTACAGCCTACACAAAGTATGTGAGAGAGGACTCAGAGACCTACAGCCCTGTTAGTCTAACCTCAGTTCATGGAAAAATTAGGGAGAAGATTACACTGGGTGCTACTGAAAGGCATTTAAAGAATAATACAGTCATCGGGCGCAGTTAACGTTGTCATTGCAGGTTCCTGAGTGGACTCTTTGGGACTCAGCATCTCTTGTCTTCTAGACATTAGGCAGTGTGGGGCACAGCTGCTTTGTAGCCCCTGACTGTGTGAATCACTATAGAACAGAATAGACTATTTCAGTTGAAAAGGACCTACAACAATCATCTAGTCCAATTGTCTGACTACTTCAGGACTGACCAAAGGGTAATGTTGTTAAGGGCATTGTCCAAATGCCTCTTAAACATTGACAGGCATTTGGACTTGTTAAATTTCATCCCATTAATAATAGCACAATGCTCCAATCTATCTAGGTCCCTTTGCAATGCCTCCTGTCCCTCAAGAGAGTCAACAGCACCTTCCAGTTTGGTATCATCAGCAAACTTGCTCATGGTGCATTCGACTCCTGCATCCACATTGTTGATAAATGTGTTGAGCAGGACTGGTCCTAGAATTGAACCTTGAGGAGCAGCACTGATGACTGGTGAGGAACAGCCAGCCAGACGTAGCCCCTTTCACTGCTAGCCTTTGAGCTTTGCCCTTCAGCCAGGCCTTCACTTACCACACTGTGACCCTGTTCATCCCACAGCTGGACAACTTATCCAGAAGGATGCTGTGAGGGACAGTATTACAAACCTGACTAAGATCCAGAAACAATACATCTACCACCTTCCGCATATCCACTGGGTGGGTGACCTTATCACAGAAGGGTAGCAGATTAGTTAAACAGGACTTTTATGAACCCTTGTTGACTGTGCCTGATGACTATTATTCTTTAAATGTCTTTCAATAGCACCCAGTGTAATCTTCTGCATAATCTTTGCAGGAACTGAGGTTAGACTAACAGGGCCGTAGATCTCTGGGTCTTCTGTCACATCCAGCCTGAATCTCCTCTCTTTTAGTTTAAAACCATAAACCCTCGTCCTATTGCAACAGGCCCTGCTAAAAAGTCTCTCCCCATCTTTCTTATAGGCCCCTTTTAAGTAGTGAAAGGCCACAATAAGGTCTCCCAGAGTCTTCTTTTCTCCAGGCTGAACAACGCCAACTCTCTCAGACATTCCTCATAGGAGAGGTGCTTCATCCCTCTGATCATTTTTGTGGCCCTCCTCTGGACCCTGTCCTAGAGGTCCATAGCTTTACTGTCCTGAGGACTCCAGAGTTGGACCTCTCTAAAGCATCTTATAAGAGCTTCATTACAACAGTACTGAAGTGCATGACATGCATACATTGATTTATCTCTACAACACTGTGGTAATTTGAGAATTAATCTTTTGTGGATGAAGATCCAATGCACAGAAAATTGCCCAAAGATAAACTGTAACAGAGCAGTGGATTAAATTCCAGCTAGCACCACACAAAGCAAACCATTTTTCTCTGGTGCCCTGGCGTATCTCCATGGTGTGACCTGGCCTAACTCGGCCAACACTGGAGCATGGCAGAGAGCAAGCCAGTTGTAAAAGCAGAACTATTTAATGTCAGTGACTCGGGTTTCACCTCCTATCCATTGTCTCTGGTGATCTGCTCAGCTATCAACCATGGAGCTGATGTGCGTTTCTTAGCTTTGAACAAAGTTAAAGCCAGATGTTTCCATCTGCCTGAGCATGCACTCTGGGCACAGACACCTATGCCAGATGATTTCGGATAGTCCCATGGATTAACCAACAAGACTCCCTAACATTAAAACCTCTGCACCAAAGAAGAGTTTCAATTGAGATGTGTATTGTGTTTCTCTCAGAGTATTCTGTGTAATGAACTAAATAATTCAATGCAGAGTGTACCTTAAAGTCATTCCCATTGGGTTCTTTGCATTATAAGTGCTTCTTGTTTCACGCTATCAGTAGGTTGTTCTGTGTTAATTGTTGTTAGGCAGTTAAAGCAGATGATGTGACATTTATCTGTAATTAGAGCGGGGGGTGTTTCTATCTTCAGGTGAAAAAAGGCAAATAACCTGCCTATAAAATATTGTGGGTAACAGCAGAAATGGAAAATATTATATGCATGATCAGCTTCAGGAATTAAACACTCGTACGTATGGACCAATAGTGATTATAAAGCATTTATTAAAATACAATTTTTCATACGCTGTTTTTATTAGAAAAATAACAAAAATCCTAAATAAATCTGTATTTTCCAAGTTTATAGCAGCTTTTACAAATCTAATGCATTAGACAAGAATATTAACCAAAGCCTTCTCTGACTGTGATACTGTATGAGTGAGAGTCAAGTTTTTGCATGAGGTTCCTTCAAAATCATAGAATCCATGGGTGAAAAAGACCTACAATGTTCTTCAAATTGAAAAAGAATCGTTAAACCCATGAATAAAAAAATAGTTAGGTGTATCTGGAAGAAAATAAGGTTGGCTTTTGTGGGCTTTTATTCTGATGAGAGACAGGATAAGAAGAGGATGTCTCTTGTGTGGTTTCTGATTTTCATCCCTGTTGCACATAGCTTTGTTTCTGCTTGTGAGGTTATAATCAAAAGGGTTGATGCAGTGGAAAATTAATAAATCACAAAATCTAATAAAAAACAAATTTAAGGGGTTTGGTCAAATGAAAAGAGTCATATTTTATCACCACTTTCAGTTTCTTCTCTTTCATTGCAGTTTGCAGTTTTGAAAGATAAGACATTCCTTAATTTCTAATTTACACAGAAGCTCCGGCATCATCACATAAAATTTGTTTTGTTCATAATAGCTCTCATTTTGTTATAGCACGGATAAAGATAGATGATGCTACACTGAAAAAAAACCTCCAAAACAACAAACCAAACCACTTCACTGTTGAGTTACCAGCAAAAGTCACACATCGCTTTTAGTGCAAACAATTTCAGTGCTATTCTTGGTCGGTACAAATGCATCAGCCCCTAAATATAAAGTTATAACTATAACGTGCTATATGTCCTGTGTTGACATGTTCTTGTCTGGGAGTTGACCTGCGCACAATGCTGTTAAGGAAAGTTTCCCAGGGTGATGATGATCGAGGCCTGCAGAAGCAGGCAAGACTTTGCTCATGCCCTTGCTAAGTAACAACACTGCCTCCCGGTGGCTTCCTCTGTCATTCATTCCTGACTGACATTTTAAACCTGGTGTTTGGCTGAAGGAAAGCGTGTTGTTTCTGTTATATTTTGAATGCTTAATGCACACGAGTAAGCACACTCCTTTCTTGTATCCCACAAGATATAACTACATCCATACGTGCATTTGCAGGATGCTTTTTCTGGCTTTTTCACACGATTATTCTCCTACAATTGCAGTGATTGAGGCTCAAACTGAAACCCGCAACACATTGTTTTCTTCATACTGTGCCTTAGCAACATTATTTAGGAAGACGCAAAAAGCATTATATTCCTTAAGACAAATTTTGGTCCACAGCAATTTCTCTTGCAGCACACTGAGCAATCAGGCTGCTAGAAACTCCTCATCCTTCTGCAGAAGTGATTTAATGAGTCTGTATCCTTCAACTTAAATGCATGCATTTGCTTTTTTTGTGTTGCTTCTGACATCCAGGTCCACTTGACCTGTCTGCACAAAGACTACAGACTTCAGAGAGAGACCAGGCTTTCGAAAGTGGAAAGTCACTGTTAAAAGAAGGGGTATAGAGGCTTCAAATTCAAACAATGGTATAAAATGACTTGAGATGGGTATGCCCTTTTCTATGTATTTTATTCAATTATATGTAGATCACAATGCCTAATTAAATGTCTGCTTTGCTCAATATAAAACACCTCCCCCTTTTTAAAGGTGAAGTAAACAATAAAACCAAATGAACTGTGTGAATCTAATATAATGTCTGTACAGTTAATGTTGCATTTTTACATTCATACTTTCATTTTCTGTTAAAATCACTATTTCAGTTTGGGGGTGTAGTTTTGGGGATTGCTTTATGGGTTTTTAATTTCTCACCTTTGGAATGTGCATAGGATCTCATTTGGCCGCGTGAAAGCAACTGCACTGAGTGGTCCAGGCCCCCTAAAAGTTACAACTTACGTTTTTAAATTACTGTTCTTAATTACTCATTTTAGGTAACTATTTTAAGCATAGAAGCCTAAACCCCAAGGCTGCCCATGCATCTATACGCTCTTGGCTGCATCTTTTTCTCGGTGGAATTCCGTCCAAAAGGAAAAAGAGGAGTATGACCAAGCCTTTTTGTTCTCCAGTTAGCAGAGATCTGCAGAGGCAAGTAGAGATGTTGTAGGTTGGTTGGCATGGGTCGTGTTGGGTGACTTTCATATATATGTCTCATGAGTGCACATCAACTGATACTTATAAATTTAAATATAGCATCAAAGACAGGAAACAAATGTGAGTTGTAGTGGATCTGCATCAGGAGCAGTTTTAGTGGACATTGGAGTTACTGGCATAGAAATGTAGGAGTCCTGAAGTGTTTGCACTGTTTTGTCTCCACAGACATTGCGGGTGTTGATATGATGAATCTGTGGGGTAGTAAAGCTGGACACTGGCTCATTTTGACCTCTCTCAGGACGTATCTATATCTGTCGTATATGTGACATATCTATAAATGCAGGACATCTATACTGTGCAATGAAGATGTGTTAATATTGCCATGGGGCAACTTTTTTTGCATCTTATTTCTCTGGAGCAATCCCAATGACCACTATGGGTGTTAAATACCCGTAGGTGTATAATGATATGTATTTCATGGTCCAAAGTGTACACAAAGCCACAAGGCCTCATTCTCAGCTACTTTCTCTTCTGTGTGCTGTGTTTGTGCAGTGGTGATGCAAAGCATTACAGCAAGTGTTGGGTTTTCCAACTCCCCTTTGCAGAAAAAGAAGAAGGGAGAGACAGGTTCATCATGAGCCAAAAATCAAAGCAGTTTTCATTTCTTATTGAAGTAATATTTGCAAAAATATTACAAATTTCATGTCTACTATTCTCATTCTACATCTTTGTGTGATTTTCTATTGCCTCATCTGCTATCATAGGATTCCTTTGTTTTATACTTCATGAGGAGGTTTCCTTGCTAGTAGGGTTCCTTGGGAGAGAAGAAGCAATCCTTGTCATGCAGCAAGTTTTTCTTTGTTAGACGCTTTGTCTCTCTTACACATTCAATTCACTATTGCCCTCCGGAAAAGAACATATTGCCTGACAAGACAGCGCTGTTTAAAAAGTGGTTAAATCTTTCTGTATTCCTGATAACTTGGCTTTGAGAGAGATAGAGGGAGCATATTAAAAGCTTTCAGTTACAGATGTGTAACGCCGAAGGACAGTCTTGACACTGTACTTTGGTAGCACATAAAGGTTAAGTGCAAGAGGGATGTTATGCATTAGTGATTACACAATTCTCTTTGTGCAGGAAAGCATTCTGTATCTGCTAGTAATCTTTCTCAAGTGCCCCTGCCTAGCTTTTCATTTTTGGCAAGCTCTTATTTAGAGCAAATGACTTCTGTTTCGTAAGAGTAGTCAACACAGGTAAACGATGAGTGTTCCCCATTTTTGCTTTAGAACACCTGAGCCTGCAGGGTAGTATTTGGTTGCAATCCTCCTCTTCTCCTGGTTCAAAAGCTTTGTAGAATTGCTGTTGTCAGTTTTCTGGCCTGTGCCAGTGTATTTGAACAGCAGGGATGCTGCAGCCCAGAATCCGACGGCTATAATGGTTCTGCACGCTCATGATGTTTATGACATATTGTGGGGAGCACAGCAGAATTCTGGTAAGCGCCTTAGATTAAGAAAGATCCATGTTGTAACTAAAGCAATATTGTGTTGAAGAGGCTGCTGTTAGACTCCTGAGTGCTAAATTTTTCCTTCCTAAGGAGTTCCAAATTAATTTATGATGCTAGGATGGTCTGTGAGTGTTTCTATGGCATTCAGGGAGCTGATTGGTCCCATGATTTAATCTAGGTTCCCTTTTCTTTATCTGCTGCTCCATGTGTCTCTATTCTTTTTGCAAATGACAGCTCTGAGATGTGCAAAATGTGCCTTAACAGCAAGAAGAGAATCTAGCTGCTGATGGCAAGAAGAGACACTGTATTGGAGCAAGGAAGAGCTACTCTCAAGGTGCTGCTCCCGGAGCTGATGTTTTCCAGAGAAAAGTCATATCCCATGCAGGCAGACAGCAGTGTATGGAGAGGATGATGGTGAAGAGAGATTCAGGGGAATGGGCAGTATTTCCAGTAAGAAAGGTATCATTTAACATGGCAGCCTAGCTTAGACAACATGAGTGAGAACAGGAAAGAACAAGAGTAGAAAAAAGAGATAAGGATCGTGGTGTGAAGAAGCATATTGAGAGGAGCAGGGAAAGAGGGATGAACAGATGGATGCAGTATCAATTTTTAGATCAAAAAGGAAAGGCAAATTTTAGTATTGCATTGAATTCAACTATGATTGCATATATATGTGTAAATACTTATACATATAGATACATATAAAATGCACACGTTTTCTTAACACACTATATGAACAACTGCTGCTGGTATAAAATGATTCTTATGGTCTTAGTGCATAGTTTGAAAAAGCTTATGAACACCTTTGCTATGAGAAATAAGACAGCTTCTGTACTTCACAGCAGAGGAAATATTCTGTAGCATTTTGATACCATTACTTTACTCTAGTTCGTCTGTAATTCAGTGAAGTGGATGTGGAGACTTGGATAATTCAAATGTATGAGTTAATAAATTACAGTTAGAGTATATCCAGTTACCATAATGGCTCTTAAATAATTAAACAAAGCAATCTTTAATAGGATACTGCTACACCGCACTAACTAGAAAGGTGTCATCAGAGTTACTAAAACCTATCCCTTAAGGTCCCATTCCACTGTGTATGCAGACTACAATTACTGGCTGCTTTGTGGGTCTAAAGGAATTGAGTATGAATCAAAGGCATAGAGTGCTTGTAGGGGAGTCGAGTGGAATTTAATGATGAGAATTGTGTGGGCTGTGGAATTGAGGCTCAATCACTGCTGAGGATGTGTTGGATGAGCCACCGAGCCTTGCTGAGGCTCAATTGACCTGCCTGTAGGATGGCTGTAGCCCCGTTCCAGGTCACCGCAGGAATTAGTGCTCATAAAGTTCTTTCACGCTCTTCAAAGAGGACACTACTTTATAAACCAACATCTGGAATAAAGATGCTATTGGAAGACAGTGGTGTGTATTGACCATGCTTCAATCAGGCCTTGAAGTCCTGATGAAAGTGGAAAGCAATGCTCTCGTAATTAGTTCCACTAACATCTGACAATTTACTTGCATAAGTGAAGGATACAAGATTAGTCCTTTGTGAGGACTCTTGCAGGAGCTAAATTTGTACTTGCTGGCAATGAGGTAATAATGGGCTGATTAATCCTTTGTGCAGACCTAAATGAAAATTAAAACAAACAAACCCAGAAGCCTAAAAAAAAAGGAAAAGGAACATTTATTTTATCTGATTTTCTCACCAAATTCTCATGCACATGGAGAAAATCAACATTCTTTTCCATGGAAAACTAGAGATACTGTCTGCAAACTGAGTAAGGGCTATGGAGCATATCAACAAAAGACTCTCTGGAAGAACTTTACTCCAAGGCTTTTTACTGTCTGTGGTATTCAGATGTTCTCACAGCAGGTGGGCCATATATTGTGTTACTTTCTTTGAGAAACTGCAGAAAAGCAGCTGGTGAAATACAAGGTGTCATCCAACACTTGTTTCATATACAGTAAAGCAGACCAGTAATGCAGGTTTGTAAGATTCATCAATAAAGAGCCAAACCACATACTGGAGTTGCCTCTAGACAGCTCACTCGGTGCTTTTTTTAATAGTAATAACTGAGATTTATGTAGTGCCTTTCATCTCCCAAAGATCCCAAAGCATTTTATGAACTCCTTTAAACACCCTTTGTCAGAGGAAATACAAGACCCATGAAGAAAATGTGACCACTGCTTGGGCAAGGAACAATTATACTATAGATTGGGAAGGAACAGAAGGACAAAGGTGTCAGAACAGAATGGCAGATAGCATATAATTAGATACATTATAAATTAATGTATTTTTTGTAAGTATCCTGGTACTAGGAGCTAGCCATTATACCGCAGAACTTCCCTTAGGAGAGACATCTGTATTTTTTTTAACCTATAATGTGAATGCAATACAACACTGAGTGTTGAAATACTTTCCTATGTGTGCAAGGCAACAAGAATGGTTTTTTTGTCACTGGTAGTTACACTACCATAGCGTCCCAAATGCATCAATCAGGCACTGTTCAGTTGCTGTAGATATAGTTCGGGTACTAAAAAACAATCACAGGACAAGAAAAAAAGCAAGCAAGGGACATATAAGAAATTATGAGAAGTGAAATTGCAGCTTGTTCTCCTTCTTTCACACTTTGGATTTGTCTTGATCATTAACCCTGATTTGCCATTCTCATTTTAAAAAGCCACAGCTTTTCTGCTTCGTATCAACTGGGAGGTTGTTTTCTCAATTAGTGGCAGCACAAGGCCTGTATTGCTACAGTCGGGCTGGGTCCAAATCTGATTTAACTTGCACACCATGTAAATCAACAAGGCTTTGTGCAGTATCAAGCAGCCTTTGGCGTGCTGGTTGGTTTGTTTGTTTGTTTTTAATAAGCGCTATGAATGTGTTGGAGCAGGCTGTGATATTTTTTAATTCCTTTCCTTGCCCTTTGGAGCTTCCAGAAGCCCTGGAGGGGATGCCTCTGGGAGTCATTTATTTACAGACTAGGGCAGAGAGGTTTACTGAGTAGTGAAAATATCATCTAGTTTTGTTGCTGTATTTTCCACTTTTATTCTGAGAGATTAACCTGTACAAGAAAAGCGCTGTAATGCAATATAACTGCTCTATGAAGAGATATCTATGCAGTATTTATATGCTGTCTCAATTACCCCTGCAAAATAGTTTGATGATTCAGGAAAGGGCCCTAAGAGTATCTTCAATAATTCTTTCCCATTTAGATTTCTGAAGAACCAAATCTATACTATTGCTTGGTCTTTTATTGCCTGTAGGTTACATGTTTCAGTATACAAAGTGCATATGCATTCTTCTGTGAGCTGGAAACATGGATGAACCAACCACACAGCAAGGCTGAGCTGAACGGAAAGCCAAGAGTTTGTAACAATGCAGCTTGCTCTCCACAAGGTACCTTGAGGTAAACACGTGTGATTTCCAGTGACATTAAAAACAAAGCATTGGGGGATATATACAAGAACACACACAGCCTCTCAACAGAAATGCTGTGCAGTGAAAGAAATGTTTTAGTTCCATTTTTTGGTGTACTGTGCAAAGCAGATGTATAAATTTTCACTGCTTTCAAAGGCAAAAGCCCAGGAGCTAAGACAAGTGAAGAAACCAAGAGCACAAGTCAGAAGGAACCGGTGCACAGCACTGTGTGGGAGAAGCTGTAAGGAAGAATACTTGTTAACAGTGTCAAGAAGCACATCAGGGGAGTTGGTAGCAAGCATCGGGACGAGCTGTTGTTAAGAATGTTGTGACAAGTTATATGGAGCACCAAGGGATACTTCAGACTTTATCAAGAGTGACGCAATCATTCCCACCGCCATAAAAGTATCCTGGCAGGCAAAGACTATAAATGTAATAAAAGAGGGAGGTGGGGGGAAATGTCTGTGCCCATAAAAGAGGACAGTGATTGTGTAGTTATAGTGCTTCATAAAATCCTTCAAGTTAGCAGGAAGGGAAGAAATTGGGTGAAAAGATGAGTACAAAGAAACCCATTATATTCTGGTTGGAAGCTGGTAGGGTGGATGAGGGAAAATATTGGATCCTTAGTCTGATTTTATACCTTTCTGTGAAGAACAGCTACTGGCCACTGTCACAGGCAGGACTCAGCAAGCACCATTTCTCTAACTCAGTATGAATATGTTTTATATTTCTAGCTAAAATAAAAGGTAGCAGCCAGACTGAGAGAAGCACAAGTATTTCATTAATTGAGTACATACAGTGTTTTACACAGTCTTAGACAAAGACCCATACAAAGGGCAGGGTAGAAGCTGTGAATTAGGTGACAACTCATTTCTGGATTTATTTTTTTCCCCTCTGGAAAGCTGTGGCAAAAAGGAACAAGCAACAACAGCTGCTTTTCTTGATAGGATTCAATGAGTGTCCAAACTAGTTTGCATAAAAGCCTTCTTATTACAGGGTTCTTTTCTGACCTAAATCATCACATTCATAGCTAGCAAATGAATGATATAAATTAGATCACCAACAATTGGTGGGAAAAATCCAGTTTTGTCAGTTCAGAAGAAATACTTTGTGACAGACCTTTACTTTCTTGTTTTCTTGAAGAAGTCTTTGAGACTATTAAGTTCAACATCTCTTGTATATATCCTAAACACTGTTTTACCCTCATTTAGTCAGGCTTTATTCTGCTTCTATAAGAAAGGACGTGGTAATGGGTAAGGATTCAGAATTGAAAATACATGCCACTGAAACAGGAGGTTTCAATTGTTTAGCTCTAGCAGTTAATGAGAGCTGCGACAGCTCTCTGGAGATACATAAAAGACTACTAATGACTGGTTCATTTATAAGTGATGAAGATCTCTCAAGATCAAAGTCCTTCAAAAAATACAATGAATAGAGAGCCGTGAACTTGTGGAAGTCTTGGCGGTGGTGCACTGTCACTGCCACCCCAGTGGTGAGATTTCCTTAATACTCAACTTTTAATAGAATTATATTTCATTTACAACATCTTTAATTTACCTTTCTTCGTCTGCTTCACATCTCCACTTTGCAAAGTCCAGTGGTTTATGGCTACCTATGTTGGCATTTTACAACTCCGATCTTTTTCCTGCCTGAAACACTAGTTTGAGTGGAGGTAGAAGATTTTGCACAATTATGTACAACTGCAATGTGTTCAGTGTCCCTTCAGATATTGCTGTGCAGGAGAACATGTACAGCAGGTCTTACACTTGCTGAAATGTCAGAACAACTCCGCATTTCTGCCTAGGAAATACTTATGAGAAATACTATAGACCCCAGAGGTGAGTATCTGAAATAGCTTATATAAGACACAAACCCCAAACTTGATATTTCTATGGCTAGTTTTACAGATAAATAAACTAAGTAATAATTTCCAGATGTGTTTTATTCTGTTTTGTTGATAAACAAATATTTTGGTGATTACCTGGAGCCTTGAACTTGAAGCAAAGGCCAATCCAGTCTTACTACAAGAGTTTATCTGAATCTCTGAGTTGCACATGAAGCGTAGGACTATGCTATTTTTAAACTTTTATGGCTTGTGTATAAAATCTGGTTTATAAATACAGCTTTCCTATCACCTGGTTTGCTCACAGAATACTCAATGCAATCATGAGAAATAAATCTCTATTACTCTTTGCATGTAGCTTTCTCTTGCCAACATGGGATGAATGGCAAGATGAATGGCATCAACTACAGCAATTGACAATCAAATCCTTGATTTGAAAGTGAACTCCAATTACAGTGGAAGGCATCAGTGTTTTGGTAGCTGGGGAAGCAAACTTTGGTTCATGACCTGAAAAGTATCAACATCTGTAACTTTCACTGAAGCTAAACTATAAATGCTTGAGACCACCCAGCTCTTGTCCTGCTATTCTGAAGTGTAGATTGATACTAGAGGAGAGAAAACATCAGTTTAGTAGGAATATTTCTTCAGGATTAAGTAATCAGAAAATCCAGCAGGGGCTGAACTAGATCTTTAATATGCCAATCACGGATGGGAAGGATTTTGACCATTATGTCACTATGAAAATTAATATAGCTGTTAATAATAATGGTAATCCATTCCAATCACATGAATATTTATGTAATATTGCGATCTGATAATGGTTAGGTCAGTAAGGATTTGTAATTACCACTATTGATTAAATTATGCATTTTGATGGCTAATGCTGAAATAATAAATTGTTTTCAAAATCCTCTCACTTTATAATACTGCTTCTTTATCTCTTTCAGCTCTACAATCTTTTCCGTTAGCTTCTGAGGGCACGGACACTCACCTCTACGGCTTGTCAATTAGGAATTACTTTCGTGAGAGTAGCAGCTACCATTGAATACATATTAAAAGCATTAATTTAATGTATATTAAAATGTATTAATTTTTGATATATAAAAATTATTTCTCTTTAATAAATATTAAAAAATGGAATTCCTGTCTGACTAAATCCTAGTGACACAGAAGTAAATAAGATCCTGGGTTAATAATGGTGGAAACATTATTAATAATAAGAATTAAAAAGGTAAATAACTGAGTTACTAAAGTGTTAGGTTATCCATTGTCATATCTCTTTTTATGAAGTCAGGCACCAATTTGTTTATTGCAGATATACACAAGGACCTGTTTTAAAAATGATGGTGTGAATAGTTTCACTTATACAACAAAATACCCATTCCTTGGGGGATACGCACAGTGTTTTGCACATGCCAGAATACATCACTTTCTCTATATTGCTCACAAGATTTGAGCAATGAAGAAGAAGAAAATTTAATTCAGCCGAGGGTCATTAGAGAAGTGCAACAGGGCTCAGCTCTGTTTGACCTGTGGTTACTGGGCCTTGAGACTTTTTTAGCAGTAGCCTGTTGATTGTTCTTGAATTAATTCAATATGAAATTTAAGTACCTATAGCTGGAGTTCCTTGATGGTGGCATCAGGATCTCAGAGGTTCGACTTTCTATCTGGGGTACAGGAAGATTTAGGCAGAGAAAGCAAGTTAAGAATGTGCACTCTGAAGGTGAGGTTTCATGGAGAAGGCAAAACTCAGCCTGAAGTTTTATTCTCCCTCCTCTCTGTTTCCTCTCTCTTTGTTCACTTCCTTGTGCTAGAAGAAAACCTCTCTAGGAAGAACCAGTGAACAGTTTTTTCCTGGCTTAGCGAGGAGCAAGGCCTCTCATGAATGTGAAATGCAGCACGAACATATAACCGTTAAGTAGACCACTCCTCTGATTATTGTGAGCTATTAGATCAACTCAACCATTTCAGCGGTCAGGTTGACCTCTCTCCATGCAGTCTGCTGAATCTGCTAAGCATGTGGATGCATTTTAAACCCTGACAGAGATAAGAAGTCTCAACAAAGGTCTTCCAGGGATATTTACGCAGCTATTTGGAAGCTAGAGCCCAAAGTCCTTTCTTTAGAGTAAGCCCCTATTGTTGTCCTCTCAAAGAACTCATGTGATGATGATTCACTCTTGTCTTTTTAAAGAAGAAGGAGAAGCAGAGGTAGTATCACTCCTTTACCTTCAAGACAAGTGGGTAGAAGGTCTTACCCACAAAGTGAGACTGGTCCAAGGCCTTTCTCAGACATAGTGGCTTTAAAGAAGATACAAGAGGAGACTGAGGGCTGACCTCATCAATGTTTACAAATATGTAAAGGGTGAGTGTCAGGATGATGGAGCTAGGCTTTTCTCAGTGATGTCCAGTGATAGGACAAGGGGTAATGGGTGTAAACTGGAGCATAAGAGGTTCCATGTGAACATCAGGAAAAACTTCTTTACTGTGAGAGTGACAGAGCACTGGAACAGGTTGCCCAGGGGGGTTGTGGAGTCTCCTACGTTGGAGATATTCAAGGCCCGGCTGGACAAGTTCCTGTGTGATGTACTCTAGGTTACCCTGCTCTTGCAGGCGGGTTGGACTAGATGATCTTTTGAGGTCCCTTCCAACCCTTGGGATTCCGTGATTCTGTGATCTATCTGTTCAAATATCATCCTAGCCACCAAAAGGGACAGAAATCCTCTTCCTAAGCTAGCATAGTGTGCTGCCTGGAGGAACGTACTAAGTGATACAACGTATAGAAGATGTTGGTATTGCCATCAGGTATCACTGAAAACATACACATCATCTGTTGCTATGCCAATTATGTCACCCTAAGCAGAGCAGATGGGCTCATCAAGGCACTGTGGATCTACTTTGCTTACTCTTATTACCCTGTCCCAGCCCAGGTAGAAAGGACAAGGTAGGGACCTATCTGATTAACCAGGGTGATTCTGGACCTGCATAGTGAGTTCAAAGCCAGGAGGAGAAACCTGCTTTGCATAAAGTGCTTCAGTGGTAGGTATCAGCTCAGCTGATCTCCATGTTGGATTTACTCCTTCCACTTCTGTTTTACTTGACAACACCTTTTCCCTTCTCTCCACCATTATCTGGTTTCAATTCCTCTTACACCAGTCATTGAACAGGCAGTGACCTCTGTGAAGCCATGGCCCATTTTTAGTGGTAAGAACTGTTGGTGTCCCTAGTATCATCCATTGTTCCAGTGTCCAATGTATAGATTCCTAAAAGTGATGAAATATATATTTTGCTAATAAGGTCAAAATCTTTCTACTTAGTAATCATGGGATTGTTAAGGTTTGAAGGGACCTCTGGAGATCATCTAGATAGGTAGGGCCACCTAGAGCAGGTCACACAGGAACGTGCCCAGGTGGGATTTGAATGTCTCCAGAAAGGAAAACTCCACAACCACCCTGTAAAAAACGTGTCAAAACCTCATAGCAGCCTTCCATTATCTGAAGGGGGCCTACAAGGATGCTGGGGATTGACTCTTCATCAGGGACTGTAGTGACAGGACAAGGGGTAACGGGTTCAAACTTAAACAGGGGAAGTTTAGATTGGATCTAAGGAAGAAGTTCTTTACTGTGAGGGTGGTGAGGCACTGGAATGGGTTGCCCAGGGAGGTTGTGAATGCTCCATCCTTGGCAGTGCTCAAGGCCAGGTTGGACAGAGCCTTGGGTGACATGGTTTAGTGTGAGGTGTCCCTGCCCATGGCAGGGGGGTTGGAACTGGATGATGTTAAGGTCCTTTCCAACCCAAACCATTCTATGATTCTATGATGAATCTAAGTCAGAATGTAAGTTATTTAGAGAGAAGAACATGTGGTGCAGTTGATGTGAGAAGGAGATGTTACAGGCATGCCTTTCAAAATTTCAGCCCTCTGAAAAGTGGGAGCTGAGGGAGCAATAACCCTCTTCAAGCTGTGAAATATTAAAGACGCGTTTGAAATGTTTCCTTTGTAGATATTTCCTGAAAGTTGATTTATTGATAAGCCTGATGAATTAACGGATGTGGGACATTTCATTCTGCAACCTGTGGTCAAAAATGAGTGCAATGATTTCAGCCCTGTTTCTAGTGGTCAGATGTCCACCCTACATGCCGGCCTCTGGAGTTCTTTCAGATGATAGGATGACAGCTTACTCCTTCTGGAGGCATATTTGTAGAAAAAATAGCCTTAATAACATGCTTCTCAATTCATGACAATGAAGTTTTTTATTCCCTGTGTTTTTGTATGGTGTACAGCAAATGGACAATTCATTACCTTTTGTGAGAAATACATTCTGCCTTTAAAGGAAGAAGTTGAATTCTATCTTGAGTTAGTCAGTTCTAGGGCTTGGTGTTTTATGACTACAAGGGAAAGGTGGCATAGACATTTCTTCTTCTTTGTTCAGCTCTCTTAGCTCACATGTACGCCAGCCCGCTACTTTCCTGTATAGGGGCATATCCAGTAGCAGAGTATTTTCATGGGTGATTTCAATCACAGACTAGTTGAGGTTAGAAGGTACCCCGAATGTAGCAGGAATACCTACAGCCAGTTGCCCAGTACTGTGTCCAGACAGCTTTTGACTGTCTCCGAGGCTGGAGACTGTACAAGCTCATGAGCAACCTGTTTCAATGCTTGGTCACCTTCATAGTACATTGTATCTGTTGGATCCATCTTATCTGGAATTGTCTTCATCTCCTATATCCACTGTTTGCATAATCTGCCTTAATAATATGCACTGCTGGCTACTGCAATAGAAATGTGATTTTTATGATCTGGGATGGCTATAAATTTCACCCTTTTGTAAGCATCTCTTTCTTTGCATGTACATTTTCATACAGCAAAATTATAGACTACTATTATTCTAACAAGGCAAAAGTAAGTAAGCCACTGAATCTAGTGGCTAATGTCCATGCTACTGAGGCTTTATAGCTTCCAAAACGGGGTGGCTACACCCAAACTCCTCTTAGGAGTCATCCCTATCCTTTGCTAACTCCCAAAATGTCCTTGCACACTGAGGGAGTGCTGGTTGGCATGGACCACAACAGCAACAGGGACCATCTGAATGACTGAACAGTATCCAGGAATGCTCCCTGGCACTGTTTAATGTACTATATAGGCATAGCCATAAATTCTATGTAAAAGTAACATTAATGTGGCTGTTAGGTATATAGGAAGAAATTTTTGACCTTAATAAAAACACTTTCTGTGCCACTCTGTCATTGAAAGTGTGACTCTTTAAAGTGGTTTTGAGAAATCAGTACTTGGGTAGCCAACACGCTGCTGCGTTTGCTGTGAGTATTACTGGGGGATTATAGGGAAGGGGGAGAAGTGCCAGTGCAAACGTTCCACCTAAATTTAACCTCACAGCTGAGTTAACTCGATTCAAGGCAGACTTTCAGACAAATTAAATGCAGAATTACAGCACAGAGGAATACTTCCCCCATTTCACGCTGTCTTGTTATTTCCCTTACAGGGCTTCTAAAGGGAAATAAGGCATTCCTGCACACTGGGCTTTGAAAGTGAGCTGCTGTGTGAAAACTCCCTGCAGTGCTGCGCTGCTGAAGCCAACAGTCTGAAAATGTAAGCTATGCTCCGTTATAACCTATCTTTTAAGTGGCCGTAGAGGCTAAACACAAATCAAGCAGTTTCTTGAGCTATATATGAGAATAAAAAAAACCCCAAACAAAACCAAACCCAGCAATTTGAGTTGCGTTTCCGAGCCCCTGTATTCACTTTCAGGCCCTACTCATGTTTGACTTCATGTCCCAGTGAGACCCAGATACCCTCTGGTTCTTCCCTTTATCCATGAACCTCACTTGGAGTACTGTGTACGGTCCTGGTGTCCTCAACTTAAGAAGGCCATGGAACTGTTGGAACAAGTGCAGAGTAGGCCACGAGGATGATCAGGGGAGTGGAGCACCTCCTGTATGAAGATAGCCTGAGAAAGTTGGGGCTGTTCAGCCTGGAGGAGACCTCAGAGCAGCCTTTCAGTATCTGAGGGGGGCCTACAAGGATGTTGGAGAGGGGCTCTTCATCAGGGACTGTAGTGATAGGACAAGGGGTAACGGGTTAACACTTAAACAGGAAAAGTTCAGGTTAGATATAAGGAAGAAGTTCTTTACTATAAGGGTGGTGAGGCACTGGAATGGGTTGCCCAAGGAAGTGGTGAATGCTCCATTCCTGGCAGTGTTCAAGGCCAGGCTGGACAGAGCCTTGAGTGACATGGTTTAGTGTGAGGTGTTCCTAGGCATGGCAGGGGGGTTGGAACTGGATGATCTTAAGGTCCTTTCCAACACTATTCTATGATTCTATAATTCTATGATTTTATGAACTGGGAAGCCAAAGAAGCCCCACGCAGTAAAGGGGGTGAGCAATAAGATTCCCAGCAGGGAAGATGAAGGTCATAGTCCTGGATAAGGCCTTGGGTGCTGGACAGTGATGCCTAGGGATAAACATAACAGCCGTGCTAGGAATACATACAGGGAACTGTCTTTCATTGCTTATTCTTTCCAGCCCTAACTATTCTATGATTCTATGATTCTGCTTGGCCATGTTTCAGTCCTTCAGTTCAACAAGGGCATCAGGCTGTTTAATGCTTTCAGAAATGTATGAATAGAAGTTCTGTTGCAGGGGAGGATGGTTGTTCAGGTTTCACTCCTCTGGTGTATCAGTCCAGAACTGATGTCACATGCAACATGCAAAGCATTTGCATGTCTTCAATATAAGGCCCTGCACAATGGCATCTGTATATGTTAGTAATGCAATTATTAACTTCATGTTAGAAAAAACTCTTTGCTGACTTAAAGGAATTATGTAAAAATTATTTGGTATAAATTGCTTCATAGTATTCCTGACTTGTACTCTCTCCAATGACCAGTATTAAAACTAGCTACTATTTATCTTCATTCCCTTTAGAAAATTGCTTTGAACTCATAAAGGTTTATCCAATGTCCATTGAAATCAATGGGATATAAAAGGTCTTTTAACTGTGAATTAATTTTTCTGGTGGATTAAATGGCTTTAGGTAAATGGCAAATTAAATAATGTAAATTATCTAAAGTGTTATTCTAATATAATTAATTCTATTATTATTATTCTAATAATACTATTCTAATAGTATTAGTTTTATTACAATTTCCAGGCTAGGATCTGATCTCAGTTACATTGGCTCAAATGCAGATAACTGTTGACTTAGAGCAACTGAACTTTTTCTGAGCATTTACTAATGTAAATACTACATTAATATTACTAATGTAGTAGATTGAAATCTAGACCCTTTGTCCTTCTTGGTGGGACTTACAGTGCTGTTTTCAATAGCTGGTTTTCCTGCTGGTACTTCTGGTGCACTCTACAATAGTCAAACATGTTATTCTCTATTAGAGTCAGCCTGTTGCAAGACACATTTCCCCCCCCACTTCTGTCCTCATTGTTTGGAGAAGAAAAAGTGATGCAGTTGCACAGTTAATAGCTTTAACCTTACTACTAAATTAACCTTACTACTAATTTAAATCCTCACTTTCTTTAAGAAGTTATTCAAAAAGAAAAACCCAGCAACTAAAACCTGAGCTTTTTCTCCAGCTTCTATTGAAAAGGGACAAAAAAATGTAAATCCTGCCACTATGGAATGACAATACTTTCACATCTACCTAACAAAATCTAGGGGAAGTTTATTTTCCCTAGGTAGTCTTGTACATGCATAAATAGCAGGGTTTATAAACAAGTGTCCCTATCCATATGGTCACCCATCTGGTAGTGAAGAATCCCAAGAGAGATACCAATTAGTGGGAGCACAAATATAAAGTTAGGAAAAGCTATCAGGATTGTTATTTGTACAGTTTGCAAATGATAAATCCCAATATCACAATGATAACTGATGCTTTCCTAATGTGCCTTTTATCTTGAACAACCCTGCTGGTATTTTCCAAAGTGGAATTATTGTGAACTTAATTATATGTTGAATCTTTGATATACAGGGGAATTAAAAGAACTTTCTGGGGGAAAGTGCACAGATTAAGGGATGAGCACTTACATGATCCTGTTAAAGACCTATCTCACGCTGCTTAAAATGAGAGCCTTCCCTTGGACACGTATGTTTCCAGTGCAATAGAAAGGAGAAACTAAACTTATGGAAACACTAAATTTCTGTTTCACATTAAAGCAGCAAGTTCCAGAGCCCCGTTTTTGATTATTTCTTATCCGGTTGCCTTTCTACCTTTCATCAGACAACTTGAAGTCAGCATGAACAGTCTCTGCAAACGCACACATGCACCTTCATCCCATATTCTTGGGTTGAATTTGTCAAGTTGTTTGGAGTGTGTCTGTGCTAATTGCCCATGTGCTTTGGGAGACTTGGTGGATATAGCGGAACAGCCCTGTCTTGGACCTGTCTGCTCTTATATTTGGATTATCTTTAGGTTCTCAGTATGCCTGAAAAGAAACAAGTTTGTGTAAGCAGCTAGAGCAGAGGTGTTTTTAAACTTGTTTAAAGTGTGTCCAGAGTTATCCAAACAATGCTTTTCTTTATTGACAACACCAAGGTGGCTGCACTCTGAGCATAAACGCTCTTGTCAGCTTTCCGTTCAGCACAGTAGCTGCCCTGAGTCTCATTTTGTTGCATGTTATTCTCTATGTCTCATACCCAGAGCCCAGACACTCAGCAAAGTGTTCTGGATTCTGCCTAGGGGAAATCAGACCTCTAAATGTCACACGTTAGCTTCCAGGCAAAGGAGTCTCTTACTGGATCTAGCTTAGGAAGCAAAAAGTACACTTTGGGGAATTAATGTCTTTGGTGACAAAGTATTCATGTCCTTTTCAATGGCAAATGTAGGACACTGCCACTAATAATTTCTGCCAATTTTTACTACTTAGACACTATTCAAATGAGATTTGAGGAAATTAACTAACTAAAAGACTCTCAACTGAGTATTTTGGAACTCAGAATGATTAATCTTCCAGCAAGATCTGAAAGAATTTCTGATACGGAGAGTGTTTAGATTGCTAGTTATGGGGAAGATTTGCAAAGGTCAAGACAGAGGAGGGATGCAGAATTTATCCAGGGGAAGAGTGGAGTTTGCTATATACACAAGTTAAATTTGCATCAGAACTAAAGAGAAGTTAACATTATTTAAATGTTCAGTGCTGAAAAACAGATGACTGTACTATTCTATCACACTGATGCACTACACATGCAATAAAGATTAGGGAGCTCAAGCTACTATCGTAGGTATGTATGGTTATTGCAAAGCTTTGGATCAGAATTCCAGGGTTTGTAAGATTTTCTGGGTGCAATTTGCTTATATCATCCAGATGTCTGCATTAAAAGAAGTTACAGCAAATCACACTTCTCTGATTAGTGACTATAAAAGCGGTAACGCATCATTTCGAGTGCACGGTGTTTCAGGGGCTTTGAGTCAGATGTGATCAATTTACCATCAAAAAGATACGTACTCATCGCTTCTTCCTAGCTGTCAAAGCTGGTAACTCAGTTTAGGATATGACAGTCACACTGTTCTTTTCCCTGCTGGCACCTTATTGCCAGCAGTAGCAATTCAATAACACCTCCCTAACCCTATTGCCATTTGCTTGTCCCCGAAGTTACGCCAAGGGAGAAGTGCTCTGCAGAAAATGCCCTTGTAGGGATAGAAATCCCAAAAATAGCATTATGTGGAAACAGTGAAACATAACCTGAAGGCAGTATGGAGAAAAACATAGCCCCAAAACACAGTCTCCAGACCCTTGGTGGGTACGTCCCTGTGGCACTTGTGGAAAACCCCAGCTCTGGTTATCGCAGTGTGGACACAAGCTTGACTTGCAGTGCTGGAAGCAGTGAAGGAAAAACCCCTCAAATTTTAAACCAAACTTGTTTGGTATGAACATTATTGATGTGCAATGCTTATGGAGCTCTACAGTCCCTTTGAAGAACAGAATCACAATGTAAATAGCTATCAGAGAGAATTTATAGGACTAAAATTATCTACAGCAAAATAGGTATAATGAAACACTGAACAAAAGAGAAAAGAAATCTGTGCTTGCATTGTTAAGATGGATGAAGTGTATGGATCTGTGTCTCCGAATAACATGTTATTACTTATCAACCTGAAAGACATCTAGAGATAGCTCAGCTGTTATGATACCCATATTTCATACTGTACTTAATATAAATTCTCATCTAAATGTGTTGCTGATTGTGATAATACATTTTCATTTGAGTTTTAGATTCTGTTGACTTTAGTGTGACTATTTCATACTTGTTTGCAATAGTTGCACATGTAGGCTGTGCTGTGCATGTTGTATTCTCCCTCAGAATTTACCCAAAGATGTGAGGTAAGAAATGTGGAGTTTAAATCTTCAGAGAATGAAGGGGTAGTTGGTAGATGAAGAGAAATGCTTATGAGAAATAGAGATGAAGAAATCTTTGTAGGGCAAGAAGACATGGAGCAGTTGGAACAAGTCCAGAGGAGGCCACGAGGATGATCAGGGGCTGGAGCACCTCCCGTATGAAGACAGGCTGAGAAAGTTGGGGCTGTTCAGCCTGGAGAAGAGAAGGCTGCGTGGAGACCTCATAGCAGCCTTCCAGTATCTGAAGCATGCTGGAGACAGACTCTTCATCAGGGACTGTAGCAATAGGACAAGGGGCGATGGGTTCAAACTTAAACAGGGGAAGTTCAGGTTAGATGTAAGGAAGAAGTTCTTTACTGGGAGTGTGGTGAGGAAACAGGTTTCCCAGAGAAATGGTAAATGCTCCATCCCTGGCAGTGTTCAAGGCCAGGCTGGACAGAGCCTTGGGTGATGTGGTTTAGTGTGAGGTGTCCCCGCCCATGGCAGGGGATTGGAACTGGATGATCTTAAGCTCCTTTCCAACCCAAGTCATTCTATGATTCTAAGAACGTACAGAGCTGGATGTTGTTTGCCTGTCATGTGTGTTGATTTTTGAGATATCTGTGTTTAATAAAGAATAATAAATAAAGAATAATAATAAAGAATCCATTATTGCAGTCTTCTGAGGAAATGGCAAAAGAATCACGTCAATCTGGGCAGGAGGTGAGGAACGGCAACCTGTATTGCTGGAATAAGGGACTCTTCTCTGTAATAGCTGGAAACAAGCATTTTTTGCTGCTCAAAGGGCTTATTTGTGGGCAAGACAACAATGTGATTCTTAATAATATCGATTTTTCTCTGGGAAGCTGAGACACTGGGAAGGATACTAGCTGATGCACTGGTAAGGACCTCACATTACTTGAGTGTTGACGTTAGCAGCCTAATTGAAGGAGCCCAGTGCAGTGCCCATTTATGATCAGAGATGAGAGACATAGGAGAGCACTTGAACTGCAATTTCCTGAAAAGAAATAGAGAGGTAGGTTCAAAATGCAATCTCCAAGCCTGAATAGCCGACTGTGAGAAGGTATACAAAGGGAGAAGTGGTCAGTTAACTCATAAGCTCTTCACAGCTGTAAGGGTCATGGTAGTTCTTGATGCCTGAGAAGGAAGCAGGGAGCGTCTTCTGAGTTACTGGATTATAACATACTCACTGTCTCATTCTGTCCTATTTCCCCTGAAATGTTCTGCTTATTTTTAATACTTACTACTGTAAGGATGCAAGGGAACCCCCACTGCTGACTCCTGAGAAGTTTCATCAGCTTCAGTCCAAAAACTTGAATTAGAGATTCTCCTGGCAACTTGCTTTTTCTATCAATGTCAATGGAATCTTACCAAAAGCACTTTTGAAAATCCAAACGCATAACTGGATTACTGAATCCAATAAAACTGACTGCATTTGTAAAACAGGACTTCTCTTGAGATAAGCAACTGAGAAAGTTGGGGCTGTTCAGCCTGGAGAAGAGAAGGCTGCATGGAGCCCCAGAGCAGCCTTCCAGTATCTGAAGGGTGCCTACAAGGATGCTGGGGAGGGACTATTCACCAGGGACTGTAGTGACAGGACAAGGGGTAATGGGTTCAAACTTAAACAGGGGAAGTTTAGATTGGATCTAAGGAAGAAATTCTTTACTGTGAGGGTGGTGAGGCACTGGAATGGGTTGCCCAGGGAGGTTGTGAGTGCTCTATCCTTGGTGGTGTTCAAGGCCAGGTTGGATGAGGCCTTGGGTGGCATGGTTTAGTGTGGGGTGTCCCTGGGCATGGCAGGGGGTTTGGAACTAGATGATCTTAAGGTCCTTTCCAACCCTAACTATTCTATTAAAACTGGCAACTTTTAGCCAACACATTGTATTTATCCATGACCAAAGTGATCTTACTTTTTCTTACAGCTTCAACCATCTTACCATTGATGGAAGCAAGATCTACTGGTGTGTATTTCCCAGGACAAATGACCTAGAGAGTCTGTTATTGCTTCTGCGCTTGCTTTTCTACAATCGTATCACTTGAACTGGTGTCATAATCTCCCTATCTAGAGACAAATATGTCAAGAGGTCCACTGCTGAGTGTCATCAGCAATTACTTGACATCCTTATGTGGAGACTACTGTGGATATGCAGATCTTCCACAGATCTTCCACTTTCAGAATTAACAAAAGAGGCTATCTTAGGCTTCATAAGGCTGAGATTGCATCTTCAGGGCGCAACAACTCTTCACCAGGTTGGAGAATGGATTGAATAGAAGTCTATTTCACCTTCTCATGGGGCCTGGCTCTCTTGTCTGAGGATTCCTACTCATGATGGAGGACAGAAGGAAATTAATACCTTGCTTTATTTGACTATTTATTATTTAAATAATAAATATTTATTTACAATTTATTTATTAATACCTTGTACATTTGACTTCAGAGCCATTCTTCTGAGCAAGAAATTGACTGGCCTTTTAAGAAAGCCCAACTTTAGAGTCTTAAAGAGAAGCAATTGGTTGGCACTGCCATGAGGTTTGAGTGTCGGAGCTGGGCGCCAGCTCAGCACCAGAATGTACCTTGTGAGACAAACCTTTAACAGCATAAATCAATGTGACATCTTTTAATCCATGGAGGTGTATTAGTGTGTCAGAAACTGATGTGACCATTGCATATCATCTTTTCATATCTATGTAAGGCCTATCTTGGTCACATGAAAATCTCATTTAAGGCCTCATTTCACTTAGGCATTTTAATAGTTCCCAAAATTTAAGCATGTCATTCAATTGATTGCAAAATGATTTGTCTTGTATTTAAGCAACCTGCTGAATCATGATAAGGAAAGTAAGTGAGGAATAGAAAGGAATAGTGGAATATGCCTGCCAGCACACTGGAATGCTCTGAAATGTATATGCTCCTTTTTTCCCCAAAAAACAAAGAGACAAGCAAAAAAAGTGTAACTTCTCTGAAGGGTCTTTCATGAAGGGTTTGTGAAGGCAGCAAATTTCTTTACTGTTTGCTTTACAGGGCAGTACCCTCACTTTTCAGTTGGTTTCCCCTGTTCTTTGAGAGAAGACCTGTTCTTTGTCGCTTGACCTCCTCTGTTTCTCCCTTTACAAACTGCTCTTTTCTTTAAAAAGCCCTCCTGCTCAAATGACTGTCAAGTGCTGTGGTTCCTATTTTCAGCTTGCAGTTAAAAGCTTTTTGCTATTTTCACAATCCTCTTTTCTTGTGGTTTTTACACTACACGAAGACTAATTCCTATCGTAAGAATCCTGGCAAAAACATTAATCAAATTAGGCCAATTGAACATAAGAACAAATCCTATCATGTCTTAGATTGCATTTGGAGTAATGTGCTTGGGGAACTGAAAAGGGAAAATATACAAGAGATACTCAAGAAATAAAATCAGGGAGTTTTTAATGGCAGTACAATATTGTCCTTCCACAGTCATTGTGGCACAGTTCCATTTGCTAATTAAAAAAGTACCAAGGGAGGATTTTTGTCTGATCCGACACCACCATTGGTAACTATATGAGGAGCAACTTTGAGAAAGCCAGCTATAACAGGTCAAGAAACTTGTGTAAATGTGGACAGAGATATAATTAAGTATATGGTAAATATCACTTTATAAGAGCAGACGCACATGTACGAACAGATGAACTGAGCTTGCAACGCGTGACATTACTCTGTAGGGTTTTGCTTCTGTTTGAAATGACTGACTGCTTGCTAATAACTTTTGCATCCAAGAAAATGAATCAGTTGTGCTGGATCTCCGTGTCCAAAAGCTTCACCAGTGCCCAGTGAGGCTCGCTCGGTTACCTTAGCCAGTCATTTGGATTTAACTCAATGAAGAGAATGGCAATTGTTGCTTTGTCAGAACTTCACACTCTGGATGTTTTACAGTTTCAGTTATTAAAGGACTATAACAATTTTATAGCTCATCCAAATTCTTTGTTATGTTTTCTGTTTCCAACTAAGCACTTCAATAAACAGGAGGCAAAGTTCCCAACTGATTGCCTCTAATTCATCTTCCTTTCAAGCTGCTCTTTAGAGCGCACAGTATGCACAAATCCACAAAATCTTGTTTCCAGCATAGGTTTGTTATGTATTACAGAAGACTGCACGAGCCAGTAACTGTGACATGGATGGGAATTTGAAAGCTCTAGATCCAGTTCTTGGTTATTCCCTAGAATCTATCAAAAACCTTTAAGCCCTTTAATTTACCTCCACCTGAACTCAACCTCTGGGACATACAATAATTAACCATTTCTGCTTCTCTTCTACTTCTCTTCTACTATGTTTCTTGTTCCTATTGCTCTATTTTTCAGTAAATATATACAACAGCTCGAACAATGGGCCTCACTGTGTTATAACACTGTTTTATAACACTGTCAATACTGTGTTATTACTTTCTTTTCATATAATGAGAAAAATGTGAGGAAAAATTAGCACTAATTTATCCCTTGAATCCAGACCACGCTTTTAAGACTGTGCTTTCAGCAGAACTGTATTTTATATTATTCTTTCATATCTTGACTACATTTTTATCTCCTGACACTTCTGTGATGTCAGCATTTCATCCACAAAGTGCAGAACAGTATTTACTCTGTTTGCCATATCATCTTGCTCCCAGTTACAGCTGCGTTTGCATCACTTTTCAATTCAGAGGTGTGTGAGAGTAGATTCACGTTAGGCTAAAGGCTAGGCTCAGCTTTCTGCTGAACAAATTGCTCTGCTTGCTGACAATGGTACCTGCTTGTGAATGCATGTAAGGATAAATTGGTATTAAGATTACAAGAGTTATGGGGCAGTGAAGATGTCTTCTCCTTCTGCTAGAACATATGTCTGAATCAAATGGTTCCATTCATTCACACGGCTGTAATAAGACTGGTGAGGAAGATCAATGAGTACTTAGTTGCAGGATATAGTGATTGGAAAAGGTTCAAGGTGTTTTTTTCCCTTGTTGCAAAGTAGGTTGAAGCAGGTTTTGTCTGAAATTGTGTCAGCTGCAAATAAAGAAATCTCACAGGGAAAATATTTGGAATTAAAATATTTGGAAAATGGAGCTTTGGGAAAACTTATTTTGAAAATATGGTTTGGAATTTTCCATTTTATTATTTTGTGGGGTTTGTGCCATTGTTTTGTTGTTATTTTAAAATAAATTAGAAAAGATAGCTTATGACAGCAGCATTGCTGCAATGAGCTGTGCTATTTCTGTGAGGCTGTTTATAATCTTCAGTGGTCCCACGAGTTCAGACTTACTAAAGATATTGGCAAGAAGAAATGTCTCTTGTCTCCTGTTACAATGAAACCAATGGGTGCTTTGTAAGTTGAAGTCACTGTGATTCATGATCTAAACCTATTCCAAAATGTAGACATTTCTACAAAGCAAACATTTGGATTTTTGACTTGATTTAATAGTCATGGAGTAAACTCCAGTCCATAAATGTGCTCATCAACTAAATCACATTGCTTTAGTCTACTGGAGGTGGGACACTTGAATTCAGTGGGCATTTTGACAGCCAATGAGCTGTCTTATGTGGGGCTTTATAATTTGAGGTGATGCTTCTGCAAGAGATTCATGTCTGCTGGAGAAAGAGTATTCCCCTGTTCAGAAAGCATTTTAAACTTACCAAAATCAGACATCTATCTGGCCATTCACCTTCTTGGCAAAAACCTCTGGACATGATTGATGGTTCATAGCCCAGCACAAACACAAGGGTCTGCCAGTGTTGTAAATTCCTCTGTTGCCTGTTCACCCAGATTGAAACCTCAGTGCTGCTTCTACAGTCCGTGAACTAATAGCAGGCTCTGTACATTGGCAGGAACAGCAAACGGACTGATACAAACTAAATTTGCGTAGCTAAATTAAATGCATGATAATGCTAAGAGTTAAGGGCCTTCAGAAAATATAAAGCAAGGAAATAAGTATAGGCTTGTTTCTCAGGGGAAAAAAAAGACAAGATTTAAAGGGACACATCAGGAAAGAAAAAAATCTTTTAAATATAATGTGAATATGCACTGAATGCTTCATGTTTTTAACTCATAATCTGGATTTGCTGTTGCTTGGAGGGTGGGCAGGGATAAGTCTGAGAGGGATCTGTGCTAGATGAAAATAGAAAGCTTTCAAAGATTTAACCATATAGTAGAGGGGAGAAAATGCCCTTCAGTTGTTTTTCCTTTCAGTAATACAAGTCTGAGAGACACAAAGTGGCAGAGAAGCACTTGGAAGGAAAATGCACAGTAATTACGTTGGCTTCAAGGTCTATGGAGATCTTCTGCAAGGCTGAGGTCCCCAGTTTCACTGTTGTGACTCAAAGTGAGATTTATCCCCAGATATTAGAGATACCAGTGTGGCAGCCACTGTTGGCTCTGATTTTTTACTTATGCTACCCTTAACCAGAGAGAGGAAACAACCTTGGTACTGCTTTGGCTTGAATTGATCCTGCAAAATTCCTTAGGAAGGGAAATCCAAAGGGATCATAATTTTTTCCACTGATTGTAATATTTCTAACAGCTTCTGTAACGTTTTTCCACCCCTGTAGAGTGGAAGGAGAAGTGGCCCCTACCCCAGCTCCTTCAGCTCCAGGGGAAGAGGTCCAGCTTTGTCTCTGGACTATAGGGTTTCTCACTTCTCCTGCCCTCTCTTTGTCAGTCCTACAGCTGGAATTGCACTGCCTCCAACAGGACTTTTTCCAGCCGCACAAAGTAACTCTAGCAAAGCAATAGAAAGTCTGACTGCACTAATAATATGCTCTATTTTCCCTAGGGCTGATGGCTTCTTTACATAACTTATCCCATCTCTTCCTCTCTCTCTGCTCACATTTCCTTTTTTGTCCTATCAACCTTGCCTTGACAGATTTAGCCATAGACTTGAACCACGGACAGGCAGAGAGATCAGCAATAGAAACCTAGAAATCTGTTCTTCCACCTGATTGTGAAAGTTGTGAGCTCCTGCAGGCTGTTCTCACTGGAAACTGGCCAATTTCCAACCCGGATGCATGAGATGTATTTATGAAATCATTCACATGTAGCTTGTTTGGAAGAGTATTCTGACACGTAGCTCTGCTCCCAGCTCCGCAAAGTGGTGAAATGGAGAAAGATGAAATCTATATTTAATGAATTAAAGTTTCACCCAGTGTAAGCATTTCTGTGTCTAACACTGCCAACTCTTGCCAAGTTTTCAATAAAACAGTTGCTTTCACCTGACATTTATTTCTTGAATAAAGCCATACTTGAGATCCATGTGTTTTCATGCTGAGATTGTTAGCAAACTGAAAATAGACAGAAAAGTTTGGCCTTTCCAGCAGGACAGCAACCCAGAATTTATTAGCAAGAGCAAAGCAGGACAAAAAGAAAGCGTACGTGTATTCCTTTAAATTAAGGGGATTACTGTAATGGGACATCTGGTACTTGAAAGTGCAGATTACAAAGTCACTATACTGTATCATTTTAATCCCCATAAATAAATGCTCCCTTCCAGCTTCCTTTCCTGTATTAGTTATTCTCCAGCTTGCTGCCCTTGTGTATGGGAAGAACAAATCCAAGGACAAAACACTGAGAAGCAATTTGATTTTGTAGACACTTTGTCAAGCTCTATCCCCTGAACTTCTGTGGATGTGGGAGAGGAGCGAGGCTATGCTGTATGGCTAAATCAGATACTTTAGCATCTCAGCTTCAGTTCAACACGACATGACTTGAGGCAGACCCAGAATTTCATATGGGAACAGTTAAATAACTGAGAACATCTAAAGCAGAGCAGAACAAAATCAGGCAGTGAGGGGTAAATGCCTACAGGCAGGCCAAATCTACAGAAGAAAGAAAATTGCAAAGCTGTGTATTCTGCATAACAAAAGAAATGTACTTGTGATGAAGGCTGGCCAAACTTATACCAGTTCTAGATAGTAGATAACAATTATTGCCATTGTAATCCTGGATAATTCCTTGCTATAATTATCAGCCTCACCAAAGTTTATTATATACCTGTTGGCTGGAGATTTGAGAAGTCTGGATAGTTGCTAGATGAGGACCGTGTTCCACTTTTTTTGCTTGTTTTAATCTGTTCTTTCAAAAAGCAGATTATTTCCTATTTTGAATTTTAAAGAGGACTCTTCAGAACAGATAAATAATATTCCTCTGGGCCGATAGTCCGTGTCCATGTTTTGAGTTTTATTGCAAAAAAGACAGATTTATAATACTAATTACTGTGTTTATTTCTCAACATTGTTTCCGCTAAACATGCATTTGCTTTAGAAGAGAACAACCATCTGTGAATTTCTGAATTTCATTAAACAGATGATAAGTGTTTAGTGATAATGATTTCATTAAACAAATGTTAGTATTTAGTTTTCCACAGGATTAATACATTTCATACGCAAGAATTATCATAGACTAGTACAGACTTAAACAATTTGCAGAGTGGAAATAGTCCCGGAATCATATCATTTGTTCAGTTGATTCATATTAATTAAGAAAAAAAGGTTGCACATCTTAATTATTATTAAGAAATTAAACAAGAGGCAAACAGAGATTTTTATTTTTTGGTAATTTTTGCAGTTTATTTTGGAAATGACTGGCACTGCTTCTAATATCACTTTGTGTGATTATGAATTTATTGTGAACACAAGCTTTCTCTCACATGTATTTAAAGGAATGATTTCTTCATGTCTTCCAGTAAAAGATTTCAGCAGCCAGGATTTTTCATATAGTCTGAAAGTCATTTTGATGCACAGTTAAAAAATGAACACATTTTTGCCTTTACTTATCGTAGCTGTTCAGATGGCAGAGAAGGTCTAACTCAGACATCACATCAGAGATACTCACTGTGTGAGCAAAGCCAAGGTGGTCACCAACAGCTTGAAGTGCTGTCATGGACTCCCAGTGCACATCAAATGCTGACAAAGATCACCACCCAACACAGGGAAGAGAGAACCTTGAGGGCTTCAATAGTTTTCTGTTGCCCACAGTTGCAGAATCCATTTCTCCTATCTGCCATGATGTAGCTGCTGACAGCAGCAATGACAGTTTGGAGATGAACTTTGTGCCTTTCCTTTGACTTCCAGGTCTTCTTTCACATACAAAAGCCTGAGTAGAAAACATCTACATGCCTTCCTACTCCTCCTTCCACTGCCCCCTTAAGAGCACTTCTCTAAAGAGAACTGACCAATAAAATAGCTGAAACATATTTTTCCCCACCATTTACATCTTCCCAGGGTTTCCAGCTGATTCTGTCTTCATTCCAAGTTTATAGCACAATTGTTATTAGTCAGTAGTACATGACACCACATTCGGTACAAGTATCACCCCATTTCTAGTGTGGCAGGGCTCAGACAGACCACTGCTCCTCTGTCTCCACGCTGTCCTGATCTGTTCTTGTCACAGCTTTGGGTCAATGGAGAATTTCAACAGCGTTTTTTGTTCTGTGTTCATTAATTAAAATACTAATGGTAAGTCTGGAGGAACTCTGGAGAGCTTGCCTAATAGCTTCTCTTTAGAATGACACCTTCCTTCTGCAGTGCAGTTGGCCATCAGTTCCCCTAAGCTGTATCTCTTCCCACTTCACAGTTGTTACACTGAATTCGTATTTTTCTACCTCATTGGTGTTTTCCAGTGTGGCACCATGTCTGATGCCCTAGTTAAATTCAGACAGATTTCATCTACTGCATTTCCTTTGTTTGGGTAATCAGTTATGCTTTCAAATGGAGATACCTCATTATTTGAGCATTATCTATCCTTCGTAAAATATTCAACATTTAATCTCATTTTCTGTTTGCCTCGTGACTAATGTTCCTCAATTAAAAAAAAACCCAACTATTGAAATGTTGACGCTGAAGCTTCCAATTATTTCCCTTTTCCCTCACTTGAAGATGCAATATTCTCCAGGTATACTGGCATAGAATCATAGAATGGCTTGGGTTGGAAAGGACCTAAAGATCATCCAGTTCCAATCCCCTTACCAACATAAACCCTTCCTTGTCATTTAGCATGTCTTCATCTGACAGACCTAGCATCTGGAAAAGCCTGCCCGCCTGGCTTCTTTCTACCTCAGAGATGGGGCTTTCCTTTTCCATAACTTCTCACCATTCCTTTGCCTGATGCTCAGCACCATCTTCCCAATGGAAAATAAAGACAGTATATTCCTGGTAGGGAACAAACAGCACATAGAAAGGCTTTATCTAGTACTCACCAGAAGTAAGAGTTCTTTACAGCTCTGTCTGTAGCTGTAGATGAAGGCTGTGTCATTTTTCTTTACGTAAACAGGCCATTCTTTACATCAAGTCAAAGCAATTGCAAACAGTATTTTGGCTGTGAAAGCACAGAGGACTTCCCAGACTTACTTAGATGAAAGTAGTTAGTTGAGGTTTATATAACTCTTGTTTGAATTCATTATACATGCATAGATACATGAATCTTGCAAGAACTTTCCTAACTGTATTTTGGCGTCTAAGGAATACCATTCTGCAAAGATAAAAGCCCAAATCCAGCAGACCCTTGTATCAGAAATTCTTATCTAATTTTCAGCATTTATAGAAGGATAATTACCTTCCTCCTCTCACCTCCCTGCGTTAACAAGGAGATGGATAAACTACTTCTTGCAGAGGATATAGCAAAAGTTTGAGACCAGATAACCTGGGTAATCCCAGTTCCCTCATTGGCTCGTATAGGGATTCTCATACCCCAACATTTCCAAGGGTCTTTGACAGGCTACTTGCCCTCACTTCTTATTTCTGAGTGTCTAATGTGAGACACCAAGAACTCAGTTTCAGTGGTACAAAGCCATTTTACTGTGAGGTCAAAGAAATGGAGTTTAAAGGATGCCAGGCTCCTGGCTGTCAGCTGATGCCCACTGTGGGATGCATTGTTCAGAAGCCTTTGGTGTTCACATGCACTAATAACAGTAATAGAAGTGATGTGATCCACTGTTGTCTGGAGCATAGCAATCTACTATACTTTCATGGACATGATGAATGAAGGAAAGATAGGAAATGATTACTCTGCAGGAGCCTGAATCAATCCCTCCCTATTCTCTACCAGACCTGGAAACATTTGGCTCTTGGAAATAATCTTTAATCAGATAGGTCATGCTATTAAAGTCAGTGGCTCCTTCTGTGAGTAAGAGCTACTCAGCAGGCTAAACATTTGCTGGACTGATTTCTAAGTCTAAAACACTCAAAGAAAACACAGAATGTTTTTTATGAATTCTTGTCGCTGTACTTCACATTTTATTACGGAGTGAAATCTTATTGCTAGTTGTAATTTATTAGAAAAGAAAGAGAGAAATATGAGCAGGACCCAGATGGCATTGCGCTTTTTACATAAGTGCAAAATGCTTATGATACATGCAATTTTCATTATGTACTAATCAAACTTGTGTAATCCTGTCTCTGCACTGTCAGTATGATTATCGCGTCTGTTTAACAAAAGGTTGAATAATAATCATAAAGAAAAATAGATAAATTAATGGTTGTCTCAACAGGGACACCAAAGTGAAAAAGGTCCGGCCGCAGATGTAGCTTTCTGCATACAAGAAGTCAGGATGAATGCTAACACTGGTGTAAAATACTCCAGAGAAAAGCAAGTGGCATGACAACAATCAGACAAGATCACAGAGGCAGTTAAGCCAGCTAGTAGAGATTTTACCATGTCCCTTGCGAACAGCTGAAATAGCACTCGGAACCCGCTGTTTCCTTTCTTTACCATGCAGAGAACAATAATAGCTGAGACCATCGTTGTTATATGTGGTTTGGTTGCGAAAAATTTCTGGGACATGAAGAAGAAAATCAAGACATAACAGGAACAGTAAGAGGCAGGCAGAGAGTTCCTGCAGCATCCCAGAAAAAGACATCACAAATTTGGCATCATGGGCTGTGCAGGAAGGAAAGGACACTCACAATTCAAACCTCGCTACACAAACAGGCTCTGAAACTGCTCTAGGATTACTATGCCCCAGGCCGGAGACAGTATTGATGGCTATAGAAGCAATAGTTATGATCACTACACAGAACCACTGCAGTCACCCTCAAATCAAGAGAAACTGTTATGACTGCATCCTCTAAAAGCCTGCGTGAATATCTTGTCTTCAATCTTGTTTATGGGCTGTCTGCTGATTATAGCGACCAGCGCTGAAATCTGACATCTGGTATGGATGGCTGCTTGTGAGGAGGAATGACTGTCCCTTTACTTACACTATGGGGCTTTGTAACAACTCATCACAACAGTGTCAAGCTTCAAGCTTTCAGTTTTCAACCAGTCTGCTGCAAAGCCCTGCAGTGGCCACCCTGGAGAGGGAGGTACTCTTTGTCCCTGTGGTTTTGTGTCCGCTGGTAGCAGAGGAAGAGCAAATCCTCAGAGCAATCTGTGCAGCTAGAGCAATGGCAGGCAGCTCTGGTGCCCTCAATTGCAGAATCAAAGAAGCAGCTTCCCCAGTTTCAGCCTGCCATGCCTGGGAAGACTACCTCCTCCAGGATAGCAATTTTGGCTGGAATCAGTCTTAATCCTATTGCTCCTTTGCATGCTGCTGCCTTTTAAATCCAGTCCGCCTAAACCATGCTAGCTTCTAAACCACTGAAGCCCAAGGTGGCCTTAAACCAGCAGCCTATCTTTTTCAGCAGTCAGGACCACATTCATCTCTTGTATAATCCACAAAGCATATAATTTCTGCCTGTTGACATTGCTGATCAGGTTCTTTGCTATAGAGGGAGACCTGAAGTAGAATTTTCAAAGGCTTTTTCTTTTGAGCACAGCGGAGATCTTAGAGAAGAAACACCCGGAGCCAAGGCAGTGCCTACATCCCAGTGTGGCACTGATTTACCATGTGGGAGTCATGGATTCAGTCTTTTATTGTACAGGGATCTTTGAACCCACACTCCAGGCAAGGAGCCAACCACAAGGCTAACTGGATGCTTTGGTGCTAATTTCTTGTCTTCTGTTTTGATGCCATTCCAAACTTCTGGAATGAGTAATTTTATAGCGCAGATAGGTGGTCTACTTGTTTGTGTATAGATCTGGGCTTTCTTTTTTTCTGGGCCATGAAAATTCGTTGGTTTTGGTAAATGAAGAAAAAAGTGCAGGAAAATACATGGATATTGCCTGGACAGCTTTGGTAACTTCCTCTTGAGGATTCCAGTAAATTCTTTCACTGATTTTGGGGGGAGTTTGAACAAGCTTATGCTTCATTGTCCACAGGCTTTTAAAAGACTGCAAGAGCATGAAGATCTCTGCTGAAGACAATTATGTTTTATAAGATGATGAGGTGTTACCTCCCATCAGCAGCTCTGAAAATCTCCACATTCTCAGTGCTGCTTGAACTCGAAATTTGGGTTCAGGAGGAGACTTTAGCAATACACAGAGACTTATATAAGAAAAATTCCAACCTGAGAAAAATCTATTATGAATTCTACATAAAGCGCTTATAAAGTCACAGAAGAATACCATGGCAACAGCGAAAGGAGATCAAGCTATTCATTATAAAGGACAAATCATATGTTATCTTTATTGCAAGCTTTACAATCTCTCTTTCTGCTCTCTCTTAGAGCATCATAATATGCGATCTTGGTTAAAGCACTGTGGAACTGTTATTTTCCCTCCGAAATAAAAGCTATTGACTTGCAGGAAAATTTCACTGAGAAAATGTGTTCTATACATGAGCAAAACAAAATAGTGCTTTTTAAAACAGGGGATTTGGCATATAAACAAGTAAACAAAAAGCTTTTAATCCATAACCAACCATAAAATTAACACTTGATGCTCAAAGTGAACTCTCAAAGCAGAGAAAAATCACCAGAGGTCAATAACACGCAAAAAATGTGGAGAATTGCTGCAAAATACTAACACCTTACTTTAAACTTTGTGCTTCTACATTCTCACTTCTCTCTTGTGTTACAACCATGTGCTAGTCCTTATGCATAGGGTATCTCTAGTGTGTTGCCTTTTCACTCAGATCAAACTGCACTCTTAGAAGCCTTTAAGCTCTTTGACACATGTAAAAGTGACTGTTGTTAAAATCTGCTTTTGCTTTATATTTCTACTCTCTACACTTCCTAGAAGTGCTGACTCTCTTCACGTAGTCAGTTCTTTAAAGTTTCCTATACCAGGTACAAAAGAATAAGGATGTCCCTAGAATGTCCTTCCTGATCTCTGTCTGAAATTCCATAAGGATATGGGTCTCCCAAGAGTCCTGTCCCATACTTGTTACCTGAGTGAGACTTATGGGATGGCCTGACGCCTTTCAAAGGAGTGTTACTGGCACCGTTGCTTTGACAACAAAATCCAGTTCCTAGGGTGGGATCCAGCTCACCTAAGTTCATCTGTCAGTGATGAGAAAATGAACATGAGCCAGCTTCAGTGTGCGCTCACAGCCCAGAAAGCAACCGTATCCTGGGCTGCATCAAAAGGAGCGTGACCAGCAGGTTGAAGGAGGTGATCCTGCCCCTCTACTCTGCTCTCGGGAGACCTCACTTGGAGTATTGTGTGCAGTTCTGGTGTCCTCAACATAAAAAGGACATGGAACTGTTGGAACAAGTCCAGAGGAGGGCCACGAGGATGATCAGGGGACTGGAGCACCTCCCGTATGGAGACAGGCTGAGAAAGTTGGGGCTGTTCAGCCTGGAGAAGAGAAGGCTGCGTGGAGACCTCATAGCAGCCTTCCAGTATCTGAAGGGGGCCTACAAGGATGCTGGGGATGGACTCTTCATTAGGGACTGTAGTGACAGGACAAGGGGTAACAGGTTCAAACTGGAACAGGGGAAGTTTAGATTGGATCTAAGGAAGAAATTCTTTACTGAGAGGGTGGTGAGGCACTGGAATGGGTTGCCCAGGGAGGTTGTGAATGCTCCATCCTTGGCAGTGTTCAAGGCCAGGTTGGATGAGGCCTTGGGTGACATGGTTTAGTGTGAGGTGTCCCTGGGCATGGCAACGGGGTTGGAACTAGATGACCTTAAGGTCCTTTCCAACCTTAACTATTCTATGATTCTATGATTCTATGATGTCAACATCCATATTGAAGCTTGTTGCTATTCAGCAGGGACCAGTTGACACTCAATGGCACTTAGAGCACGATTCGCTAGACCAGATGTCAACATCACATGCGAACTTCATGTCTTTGCAAACTGGATGAATTCATGTGATAGGGAAGGGGTAAGAGAAAACACAACATGCTTGCCCACTGACATGTAATTGTTCTTCAAAACTTCAAACTTGCTGTTGAATACACAATGTAAATAAAATATTGTGACAAAATAACCAGGCAATTTTCACATGCTCTCATTATTACAAGTTAGAAGAGAGACACATTGATTGGAAGTTTCATATTATAGTTAAGAAACATAACTTTCTCTTTATTGTTTCTCCTAGTTTTCTCATTTATTCCCCCCAATTATTTTGACTAAGCTTACCCCCATGATCTCATTTTTTGCTTGGAAATTTAATAGCAGGTTTTAAAAAAATCACAGCTGATGATAAGGCAAAGGATTGCTGTGGAGTTTATTGGTTTCTTTTGTCTTTAGAAGTTACAGCTGTAGAACTTTAAACACTACATAAACCAGCAAAAATTACCCCGAAATGGTCTAATAATGTAACATTAAAAAGTGCTGCCCTAAATTAAAATTTACATCTATTCTTTCCTCAGTGGCTGATCCATTTTTAAAGCGTTTGTAAGATTTGTTGTTACTCTGAAGCTAGAAAATAATCGCCAGTACTCTCGTGGAAGAACGTTATTCCTACTGGCTGACAAAAGCAAGAGAAAAGGAATTCAGTTCTGTCACATAAATAAATAATAACAAAAGGATCTCTTCTTGGAGAAACTGCAAGGTCAGTTTGTTTCATTACTTTGATTAAAAGGGTCACTTCCTCGCTGTTTTTGTTTTATTGAAATTTTTTTTGGCCTAATCCTGCTGTTAGGAGATAGTTCTATTAGATCCTAAATTATCTATGTACTGCAAATATCAGCTATTTTCGGGGTTCATATCTATAGAGATGAGTCCAAAAGCCAGATTGAAAAAAAAACCACATATAATTCATAGTCAATTTATTACTTTTTTCCACTCTTAGGATGCAAGAGAGTGGAGACCCTCCAGTCAGGATCATTCCTTAGTGCAAGGTGCAGTATATTTTGCTCATTAGCTATGTCTTATTTATGAAAGATGCAACAAGTAGATGTGACAGTCAACAGAAAAGCACAGGTAAGAAAGAACAATGGAGCAGGAGGAAAGCTATTAATTCAAACTGATCATCTTTACTCTTACCTACTTGGAATTTAGTAAATTCATGTCAGATATATACAAATAGATGAGGATCCTTGTCCTTTGGCCAGTCCTGGTAATTTGTTACAAGAAGAACAGTGGAGGGCATTCTTGAAGAGACTTTAAAGGGCAACTTGAAAGAGTTATGGACTGTAGAGATTATTCCTGAGTTATAGGTTAGACATAAAGGGCATGTTGAAAAGCATAAAAGGGGTTCTGTAACCGAGTGGTATGAATAAGACAGACCTGGGAAGAGGGAGGTCATGAAAGTGTACAAGGGCAAGTGCAACTATTTCTGTACAGATAAAGACGCAGGCTAACCTCCATTTGATGTCAGTGACTCACAGAATTGTGATGGGACTCATGAATATAGGTGCAGTGGCCACAAAAAGCTAACAGCATATCAGAGATCAGATTTAAGAGTAGGGTAGCAATCAGGAGGTCAGGGGTGAAATCCGGACTAATATTCTTTCTGCAGTGCACATGGGAATGATGGCTTGGGTAAGAGGCCAAAGCAACTCATTTTGCTTCAGCTACATTTAGTTTCTAGCAAGGGGAGAAGTTCCATAGATGAAGACTGGTGGAAAAGACATGCTGAGGATTGAGAAGCATGTTTGCAGGCACTAGTCAAAATTGCTTGAGTAAAATCATCACCACTGCAGAGGTTATGCTCCTGAGGGCTCTACAGAAATGAGAAGGTAGACAAATAAAACAGTAAAATCTAAGAAATGGAAAGAGTAAAAGCATGAGCAGAAAAGAGAAAGGAGGAACCCGGAATTACAGGCTATCTGCTTACAGAGAGCCAGACAATGTCTGATTTTAAGGAAGACATGTCTGACTGCAGGAATTGTCTGTGGGGCAAGGGAGATGAGAAGAAAATAGACACTTGGCTTTCATTATGACTAAGAGCTCTCTGAATACCTTGAATAGCAGAGCAGAAAGGAGCCACAGACGACCAGAAGTGGTCCAGAATCCAGAAGGAGCTCAACACCTCCTGTAAATACAAATAGATTTGCCTAACACAAATTTTATTTATCCCATGGAATCTCATAATACAAGCACAGTATTTCAAAAATAGCAATTCATGACTGAGGAAAGCATCACAGCGGGTTCTTGCCCGAGAACACACTCATACTGCCTGACATTTACAGGAGATATCTCAAGGTCATTTATAGCACTCAGAGAATGGGCACTTTCAGCCTTTGCCTTTTGACTTCAGCTCTTGTTCCAGTGACATCCTCTTTTGGTTTGGGTAATGGTAAGTGGCAGACAGGCCAGGAGCTCCCACCTCCTCCTGTGCAGGGGACTCCATGCGCTTCATTTAATTGCACACTGGGGGCTGCTGCGCTGTCCCTTGGAGTGAGTGTAAATCAGAAGTCAATTGTCCATTCTAATCAGGTTTAGTCAGAATATATGCTACATGAAGTTTCAAGTGACTGGAATTAGCTTACACACAGTAAACATTTCAGCTCTAATCTGATCATTTTAAGTGAAAACTAGTGAGCTTTAACTGTAGGGGAAAAAAACCAAACCCATGCTATAATCGATAAACAAGGAATGGTCCAAGAGAGGGGACCAGCACATCTAATTAATCATCCCACCAGCTGATCAGATTTATGATATGATGTGAATTAATCACATCCTTTCAAAAAACTTATACTATAAAAACCTTAACCACAGCCTTTGATGTGGTAATTTGATTTGTGAAGATTTCCTCTGAGACAGCAATGGGATACATTTACAGTTGAAACATATACAAATATTCATCATTCTTTTCCAACAGCTATTCTTCCTGGGCACTTTTGCTTGAAGGGAGTCTCTCTTGTGACTTGGCTGTAGATTCTCAAGGCTTATACATGAACGAGAAGATGTAATGTGGAGTCTTCACTGGAATTTAATTTCTCAACGCAAATTGTGTTCTCATCACAATAATAAAATCCAGTTTTGCTTCTAGATTTCATTTTTTCTTTTCTTTGTGTCTCCTTGTATGTAGTTTTTAGAAGCATTTTTACAGAGATGCTGATTTTTTTGTTACATGAAACATCTGTTTTCTTGGTATGAACCTGTCCGCTCTTCCCTGGCTGTAATGGTGCTTTCAGGGACAGAGAAAAGAAAAAGAAGGCCCTTTTATAATGTAACATTTTTTTAAACCCTGAAGAACGGACACCCTATTAAAGGACTTTTACGTTTGTTGTTGTTTAATGCAGATTATATTTCTGTATGGATCAACCTCAACATTTCACTTCCCAAAAAAAGGCCAGAGCTGTACTCTGCTATAGGGTACAGGCTAGCAATTTAAGCACAGTTTGCCTAAATCCATCTAAGTACATTTGCCTAAATCCCATCTTGCAAAGGAAGTGTTTCAAGAAACCTAAATACAACTCTTCAATAAACCCAAGAACAATCCCTAATTGGAATCAAGTAACAAAACCACAGTGATCTGCTGGAGACAGTGGATCTTTGTGTTCAAATTCAGATAAGCAGAAACTGTTTATTTCTTAACTAAGCAATGTAAGTTAATGAGTTACAGAGGAGAAAGATTTCAAGAAACTGAATTTTTTTTTCCTTATCTATTAATGTGGCCAGTTCTCTGAATTTTCCCACAACAGCCCTTTTGGCTTGCAGATAATATACATTTCCTTATGTTATCCAGTCAGGATGGAAGTCAACAAACCGTTTCCTCCTGAATGAGGTGTAACAAACAAAAAAATAAGCTGATAAACCAACAAAACAGTTTGGAGACCTCTCAGGCATTGCAGCATTCATAGCAGACAACAGTCACTTGGGTTTCTGTGCTTCACAGCTAGGTCACCCATATTACGAATAAAAGTACGTATTAGCTGAGGTACAGGCAGATGCAGTGGTCTACCCAAGAATGCACAATATTCCTCTATGACAGCCAGAACTGAACCAAAGAGATACCATGGTCCAGGAACTACCACGTTTTTCCTTTCTCTGTTGCCTGGAACAAACTCATCAATGCTTTAGTCCACTTACTATTCACTTACCCATTTTAATCATGTCTACATTCTTGCCTATTCACGTTCTCCCGTACCAATTCAAAATGCTGCTATAAAGGTGATTTTCCTATTGTGGCATTTTTGATCATGCCATTTTCCTTCTCTGGTTCACTTTTTGAGCTTCACCCTCTCCATCGCATCAAGCATACCTTCTTTCTTCATTCTCAAAGTTCTCCACCACCCAGACCTTGCCCATGCTCTATGAAGATGTCAGCTCCCTCCTATCCATGCCAGACATGAGCTGTCCAGGCACCCTGTTCACTTCGGTGTGTCTCCCTCTCAAAATTCCCAAAGCCATTTAATTTGCCTCCTACAAATTCCACTTTGAAATTCCTCTGATGTATATGACAAGCTTGGCGCTGCCGGGCTGCAGTTGTGCTGAGACCATGGCCAACCACAGAGACAGTTATCGATGCATTGGCTCCTTCTGCTCTCCCATCTGTCTGCATCTCTTGCTTCCTCTGGAAGCTTGCTGAGCACAGACCATACCTCAATCTCATGGTGGTAAAGCATCTAGAAGAAGAGGGCCATGTTTCATAAGAGTGGCCCCTATTTCTAAAGCAGTACAAACAGTAGATCCGTGTCATGACACAGAGATCAATTTAGTCAGTAACACCAGAACAAAAGCAATAAATTGCTGCCTCTGAGACCTAACCCAAGCCAAGCACAGTAGAAAACCTACCGAACGTTTTTAATATATTGCATTTCCATGAAATCAAGGCAGTGCAGGTTTTGCCTTCTCATGACAGCATTGAAGTATTGGCTTGTGTTCAACATCACATCCTTCCTAGGCTCCAAATACTTCTGTGTGGTACTGCTGTTGCAATCACTCATTTGAGGGATGATTTGTTTGACTGCTGAATATTCTAACAATAAGATAGCTTGTGGAAATAGAAGCCTGGCCAAAAAATTTCTCTTCTGAAGACATCCTTTGCCAATGAGCATCAGCAAAAGCTGTCCTGACAGGGTAGATATATGCATGTTGCTCTTTGACTCTAATAAATCTGAAATTAAGTTGCCAACGAGTTCAAACTATGTATAGGGGTCAGTTCAATGGCAGTGCTGTTACAGCACTATAGCACATAGAATCTATCATTCCCCCATGAGTTTTTTCCCCCCAAGTCAGGCATATAAAATTGTTGACAAAAGTTTAATGACTTAGTTTACAGGAGATTAGTCTCACCATGAGCTGGATTATTCTCAACATATGGAGACCCAGTCTGGCTATGAAGTATGTAAATGGATGGTAGAGATTTGGGAATGAAGACTTTTTGGGTTGAGAGAATCTTGTGTTAAATACTTTAACTCTTTCTATCACTGTTGGGACTGTTTTGTTGTTGTTTATTTTGTGGTTTGGGGTTTTTTTTCTAACCTATGGCAATGCCAGTCACTATAGTTAACTGCAGTTTAGGTCTGTAACAAAGCACAATAGAGGCCAACATGTGTATATTTATGAGAAATAGGACTTATATAGAAAACGATAAAACATGAGAGCAGACAGATCTTGGAACAAATGTAGGCTAATGCCGAAGTTTTGTTACTTCTTTTAGCAATATTGGAAACCCTTAAGCACAAAAGATATTGGGCATCTGTGTGTGCGTGATCATCTGCGATCAGGGCTCACTGAACTCAAACATCAGGGATAAAAAATTGAGCGGCATCCAAGTGAGTAAGAATCCTTAAATAAAGGTGGGATTTATGATGATGATTATTATTATTAATATTGCTATTATTATTATAAGTTTAGATTGGCTCTAAGGAAGAAATTCTTTACTGAGAGGGTGGTGAGGCACTGGAATGGGTTGCCCAGGGAGGTTGTGAATGCTCCATCCTTGGCGGTGTTCAAGGCCAGGTTGGATGAGGCCTTGGGTGACATGGTATAGTGTGGGGTGTCCCTGCCCATGGCAGGGGGGTTGGAACTAGATGATCTTAAGGTCCTTTCCAAACCTAACTATTCTATGATTCTATGATTATTATTGTTGTTATTATTATTATTATTGAGCTTAATCCATGGAAGGAGCTAGACGTCTAACTGCTGCATAATTGTCATCGCAGAATTCAGACTAAGCAGCGTCTCAGTTGCTAACCAAATTCTAAAGGACCTGAAAATCTCATTTTTGATAGTAACATTGCACAGGATCAGACATTATTGGTCACTGTGAATAACCAGTGTCTGCCTCATCATTGCTCTTTGTTTAAATTCTCAACAAAGACATTATTAAACCACAACTCTGTTACCTGTAAAACCCCTCTTCAAAGGTATTTTAGGGGATGAGCAGGCTTGCTGTACAGAAAATTTTACCCTATAGTCTATTGATTAAAACAAATACCAGACTTGGCAGGTTCAGAATTGTCTTTGCCCTCTGCCTGCGAGATCTCTGACTCTTAGGAAAGAACCTGAATGGCAATCAGAATAAAGTGTATTTGGAAGAAGCCTTTACAACCTTTCTGTCATGTTAGAGCTCATTCCTTTTAAGGAGTAGTTGAGAAGTAGTTGTAGTAGTGGTAGTAGTATTAATTGCAGCAATTCTCCATCCTTGGCGGTGTTCAAGGCCAGGTTGGATGAGGCCTTGGGTGACATGGTTTAGTGTGGGGTGTCCCTGCCCATGGCAGGGGGGTTGGAACTGGATGATCTTAAGGTCCTTTCCAACCCTAACTATTCTATGATTCTATGATTCTAAGTATTAGCATTTAGTTTCTTTCTTTGGTGACTCAGCCTTTGCATTTGCAGAATCTTTCTCATGAGTTTTATCTCTTTGTGGTCCAAAGAATATTTAAGGAATCTGATCAAAGTGAAACAGCTTAAATGGGAAAACTTTAAAGCCTCCTTTTCCAGGCTCCAGTGCTTCCCCTCAGGTCCTGTTTCTTACTAGGCCATGGAGTCTTATGGTAAAGATGGGAATGAATGTCCACAGGTAGAGGAGGAATATAAGGCAGAATCATTTGTGAGACTGGTGATTGTTTAACCATGGGAAAGAAGGAAGTGACATCAGGACAATCTGGTTCAAACTGTCCAGTTCCCTAAAGCCTGGAGTTAGCTATATGCTCAGTCCTAGTGGGCATGGCTCACCCCAACCCTTTTCTTAGGAGTTTTGGGTGACTATGGAGGCACAAGTTGGGACATGTCTCCGTCCAAGATTCTTGGTGTCCTGTGAAACAACAGGCTCCCTGCCTGCTAAAAGCAATTTCAGCACAGGATGCTCTGTTAAAGCTGTCTCACTTTGGACATATTTTCTGAAGCCCCACGTTGTACAAGATTTGGATTAGCTCTACCTGTGTGTCAAATGGCTCACAGACACTGAAGTCACGCAGTAATGAGTACTTCAAAGCTAGTGGTCATAAAGCATTAGAAAAAGATGCAGTTCCATGTACTTCAATGGACCACACTCTTTTTGACAAAGAATTTGTCCCTTCACTGTTACAGAGTGCTCAGGTATCATGTAGACGTGATCAAGGCATACAGCTGACACCACTGACTTTTCATCTTCCAGTTTACTTGATGCCTTTAAAATAAACCAGAAATGATTCTTAAACAATATGCTTTTACCCAGCAGAAAACTAAGAGATGGATGCAAGAGCTGATGTGGGATGAGATAAAAAGTCTTCAACAATCGTCTCTAACATCTTGTTCCCTGAATCTGCAGAAAACTGATACAACCATAATGTAAAATCAAAAGAGCCATTTAGTATCTTCTATTAGACAGAAGGAAAGCCATTTTGGGAGAGGAAAAGTCTTCTGTAAGCTCACCACAGGCTCCCATTACAAAATAGTTAACCAATGATTTTCATTTCAGCAAAGATGGCAATTAATCACAGCTATTATTCAGGTGTGCTGAAACCTGGCTGTTGTCAGTGGCTCTACAAGACTTGAAAAGGCTGCTTGCACAACCTGCTATCTTTTCAGTTCAGACCAGCAAAAGTATCTGTTACCTCAATGAAGAAGCTGTTATACCCATCTCTCCTGTTTGTCAGGATAATTCAATTGATGTTCTACCTAGAACCCTGCGGGACCACAGCTGCAATAGCAGATAGGCCTTTGTTAAGCCTTAAGTTACTGATTTAACAAGCTGTGCTAATGAAATGGGGCTTTAATGAGGTGCTTTTAGCTAGGCTCAATGTATTTTCCATTTCATCTCAGCCCTACATTTCCTGAACTTTTTTACAAAATAGCTTAGCAAATCCCTTCATTTTTCAACTAGAATGACCCTTGATATCCCGTTTAATAGATGAATGTATAATATTCAGCTTTCCCAATCAACTTCAAAGGTGGCGGTGGCCTTTCTCTAAGCAGCAGTTACTCACCAGGCTAAGAAACACGGTACTGGACTGGAGGGCCTTTAGCCTGCCTCACTTGTAGTTCATATGTCCTGTGCTCATATATTAGAATTAAAATGATACCTTTTTTAAGTGATATGTCCAATCTTTCACAGTCCCATGTTGTAGCATTAAGGAAGCTGTGTCCTTTTTTAAATGACAAATATTAAAATCATGTCCTTTGATAGCAGTTCACTAGAAATCAACATGTTTATGTATCATCAACTCAGTTCGATCCAGGTTCACATAGCCATTAGCAGAGAAAATGACAAATTGCCTCGTGTGACTGGGATGTGAGCTGAAACCTCAAATAAACAGTGAAGTAGTACACAGATCACCCAGCATTACTACCTCGCTTGAAAGCTACTCTAATTTTGTAAAGCAAGTTGTCAAATCGATGTCTCTGCTGTCAAACAAAAATGTATTTTTAAGAGAATGCTTCAAAAATCCATACAGGAAATGCAAGTGCAGCACGACATTTGCTGGATTTCATTCTGTGAGTGGTGCTGCGAAAATTGATCAGACCACATTTAATGGAAAAATCATTAGAAGTCTAATTCAACCAACTCCAGAAATATTTATGAAGATCAGTTAAAAACCACTGATATGATACAGGAGGATACTTGTTGTAGCATTATTAATAGCTAGAGAAATACAGCTTCAACATATGTTTACTACAGGAGCTCTGTGATGCATTTCCAGAAGCTTTTGTACAACGAGACCTTATTAAAACACCACGAACTTCCAAATTGCTGATAGCTAAAGATGGGCTTTGTATGACTCCATATTTATCCATTTTGACCTTTAGAGCCTGTTACAGTAATTGTTGATCCAGTAAAAATCTACTTTATCTGTCTTGCCCTCGTAGAAATATGACTGCAGGCTTCCACTAGCCAGGCCTATGGCAGTCTGTTGTTAATGCATGCTTTTATTTAACTCCATTTTCCCCATATGTTGTGTCTCCCTCTTCTGTAATGAGCTGCACTGGATAATCGGTGCATAAAAGACCAACAGGAATTAAACTTCCTGATAAATAATGATTGCCGTTATCTAATACTACAGGTCTGTGTGGAATCTTCTTTAACAGGGAAGCAATCACTTTCTATTTAGTACAGGGGTTTCTGATAAAGACAATAGTATTTTTAGCTCTTTTAGAGGCCTCCTTGGTGCTCCTCATGTGTGCTTCAATCACCTTTTTCCTCTCCTTCATTAAAAATTTTGCACATCTTTGCAAAAAACCCAAACCTCAACAGGTGAAAATGGATTTTTGTCTACAGGACTGTTACCCTTGAGAGCTCCTGCCAGGACTCTGTTCAGCAGAGCATTTTCCAGGGAAATGATAGAATCACCGTCCAAAAAACATGTAGATGAGGCCCTTAGTGACATGGTTTAGTGATGGCTTTTGCATTCGAGGGGTAAAGGCTGGACTTGATGAACTTAAAGGGATCCTAATGGATCCCTAGATTTAATCTTAGGACTGGTAGATCTTTGGTTACAGAACCTCTTCCAGTATTTCTCAACAGCCCTGAAGGAAAGACAGAATGGATTGTCTCCTTTAGCAGAACAACACTGGCGATTTTGACAGAAATATTTGCTAAAAATAAATGCAGCATGGGAAAAGTGTCCTCAAATGCATTGGAGAACTTGCCTTTTCATGATCCCATATCAAGCGAAGGCAGTCATTTATGTCCACTGCCTTCACAGAGCAACAGGTATCTACCCTCATCAGCTGAGTTTGGCTCTGCACGCAGGAGGGAAGTAGCCGCCATCCTGCATGGAGCAATCCTGATAGAAATGAAACTCCTCAGAGTTCAGCAGTGCTGGAGAAGGTGGCACGTCCCTAATCAGGACTTTGGGGCTATTGCAGCTCCCTGGGATAGCCCAAGACCCAGAAGCATGGTGGAAAGTGAGAATGCAATGAAAGGAACAATGCAGAGGTGTCATTAAGTCTGTGATGCAGAAGGAATTACCTTCCCATTGGATATCCAGAGAACTGACGTCTCACTTCAGTAAATGGGTGTGATAAACTCTGAGAGGAGCACTGTGAGGAGAGTAGAAAGTGGACCATTGTCGTGGTTTAAGCTCAGCCGTAAATCAGCCTCGCAGTTTCTCTCCCACTCCCCCAGCTTCTTCCTTCTCCCTGCTCCCAGAGGGATGAGGAGGAGAATCGAAAGAATGTAACTCCCACGGGTTGAGATAAGAACAGTTTAATAACTAAGGTATAACACAAATCACTACTGCTGCCACCAATAATAATAATGATAAAGGAAATAACAAGGGAAGAGAATACAGTACCACTTGCTGACTGATACCTAGCCCGAACCAGCAGTGAACTAGCCCTTCCGTGTAACTCTCAGTTTACATACTGGGCATGACGTGCTGTGGTATGGAATACCTCTTTGGCCAGTTTGGGTCAGGTGTCCTGTCTCTGCCTCCTCTCGGCTTCCCCTCCTCCCTGGCAGAGCATGAGACTCAGAAAGCCCTTGGTCAGACTAAACATTTGAGCAGTAACTAAAAACATCAGTGTTATCAGCGCAGTTCCCAGGCAGAAAGTCAAAAACACAGCACTGCACCAGCTACTAAGAAGGATTAAAAATGACTGCTACTGCTGAACCCAGGACAACCATAAAAAGGGTATTTTCTCACTGAAAGTTCACCGAGTGATGACAAACTGGGGACAAGTAGCTGCTGTGTGTGACATAGAATTATAGACTGGTTTGGGTTGGAAAGGACCTGAACATCGTTTAGTTCCGACCCCTTCCTCACACTACACCATGTTGCCCAAGGCTCTGTCCAACCTGGCCTTGAACACTGACAGGGATGGAGCATTTACCACTTCTTTGGGTGACATTGCAGGGAGAAATATTTTTCCTAGCTTTTCTAAACACACGCTGTTCTTTGACCTTAGTTGTTTCTCCCCAAAATTACTTTCTGCTGTTCTCACTCTAATTCCACATATCTTAATAGGAAATGTACACATGGGAAGGGAATCAGGAGTCAGGAATCAGGACACATGGTTTCTGGACATGTGTCATGATGAGGGCTCCAAACAATCTCTGAAGTTTACAGCAAACTGTCATATATATCAGTGTGGCCATTTCTGCCACCAAGATCTCTCATGTGTGCATGAAATATGCATATAAAACACATTTATGTGATTAGTCTAGTCTGGAGGAAATTGATGGTCCATAGAAATGAGTCGTGCAGGGTTTATCATAGAATCATAGAATAGTTAGGGTTGGAAAGGACCTTAAGATCATCTAGTTCCAACCCCCTAACATGGGCAGGGACACCTCACACTAAATCCACCTTGTGGTGACTGCCAGTTTTTAATGTAACTGCATTATCTCGAGTCTTTGGCAAGAGTTTCTCAGAATCTTTGTAATGCTGAAAATCATATTCATGTGTGAAGGGCTGAGCAGACAGATATACCTGTTGCTTGCACAGGAATATGTGAGAATGAGGGTCTGCACTTCTCTAATATGAAGGGTTTTGAGAAGAAATTTCTCCTGGGAATCTGATGTAGTCACCTTCTAGCTGATTGTGCTGTAAATATTAGAGGCATCTGTGGGTTTTTCTGTAGAGCTGAGAAACAGTTAGGGGTGGATTAATGGCCTGAATTAAATGTTGTCATCATTTGTAAAGTCGGCTTAGTTAGGCTGTAATTATAATCTGTCTGAAATGATAAGAACTGCAATGTGGTTTTATGCACCCTAGCTGGGAAAGCAGCACAGGCAAGAGTCGGAGGGAAGCTCAGATTCTGACAATGCCATCACTGTGCTGGTGTGCTCTTGCACAAAAGGGAGACTCTCCTTGGGCACTGCCAGGAGCACATCTCTCTGAAGCATGAAGATTTGCAGCTCTTTGTATTTTAGACTTAGAATAGAACCAGCAATTTGCTGACAAATACTGAAAAATTTAGGTTTTGGTGGGAGGGAGACAAAATAATTCACAAATGATTGCTGAATTTTATATGTTTCTTTATAAAAAGTGTGTGCTACATTATAAAATGCAAAGATTTATTTTCTATCCATACTACTTCTAGCAATAATGATTTAAGGAGATAGGCAGTACAATTTTGTAAGTAATAAATCCTTTGTTATACCAACTAGTACCTCTAGAAAACACATTGTGGAGCATATAAGAAGCAGTATACATTTAAAAAGTTATAGATTAAAAGAAAGTTATTTTAGATATCACTTTTGTTTTGGCAGGGCCCAAGATGATCACATTTCTTTTTCATTTTGCCTCAGATTACTTTTTGCAATTGTTAAATTCAACGTCAAACCAGAAATAAATGTATTTCATCTCACTCCATATCTACTGGTTAAGCTTCATGTTATTAATTCATAAATCAATGAAAAAAGGATTTTAAGAAGAATACTTATTTGCAAACTTGCAGCGCATTTTGGTAACAGTTGTAGCCAAATAAAGAAACCACAGAGAACTGAAAAAGCTAAACAGATGCTTTATAATAGTATGTTTATTTTTTAATGAATGACATATCAGGATCAGCTGGAATATTAATTTCATGTCGATTTCAGTAAATAAACTTTTAAAATTCTATTCCTTCCACAAATGACAATCCTCCCCCACAGCAAATTTTTCCTAACCAGATGAGTATGAAATTGTCTTATTCACTACAGATTGATACTGTTTTTTCTCATTAATATCCTTTAGATGTGTGCATTTCCATACTGAGCATCTTGAGTGGTTTTGTGTCATCTTTGACGACTGGAAAAAGGGAAATATAACCCCCATTTTCAAGAAGGGGAAAATGGATGACCCGGGGAATTACAGACCAGTCAGTCTCACCTCTGTGCCACACAAAATCTTGGAGCAGATTCTCCTGGAAGGCATGTTAAGGCACATGAAAAACAAGGAGGTGGCTGGTGACAGCCAGCATGGCTTCGCTAAGGGGAAATCCTGCCTGACCAATTTGGTGGCCTTCTATGATGGGGCTATGGAACTGATGGACAGGGGCAGAGCAGTTGACGTCATCTACCTGGACTTGTGCAAAGCGTTCAACACTGTCCCACACAACATCCTTGTCTCTAAATTGGAGAGACATCAATTTGATGGGTGGACCACTCGGTGGATAAAGAACTGGCTGGATGGCCGCACGCAAAGAGTTGTGGTCAATGGCTCGATGTCCGGCTGGAGATCGGTAACGAGTGGTGTCCCTCAGGGATCGGTGTTGGGTCCGGTCTTGTTCAACATCTTTGTCGGTGACATGGACAGTGGGATTGAGTGCGCCCTCAGCAAGTTTGCCTATGACACCAAGCTGTGTGTTTCGGTTGATACGCTGGAGGGAAGGGATGCCATCCAGAGGGACCTCGACACGCTTGTGAGGTGGGCTGATGCCAACCTGATGAAGTTTAAGCATGCCAAGTGCAAGGTCCTACACCTGGGTCAGAGCAATCCCAGGCACAGCTACAGGTTGGGCAGAGAAGAGGTTCAGAGCAGCCCTGCAGAGAAGGACTTGGGGGTGTTGGTTGATGAGAAAATGAACATGAGCCGGCTGCAGTGTGCGCTCGCAGCCCAGAAAGCCAACCGTATCCTGGGCTGCATCAAGAGCAGCGTGACCAGCAGGTCAAAGGAGGTGATCCTGTCCCTCTACTCTGCTCTCGGGAAACCTCACTTGGAGTATTGTGTGCAGTTCTGGTGTCCTCAACATAAAAAGGACATGGAACTGTTGGAACAAGTCCAGAGGAGGGCCACGAGGATGATCAGGGACTGGAGCACCTCCTGTATGGAGACAGGTTGAGAAAGTTGGGGCTGTTCAGTCTGGAGAAGAGAAGGCTGCGTGGAGACCTCAGAGCAGCCTTCCAGTATCTGAAGGGGGCCTACAAGGATGCTGGGAAGGGACTATTCATGAGGGACTGTAGTGACAGGACAAGGGGTAATGGGTTCAAACTGAAACAGGGGAAGTTTAGATGGGATCTAAGGAAGAAATTCTTTACTGTGAGGGTGGTGAGGCACTGGAATGGGTTGCCCAGGGAAGTTGTGAATGCTCCATCCTTGGCAGTGTTCAAGGCCAGGTTGGATGAGGCCTTGGGTGGCATGGTTTAGTGTGGGGTGTCCCTGCCCATGGCAGGGGGTTTGGAACTAGATGATCTCACAGTCCTTTCCAACCCTAACTATTCTATGATTCTATGATCTTTCAGCAGGAATTTTTGGAATTATTGGGGTTTATTTCCCTTAATTCACCAAGGAAAAGTTTTAAAAATGTCTTAAACTACTTTTGCCAGCAAGACATAAAAACCCCTGGTTGCATCCATTACCTTTGGAATTTTTCTTGAGCTTTTTTGTTACACTTATGTTATTTTTGAGAGGAATCAAACTAGGAGGTTTTCTTCTGGCAGCCCAAATTCACGGTTTCCTTCCATGCAGATAAGCTGAATCCTCTCCACTTTATTTGTGAACAGAGAAAATTGTTTGATGGTAAGGCTAAGTCAAATAAGAAAATATTTAATCGAGTGTATGTTGATTATACACTCTCTGATGGGTTTATTTAAAGTTAGAAGCTACAAGCTTCATAATTTAGATATTTATCAATGCTACTAAAATTAGGATGTTTGTGTTACAACATGGCTCACCTACTTTTACATTTCCCTCTCCCTTCCTGCAGTCCTGCATGTTTCTTTGGAACATTGTGCCCTGGGCAACACCAGGAAATGAAAGTTGGACCTGCTTCACAGTGAAGTGACAACTGAAGTCAAGGCACTGAAGTCTGAATGCCAAACTTTTGGCAAAGAAAAACCAGCTAAGATATAAACATCTGGTCCCAAATCAGTGCAAATGGGTTAGTGATATTGAAGAATATTATATTTCATTTTACTAAATGGAAACCAATTATGAACGAAGGCCATCTAATCAGACACTAGGTTCATAGGTCTGTTGGTGGTAAGTACAGTGACTCCAGCAGTGACACTTGTTACAACTTCTCTTATCTACACCTTAAGAGTTCAGCTTCTGGTCATTTTTATGTGTATAGTAGCCTGGAACCTTACATCCTCATCTATACAAACTCTTTATTTTTCAGTGCAGGAATACTGATACCTGGAAGAAATAACTTGCCATACAAGCATTCTGTAAATGTTTGTCTAAAAGAACATTGCAATAACCCTGCAGGCCGTCAGCAATGTAGTCACAAAGTGTAACAGAGAGAAGAACACATTGGCTTGCTGTTCTGTGTCCAGCGTTACAGCCACCAACCCTTACAGTATATTTCCTCAGGTTTTTTTGATTTTCTAATAGAGGAGGACATTAATGATTCTTATCTAGCCTAGATAAAGTATTGCCGAACATTGACTATTCATTGTTAACTAGGAAAAAAAGAAAGACTGTTGCTGGTGGGAGCAAAAGAGACTGTTTCCCTTTCCTTTCCCATGAAGGAAAACAGAATGACAGGAAATCAGGAGGATTGGGGAAAGGGCTGAAGGTGAATCATAGAATCATAGAATAGTTAGGGTTGGAAAGGACCTTAAGATCATCCAGTTCCAACCCCCCTGCCATGGGCAGGGACACCTCACACTAAACCATGTCACCCAAGGCCTCATCCAACCTGGCCTTGAACATCACCAGGGATGGAGCATTCACAGCTTCCCTGGGCAACCCATTCCAGTGCCTCACCACCCTCACAGTAAAGAATTTCTTCCTTATATCCAATCTAAACGTCCCCTGTTTACATTTTAACCTGTTACCCCTTATCCTGTCACTACAGTCCCTAATCAATCGATCAATGAATCATCATGGATTAAAAAATATACTGGGATGTTGCTTCTCTCCTTGAGAATGACCTGAATTACACTGAGCCCAGCCTTGGAGAGGCAAAGAAATCGTCCTTGTGCCTTCAGGTTCCAGATAAAACCTACCTGCCATTGAGGGAGCTGTAGCCTGCACTGTACAAGGCACTTCTCTGCCTGGAGACACTGGAAGTGGTTTAATGAGGTAACAATTCATCTGAACTGTTGTAATGTCTGGGCTTGGTCTGCAACTCTGAAGGAGCCCCAGGCTACAATTACTCTAGGGTCAGGTCAGCACTTGACTAGCTGAGGGGATGACCCAAGGAAATGTGGTAACTAGGAGAAGGAAATTCTCTATGACACTATGAATCTGTGGCAGAATGCCATTTGGAGATGCAAAGTGGAGGGAGGGAGCATATGAAGAGTGGCTGGTAACACACATGGAGAGTCTGGACTTCAACAGATTTGGCCAATTATATGTAATTTTTTCATTTTATCCAGCATTAGTCCTCCTGTACGCTTTGCATTTACAGCTGGGTGAGATATTTATTATGTGTCCAAGCTATGAAGGCATTTTATATTAGGAATACCAAATGTCCTTAAAAAATAAAGGAGAGTTTCAAGTAAGAAGTCACAAGATCTCCGGGTGACTTGTGTAGAACAGCTGTTCCAGGCGGATCTTTCTCTCCATACTCATCTCTCCAAACTTATCAACCTGCTAAATAGCACTCAGCCTGGAGGCAGGACCACTGGAAGACCATGATGTACAATAGAAACTCTTCTTCTAAATGAAGGTGATTGCACCATGCCATTATTTTTGTTTACAGATACCTCAAGGCCTCCATGAACATTATTTGTTGGATGTTTACAGCTGAGGTTTCACATGAAGCCAAATATAGTCTAATAGTTCCTTCATCCCCACTCTTCATCATGACATGGCAAGGCTTTTGAAGAGTAAGTAGGCCATCCAAAACAAAAGCAGGAAATTAAATTCAGCATCCTTAATGTGTGGTGTTTTCCAAAGCTTCTGTTGCTTTCATGACATCTCACCAAAGCTATTTATGTCTGTGGTGAGCTAGGAAAAAGATCACATATTGTACAGAGAGCACAGTGTTAAATTTATGCAAAGTGAAGAAAAGTGTCATCTCAAAAAATATTTATTTCATAGTTTTTTGCCTTGAGGATTGTGCTCTGTGATATCTTTAAGGAGAGCCACGCTGCATTAGCATCAGGTTTAAAATGCTTATAAATATTAAGAACAGGTTTAATCTGTAACATTTATATAAAGCAGTACATAAAGCTTATCATATTGTGTAGAAAGAAAGGAAACACTTTCAGTGCACCGCAGCCTTTTTTTCAGCTAGACTTAAAAACTGAAAACAAAAGAAAAAGAAAAGAAAGATGTTGAAAGGAGGCAGAAAGATGCTGCGCCAGCTTCTTCCCTATTTTCTTTGCTTTTACATGGAATTTAATTCCTTTGTGAGGGGCTTGAATAGTTACAGCAAAATTGTGGTAGCTCGGAAAGATAAAATACCTGTATCTGCAGCAACAATAGGTTGTTGGTGCGTGAACAGCCACTGTCTTTGGATGGATCCCTCCACTTACATTTAAAATATTCCCTTGCAAAGGACCTTTTGCAGAAATGTTCAAAGGCAGCAAACAAAGGATTTCCATGTTAAAAAATTGCATGTTAAACCCAGTGTTGTCTCCAAGGATATCTAATCACAATGCATGCATCATTTTAACAGTGGAACGGTTTGGTTTTAAGTATCAACTCGCTTTGCTCTTCAGGAAAATGCTTTAAAGGGAAGTCACAGCGATAGGCTGACCTGAAGTGAAGCACTCCCCCCTCAACCTTCCCTGCAGACGTGTGGATGCCAATATCTTGAACAGTGGGAGCGTTGGTAGGTGTCAGAGCAGAATGATTTTATTTTTATAGCCCACCTCATCTGCATAATTTACAAGAAGCAGCCAAAACAACTTCAAAAATATTCGTTTTCAATCCCCCTTTTTTTTTTTGCTGCTGCAGAATTGGGTTCTGGTTTTGTTTTTATTTACTTTCAGGAGTTTTCGTTCCCTTAGATGTCCATTTGTACAGCTTCCGTTAATGTCAGATGAATGCTTCATGCGTAATTCCTCTGGTTTTCTAAATGGAAGCAGAATTCTATGTTGCAACCAGTTTTCTCAATGACTTTCTTGTTAAGAGTCACTAAAGGTCGGACACTGCCTCTTTAGGGGTCACTTTTGTGTAGGCATCTACAAAGAAAACGATGCCAGGATGTAACCTCTACCCATAGAGGATGTCTCAGGATATTAAATACAAATGAACCAGGATTCCTGTTGACTCCGATCTTTCCTCTAATGTTCATTTTTCTCTCTAAAGAAATGATCACATTCTAGCAGAAACAAGGCTCAATCTCTCAATGGGATAAAAGCCATAGACCCTACCTGTATCTCTATATTTTGTTCTTCAAAACATGGAGGAAGCTCCCATGTCTCTCTTGGCAAGCTGTGCCTGGCTAAACAAAAACCACCAGTCCAAATCCCAAGACTTTTCTTGTGATTCAGTCTGCTCAGAAACTCCACATGTTTTCAAGCCCCATGTTTTCCATTGTCACTCCAGCTTTATGCACGTACAAAGGCTGCCAAATGCCCATCTGTCACAACACTGCTAAGATTTAGCATATTGGATTTATCTCTCTTTTATTTCTCATTGGTAAAGCCTGAGACATGTAGGAAGTGTGATCTTTGTATTCAGTTTATTCTGTATGCTATGAAAGACAAATACTTTTCTTTTTGTGCCTTGGCTGAGGATGTAACAGGGCTGCTGCTCTCAAGCACATCAGCTGGCAATCAGCTGAGGAATCATACACATTCTGGCTATTCCTTGGCCCTGTAACCTTCTTATCCTGGCCTTGCTCAGCCCTAGAGAGCAGAATAATGTTTCACTCTCTTACAGCTCGTGGTGTTTACTGAGTTGAAGCAGGAACTACTTTTTCCTGAGAGTAAACAGAAGGCATGAGAAAATTTCCTCCCATCTAGTGTGTTTTGAGAGGTGTTCTTTCCGTTCACTGCGAGACCTCTTGCACTTGAAACCATTTCAGCTCCTCACTCTTTATTCTTTACAGCAATATACATTCCTTCTCTTGATTGTTTTGTTGGTTTGTATTTTTTCTGCATAAACATTCACAATCTCTGTTTTGTTGTTGTTTTAATGTTTCACCTCTCAGGATAAGAAACAACCTCCTTTCAGGCTTTGTTTTAAGAGTTTCAGAAACTCAAAAATGGAATAATGCCCCTCTCTGTGTTTCACTGTGGTACCTTTTTAAATGCTAAACCTTTAAGTGGAAACATCAGCAGCACTCCTAATGCAGATACAGACCTTCAGGAAGCACATCAGTGCAAGCAACTGCTCTCAGGGCTTGCAGATTTGAGCCCTGTCAGAGTTTATCTACTGCCAGATTCAAACTGTGGTTTGACATTTCTGGTCAAGAGGGGTGCCCTTGTGAGTCCCAAGAGGGGATGAATCTGAAAAGACAGAGAGGAGCATATTGTCTCCCTACAGCAGTACACTGCCAGCTTCCACTGCAGAGGTACCTGTTACCAGCAAGACATTGCTTTGAGGCAGCTCATCACAGCATGGTCTTACTTGTGCCTGCAGTAGCAAGCCGTCAAAGCACAGCAAGAAAGAGAGAGATGGCAGGAAGCATCAAAGGGGAACTGCTAAAGACTGAATAGGAATGAAGATGAAAGCTGCAGCCAGTGTAACTCCCTTTCCAAAGGGAGGGAGCAGAAGTGCAATGTAGGAAGGAGTGGTCACAGGAGACCTCGGGGCCAATTCATTCCTCCTGTAACCCAGCTGTTACCAGAGGCTGGGAACTCAAGTGAGGAAATCACAAGAAAATTGCTGTGGTGCACAAAGGATGATTGTAAAACACTGCAGTGCCACATCTCAAGGCTGCTGGGGGGCCCAGATATTGCACTGAGTTTTTTCCTGCTTTAACAGAAGACCTGTGGAGCTCAAACTCTTTAACACTGCAAAATCCACGTCTGCTTTCAGACTTAATAGGATGATGATTGTGTATGAAGCCAAGCCTACCAGGCCAGGCACGTGGATCTGAAAGGGGCAAGGACACTGCTGGCGGCTATAATCCACGTGTTTCCTACCACCAAGCTAGCTTGCCCTCAGTGTCTGGAAAGAGAAGATGAGGACCATTTCTCATTGGTATAAGTATGCAACAGTTTATCTTCCTATGGTTTAGGTATCCATGAGAAAGCCATTCCCAGGAATAAGCTCTCTCCTACTTTTACCCCATCCTAGGTGTAAGCTGGAACACTTAGATCTAACACTTAAACTAGTCAAGGGATCCTACTCCATTTACATCAGCCGTCAAGCCACATATACTGTGACAGGCATTGAACTACATTGGAATCATGCAGATGACCATGGCCCAAGGCTAAGGCTTGGTACAGCAAAACTAAGTGTACTCAGCTTTAGAAACTGAGAGATAGTCCCGGGCCAGGTGTACCCAGAAAATGAGTCTCAGAAAGTTCTGCACATTGTAAGTGCCACACCATCGATGACCACCTCTTTACATTCCTGAGACTACCAGGAATTTGAACATAGATGGGAAAATACATCTCCTTCTGACTCTCAGGAGCTTTGATTCCAGAAGACTCCACAAAATCCCAAAGGATTTTGCTATTGGTATTGGTTATATGTGAGAAGCCATCAAAATTTGCAATGGCAATTCTGCTAGGCAGACTGAAGAGACTGCCTGCAGGGTTATAAACTGTAATACAGGTATAAATAACTGCCAGGAAAATAGAGTAAAGGAGAGAGCTTGGTATGAGCACTTCAGAAGAAGAATGAACCAAAGGATCACTGAGATGCGAAGGGAAAAATAAGGAACAGGTAGGAATGTTTGGAAAACTTAGGGAATAGCTGAGAGTCCATGGATTTGTCAAAAAATGGAGCTAACTACATTCAGATAAGAAAATTTGGGTCTCCCAAGTAGGTAGCAAAGAAGCACACAGCTATGCTGCTTTTCACTTTTGTAGTCCTCACAAACAGACAAAAGAAGGCATTTCATGTTGCTCTCATAACTGTATGCTTGAGGTTTCCCATTGAAAGCATTTATGCACTAGTTCTCAAAGATACTAAATATTTATTGAATGTATTGCAAAAACAGGCCACTTAGGCTCGTGCTTGAGGTTTTAGGACTTTCTTTCACCCTGCAGTTAGAGTGTTAAACAGGAGCTTGATGGATTTGGCACTGTTCACAAAGATGTCCCTGAGCATGGCTGTTGCATTAGTGTGGACCCACACACGGCTTAGTCCTAGACTTAACTAGCTGTTGCCATGTGTTATGGTCAAGATCTACTACAACTTCACCATCACAATGTAATTCATTGATCATGGGATCACTGAGATCATATTCAAACTCAGAACATTCCAATTTAATAAAATCTTCAACTGCTTGCCTGATTTTGAGAAAATTGTGTTATCAGGATTGTATATAGAGAGTTTATCATATTAAACTTCATCCTGCAAGAGATTTGGATTCCATAGCAGGAATTAGCTATTGAGGTAGCTTATGGAGCATTTCCATCATACAAATTTGGTGTTCTTTATCAGTAAGAATAAAAATGTATTCTTGACTTCAATGAAGCTGTGTTCAGGATGAGCTGGCTGTCTTAATTACCTTAGACTCTGATTCAAAACTGCATGCCTTCTGTGAAGTCCCATACACATATGCTTATATTTAAATGTACATTTAAACCCTATTCTAATCAGTGAGGTTAAGCACATACTTAATGTAAACACATATTTAGGTGCTTCCTTGAATATAGGCATATTTCCCTCCCCTGTTTCAGGAGAGAATACAACTTTGCCCAGGACAGCAGTGATATTTCCTGGCCTCAGTTGTTATTCTGACTCCTTTTTTAAAGAAATCTGCAGAAATGGTTCAATTGCTCTTGCAGGAGCTGCTGACTCTCTGCAATATATAAGCTAGTGTTTTAAACTAAGTCAGGACCAATTTTAGCCTGTGAGCTCAGTCAGCTGAAGCAGCTGGGACAATCTATTTAGCTGTACCTTGGGAAGGCAGCTACCTCAGGAAGAAATGTGAGCATGGAAAGTGGTGGTGAGGCTGACTAGAGCCACCCCCGGCTGTACAATCCCCAGCTCAGAGCCCTTACATTATTGATCTTCTGGGCTCTGCCTTGACTCAGAATTGTAAGTTTTACACTTTTGCATCTAATAAGCCTGAATATTAAATCAAAATGCACTGTCACTTGTAAAAGAAAACTCTGGTCCTGTTAGCTCTCATCAGTCTTTTCAAACTGTCTTTCTATTGAGATCTCTCTGCTCTGATGTGCAAAAGTACAAAAAGAAGAAGGTGGATAAAAAACCTGCCTCCCAAGTGCTTTTATGACTTTGAAATTATAGTTTATTTTTCCACCTTATTCTCCCACTTTGTGATAATCGTTATTATCTCTTTTTTCCCTACATCTTTCTAACAGAATGACACCATTTATAGTTGAACAAGTTTTCTGCTACCAGTTATTCCTCTGCATTCTTTAAGGCACAACGTTCATTTAGAAATTTAAAGTGGCAACCTCCATCTGTGGCTCTGTGGGGCTCAGGGCTATAAACATGGATGCTCCACTTTCATTTTCATTTCTAAGCATGATAAAATACAGCTTATTTAGGTCATTGCACACTCTTATTTTGTCTAGTTTTCCTTTCTTGTGAGGGATACAGATTCAAAACAAAACTGTTTGCCACTGACTTCAATCTTTCACGCTGCATTGCACATGAATTACAAGCTACGTATCAAGGTTTTACTAAGGTTAGCTATCACCCTGGTATTTGAACATCTTCCATATGATACAGAAGCCTGGTAAAGGTTAATCTAGGTCAATCGACTCAGCTTGAGAAAAGCTGTGGTCTTATTGTAGGCTAAAATAGCAGTGAAAACCAAAAAGAAACAAACAGCAATGTTGGCTTTTGTTTGGTTTGGCGGGATACCCTGTAAGGGTTTTGTCGTGAGCTTTAACTGCTAGTTAAAAAGTGTCCTTGTCTATGAAGCTTTTTTAACTGGAGTCAATAAACTGTAATGAGAAATCCATCTCTATTTGTTAATCTATGTAAAACATATAGGTGCAATACATGTTTACACATGTTAATACACTCAAAACAGTGTAGATGTACCCAACCTATGCCAACTATGTCATCAGTAACAAAGCTGAAGGTTATTGAGGAGAATTTCTTTATTTACTTGGTTTCACATGCAAGTAAGAAGCACCAGTCAGCTTGTGCCTCTGGGGGAGTCGCCACGAGAGAGCAAAGTCAAACAAACACATTAGCTTGCATTTTGCTTGATAAGACACTCAGATGATGTTGGCCCTCCTTGCAGCATCCTGCAGCCTCATGCAGCTCTTGGAGCCTATGAACCTCCCTCCTGCTTAGTCAATAGACCATCGTGACCAGGCTGTGTTACAAAAAACCCAGTTTTTGTACACATTAAAGCAAGAACATTCAGTAGAAGACAAATCCCAGCCCATGGATGTGTGTCAGATGAAGTAAACACAGCAAAAAGCAACACTCTCCAATAGGAGGCAAGGCCCTGCAGACCTGTACAATAATAAATTTAAAGCAGGCAGAATGATGGGGTCACCCTAAATTGTTCAGCTGGCAAACCAGCTCCAATGCTCAGCAGCCTTTGAGCCTGCAGGGCACACAGCTTTATTCCAAGGCATTCAAGTTTGAAAGCTTCAGAACAAGACCTGTTTTCCTCTGCTCCCTTCCCTTCTTCTCTTCATTGAGATATTTTTCATTAAAAAAATGCTGTATTTCTGCATTATCTTTATACCCTCAAGGATTTTTGCACTGGTATATTTCGGAGCTGGTTTTTCAAGTAGTGAAAGGAGGACTTGGCAACAGTAGGAGTTTCAGAAGCAACTGGGTCTGCCTTGGCACACCTCTAGTTTAAAAGATACCTTGCTGCAATTAATTAGGTGGAATCTGAAAGCTTCCAGAAGGAAAGTTTTATGAGTTACTTCTTTCCTCTGGGAAGGTATCATTCAAGCCAAATCGCTGTTAACTGACATATTCACTCTTGAATTCTTTCAACTCAGCATCCACCCAGACTGTTTTCTCTCTTCAAAGGAGAAGTGCCTCTGGAAAGGCACTTTTATCCTTTTCTTTCTGATTCTTTGTATTTATTTTTTTTTCCTAAAAAAGAGAGAAAAAAGTACATTTAATGTTGATGTCACTGCTCTTGATACCGAAGTTTTCATTCTGCCTGCAGAACAGATGGAGAGTTATAATGCCAGGAGGGTAAACTTCCCTCACTGCGCAGTGCATCTTCTTTTCTTCATTAAAGCCAGCGGAAAGAGTCTCCTGAATACGAGATGTGCAAATGGATGTGCTGACATCAAAAGCATTTCCCTACTGCCCCTCCTCTGCGGGAAACAGTGGCCACTCTATTACCCACGTACAAGAGTGCTCTGCTTAGTAATATCAGCGACAGAGGTGTCTGCAGTAATCAGGACTGGTGCTGGCTTGTAGTTAGCACTTCTGTCAGGAAGGTTGTCTTATCCAGAACTTCTTCTGTAGTCCTCCTTCTTTTATTCTTCTCATCTGTAGGAAACCTTGAGCAGGTCCTGAGATGTGTTAGGCTGCAAACCCATTAGGGCACCAATTCGTCTCCTGAGAAGAGGCACACTACCTGGGAGCTCTCATTTGCCCTGTGGCAGCTCTGCCAGGACCCCATGTGAACACAGGTCAAGAACACCAGTGCTGGAAGGACTGCAACCAAGTCCTCTTCTCCAGGGTGGGTCATTGTGCTGCCTGCTCCTCTGGATACTGAGGGGAAGCTGGGAGAAATCTTTCTGCTTTCTTCTCCTGTTGCTCCTCCCCTGATTTACTGCAACAGGCACAAACCTAACTATTATGGACTCAGTGGTAGCTCCATATTTTTCTCCTGACCCAGGAAAGCAAAGACTCATGTACCTTTATTCTTCAAGGATCATCCAGGGCTCTTTAAATTCAAGTTACGTAAGCCATGCTGGGAGATTCATTGCTTGATAAATAGCCATTCTCAACAGGATGATTAGTAATAGAATTAATAAATTGAGAAGAATTCAGCCTGTCCAGAACTCAAGGTTGAAAGGGGTCTTCCCCCAAGAGACCTTTGTAATTAAGCAGGTAGTTCCTTTACCTGTCAATGCAATGTTACCATCGCAAACAGTGTGATGGTCTATGGAATGTAATGTAAATTAAAATGACACTAAGCTTTGCAGCCCACTTGGTTACATTATTTTGCTTTCTTCTCATGTGATCTGAGATCCAGCTTTACGGAAGTGAGATAGAATGTCTGTGTAGACTTGGTACTTAAGGGCATGGTTTAGTAGTGGACTTAGCAGTGTTGGGTTTACAGTTGAACTCGATGATCTTGAAGTCTTTTCCAGTCTAAATGATTCTGTGATTCTGAGATTCGATGATACTGTCAGTGGTTCTGTTCCATGCTGTACACTTGCAGTTGTGTTACCATTTTGCTTTGGGTATAGGAAGCCTCTTAAGCAAACCAAGCTTTTTCCTCTAAACCAAAGGAGCATAAGACAGCATTGCATCATGAATTTTTAAATATACCCTGTTTGAAAGCACACTGATATCCTGTCTGACTTGCTCATCTATTACCTAGAGAGGATGAAAGTGAAGTTCTTTCTTCTTATGTAACCTTACCCTGGTCTGATTACTATGCATGGAACCACATTGCAAGCACTTTGGTGTGAAAAACTTGGGAAACTGTTATAGTAAACAAGGAGAAACTAAACGAATGGGCTGGATTGCATCAGGAAATCTTAACTCTAAAATCCACAACACGTGGTCTAAAATGTCACACTATTAATTATAGCTTAATTTATGCAGGAACTCATTAAGGGTGTGAGTGGGGATGAGCAAACTGAACAGAATTAAGTAATTCCCTTGGTTACAGGCTGTGTTATCAAAGAACTTTAGACATGAACTTTAGACATGAGAATTAAACTGGGGTTTCAATTTCCCCATGCAGCAGAGAAATGACATTGTTTTTATTTTTGTTTTTATTCTTTTGCCTTGAGTAACTGGAAAATTAGGAAGGGTCAGAGAACAGCTTCAAACTAAAAAGTAATGATTAGTATGCTAAACATCAAGGAAGACCTTAATTTTCCATGCCTTAGCATGCAGTCATTAATTTACCCCAGGGCTAATGAGTAAAAGTATTACTAGATAAGTGCTGGTGCAGCTCGTGCTCTCTTTGCACTATAGCAGAGAGGGACAGGGAAGAAAGAATAAACATATCCTATATTCTACAAAAGTAGGTTGGCTCTGGTTCCTTACCATTAGTCCCTAGCAAAAAAAGAGCCCAAATATCAGGAAAGGGAGTAACTCACTTTTCTTAGGGTGGTGTACGTGTGTCCTGGATACCATTACTTTGCAGGAATGATGTCTCGAATTAGGACACACTCCATATTTGATTTTAAAGTATGTAAATGTAATCTAACGTAATCATCCAACTGTCTATGTTATAGGTCTGAAAATGCACTCAGATGTGTTCAAAACGCAGGATCTGTGATTTTGTATATAGACAGCATTTAGTGCTTAGTTGTCGACTACTGTTAAACCACAACAGCCCTTTTTGGCACCCAACATGGGGCTTGAGGGGTTCAAGAAGACAACAGATTTGATTGGAATGTGCTAGATCAAATTTATCACTGTCATTGCTGTTTCGTTATTAGATTTTAATTGCTTGCTATTGTTCTTGATTACCTTACTCTGCATTAAAGTCTAGTGCTCGTTAGTGGCTGCTTTTTGATTTCAGTGCTCACTGTACTGCTGTGCTGGTTGTCATCTTATCTGCTGTGCCTGGGAACCTTCTGATAACAGCAGTGGTGATGCACCTGTGCTGGCAGATGGCCGGGGCATCGCTACTGCTCCTGTGCTGCTGGACCGGATAGACTGGAACTCAGTGTGAGCTGGAGTCAAAGGGACTGTGACTTGCGGATGAGCCCGTGTGGAGCAGGAAACCCTGAAGCATCCGTGGCCATGAGTGTGTTCACACCAGAGCAGGTGCGAACGTCTTGAAACGTCTGTGGCTGTGGTTATGTCTGCGGCTGTGGTTATGTCTGCGGCTGTGGTTATGTCTGCATCACAGCAGAGGTACTTCTGAAAGGACTGTGGCCCAAGGACAAGTCCATGCTGGCACATGTGCACCTCAAAGTGTGGATGCAGATAAGTCTATGCCACAGCAGGTATAGCCCTGGAGAGACTGTGGCTCTTAGATAAGGCTCCACTTGGAGCGGGTATACCCCTAAAGGACTGCAGTCTGTGGATAAGTCCAAGCCAGAGCAGAGGCAAGGGGAGGAGTTCATTGCAATGTTAAATCCTACACCCTGACCAGCAGGACCAGGGGTGGAGATTGTAATGGAAATACCTTCAAGTTGTTGCAACCCATGATTTGAGTTGCTTGTTATAAGAATTACTGTAGCAGGAACCACCCAAAACAGCGGAGGACAGGGCTTACAAGAAGCAGTGCAAGTCCAGCAGTGACCCCACCTGAGCTGGCTTTGGTGACCAATAGCTCCATGCAACACATCATCTCTTCTGTCCCGAGTGGCCACCGTAACAGATGGAGCCCAGAGTTATGGACTAAATTAACTCAGTGGACAGTTTGTGGACATCTGGGGACATTTTATGAATGTTTTACAGGAGTGGCAGGGCTGGTCCATAGACTAGAGGAATGATAGCTGTGCATTATATGAAATGATGGAAAGAGGGGTTAGGGGAGTGTGTGCTAATAAGTTTGCATTGGTTAGTGTGGGACCCGAATAAGAGGTAAATGGTATGGAATAAGTGATGGAGAATATGTTGGGTTTGGCTGGGATCGAGTTAATTTTCTTCATAGTAGCTAGTGTGGGGCTGTGTTTTGGCTATGTGATCAAACTGGTGTTGATAACACAGGGACATTTTCATTACTGCTGGGCAGTGCTTACACAGAGCCAAGACCTTTCCTGCTCCTCACACCACTCCACCAGTGAGCAGGCTGGGGGTGCACAAGAAGCTGGGAGGGGACAGAGCCAGGACAGTAGATTCCAACTGGCCCAAGGGGCATTCCAGACCATATGGCATCATGCTCAGTGTATGTAGATGGGGAAGAAGGAGAAAGGGGGGACATTTGGAGTAATGGAGCTTGTCTTCCCAAGTCACCATTATGCATAGTGGAGCCCTGCTGACCTGGACATGGCTGAGCATTTGCCTGACCATGGGAACTGATGAATGAACTCCTTGTTTTGCTTGTGTGTGCAGCTTTTGTTTTACCTGTTAAACTGTTCTCTCAACCCACGAGTTCTCTCACTTTTACCCTTCCAATTCTCTCCCCCACCCTGTTGGTGGAGAGGGAGTTAGTGGCTGTGTGGTGCTTGGCTGCTATCTGGGGCTAAACCATGATTCACCTTCCTGTAAAGTCAAGAGGAAACTTTTCACTCCCTAAAATGAGCTGTGCCTTAGAAGTACACATTGCTCAAACCAGGTTAAAACATCTTCCAGCTGGTTTCATATTAAAGCTATTGATTAGAGTTCCATTTTTTCTGATGCCTGGAGCTTAGTCACCCACTACAGATATGTAGATACCTTAAATTTACGCTTAGGCCTGCCTGTGAATTGATAACCATTGTTATCCATGCGTAATAGGATAAACTAAAGCATTTTAGCCATAAACTAAGTACTAACTGATAAAGTGAGCACGTGCACCTGCAAAGAATAAAAACAGTAGTTAGGGCATGAAACAAGTATCAAACGTTTCCAGCAAGATGCCTATTAGTTCATCATAACCTTCCAGTTTGAGGTTTTTTTCTTCTTTCTTCACATCAGTAAGCATGCATCTATCTGTCTGTAAAGATATTTGTACCAGATTTAAAGATGTTAGTATAGGGATACACAAAGATCACCAAAACAAGCATGCCAAATCTGGGCAATTTAAAAATAAGATAAAATTAAAAATAAAACTCAGTGGGGTAAAAAAAAAAGAGGTATGAGAATGGCTGCATAGTTATAATGAGACCATAATGGTATCTCTGGTTATTTGGTTTAAATGGATTCCTAAAGACACAGTCTGTAGTTTTCACTGCTAGATTGACTTAGTATAATAAACTGATTGATTGATAAGATTGAGAAGATCACTTAGTTATGGCTGTTCATATTTTAAAATATTAGCTTAATTTAAAAGTTAAGCAAAACTTGATTGTGAGCAACAATTTGGTGAGTTGATCTCGGCTGTATGCAGGTGCCCCCCAAAGCCCCTCTGTCGCTCCCCTTCTTAAATGAACAGGAGAGATAATGTAAAACAAAAGGCTCATGGGTCGAGATAAGGACACAGAGAGATCACTCACCAGTTACCATCATGGGCAAAATAGACTTGACTTGGGGAAATCAGTTTAACTTATTGGCAATCAAATCAGAGCAGAATAATGAAAAATAAAACCAAATCTTAAAACACCTTCCCCTTAATCCTCGCCTCTGAGATTGGTGTCTGCAGAGCCATTCCTGTCATATTCTCATTTCTCTATTCGCGACTTCAGTTGCTGTTGTGCAAAAGGTTTTTTTCCCCCTTCTTGAGTATGTTATCCCAGAGTTACTACCACCACCACCGATGAGCTTGGCCAAAGGTAGGTCCATCTTGGAGCCAGCAGGGACTGGCCATGGGGGAAGCTTCTGTCAGCTTCTCACACGAGCCTCCCTGAAGAACCTAGCTACCAAAACCTTGCCATGGAAACTCAATGCAAACAATAAGCAAATTTTCAGATAAATCAACTTCCAATTTAGAAAGATCTACAGTTAAAGATTGTTGAAATAACAACTTCCTATTGCTTTTCCAATAGTTCTTCAACAAGAAAATGATTTCTTTTTTAATGAAGCAATGGGGAATTTACAGACTCTGGTCAAATCAGTTTGCTCTGCTTGCTTTGGTTTTGCCAACACGTATTGAGGAATCATCACTTAGCAACAAAGCAATATTGTACCATCACACGCTTTTTTAATGTGCTAATATCAACAAAACAAACATGCAGATGAGCAGCAACACTTGCATTTACACAAAGCTCATGTGAAATTGTCAACAGGATGGAAATCTCTAAAGGAGATCATCTGGTGGACTCCGTAGGTTGCATCACAAATATTAACTATGAACGCTTAGCCAGTTTCTTCTTCACACCTTTTGCATTGCTGTGAGGAGGATATAAGGACAAATTAGGAGGTCATTACGATTATAATGTACATTAAGATTTCCCTGTGCCATCTTTAAGGAAGAGAGAAGGTAGGGGACTGAGAATCAATTATTCTTTATTTTGGAAGAGGTTTGGAAGGGCTTAAGCCTGGATTTCTCTATGAGCTCAGTGGCTGCTGCTGAGCATTTGGCCACAATCAAGGTTGGGTGAGTGCAGAGATCACAGCCAGCAGATGAGGGCTCATTAAGAGTCACTGGCACCACAAAGCATAAGTTAGCATTTATTTATTGGTTTATCTTCCTTGTCTTTGAAGCTGCCTGCCCTCTGACAGACTGTTGACTTCACAGGCAGTGAAGTGAAGATGAGAGGATCATGTTATGCACATGACAGCCAAGTAGCTGACTGTGAAGGGTGGCGCAGACATCATTGCATGTAACAGCACAGGCACAGCAATACAGCAAAGTCATTGGTGACTGAGGAATGTGCTGGCACGCCAGTGATAATTTAATTTATGTTATGTTGATAAAACAGAATGAAAATGTGTCTTTATTTCTCTTGTGCTCTGTCTTCTTTAACTAGAGCTGGGTGAGATCTTCTCACTAGAGCATAAACTGGTGCAAATGTGCCCCTAAGTCAGCTCCGCACTGCTTTGAAGGTGAAGAATTTCTCTGTGAAGAGAAGCTTTGAAGACCCTTTTGGACTCTGAAAGAATAAGAAACTCTTGGTAAGCTTAAGGGAAGCTGAGGAGTGTATTTGGAAGACCATTGATTTCATGTTTAACTTGGTACCCTCATATTTGGGGAAGGTTCCAAATGTGATCTGGGTTTTTTTTTGCTGTGTCTAAATCACTAGGCTGAGACTTGAGGGAGAAAGGTCCAATTATCAGTCTGTAATAAAACCCTGTGTGATTTAGGATTAGCCATTCAGTTTGTGTGGCCCAGACCCTTATCCGTAAGACAGAAATGTACTATTTTCTGACGTTGTGTAATTTCATCGTCATCGTCATGAGATTGGGACTAGCTCTTATTTTTATACAGCTCATTGCATATTGAATACACAGCACACTCATTTCCACATAGCCTTGGTCTTTCCTGTGATGTATATAAATAGCTGATATGATAAACATAGGAAGGAGGTTTGGCACCTCTTGCAAAATGAAATCCAGGATTCAGCTGTTGAGCTGAGCCCCTGGAGCCAAAGCCTGTAGCGTGCTTTCAGGTCTACTATACACTTGGTGTCTTTTTCTTTTTGATTCAAGCTCTTTAATCCAAGCACTGACTGATGCAGAGATGTGTAGAACATAAGGACATCTGGTTAACAGCTATCAGCACAAGAGACAAAGATAACAGACAAAGATAAGAGGCAGGAAAAGTAATAAATTAAACACCTAGATATACAAGCCCTAAGGAAAACAAGAGATAACAGACAACAGCAAAGACCTGAGCTCTCAGGTCACTGACTGAGGGGCCATTGAACAAATGAGTTAAGCCTTTAGAGGGTTCAACCAGAATTTTGTAACTGATAAGAAAGGAGGAAACAAGTTTCCCATCTGCCACACAGGAAAAAGCAAACTGATTATTGGATATTTGGCGTGTGTGTGTGTGTGCATAAAGCTCCTTATGGAATGTTTGGAGGGAATTTTGAGAATATATGAAAATTGTTATGGGACATTTAGGGGAAGGGCCAGATGTGAGAAAGAGAGGGATCAAATTGGGTTGGGGTGGAACAAGCATAGGAAAATTGAGAACTGCAGTCTGTACTGTCTTCTTATTAAATCCTATTCCCATTTTCATAGAACCATAGAATGGATTGTGTTTGAAAGGACCTTTATCTCCCAAGACCTTTTCCATCCTGTTTTCTCCACTTGTGCTGTACAGAAGAGGGACCGAGAGTAGATGAATGGGTCAACCCACCACAACTGTGATGCAGTTTAGTAACATTATACAAAGCTCTGGTTAGAGAATAGTGGCTTGCACAGGATTCTGTAACTGTGTGATCTTGGGCACATCATTTCCTTCTCACAGACGGGTATTTCTGCATCTCAGATTGATCCTGGTAGATCTGAACTACTTTAGGTAGTGTTTGAATATCTGCTGCTGAAAATGGCTATATAATAATAGGATACTAATAATACAAGTATCTTAGCTGATACTAGTAGTAGTGCTGATTTTGATTCTGGCTCATATCAGAATGATGTAGACACATGAATAAATGAAGTGGTGTTGTTCTGGACTTTTATGTTTCTCAGACCAAATTCAGGCCATTGGTTAGATCAGGGCCTGCTTTATGTGAGTGTCACATACCCTTGTCCAATGAAATGAGTTAAACTCCACAAAACTAATTGTGCGTGTGTAATTATGCCTCAGTAGGACCCAAGGTCATACATTCTGACACAAGAGAAGAGGTTTTCATATCTAGTGAAATGAGAGTCACTTTGAGGTCATTTTGCTGGTTTAGAGGAAGTGCATGATTAGTGACACTATTTGAGTATATATACTGTGTATTTCTTCATAAAAAGAGGATATAATTATGTAGAGCTGAAAGGATCGAACACTTTCAGGATAAAGAGGCCTGCAAAGTCTTATTTTAATAAAAGAGAAGAAAAATAGAAAGCATATTTTCCTTACACCAGGCGCTACAGAAATTTTGGCATAAAATAATCTTCCTTGGCACTGTGTGTAACATTACAGAACTGGAATGACAGGTTTTGTTAATGGCCCAAACACCATACTGATCATTTCCAGATTGTTATATTAATCAGCTGAAAGCATTAAAGAAAATTGTTTGTGCCTTTTTACTTCTTTTTATCAGTTTTCCCCCTCGAGCTCATAGCAGTTTCTTTCCTTGTCTACACACACTTCCGGGCTCCAGCTCCTTGCTAGCAATTCCATTTTTTAGATTAGATATAGCATTATTTTCTGTGCACAGAAGATAAGCCTTTTTCATTGGAGATGACCTTGTTTCTGCTTCCATTAATTTCATGCATCATATTATAAGTCAATACATGGAGTTGGATGAAACAATGGTCAGGTGCAATGCAATAAATGCCATAGACTTTTTCTAGTTATAATTAGACTTTTGGAAACATGTACATCCTCACACAGTAAACAAAAAATCAAGTGACTTATTCTGCTGCAAACATGTTTTGTCACCTTGAACTTATTGTTGCTTTTTCACTCTTCCTGTTTTTTTTAGATAGTAAAATGGTAACAGCACTTAGAGTGTCTACCTTACAGAAAAAGAATGAACCAGATTCTTGGGGATAATTTAAATATAGTAGGATTATGCAGTCATTATTACAGAAATAGAATGAACATTCACTGCACAGAAAAGTTGTTAAGCCTGTAGGTGTAATCAAGCGAGACCCTGGATCTGACAGTAGAGACTGTAGACAGCACATGTTAGTGACAGGAAACAGTGAATCTAAATATTTTGATTTCATAGGTTTCATACTTTTCTAATCCATCTTCCTATCAATATCCCAGAATTCCTGTTACTGGAGTTAACATCTGTGTGTTTCCTCAACCGGTGTTATCATAGTGAGACCGGGCACTGAAGGATCCTCCCTTCTCACAGTATCAGTTGCTTCGGAGTAGCAGTGAGTGGGTGTGTGGCTTCTTTGCAGAGCTTGGGCCCCCCAGCCTCTGGTTTACAGAGAAACTCCTTCCAAGTATGAAGCAAAAGACGTTCCCTCTGGTCTCAGAGGCCTGTGGTTCTTTAATGGATGTCTTAGAAGGACAAACCTAGATGAAGAAGGTAATGAATACCTTAGCTGTTCCTGTGTCTTTTTAAATTGGGTCTCTCTCCCATTCAACAGTGTTTCCATATTCCCATATCATTGCTATGATACACCTGCAGAAGACCTTCTTACTGCCATCTACATGCCTTATCAATATCCAGCTCCAGGTGGGCTTTGGGTTACCTAAATAGTCTAAGGGTAAATTATTAATTTTCTGCAGGTGCTTGGATGACCCATCCACCCTTCAGAGGTAGTGTCCCAAATGATGTTTTTCCTTTCCCAGACAAAAGATTAAACATGGTCATTAAGATGAGTAGAGGCTGGGAGATGCTACCTCAAAGAGGCAAGATGCAGTCAGTATTATCAGTACTATCTGGCCTTAAAGTAAGGCAGCACTGCCTGCCAAAAGCAAAATCCAGGGAGACTGGAGATGGGGGCCATGGTGTTCCACAGACCTCTCTCTCAACATGTTTCAGCTCTCAGCCCGGATTTCCAAATCTCCCTGCACTCCGCCTTCACCACCTTTGGTCCATACTGCTGATCTAATTATGCTTTATAACTGCTGGTGAAGGAGTTGCCACACCATGACAGCTGCTCAGAGTCTTTGTTCATCACACCATGTACAACCCTTGGACTATTCATTTAGGTATTTTCCGTTTGGAGTGAAGACTTCTACTTGCATATGTTAAGTACGTGTCATGAACAGTAATTGAAACACAACACAAATGCAAGCAGCTAAGAAAATAGTGCTCTAATATGACTGCTTCAGAGGCATCAGTAAGCGTTACAAAAATCACTCTACAGGACTCTGAATAAAAACCAACAGCATTGAAGCTTCCTAGCACTTTGTCTACTCTCCCATACCCCTGTTCCTCCTTCCAAATACTACCATTTAAGATGTTTCCCCACAGGTGATAACTTCTCTAATGTTTAAGTCGGGCATGCTATGCTCAGGTCCCTGGTACCTCAACATTGGCTTATAGTTTGGATTATTGCAAATAGACAGAAAGGGTGTCTGGTGCATTGTAGCATGAAATACTGGTCATAATTAGAGAATAATTTCATTTCCATTTACAGAAAGCCGTGCAGGAACAAGCTGGGAAATGTTCAGTCAATCAGCCATAGCTATGAGTCATGCAGCAGCCTAGCAGTCTCGTCATTACCACGCAGCAGGTCCAAATCAACACATTATGTGATCCTAAGAACAAACAGAAAGGAAAGAAAAGAATGATGGCAGGAGAAGTGTGGTATGGGTTGTAGTAGCTGATGAAGAATGATGATGATGAAGCTAGGGGAAGCGGACACTGGATTTTGTGGGTTTCATCACATTATGATCAAATGGAAACACCCAGAGCTGGGCCTATTAAGAAATGAGAACCGGTAAAATTGTGAATAAAACATAGTAGGGAAGAGAAGGTGGAAAGGAATAAATCTGTTAGATCTATGTCAGCTGGAAAGGGAAAATGGATCAATTTTCTTTTCTTGTTTCAATGGGCTTCGCATTAATTAAAAAAGGGGAGGGAATAAAGGAAAAGAAAACCCAGCCGCCTAACAAAGTGAACAAAGAAAGGTGCCAAAGGTACTTCTGTCAAAAAGCTTCTATTAGACCCAACAGAAATCATAATCCAGCTCCACAGGATAAAGGAAAATGAAATTCACATAGAAAATAAAGAGATAGAGCATGAAATTCCACACCACTTGTTGCACAAGATCCTTTTGGCATTTTACAAGTTATCAAGAATTATCAGTCTGCATATTTTTGTATGGTGATTTCATTTGATTTCATTGTGGAAAAGTAGATCTGATACCTAGCAGTTTCCAAATCCCATTAGAGAGGAAATGCATAGCCTAGCTCACATGAAGAAGTCATAGAGCCCTATGTTCTAGACAGAGCTCCTGTGACTGAGCATTTGAATGATTTGATTTATTTTTAAACTGTCTCTAATGCAATTTCTTGCAATTCTTTCTTTATGCCTCACTCTTTGTACACAGCTGCTTAAATTTTCAAAGTTGTCATTATTCTGTGTGCTTTGGCCAGCTGAAACTTCATGGCAATGACGATGGATTCTGTGAGCTAAGAGCTGACCTGCTTACAAAGGCAGCACTTTATAGTGCCAGAGAAGAACTCAGATGTTAGAGAACAGCTGGAGATAGATAGCACTTAAATCTCTGCTCCAAAAGCAGATGGTCTTTAACATCTTAGTTAGAAATAAATCCATTGGGCTAGCAGCTCCTATCTGAATTCTTGCTTTCAGCTCATCCATCCAAACTGCAGTCCAAATGTGTCTGTCACATCAGCATCCTGAACTGGAGGAGGAAAGCAGGGCAGGGACCAGCAGTCTGCATGTTATGTATGACTGAGCAACAAAACTAGGTAAGTAAAAAAGTCTGGGGTTTATCCCACTAAAGTTTCATCATCTACGGTGTGAATATCTACAGTAGAGCTGACTGTTCACCTTTTGAGCTATCTATATATACAGTAGGTATGTACTTTAGTATGCAATTGATCATACTGATTATAAATGTACTAATTCAGAAGAATATATCTATTATTTGATGAATACTACTGAAAATAGGTACATGGTATAAAAAATTCCCACAAGAATATTAATACTTTCTTAAGAAGTACCTAAGAAAAACCATGGCATTTTAAGAGGAGAATTGAATAGTCTTTTCTGGAAAATAGCTGCACATAGCAGTACTGCAAATCTTCAAAATACATTTGTGACACCCCCAGATACCTTTCTTCTGCAATGGGGGGATAAATGTCTCTACAGTGAATCCATGCTATTGTTTCATGAGTTGATGAAAGTTTCATATCCAAGAATTGGCCAAGTAAGACAGGAGGGGAAATCACCAAGAACGCTTAGCTCAAATGATGTAACAGCAGGTATGTGAGAAGCTTATTACGATGTAAGAAATGAGGATGACGAGAAGGCAGCAGGGGAGAAATGCAATGAGCAAGAGAAACGGTGGAGTCATTACTCATTCCGACCCAACTAGGGTCATAATCAGTTCTGTCTCTGCCCCTGGTGAGAGATTTAAGCAAGATGTTAACTGTGGGCTCACAAAGCTTTGGCTTCTGTCAGGGGATCCCAGCTGAACGCACGGTGGGGCCATGTTAAAACCACCAGAGATTCCTGCACCTGGTTGCACTGATAGTTCATTGCTGGTCTGGCTTTTACTTTAGTCCTTTGATTCAGTCAGACTGTGCTCAGCTGGGAGCAGGAGGATATCTGGATTAATGGTGGTCAAAGACTGAGCTTTCAAGCTCTGCTGAAAGGTAGTTGCACTGGGAAAGTTATGCTGCTTTGTCTTAGTCTTAGTTGACTTCACCCGAAGTGCAGCTAATGACAATGACCATGACAGAATCAAATGGAAATCTTTACATGAGGCTTAGGTAGCATAGTAACAGTCTTGCTCCAAAAACCAGCTGGGATTGTTTTGGTAATAATTGGCATTATTTGGAGTAAAAATTATGCAAGAAATTCTAAAGAACCTAAACCTGTGATTGTGACAGAATTGTCCCAAAATCTTTACTGGGAAGTGTTAATATTTTTTCTGGAGATTTCTTTTTTCCTTTTAGTTTTGGTCAGAAAAGTCTTAGTACATCAGCTTGGAGAAGTATGTAAATATCCCTTAATGCTTGAAATCTGCCAAAGGCAGAGTAAAATGTAAACTATGTCTGCAGGGTGGCTGGTATATAAAATGGGAACTACCTGAAACTTTATGGTGTTCGGCTGAAACGAACAAAAAAATGAATAACTTGCCTGAGATCAATGACAAATTGGTAACATCATGGCAAAATGAAGATGCAAATACATGGCTGGTGATTCAAGTGATACCTAGACAGGAAATCACTGATATAAGCATGAACCATGGCAGATCAATTTTTCTGGACAAAAGAAGAAAAAGGGACAAAACCCCAAAGAGTCTTATCAAGATACCGTCTGCCAGTCAGAGAGAAGAGGACCCAGTCCTTGCTGCATGGCCAAGGCAGAGAAGCACATATGCTGCCATATCCAGGCAGAGCTCCCCATGTCATTGGCAATTACCTATCACCATCTGCATAGATAACCTCCCTAGTTACTGGGGACATGACTTCCCTGATGACATGGTTTAGTGTGTGGTATCCCTGACCATGGCAGGGGGGTTGGAACTTGATGATCTTAAGGTCCTTTCAGACCCTAACTATTCTATGATTCTACATTTCTATTCTATGATTCTATGTTGCCAGAGTGAGTGGGCTTATGGACAGTGATGCTTCTGTCATCACAGGGCAACTGATGTGCAAACATGCTGTCAGGGCTTGTGTTTGAATGATTGTGCATGTTCTTGTGCTATACACATAAGGTGGGATACTGTGTGTATAACAAGCACTCATAACAAGATTATCCATAATAGCTGGAACATTGTTTTATGTAATAAAGGATGGTCTAACTCAATAATATGCCTCTTGTTTGTCGTCATCTGATTCAACCATCGGTCTCTGCGGAAATTGAATATTCATTCACGGAGCTGTAATGGTCGGTAACAATCAGGAAGCATAAACATATATAGGACGCAATTCCTGGTCAAAGTTAGAGAGTGACCCAGGCCAACAAAGATAGACAATGAAAAGGATCCCTTAGAGCAGGCTTGAGTTTGTTTCAAATCAGAGCTGTCTATCTGGAGGAAGATCTTACACTCTCCAGAAAACATAATTAGCCCCTTTGTGGTTTTGCTTTAACATTTCATATTTATACAATATGAGACAACTCTAACCAGGAGACTTCCTGCCTGCCTGGCACACACCATAGCTTGGAGATGAGCTGCCATGTGGGAGATCAGATCCAAGTCATGCAAAGAAGGCATTATTCTTGCTGTATATTCTTCAAACCACCTGTCAGGGCCATTTAACCCTGTTAGTGCTCTCCAGGTCTGGACACCAGCTCGGGTAATTCTCTTGGTGTATATTTTTCCTAACAAAGTCTGAAAAGTCTGCTTTATAAGAAGTAAGATAAATGTAAAAAGTTAATAATTTTCACAAAGTTTAGTTCTTGCTTTCCAGCCAACCTTAGTTATGAGGCTATGAACCAGCTAATTTAATACAGCATCTTAGCTGCTTCACTGCTGGTATGAACAGCCCCCCATAGAACAAGGGTGTTCATTCTCCTCAACAACTTCTGGCCAAGAGGGCAACCTTCTGCAATTCATCCCTGGCAAAACGGTCAATGTGCTGCTTCATCTTCTGTGACTTTTCACTGTGATAATCTTCCTTTGTGGGTTGTGTTTCCACTTCCATTTCCTTGTCTTAGGCAACTACAGACACCTGGTATAATAAATGCATTGGCTGTTTATCACAGTACCTCCTGTAATTGTTTTGCTTGTTGACTGTGGGGTTTATCTTTTCTGTGCTACCACCTTAGCATAAGGAGAGATAGGAGGGTGAGGGATTGTACGGAAGACAAGCAGGACACACTTCACCGCTTGTGCTATATTCACACTGAAGCAAAGCACTTATAAACACCATTTCTATTTTTATATCATGTATACCCTGTAGAAGGTGCATTTTAATGTAATGAGGAATTAATTGCATTAATTATTATTTAAGTGCAATTCACCTGGGCAACATATGAACTAGGATGCCCAAACATTCAAAATTAGAAGAAAAAGACTTTTATGAATTAGGTTCTCGTATCTCTCATGTTGTCAATAATAAGTATACTTATTATAGGATAAGGATACTTATTATCCTAATAAGGATGTGTATACTTCCCTATGATTATGGACTCCTTTTTCATTTGCTAGGCATTCGGAATACTTGCAGATTTTCTGAATCTGGCCCTGAAATATCCCTCACTGTGCTTACATGACAAATAGAGTCCAAAGTTAAACGTCTTGACTCCTTTAAAATTAGACGTCCCTCCAGGGATTCTACATCTGCTTGGGACATTTCACATTGTTGACGTTTTGCCTTTAGAGCTGGACGAAAAAAGCTCCAACCCACTGAAGTGAGTGGGAAATTCCATTGCTTTGGAAATTTCAAAGGTTACAAATGTCTCACTCGAGGCTCCATTGCTGACTGTTACCACCTAGTGCAAAAAGGGCCATGGAGGTAGAGAGGTCATCAGGGCCATTGTTTGGAAAGGGGAAGAATTTGGGAAGAATTGATTGGACAAGGAGGAATGCCCATTGCTTAAAAGGCCAGCTTGCAGCTTGCCTGCCTTAGGAGGGGTAGGAATCTCTGAAACAAGGACAGGGCCCAAAGCTGAGTAGTGATGCTGTCTTAGGCCATTTGATTTGAGTTTGCTGTTAGAGCTCTCAGACTCATTGCCTCAGGCTCCTTCCGTGGATAATGGATATAATCTTCAGCTACAATGTAAAGGGCTTGTGAGGATTAACACATTGAATTTTCAAGTTTACAGCAGTTGAGGAACTGATGTTGTGTTGAATAACAAGTCACCAGTGACTGGGCTAATAGGCCTTTGAGCATGTCCATGATTATTTCCAGAACCTGCAGTATCACAGATGATGTATTCTGTGCTCTCCCTCCTGACTCCTGGTGTGTGATACATGCAACACTGAGCAGTCTTAGGTTATTTATACTCTGGTTTCAGGCCCCATCTGCGGAAGCAGCTTCCCAGAAAACACATTCTAATTGGACCCTTTGCCTACATCTCTCAGAAGGCAAAGGCATCCCCTCCTGTTCTATGTAGCTTTTCTCAACACAAGGAAACAGCAGCCTGGGGTATTTATGCTGACAGACTTGGCAGCCCTCTCATGTTTACATGGGCTGTGAGATATTGTTCAAACTTTAGGCTCCATTTTTTCTTAGATAAAAATTAAACGGCTATATGAAGAGACACAGATATGTTGAAATGAGTGTTACTGGAATTTGCTGTGGTGTGGTATAGTCAGAGTCTGAGCACTGGAGTTGCTGACAATATTCTTGAATGCAGCATATATAGAATCATAGAACAGTTAGGGTTGGAGAGGACCTTAAGATCATCAAGTTCCGACCCCCCTGCCATGGGCAGGGACACCCCACACTAAACCATGTCACCCAAGGCCTCATCCAACCTGGCCTTGAACACTGCCAAGGATGGAGCATTCACAACCTCCCTGGGCAACCCATTACAGTGCCTCACCACCCTCACAGTAAAGAATTTCTTCCTTATATCCAATCTAAACTTCCCCTGTTTCAGTTTGAACCCGTTACCCCTTGTCCTGTCACTACAGTCCCTCATGAACAGTCCCTCCCCAGCATCCTTGTAGGCCCCCTTCAGATACTGGAAGGCTGCTCTGAGGTCTCCACGCAGCCTTCTCTTCTCCAGGCTGAACAGCCCCAACTTTCTCAGCCTGTCTTCATATGGGAGGTGCTCCAGTCCCCTGATCCTCGTGCCCTCCTCTGGACTTGTTCCAACAGTTCCATGTCCTTTTTATGTTGAGGACACCAGAACTGCACACAATACTCCAAGTGAGGTCTCACGAGAGCAGAGTAGAGGGGCAGGATCACCTCCTTCGACCTGCTGGTCACGCTCCTCTTGATGCAGCCCAGGATACGGTTGGCTTTCTGGGCTGCGAGCACACACTGCAGCCGGCTCATGTTCATTTTCTCATCGACCAACACCCCTGAGTCCTTCTCTGCAGGGCTGCTCTGAATCTCTTCTCTGCCCAACCTGTAGCTGTGAAATATTCTTGAATGAATGCAATATGAAGCTTGCACTCTCCATATTCTAGTGAAAAACTGGTCAGGATAATTCACACCTTTGTAATTTTTTCAGCTGGACAATGTGACAGAAAGGCTGTGAGACCATGAGTGATACAGCCCACTGCAGACACCTCCTGAGTACTGCACATCCCCTGCCTCCCTGCCATACCTTACCAGCTAACAGCAAAGTGCCATGTCCTCCTGATTGCTTTAAAGTGTGCAATGGAAACACCAAATAAAGGCTCTGGCATGATGCTGGGTGTTGACAGGATTTACTCTGTCAAAGAATGGTAAAAATCTTTTGTTTGAGAATCAAAATTTCTGTCTCGGGAATTAATCCCTACCTATAAACGGATTGCCAGAGTGAAAAAGAATCATAAAGAACACAAACTGTCTTCCATTTTAAGTGCAAACCATTTGCCTAATCTAGCATGGATGGCTTCAGGCACAGTCCCAAACTCCTCAGCACATCGCATACTCAGAGATGACCAAAAGCTTAGTAGTTTCAGATGCCAGTCAGCCATTCTAGTGTGACACTGTGACCATGAAGCGTGTCCTGCTGAGGGGCTTCAACTTCACAAAGCAAAGCGTATTGTCTTGGGCAGGCTGAAATACTGTCACAGCTATGCAGCTCCAAGGCTGCTGGTTTCTGTCTGGCTAGGTTGAGGGCAAAAGGATAGGATAGGGTAGGGTAGGGTAGGGTAGGATAGGATATAGGATAGGGTAGGAGAAAAGAGCAGAGCTCATATGCACACTGTCCTCTTTTATAGGGTATTCTTTTAGCTTTCATCTCATTGATTCATGAATAGTAGCCTGATTTTGGTGCAACTGAAAGTCAGATGTAAACCCGTAAATGGCAAAGAGACAAGATTTCTGCTGCTTTACTTCTCACAGATAATCATCTGTCTCTGCAAGATGCATGAAGAATTGTCCCAAAGCAAGGCTGTAACATCTAGCACTCACTTTTCTCAGGTATAAATCACTCTGCAAAATGCGATGCAGGGGAGAACCAAGCCCAGTGGAGTTGTTCAGGTGTAAAACTGGTCCAAGAGAGATCCGACACAAGCCATGCAGTTTTAAATTAGAAGGAAAGGGTTATGAACACTAAATGACTTTGCAAATTAATGGTTCAGAAAATCTCACATTTCATAAGGTTTACTCATCCTGTATCCTTAGGGAATAGATTTTATTATTCCTGATAATAAACCCTCTATAGAGGAAGATGGGGAGGTAGAGAGGGAAAAGGGAATTTAAAAGTGTAAGAAGAAGATAATTGTTTTCATGTTCTCTTGCCTGAAGAAAACCCTTTCATTTTGCTTTTCTACTACAGACAATGGAAAGGCTGGAGGAATCAGAAGTTGGTTTTTGGTGTGGGTTTTTTTTCTTTTCCCTACCCCAAACCTTAAGCTATAATTGGGGAAAAGCTAAATTAGCAGCTTTTCATTAATGAGATCTATGGTTGCATTTAATAGGTTGACTAAATTGTGTTTCATGAAAGGAATACTAAATTCCCTGGCAAGAAAACAAACCCACTTTTTTTCCCAGAGACTTGTGTGCTCAAAGGTCATTGATTTTAACTGCATTGCTTTTGTGCTGTGTTTTCAGATGCAGATAACACAGGAGATGGGGTGGAGGAAGGACCCAGACACTCCTGTCAACTTTATAACATTAGGGTATTACATTTATTTTACTGAAGGTGACTTCTTTCTTCTTAAACTAAGAGACTAAATTCTCTGAAAACCCTTCAGATGGTTATATATCTTAGTAGCAACCATAGGCAATGACTGCTCTTTTATTTATGTGAATGCAAAGGGAAAAAAACCAAAACACCTGGGATTGGATATTGACCATTCTCACAAGTTTAATCACTGCTTTTGTTGCTGCTGGAGATAAGAACAAAAGCCTGATAATTGATTAACAGAAAAGCAGGCTTAGGTTCTTGATCAAGCCATAGAGGTGAAGTAACATATGTTACCTTCAATTTCTCTTACTTTGCATTTACTGGGAGGTTAGATGTGCATGCCTGGTCAATTAGGAGTGCCTAAGACCAGAGCATCATGTGTCTGTGTCCTGATTTTCCCTTCCCACACTTCAAAGTTGCTAAGTTCAGGTCTGTGATATTTATCAGTTGTTGTCCTGTGGATCAGACAATAGAGTCATGCCTGTTCTCCAGTAAAGCTCTTAGGCATAGCAGTTTTTCCAATGTGTCTTTGGTCAAATTATACCTCTTCTTACTCTTCCATAGAATGCCTAATATATGTGGGGGGTCCCTGCCCATGGCAGGGGTTGGAACTAGATGATCTTAAGGTCCTTTCCAACCTTAACCATTCTATGATTCTCAGAGAGTGGCTACATTTCCATGCTGTATACAGGTGGTTGGCATTTGGGGAACCTTTTGAAATTACCAGTCCTCTCTTTGCAGATCATGACTATGGCTTTTATTTAAGAGACTTTCTTGCTTATGTATCATATTTTTCACATTAGTCTTTTTCCCTCTTCTTCCCTTGGTGACCGTATCCCCTTCCGACCATGGAGAGGTGACCCTTTCTAATGCCAGACAGCGTTCAAATGGTGAATAGGCTTTGCACACGTGACTGAGTTCTTTCTCTTTGATTCACTTTTTACTTCAAATTTGGATTCCAAATGCTAGCAGTACTTCATGGGGGCTTTTTTTTTTGCCAGGATATGTCAAGCAGCCCATTTTTTCTGGGTGAGAAGCTCAAGTAGTCTGAGACCAGACTAAATTCCTAAAAAAATGTAGAGTTTTTCCAGACTTGTAAAATAGGAAGGAAATAAACAATTCTATGATTCCATGATTCTAAATAAGAAAGTATGGAGGAGAGGGTCATGTTTGGGTCAGTCTCTTCTTTCTCTTTTCAGTACTGGCAGTAGGGTTGTACCCAACAGCCAGTGTCTCATACAATTGGATTCAGACAAACACATGGACACTGTTTGGTTTCCCAGAGAGCTGGGAGCTCTGATGTAATGACAATCATAAAGAAAGAGGTAGAGGACCCAGAGGGCAGTGTTTTTTCGTGCTTCCAGTAGTTATGCCTTACTCACAAGTGTAATTACACACAGTAAATATTCCATCAGCCTATATTTTATATTTAGATCTGTTTCTTTCCTTGAGACTATTAAAGCCATATCCTTGTCCCTGACATCCCTGACATATATTTATGTATGTGTTAAATGTCTTTTGTTTTTCTTCTTTTGTTTACTTTTACTATCACTGCCTGCCTGCTATTACTTTACCAGCTCTCCCAGAATAACACAAGCTGTTTCTCCTGTCTTCCCATCACTCAGCCTCACATTTCCAATTGATCTTATTCACTAAACTTTCCTCTTCTATAAGCCCTTTTTCCCACCACAGATAGATAGGAATTACACTGGTGGCCTTACAGAGACTTGTGAGTCAGGGGATTGACTGGTTCATTCTGCTATTTTAACAGCCCCAAGTGTCTAGGTAAGTCTGCACAATTATCAGCAGCAGTCTTGGCATAGGAAAAGTCAAAGTGCAAAATGTGGTGCATGCTATAGCCTCATCCATCCTGCTTCTGCCTTGCCACCCAAGAATGGTAGGTGTCACAGTATGTGGCATTAATTCTGGTAGCTATGAAAAAACTATTTTGGGCTCTCAGAATGAACTGAGGATGAACTAATCTATTCTTCCAGCAGTCCTTGTAGCTATCTCTTGTCATTACTCAGTTAATCCTCTTTACTTTCAAAAACTGAACATAGGTTCAGTACTTCAAACAACCATAGAAAATATCAAAAAGCTCTGAAGGATAATGCACATCTGTTCCAATAGAAACGTCTACAAGGTAATCATCTACATCTGAAAAAGTAATCTAGACTTCCCATGTAGTCAAAGACAAGCAGGCAAGAGGTCATTCATCTCGTAAAGGAGACAGCTAAAATAGATCAGATGATTCACATCCTGAGTGTGCTTATTTCTCTTCATTGACTGTACCTAAAGCTGGTTCAGACAGAGGTATCTACATTTCAAAAAACTGCGTGTCAGAGTCCTTCCCAAAGTTGGATTTGTCCCTTACCACTGATTAATTACCTACACTTTAGATAAGTGTTGTAATATGGGGATAGTGTGTTATCATTTGCGTCACCTATTTTCCTGATAAAGACAAACAAGATCTTTACGAGTAACTAGAAGGAACTTATATTAAGCTAAGGAAATCACATGCTGACTCTTACTCTAGGGTTTGCCTCTTTTATTAATAATATTATTTTATTAATCATAATTATTAAACAGCAACAACTCAACTTTCCTTTTATTCAGAGATCGCAGCCAACAGGACAGAACTGTATGTTTCTGATTAAATACCTTTCTATGGGATTGAAGCATCCAGTAGAAAAAAGTCTACATATAATTAGTTCTTGTCCCCTCTCCGTCAGCACTAGATATTCCTTTGTAACAGAGGTGTTGTAGTTGAATATTTCATTTGCACACTTAATGTACTCTTATCCTGCATGTGCTTGCACTCACACTTGTGTCCATCTTCAAGTATACACCAGCCAAATTCAAGACTTCTTCTGGGTAGTTGTTTCCTCCAGTCAGTCACATCTCAGTAGTATCTGTGTCAAAACTGTCACTATTTCACTTGACAAACAGTAAGAATATAATCAGCTGTGTAACTTCCTTTTTCCATTTCAAGGGTTCCCATCACCAAGCAACAAGTTAACTGAACTGTGCTTCTTGCACCAGCTAGGTTAGGGACTTTTCTTAATGTACCCACCAAATGAGAACGGCTTTCTGTAATCTATTCTCATTTCCTAAATAACTGCTCTTTATGAAGGACACAGTTAAAATTCTCCTATGGTCAGAAGCCGTATTTGGTGAGATGGCTGGTGATTTAGGCCCTGCTAAAGTACTTTGAAGTGCAAATGATGTGGTAAGACACCATATCTCAAGGAGACTTCCATAGGAAAGATGTAAGGATCCATCCAAGGGCAGCTCAACAATAAGACCATTAAATCTAACTTATTACAACTAGGTCATGGGGAATAAGGTCAGAGATGTAAGGTTTTTGTATTGTACAATGACTATGAATGAGAGCTCTGATGCTGAAGACAGTAGTAATAAAAAGTATGTTATCAGAAATAGTTTGTTACAGAAACTAGCTGGCACATCTCAAGGGTCAGCATGGGTATTTCAAGCATGAAAAGTTGCTGAATGGACAGTACATTGATGACAAAGAACAAGATTGCAAATGATGCTTAATGATGGTTGACTAGAGTGTGCTCTCTTCATATATGGTTGGAGTTCTCAGTATGGAAGATCTACTGTCCTGGTTTTGGCTAGGATAGAGTTAGATTTTCTTCCTAGTAGCTGGTACAGTGCTGTGTTTTGGATTTAGTATGAGAATACTGTTGATAATACACAGATGTTTTGGTTGTTGCCAAGTAGTTCTTACTCTAAATCAAGGACTTTTCAGTCCCTCACACTCTGTCAGTGAGGAGGGGCACAAGAAGCCAGGTGGGAGCAGAGACAGGACACCTGACGCAAAGTAGCCAAAGGGGTATTCCATTCCACAGCACGTCATGACCAGTATAGAAACTGGGGGGAGCTGTCTAAGAGCTCCCAATCGCTGCTCAGTGATGGGCTGGGCATCAGTCTGTTGATGGTGCTCAACTGTATTGTGCGTCACTTGGGGTATTGGGTTTTATTCCTTTCTCTCTCGTTTTCCTTTCATTACAAATATTATTGGTTTGTTGTTGTTATTGCTAGTATTACATCTGACTTTATTTCAATTATTAAACTGTTCTTATCTCAAACCTGTAAGTTTTACCTCTTTCTGATTCTTCTCCCCATGGCACTTCAGTTGCTGGCTGGGGTTAAACCACAACATCTGCAGATAGACATACTCACACCATAGTCAAAACAAGGAAAAAAATACAAAGGGAAAAGGAAAATAAAACAAGCCTTCCTGCTATCACTATAACCTATAAAACACCCTGGTATCATTGTACTTTCTCTCCAAGTCAGGGGTCTTCCTTCAGAGCAGCATAGAGGCAAATGAGGAGATAGAAGGAGGTAGAGAAACAGATCATGTTCTTGTTAGTTTAATGGTTTATGTCTAGGTTTGTTTGTCTTTGGTGTGATTAATTGCTTCCAATTTTCTGCTACCACAAAGTCTGTTCTATATAGAAAAGATGTATTCTTCTGGGTGGGATCTATTATCTTTAGATGAATCAACCCTGAAAATGTCCCAGTGATCTTGTGTCTGATGCGTTTTTGCTTGTATGGGACAGACTATTAGAAACCAAATTACAGGAAGGAATCTGAGAGGGAGAGAGACACAGGAGCTCAGCCAGACTTTTTCAGAATCTTCTAATTTTGAGTGTACTCCTAATTCCTGTGCAGCTTTTCCACACTCCCTACTCCTTGTTCTAAATATTCCATATGTCAAATGCACAACTGCCCTGTATTCACACACCAGATTACAAATGTGGGAAAGGGAAGAGGCAGCTGGAGACTGGTCTTGACCCAGGGCACACCATGCTGTGCTATCCCTCTCCTCGCATAGGAAAACCTGTTATGGCTGAACTCTGAAGTCTAGGAGACAATCATTAAGACTGGGAAGTCAAGTGAGAAACACACCGTGGCCTGTATCAGCAATAGTGTGGCAGCAGGACCAGGGCAGTGACTGTTCCTTCCAGTGATTGTCCCTTTCAGTACTGGGCACTGGTGAGGCTGCACCTCAAATCCTGTGTTCAGTTCTGGGCCCCTCACTACAAGAGAGATATTGAGGTGCTGGAGCGAGGCTGGAGAAGGTCAACAGAGCTGGTGCAGGGCCTGGAGCACAAGTGTGATGAGGAAAGGCTGAGGGACCTTGTGGGGGGTTAGTCTGGAGAAGAGAAGGCTCAGGGGGGACCTTATTGCTCCATACAGCTGCCTGACAGGAGGTTATAGTGAGATGGAGTTGGTCTCTTCTCCCAAGTAACAAGCAGTAGGGCAAGAGGAAGTGGACTTAAGCTGTGCCAGAGGAAGTTTAGATTGGATATTAGGAACAATTCCTTCCCCAAAGGGTGCTCAGGCATTGGAACAGGCTGCCCAGGGCAGTGCTGGAGTCACCATCCCTGGAGGTGTTCACACATTGTGTAGACAAGGCCCTCGGTGACATGGGTTAGTGGTGGTCTTGGCAGTTCTGGAGTAATGGTTGGACTTAAAGGTCTTTTCCCACCTAGTTGATTCTATGATTCTGTGATTCTGTGTGTGGTGTGCAGAGCATTTCCACTCACACAGTGAGGTCAGGTCAGTGTCTTGCTTGATTTTGTTCTTTGGTGGACAGGCCAGAATTATTGGTAGTATTGCCAAGAGGGGTTTGTTTCAGAGATTTGTGTCCCAGGAAACAGAAAGAGGTGAGTTTGCAAAGCTGCTCCTTTATTTCTCACCCACTGTTGAAGGAAGGGAAATGGACTGATGTAACTGCACTGATTTTTGGTTTGTACATCTGCTTTGACTGTGTTCTGAGATGAGGAATAAGCCCTGTTGTAGGTCACTTTGTCTTGTTTATTCTGGAATTTTCTCAGTATTTTACTGTTGCTCCTGGCTTTTCTGCTGACCTACATTTACCCTTGCTTTTATCCTTCTGCTAGGCACATAGCAACGTTTCCCTGGATGCCTTGTCTCCCTCACCCATCCAACCTTCCCTCAAGGTTCTGTTCATTCACTTGTACTTTATCTGATAATATTAGCCAAATAAATTCACCATGAATTCGGGATTTTTTCATTTTCTTTATATCAGGGAGGTGTATCTGTAATGTAACAGGATTCTGCATCAAGTCTGATAAGGAGGCCAGGACTCCTCTGTTTCACTCCCAAATGCATTATAGGCCAGATTCTGACTGGTAGAAAGATGCTCAAATGTAACCCAGGGTAAAATTCAGCCTGTAGTATAACTGTCCTGTCAGAGCCAACAATTTGCTATCTAGTTTGTGGATAGCATGAAATTAAGCAGAACCACAAACCTAAACTGTAATAAAATCTATTGACATCCAAACTATGTATTATGCATATGTAGTCTATTATCCTTAGGCAAAAATGCGCAGAGGTTTGACAGCAATCTAATGAAGGGATGCAGAAGAAATAGGATTTAAATAAAAATCTTCAAAACAACAGAAAATGTACCTGGTAGCTGAAGGGCTGGTTGTCTTCAAGGTCTTTCAAGAAAGTGCAATTCTGGGAGCAGGAAGAGGAGTTATGATGAGGAAGATTGAGGGGAAATGAATATGAGTGATTGCGAAGGATGAAGATTTTTGCTAGCAAATGGGAGATGATGATGCAGAAGCATTCACAGCACAAAATGAATCTGTGCAATGACACACTGGGATGGGGAGAAGGGAGAAAATTATTTTCCACAGTGGGGCTAGAGATGAAGTGCCTGAAGGGGATCAATGCTTCTGATGAGTAGGACAGGGCTACTCCATTGGTTTAACGAAATCCCATTTGGTAATTTTACCAGTTCTTACTAGAGGGAACCAATGCGGCAATTGCTCTTTTGCCAGCCAGTTGGCTTCGTGTTCATCATTGAGTTACACAAAGACTACAATAATGAGTACATAAGAGCAGACTAGACAAGGAGAGGCTACCTGGCTCCCACAGGAACGGTGGCAGTAACAAATGTCCAGACCTTGTGGATCTTGAAGTCCCTTGAAAAAAAAGGACTCTTGGTACAAAGGAAAAGGTGTTGGGATCCCATCCTGAAGAGAAAAGGCTTCACTGTCTCAAGGAATTATTTTTTCTTACCTTTTTTTATAACACAGCTCTTGCTTCTTTCCATCTAACTTATTTAAAAGTTAGCAGTCATCAACATTACCCTCCTTAATTTAAAATGTGTCAACATGTGTCAACATATTGTGGTTTTATAATTCATTTTTAATGTGTAAATCGTTTTCAAGAATTAAGGGTACTCTGATGTTCATAAAAAGCATATTCTTGCTATCACTGGAGAAATAGACCTAAATAATAAATTAAAGCCTTCCTACAAAAACATTAATTCTTTGCATACATTTGTTTTTAAAGCTCCCTTGTTTGTAAGCAGTGATAAGAAAAATATTCTGCACAATCTTTTTTGATGGGGAGATGAGAAAAGTGTAATAGGAAAGTAAAATTAAATTATATTTCATTACTGATGACAACCAGAATAAAACATGGAGAGAGCATCATCAGGCTTCAAGAACTTCTGGCACCTTTACAGCAAACAGAACAAATCTATATCCACTTTAAAGTCCCACACATTAAAGGACCCCAAAATAATCATCTCTTTTCTCCAGCTGCAAACGAGATGAACTGGCAGGGAACAAAAGAAAGCATTTCCTTTTGAATTTTTCATAAGGGCTGTATTTCAAAACCAGCGTATCACATAGTCTTCATTACTTCATTTCATATCAGGGCACACTCCAATGCTGCACTTAAATATCTTAGAAGCCTCACTGGGAAAAAGATTCCCTGGACACCCAATTTCAATCACATGCAGGCTTCATCACAACTGATCTAGATCAGGAGTAAACAATGCATGAGGACATGATGTTCTTACTGATATGTCATCTTTTGTTTGCTTTGAAAACAAGAGGCAACGCACCATAGTGCCAAAAGCTAGATAGCACTCCTTTAACCATCCAGGCACATCAGAACTTTGATGTGGCCTTCACTGTGCTCCCAATGAAGATAGTCAACGGACTGGAGCATCTGTCATACAAGAAGAAGCTGTGTGAGAAGGGAGCAGTCAGAGAGAGAAGAGAAGGCTCAAAAGGTATCTTATCCATGTATGTAAATGCCTGACTGTGGAGTATGTGGGTTGCAATGAAAAGGGAGACACACTCTTCTCAGTGGTACCAATTGAAAGAACAGGAGGCAATTGGGCACAAATTGTGAGACGGGAAATTCTGTTTAAACACATGAAAACATGTTTTCACTGTGACGATGACCAAAACTGGAACATTGTACTTAGAGATGTTGTGGAGTCTCAGTTCTTGGAGATATTCAAAACCCAACTGAACACAGTCCTCAGCAACCTCGTGTAGCTGACACTGCTTTGGGTGGGCTAGATGATCTCCAGAGGTCCCTTCCAGCCTTAAAAACTGTGTGATGGAAGAGTACCAAAGATTACAGCAACTGTTCTCCTGTAAAGTGTAGATCATTAGCAGAGAAGCTGTTCTGGGAGAACAACCACTCTGGAACATGAACCTCACCCACAGAGAGCTGCTGGGCTCAGTGCAGAGGTAGTGGTGAGATCTCTGCTATTTTCCATCAGTTTCCACAGTAGTACACTAAGATTGTAAAATCCTTAGAGCAGAGATGCTGCTTTGTTTTGTAGGCTTTACCTATTGTTCGGGGTCATCCAGGTACACATTGTGCTGCAATAAATAATGGATGGCTAGTTGAGAGTCACAGAATGAGCAAGAGTCAGAGTAAATCTGGAACCTGCAATGTCCTTGCCAGAGTCTCTTTTAGGACAAAGCCAAAACAGCTCCAGCAGAGGTCAGTTAAGGGAAACTTTTGTTTTGTTGAAAGTTTTGCTTTGGCATAGACTGTATCTTTGAAACAAAAATACCAGGCTTTTCGTTGTGTTGAAGATATCCAAACATATGCATTTCCTAAAAAGAAATAAAGACAGATATCCTCAAAATATAATCTACTATTTTTTCACGTTTTTAAAAAAGTGCCTTACACCGTAAAAGTGAACAGAAAAGATTATGATTCCATCTTAGTTTTCTCAATCTGGATTTGTATGAAAATTAGAGTTTCAAATTAATTTAAACAGTCCTAGGGGGTTGTTTCAGACTATGAGAGCTTTCCCTTCTACCCTTCCTCTACTTCCTTGGATGATCACGATGTTGTCACTTTGTGATGATGCTTCTCTGAGCCTTATTCCTCATGTTAGGTTTTCATAACTGGGGGGCTACAGGGGTGGCTTGTGTGGGAAGCTGCCAGAAACTTCCTCCATGTTCAATACAGCCAATAGCAGCTGGCTCCAAGGTGGAGCCTGTAGCCAAGGCTGAGCCCATCAGTGATGGTGGCAGCGCTTGTGGGATAACAGATTTAAGAACGGGGAAAAAAAAAGCCTGCTGCATAACAACAGCCAGAGAAAGGAGTGAGAATCTGTGAGAGGAACATCCCTGCAGAACCCAAGGTCAGTGCAGAAGGAGAGCAGCAGGTGCTCTAGGCGTCAGAGCAGAGATTCCTCTACAGCTCATGGTGAGGCAGGCTGTGCCTCTGCAGCCCATGGAGGTCCATGGTGGAGCAGATATCCATCTGCACTCCAGAGAAGGGACCTGTGCTGGGGCAGTTTATGAAGAAATGCAGCCATAGGAAGGACTCACATTGGAGCAGTTCATGGAGGGCTCTCTGCTGTAGGAGGGACCCATGCTGGAGCAGGGAAGAGTGTGAGGAGTCCTTACCTGAGGAGGAAGGAATGGCAGAGACAAGGTGTGATGAACTGACCACAGCTCTCATTCCCCACCCTCTGTGCTGTTGGCGGAGAAGGAGGTAGAGAAATAAGGAATAAAGCTGAGCTGGGAAAGAAGAGAGGGGTGAGGGGAAGGTGTTTTAATATTTGTTTTTATTTCTTATTATTCTGCTCTGATTTGATTGGTAACAAATTAAACTAATTTCCCAAGTCAATTCTATTTTGCCCTTGATGGTAATTGGTGAGTGATCTCTCCCTGTCCTTACCTCAACCCATGAGCCTTTTGTTATTTTTTCTCTCCCCTGTCTAGTTAAAGAGGGGAGTGACAAAATGGCTTTGGTGGGCTCCTGGCAGTGGGCACCAGGCTCAATTCACCACATTTATTGTGAGCATACAATGCATCTCTGATAAAGTAAGGCCTTCTTTTTGTTTATGTTTACAAAACTTAGCACAGTGGTAGCTTGACAAAGCAGTAAATGAGCTGTGAACATCAGAGAAAATGAGAAAAAGGATCAACATTACCTTAATTAATGGATTTGGAAAACATGGCTAGGATCTGGCATTGGTGAGGCTGCACCTCAAATATTGTGTTCACTTTTGGACCCCTCACTTCAAAGAAGATACTGAAGTGCTGGAGCATCTTCGAAGAAGAGCAACAAAGCTGGTGAAGGGTCTGGAGCACAAATGTGATGAGAAGTGGCTGAGGAAACCAGGGTTGTTTAGCCTGGAGAAAAGGAGGCTCAGGGGAGACCTTATTGCTCTCTACAACTACCTGAAAGGAGGATGTAGTGAGATGGGGGTTGGTCTTTTCTCCAAAGTGACAAGTGATGGGACAAGGAAGAAATGTCCTCAGGTTGTGCCAGGGGAGGCTTAGGTTGGATATTAGGATATTAGGAAAAATTTCTTCCCAAAAAGGGTTGTCCAGCATTGGAACAGGCTGTCCAGTGAAGTGGTTGAGTCACCGTCTCTGGAGGTATTTAAAACGTGTGTAGATGTGGTGCTGAGTGACACGGTTTAGTGGTGGACTTGGCTGTTAGACTTGGTGATCTGAACGATATTTCCAACTTAAATGATTCTATGAAAACAAAACAGGAACTGCAAATTAGAAAAAAATCAATAAAATAACTATTCAATAGTACAAGAAGAAAAACTAGGAAAGTACAAGTCTAAGAAAGACGACAAGAAACTGTACAGCAGCTTGCAATGAGATATGGCCAAAAAATAGGCCAGTGCTTAGGTAAAATTACTCTCCATACTTCTGGGATATAACTTCACATTTAAGTTTGAAGAAAATACCATCAAGAGAGTTACCTAAAAGCATATGTTTAAAGCTTTGAGAAATAAATGAACAATAAGAAAGATGGATAAAACTAAAAAATCATATCTCTTCTAAATTTGCAATGCATAGGGGAGTAAGCAACAAGAAAATGAGAACGATTTAGAATATCACTTAAGAGTACAAGTAATAGGATTAAATTAAGCTCAAGGTAGTATAAATTGTGGGTAATTCAAACAAATACCGGTGAATTGATGTTTTGAAGAACCATCTTTCCAGAGGTATGGTGAAACCATGTGAAAATTTACAGAACTTAAATAAATCTACAAGGAACTTTTTGTACTGTGCTTGTTCATCCATAACATGTATTTATTTAAATGCTTTGGCTGAAGAAACAGGAGGTAAGCCTTTCTTTCCTCATGTATCAGAAGCAGGTACTCCTCTAGCCAGCATTAGGCTGCCAGGAGCAGATTAGCACTTAAGACATGTAGAGCAAAAGAGCGGACAGAAGCGATGGATCTAGGAAGTGATTGATTTCTGAACCAATGTGTGCTGAAGAATCTGCTAGGAATAATGCAATCAGATATGTGGTCATGACCAGTGACAAGAGAAGGATTGGTAAATAGCAAATGGAACTCGAAGGATCAAGTAATAAAGATGTAAACTGTTTGAAAGTCTGGCAGGCTTTCCCAGGCTGTACATCGCAATGAGAGTTAAAAAAGAGTTTTGAGGGTTGACAATTTTGTATTTTGCTCCTTTTCTCTTTTACTTGAGCATGTAACATACAAATCCAAGTTATTTATTCCAGACAAATCTCTGTACATTTCAAAACATAAATTTAACATTTTCTCTAACTAAAAAAAAAAAAGCTTGAAGAACTGAAAGGCAGAGTGACTGGAGTACCTGTTCTTATACCACCATTTCTAATCTGGCCACATTTACGATGTCGTAATCAGTAGGAACATTTAACACTGCTCACCAATCCCCTGAGTGTTCTGATCCTCCGCTTCCATCATTCATATCTCCACACAGGTACTCTGGGGTGCCTATCAAAGAATAGTCGCTGACTTTATCTATTTTGTGGGAAAACCTGCATGAAGAAATTAGTTTTGTACTGGAACACTGCTCTGATTTTTGACATTTGACTGTTCTATGCTCTGTGCTCCTGCTCCCAGATTTATGTTTTGCTAATGACCTATTTTCTGCCAGTGTTGGTTTCTAGAGAAGAATAGCAACATGGGTTGCTGCTGTAATTTATTGAAGGAGTGGTGGGGATTGTGGTTTGGAAGAGATTTGTGGTCAATGAGAGCCTGTGTGCTGTCCTCCATTTGGGATTTCTCTTCTAGGAGACTACAGAAGTTGTGTCGCTGGCACAGGATAAGCAACAGTAACTCAGAGGGTAGGAAAAGCAGATTTCATCTGTCCTTTCACAACTGCTTGAATTTCAACCACTGATTCAATTTGACCACTGATTTCAATTTGATGTCCAGGTGAGGAGCCAATATTTTGGGAAGAATCAAGAGCAAGAAGAGCATCTGGGGGTTGGAAAACAAAACTACATGGACTATGATATACTCACTGGCATGCGTTTGAGCCGACAAAAAGTTTTTATCATTCAGATTTTCCTGTAAGATGCTTCCTTACAAGGTATTTATGACCCTTGGAACTTAATTACTACCTAGTAAATGATGGTTGTACATAGTTTTAAAGATAGGATCACTTATCAATAGGAAGAGGAGATAAAGGCAATCATAGAATCACAGAATCATAGAATAGTTAGGGTTGGAAGGACCTTAAGATCATCTAGTTCCAACCCCCCTGCCATGAGCAGGGACATCAATTGTTTTGGGCTTGTTAGTGACCTAATGTGTTGATTCCAATTAATTTCCAAAGTCAAAGTAGAAACCACACAATTGTCAGTAGAAGTCCTCATGCTGCGTGGCAAAGTAGAGAGAATAAAGATGAATTTTAACTATTTTCTCATCCTTGCCCTGGCCAAGGTGGAGACTTATTGGCAGGCACATGTCAAAAAGCTTCTATTGCTGCTGCTTGCTACATCTGATTTTGTAAGAGGGAACTTCAACCTTAAGGGCTGTCAGTTTGACACCTATAATGAGTGTGATACTAATTTCAAAAGGAAATCTACCAAAAAAGTAAATGGCAGCCTAAACTTTGCATCTTTACAAGCAGAACTGTTGATCTCCCAAGATAGTGTTCCCAGCCCACACACCCCTCACTCTACCACGTGCTGTTGGTCCTATTTTTTTCCCTGATCTTCCTCATTACATTTCCTTGGCAGAAATTCCACTGTGGATGCTAGCAATAGACTTGCCTTGATGCTGCTCATCACAATCCCATGTGACAGCTTAATATCTCATTATTAACATTAATAATAAACGTGTGTTTCTCTGAATATGCAATGTGAGAATCGAATTTATATGTGGGACTTCACACTGCATTTATATGAATATGTAATGGATGACATAAATGCAGACTCAAAGTGGAATAACTGAAGGACACAATTGACATGCAGAACCAGGTTTGATCAAGAGCTGTGACATAGACTTCATGTGTGCCTTAGTGTAAGTGATTTGACCCCATGCACATCCTTTTCTTTGTTCTTTAAATCCCTCTTGCAATTTTAGGGAATGATTTTAGTTTGGTGTGCTACATACAGCAGTGTTCAAATGCACAGTCCAACTGGTGCTAGCATCTTAGTCTTTATATGAACATTGGATAATTACAACTACAAACTGATAAATAGAGAAATAAAAAAATCTGATATTTGCATTTCTGTGGATATGCATTTAATAATAGTTAATGGCTTATTTTATCTTAGACGCTGCTTAATACTAAATAAAGTTTTCCAAAGAAAGTCAACTTTTATTTTTATTCAAGCACAATTCTTTTATTTAATAGTTCCTGGTTTTGACTGAATGAAAGCATTTTAGCATAAATTCAAGTACCAAAAGCTGACATGCTATCAAAACCCATTTCGTAGATGGCATAAAAAAGGCAGAACATCCTTGCCATAAAACAAAAACTGGGCATGAAAGTAGGTCTTAAAAAGCCTCATTTCTGTTTTTAATTTCTAAGAATATTTTTGTTGGTATTTCATTTTCTAGTAGCTGAAGTTGTAAAGATTTTAGAACTGCCTATAAAAAATAGTGGTCAAAAGGACCACTTCTTTAATGGATAATGGAGACTACATCTCATTTGTCCTTATTGTGATGGAAGACATAGCGGTGGGAATAAATACATATTCATAGGATGGGATTCCAGAACTTCTCAAGCACTATTACCGAAGAAAACTCCTTTGTCCATGACAAAGGTATATTCCAGCACAAGGACAGGAGACACTGTTAGCAAAACCATATGTACTTGGATGTGTGGCCAGCAGTGTGCTTGTACTTCAAGCTAAGTTTAACAAGAAAGAACCAAATTAACAAAACTTGAAGAATGTCAGAATACCTGAAAATAATTCCATTTGTTTTCTAATACAGATTGATAGTAAAGACATTAATCTAAGCATCTGTATTCTGAACTCAGGCTATACTAGCTGTCAAATTTTATGAAGGGAACATGAGTACAAAAAACTCTCTAAACTCATGAAGAATATCTAGAAAACAATAGAATTAAGATGAGAAAATATTACTCTGATGGCTGTGTGTGTCCCTAAACGTTTCCTAAAGCAACTTTTTATACAAACCAAGAATTGCATGAAGTTCAAAAAATGAGACGATGGAGTCTACTGTATAGAAAGAAGCCCAATCTAGAAAGAAATGTCTATGTGTGCTTAAAGTGTTGTGAAACATCAAAATGGAATGGTAAACTTTCAAAACACAGAAGAGGATATGCACTTTGAATGCCAGCACCAAGTATTTTATCTGCTCTCCTGTGGGAAAATAAAAAGCAACAAGTGGTTCAAAGTGCAGTAGAAACTATTTTCAACCACGAATGCAGTGTTGTTCAGTCCTTCACTGAAATATAAACCCAGCAACTCAAGTTTCATTTGAAAGATGACAAAAACAATAGAAGTTTTTCAATTTACTGAGTTAAAAAGTCAGGAAGGCAGAACTCTTCTCCTCAACACACATCTCTTCCCCATGCCCCTCCACCCTTTTGAAATCATCCTAAATATGAAGCTATCATTGTTCTTTGAAATCGAATCTACAAGAAATGAAAGTTAAACAGGGGCTTGTGAATCTCACGAAGAAAGGGCTGAGTATAAACAAAATATTGTTTTCAAGTTGTTCTTTTTCTTACTGAAGAACATTTCTCCCCTAACCTGTAATTCAAATCTAAAACTGTTTGTGGAACAGAAATGTCTTCAGAAATATGCCAGAATGGAGAATATGGAATGTCTAAGATTTACACATAAATTTGTCAGGAAGCACCAATATGGTCAAGCAGCTGTAATTAGGTAAATGTATAATGTAGAAATACCTTAAAAATCCATGCTCTAAGGGTCATTAGTTTGATAATCTTGGAAGAGGTCTTCAAGAAAGAAAAAAGAGCTAAGATTGTTAGCCTTGACTTGCTTTTCAGTGACACCCACAAGCTGGTTTCCTTTTATTTAAATTCCTAAATAATAAACCAACTCCAATTATACTTCTTACATGTCCAGTTTGTGTGAAATTGTCCATTTAATGGGGTATTTAAAGCAGCTTTAGCTGTTAAAACTGACTTGGCGTCCCAGACATAGTTACATCCAGGGCTGAGATGCAGCTACTGAAAGTAGATACATGATGTCCTACAGAACAGAATGATTCCCCTCTGGCACATAACCAACTCCCACAATGTGCCAACTTTTCTTTTCTCTTGTTTTAGAGAACTGGAGAATTCCCAAAAATTTTTCCTACATATTCGCCTCCTTCTGCTCCTTTCTAAGCTCCTTGGAAGACTGGTTTCAAACTTACTTGTCAGTGTCCTCCCACCAATGTCAAAATCATGTTAATCCATGTGATGAGTCGCCTGTCCTCACACCTGGAAAGCCTCAAACTGAAACAAACTTGCTGAAAGCTGTGTACATGATTTAATCTTCATTTTTGCCTTAAACTTCCTTCAAATCGCAGGATTTTCCGAACCTTGTTTATATAGCAAGATCAGGACTGCACAGCTTCAACTTGCTGAAAAACTAAGTTTTTCAACTAAGCTGAAAAACTGCTGCAGTAATAACAAGTTTCTGAGTATCACTCGGTTATTAATATTAAATATAGAAGTTAATAACCCTGGTTTTGTCAATTTCTGTTCTTCTTCATTCAGCCAATGCAAAGTGTATTGAGATCTTCATCCATCCGTGAAACCCTGGAATGTCTTGCTGGCTGGTATTATTATTAACGAATGAAAAGCATCAGGAAATGCAATTCTTGCTGAAGAAATTTTTATTAAAAATAGAGCTAATGCTAAATTTTTACTCCCTTACTCAAGGATCTCAATCCAGCTGTCTGTGTAATGGTTCCCTCTCCTCTACAAGCAATACATACTGAATCTAGCAGCCAAATCCATCTTTTCTTGCCAAAGGAGTCAATTTACAAAGATATTCCAGTTCTTTTATGATCAGCCATTCTTTGAAGATCGGGATATCCATAAGAGAAGGAAGGTTCAGTTAGCACCACATTGGGGGAGAAGATTCAGGATAAGCTAATACCTTGCTTTCTTGTTTGGTCTTTCTTGACTACCAGATTTTGTAAGATAGCCAATATGAACATGTATTATTTGGAATCAATTTCAGAACATGTTAACTCTTGCTCAGAGAGTAAGATCTGGTGAGTGCTGAAGTGACCTGACAGAGTTTTGAAGAGGGAATGATGGCATCCAATATATGTTGACGTAGGGGAACCCCCTGTGTTTTATATAAGCCCACAAAGACCAGGCTGGGTGAACTGCAGCTTTATACCAAATTAAATTAAGGTTAAAATACCACAACTTATTTAATGCTGAAGTTTTAACATGTTTGTATCAAGCCTTGACGTGCTATTGGTAGGAATTATTTTACTACAATGCCAGTACATTTGGTTGAAGAACATATATTAAAGACTCGGGGAAAGATAAAAGTCATTCCACATTTTCACCTCACAGAAAGTAGAAGGCAGAGCACTATGGATTTTAGGTCTACTCTACCTACTTAATCTTCAACATCCTTTTTAATTAAACCAAACCTCCTTCTGGCATTGTAAGGAGGTTTGTAATGTGTAAAATGTGCTAATTAATATACTTGCTACTAAAGCAAATCACATGAATTACAGATAAATATGAAAAGGATTAAAAAGTCTCTTTGTGAATGACACTGGCTGACCTTCAGAGAATTTCATAGCATAGAAACTTAAGTTCCTCTTAAAACACATGAGAGTTTTCTGTGGATATGCAATGGGATCAGAATCATAGCACACACTTTCTGCTTGTGCTGTGATAACACTAGGAAGATGCACCTGTTCCTTTCACTGAAGGTTGGTCATACTTAAAGACTTGGAGTCAACAGCTCAATGTCCAAATGGAGATCACTGATGAGTGGCATTCAACAGGGGTCAGTACTGGGACCCGTGCTGTTTAACATCTTTGTTGGCAACATGGACAGTGGGATTAAGTGCGCCCTCAGCAAGCTTGATAATGACACCAAGCTGTGCATGACCAGCAGGTCGAGCAAAGGGATTGTCTCCTCATACTCGGCTCTCATGAGACCCCATCTGGAGCACTGCTTTCAGGTCTGTGGCATCCAACATAAAAAGGGCATAGACTTCTTGAAGTAAATCCAGAGGAGGGCCATGAAGATGACCAGAGGGCGGGATACTTGGGGTTGTTCTGCCTGGATAAAGAAAGGTTTGGGGAAACTTTAGAGCAGCTTCCAGTGCCTAAAGAGGGCCTACAAGAAAGCTGGAGAATGGTTTTTTAAAAAGGTGTGTAGGAATAGGACAAGGGAGAATGCCTTTAAACTGAAAGACAGGAGATTTAGATTAGACATTAGGAAGAAGTTATTTGCTGTGAGGGTGCTGAGACACTGGCACAGGTTGCCCAGAGAAGCTGAGCCTGCCCCATCCCTGGCAGTGTTCAAGGTCAGGCTGGACTGTGCTTGAAGCAACCTGCTCTAGTGGAAGGTGTTCCTGCCCATGGCAGGGGGTTGGAACTGGATGAGCTTTAAGATCCTTTCCAACCCAAACCCTTCTATGATTTTTTGAGTTTTATGATTCAGTTCATCTTAAAAGCATCATCTAACCTGTTACAGGAAGCCATTTCTGGTTTCGATAGGCACCTCATGCTGGTGTATCTTCTTAATGGTAGTTACAGATCAAATACATTCAGCAAGTCTTTCTTTGCTGCCTGGGCACTTCTTGCATCCCTCTGGATCCATACATGCAGTTCTTATTCATCAGTCCTGCGCACAAACAGTTGCATGCAGCAGAGCTCAGCTTTAACAGAAAAAATAAATGCTTTTAAAATTATGTTGCTTCAGTCTGAACGCTCATTAGAGAAGTGCTCTGGAGCCAGGGGACACTTAGTGATAGCCTCACAGAAGTCTGATGTTCTCTTTTAGTTATGCAAAGTAAACTTCAGGTCTTGTGCAAGGCCCCACATTAACTGTTGTGGAGACTAGTGTCTTATTCTCTTCATAGAGATCTGCTGAGAGAGCAGAACAGATTTTCTTACAGTATTTTCTTCTGCTGTGAAAAGTTTCTGTTTCTCCTACTTTCTGTGGCTCAGTCAATCCATGCATTGCACTTCTGTGGCAGAAAAAACACTCTGATTTTTGTTCAGTTGGAACTTGGTTATTTAAAACCAAGCTGTGTTTACGTGCTTTGCATGAAAACCTGAATATTCATTAGAAAATAATGACTTCTGATCACTGAAGACTTCAGCATCCTAGACCTTAAAAGTCCTAGACAGGAATTTCTGGTGGGGACAAAAGATCATCTTGTCTAGGCAAAACACAGATCCTAATTTTTGTATAACACGCCTAACAAATTGCCTACTCACAAACGTCAGATTAAGGTTTATTCCTTCTTTAGAACTGATCTTCTGCTTATGGAACATGGCAATGGTTTGTTGTTTATCACCCCTGTCTGGCAGAACTCTAGCTGGAATATTACAGTTACCACCCATTCTGAATGAGGTGCCCATGAACTTACTCTGTGAGTCTACTTCAGTCATTGATTTGCTTATTGCCCTCATCTACATTATTTCAACACTGAGGTTTTTTCTTCCAAGATAATAAAGTGGTAACAGGTTTTAAAGTCAATCATAGCCCTACACATGGAATAGTTAATACCTAAAAAAAAGCCCCAGCAGATAATTTAAAGGATAGCTCCGAACATAATTTACAGCACACCTTGCATATTTAGATTGACTGCATCTTGGGATGCTTAGATTTGAAACAGATGGTCAGGTGATTTGAAAATCACTCAAGGAAATCTGGAAATTAGCTCACAGCAACTTGAAGGAATATCTGCTAGATTGAATAGGGAAAAATGGGGCTGTTGATTGGGCTGGAGAGTACAATAGATGTTTGATTCCATAGACCGGAAAGAATAATTTTATGGGGTATGAATATGCTATTCACCATGTTACATACTTAAGAAAAGAGAGACACATTCTGACAGGCAATGGTTAGTTGCAGGCAGTCTAAAATCAGTGCCAATACAGAAACAGGAAATTTACCTTATAAATAAACATGACTAAATATATGAAGACTCCAGGAATTTGAAGTGACAGTTAAAGTGGCACCTTGTGGTTCATCATATTTGATCCCACCGTATCAATGACACAGTGGAGAAGAGGATAATAAGCTTCTCTCCTCATCCTTGTCATCTTTCCAAACCAAGTTATTCATATTTAAGGGGGTGGAAACTGGGGCAATGGTTTTGAGAAGCAGAAAAAAGAAGGGATGTCTAGGTTTACTATACTCAGATCATGCCCTCGAGTAGAAAAAGTTAAGATGTTTCAGCAGCAGGTAGGGAGGAAGAGGATAATATTTATCCCTCTGTAGGAATGCCATTCTTCTCCCATGTTTTGATCTACAATCTCCTGCCCAGCCGTGCCCTAAATTAACCCTGTTGTGCGTTCTACATACAATTTAATTGACCCATCATACTTAATGGAGAATGTGGCTTCAAATTCCCTTAGGCACAGTCAAATCTCCCTTTAGCTAGATGACTGCCCCAGCTATTCAGTTATCAGGTAAGAAAAGTGGACAGCAAAGCCTTCTCCTTCTCCCATTAAGAGTATGAGTCTTCCCAGGCAGTGTGTGGTGCTCCTAGCACTTCACCTGGATGCTGGCCAGAACCCTGGAAGCCAGACTCTGCAATGCTTTACACTAAAAGATTTGCTCGTCCTGCCCTCTTTCCAGTCCTACACTTAGAGCTGAAATTCAGAATTCAGTAGCTCTGGGATTTCATACAAGGAGCCTGTTAGTGGAGGCACAAGAGTGTGTGCAGTGTGTTATAGCTGGAGAAGGCAGTTGGCAGCTATAGCACTGCTAACAAGGAATTAGCACCGCTACTGACAACCCCTTTTGGACTTTCAGCCAACTCCACTAGTGGAGTCAGATTTAGTTTCTTTACTATTGGGCTTTGTTTTGCTCAAGTAGAGCCCTGTCTTACTTGTTCAGTCTATGCACTAGACAATACTTTTCTCCCTACCCCACAGTGAACTGCTTATGCAGGAACGTTGTGAATACAGCTTAATGTCCATCATTAGCTTGTCAAAGCCTGAGGTGGTGCACTTGACTTTTAGGAAACACGGAATGCTGATGACCCAGGATACTTTCTAAAGATTTTCCATGGATGAGCAATACCCACATAAAATGGAGATAGGTTGAAAGAACGCTGCTTTCTAGCAACATCTGTAGACCAGTGCTTCTAACTGAATATTATCTCCAGCACTCTGCAGAAATGTCAGCAATGAGCATAAATCTCAGTCTGGGTGAAAGACTCTTCTCTCCTTAAAGAAGGTACCTTTTGCGTGTGCGCCTTGAATCCTTGATACTGACAAATATCTAATGCCTTTTCTTATTAGTGCTGTATTTATATTAGAAGTTGGACTGCAACAGTTGGAAATGCACAAGTTAACTTTTCACCTTCTCCAAAGTGTATTCATTTCATTGTAATATATACATGGTACTTGCACATTCATCAGTATTTGAAATCCAGTCTTTAAATTGTCCTATATATGCACATATATTTATAAGTTAATAAAAATATACCCTTTCCACAATTTTTTTCTACAATGCAATAGCCTGTGAGCAAATTACATTTTCTTTTACTGTTTACTCAGCACAGTGAAAGAATATATTGACTGCTAAGTTTCTATGACTTTTACAGTTTAAGAAAATGGATTCCCACTCTTATTAATTTCAAGTATTTTCCTTGTTGTCCCATAAATTGTCACTGAAGCTCTGACCTCTTTGCAGATTTACAGGTAGAAAGAATTAAGACACCTATTTATTTATAGTAATTTCCAAAACAGCTGTGAATCCACATGCTCCTCACAAGAGTTTTATGTACTGTTGGTATTTCAATCATAAAACCATGTGGCTGGCATATAAAACCAAATCCACTTCAAGAGCTGAATTCCTTAATTGGATGCCTGGGGCCATTATATTAGCCTGTGAGTTATATCTTTTATTATTCTTCTCCTTACTTTTCTTTAGCCACTGACTTAAAAAAGCTGTACAAAAGGAAAAGGACGATTTGCTCCCATTTCATTTCATCAATTATCTGATGTGAAAGATCCTACATAAGTGTAGCCAGCATGGCTTCACTAAGGGGACATCCTGCCTGACCAATTTGGTGGCCTTCTATGATGGGGCTACGGAACTGAATGGAGAGGGGCAGAGCAGTTATGTCATCTACCTGGACTTATGCAAAGCGTTCGACACTGTCCCACACAACATCCTTGTCTCTAAATTGGAGAGACATCAATTTGATGGGTGGACCACTCGGTGGATAAAGAACTGGCTGGATGGCCGCACGCAAAGAGTTGTGGTCAATGGCTCGATGTCCGGCTGGAGACCGGTAACGAGTGGTGTCCCTCAGGGATCGGTGTTGGGACCGGTCTTGTTCAACATCTTTGTTGGTGACATGGACAGTGGGATTGAGTGCGCCCTCAGCAAGTTTGCCGATGACACCAAGCTGTGTGGTTCGGTTGATACGCCGGAGGGAAGGGATGCCATCCAGAGGGACCTCGACACGCTTGTGAGGTGGGCTGATGCCAACCTGATGAAGTTTAAGCATGCCAAGTGCAAGGTCCTACACCTGGGTGGGAGCAATCCCAGGCACAGCTACAGGTTGGGCAGAGAAGAGATTCAGAGCAGCCCTGCAGAGAAGGACTTGGGGGTGTTGGTCGATGAGAAAATGAACATGAGCCGGCTTCAGTGTGTGCTCGCAGCCCGGAAAGCCAACCATATCCTGGGCTGCATCAAGAGGAGTGTGACCAGCAGGTCAAAGGAGGTGATCCTGCCCCTCTACTCTGCTCTCGTGAGACCTCACTTGGAGCATTGTGTGCAGTTCTGGTGTCCTCAACATAAAAAGGACATGGAACTGTTGGAACAAGTGCAGAGGAGGGCCACGAGGATGATCAGGGGACTGGAGCACCTCCCGTATGGAGACAGGCTGAGAAAGTTGGGGCTGTTCAGCCTGGAGAAGAGAAGGCTGCATGGAGACCTCAGAGCAGCCTTCCAGTATCTGAAGGGGGGCTACAGGGATGCTGGGGAGGGACTCTTCATGAGGGACTGTAGTGACAGGACAAGGGGTAACGGGTTCAAACTTAAACAGGGGAAGTTTAGATTGGATGTAAGGAAGAAATTCTTTACTGAGAGGGTGGTGAGGCACTGGAATGGGTTGCCCAGGGAGGTTGTGAATGCTCCATCCTTGGCAGTGTTCAAGGCCAGGTTGGATGAGGCCTTGGGTGGCATGGTTTAGTGTGGGGTGTCCCTGCCCATGGCAGGGGGGTCGGAACTAGATGATCTTAAGGTCCTTTCCAACCCTAACTATTCTATGATTCTATGATTCTATAATCTGTTAATCCTACATAATCACACTGTTAATGAGTGAATGGTGTAGATGTGGAAGCAGCCAGGTTCACCCTATGCTGTGAAATCTCAGGTTCCTACTTGAGTCCTTGGACATAAGACTGATCAGATGCAGCTCACTGGAGGAATGGAGTTAGTCAACCCTGTTAAGCAAGATTGAGGGCTGGGTCTTCCAAAGCTTATACCGCTGCACAAAGCACATCATAGAATCATAGAATACCAGGTTGTAAGGGACCTCTAGGATCATCTGGTCCAACCTTTCTAGACAAGCATGACATAGACAAGATATCCTGTTCAGCCAAATCTTAAAAGTTGGGGAGTTCATCACTTCCCTGGGGAGATTATTCCAATAGCTGTTTGTGAACAATTTTCCTCTTGTGTTGTCAGAATCTCCCCAGGAGTAACTTTTACCCATGGCCCCTCATCTTTTCCATGTGACTCCTTGTAAAAAAGGATCAAAGGTAAAAAGCAACAACAAAAATGTAACAAACTAAAATCAAGCAAGAGCATTACTGTTGTACAGCATGACAGAGAACTATATGTTGTTATTAAAATTTAAAATGCAAAATTAATGGCCTAGGGATAATTCAGGTCCCACACAATAGACACTCAAAGCTTGCATGATAGCCAGAGCCACCACCTGGGTATAGGGTGGAAACAGATGGCCCCAACCAAAATGAGATGAAATTGATGCCGATCAGTATGAGAAGGGTGGGCAACAAATCATCCACAGCCTCACAGATGGCAAAGTACTCAAGATGGCCTGTGCCACTGAGGCCTCCTGGATGGCTGATACTATGAGAACTTAATCAGTTTAATCCTTTCCCCACTGACAATATCAGGGATACTCTCCACTCTCTATACTAGAAACTTACCAAACCAAATCATGTTTGTGTACTGAACACGGATTTCAGAGGATTTAAAATGTATTGTGACGCTGATACAGGGCTCAGGCCTATGCCCAGATCTACTGTTGTTGACATTTGCCTGGATGTGGGTTAATGCCACAAAGGATGCCAACTGGCTTGTTAGGATGAACACATGACTTGGTCAAGCTCAGATTCCACTGCAAAAGGCAAGCTGAGCACAACTGGTTTGTGGTCTCACAACTGAGCAGAGTACCAAAGCAGTACTCAGAGAATTACATGGGATTAGCTTTGTGTCTAAACGACTGCATAGACACAATGATCTTGAGGAGGTACCTCACCAACTTTTGCTAGAAAAACACACATATTGAAAACAATGAAGAAGAAAAAGCCTTTCTTCATTCATTTTCCTTCAAGTGAGGCATTTCACCCACTCACTGTGAATATCAGGAGATGGTCAGATCACTTAATGGGCTACTGGAACCACTTGTGGTAAGGAATGAACAACAATCAAGTAGAAGATGGGCTGAGGACATGCTGTACTACCGTAGTACAGCTATAGTGAGCTCAAGTGCATCAATTACACATTTGAGTTTTTCATAATATCAAGAAAACTGGCAAATACTTTTTTGGTTAACCTAATAAATTATTTCAGCATAATTAAAAGGTGATAAAAATAACAGTAAGGACAATACTTGATTTATAAAATGCCTAAATGATTTCAGATGGGAAGATACAAACTCATACTTTTAATCCAGCATAGAAAACAGTTGAGAAAACCCTGTTAATGACCTCATTCTTGAATATATTCTGCTACTTTACCCAAAGTTGCTTTTGGGTAAATTGCTCATTTTAGAGATTTCTAGTTTCCTGGCAATTAAGCGAGAAAATAATAATTATTGTTACAGTTAACAATTACTGCTACTGTTAATAATTACCATAATGTTCTATCAGAGAACATTATTCTGATTTAGGCAGAGGCATTGAGTTGTCAACACGGCAAAGTTTCTGGAAATAAAATGAGTTTTAGATAAAATTATATTTGCTTGTGATCCAATGAAATGGAAGGAGTGCATATGTCAAACTGATGATTAGGCTATAAAAAAACTCAACAATAACTAATTCATATGTAATAACATGCATTTATTTATAAGGTTACAAAGCCTGAAAAGTTCTTATTGTTACAGACTTGATACTTGAGAGTGAACATAAGGCTGTCTGGATCACAGCATCCTTTTTGTAACTTAGGATTAAATCATGCTACAGATAGCAAATAAAGCTTTTATTACTGGAAAATTGTTTCATCTAGCACATAAAATTGCTGGAAAAGTCCTTTCTTAATTACAAATTTTACTCAGTTCTTTGGTTCTATCATGCAAATATTTCCTTAGAAGAACAAGCACTGCCAAACTAAATTAGAAACAAGTCAGGGGTTTATGAGCTTTAAAAGCAGTTTTCAGAAATGTATTCTAGGTGTAAGCTAGGGAAAAGTAGTGGAAGATCACAGAATCAGATTTGCTTGAGTGTAAAATACTCTTGTGGTTGAAAATGGGGCCACATAAGGACCATGTTCTCTAAAGGATGGTCATGGGATAAATCATAAAAAATCAGTAGAAATTCCACCCTCCTTTAAAGAAAATTTTGATACTTTCCTGCTTTGGTTGAATAAAAATCTGAAATACATTTGGAATAGAACAGAATGAGACTAAGTATATGTTTTAAAGCACCCATAGTTTTCACAGCAAAGATGAGCTTCGAGAAGTTCCAGCTTCTCTGCTACACAGCTCAAGTTACTCTATTAAACATGATTCATCTATTCCAAATTGGTAGAACTTGAGTTAACGAAACAAAGGAAAAAAAAACAACCTTCTTGACATCATGTAATATTTTCGGGAACAAATGAGAAGTGTAACAGAGGTCGTTTGCACATGGTCTTGATACATTGGAGCTACCTTACAAAGGAGGAAGATGCCCATTGCATTATCCCTTGATTTGTTGCTGTTGCCATCTAGTGTTTCACAGAGGGCTGCTGGGTACAATACTGTCTTCTGCCCGGTTCTAATATCTCCCTTTTTATTTAGTTCCATCACACTTTTAGTTTCTCAGCTCTGCAGAAATGATCCTTCTGTCCACACCTTTTTTGACAACACCTTCCCCAAGCTTCCCAATGAATAAAAATAAGCCCAGTTGACATCAAGCCACAATTTGCATGAGCTAGTTTTGCCAGATTCTGGAGAATTTTCTTGGGATGTGTTCCAACACATGAGGAGTTGAGAGGAAGCATCTCAAGGTCACCACAAAGAAGGAGGATGTAAGCAAGAGAGGTGTAACCAGACGCATCATCGGCATGTCTCATGCTGTAACAGAAGAGCAAAACCCTGCCCCTATCACAACTGTGTTGTATAACTCACAACCTGGGTGGCCAGTATAGCAATACACACTTGTTCGCATGACTGACTTGTGCTCTCAAACCTACTGCTGACATGGTCTTTACCTTTGTAGCCCTCGCTGATGTAGCTGCAGGTTGCAGGTTTGGGTATTTCATACAGCCAGTGCCTGCTGTCATGAAAGGCATCCTGGAAAGCTGCTTCCCTGCACGGTATATTATAGCTGACAGGCTGGTCACGGATGCGCTGCCACTTCTGCTGCTCAGGAGCAACTTACAAGATTGTTCCTCCCCTGTGCTGTTGTCAAGAAGATTTTTGCAAGAGTTGTGTGCTGTGCTGAGTAGTTAAATGAAATGTTTCTACTGCATTTGAAGACCCCTATGGCAACAGGATTCCATTGACTATATTATACCTGGGAGCACAAAAGCAGCTGTCATTCATGGATCTGTCTTCCCTAAAAGTTATTCTGTGCACTAGCCTGCCAAGAAAGGGATGAGCGTTGTGGTAAATGTGCTTTATTTCTTAACTTCTTTCATCTGTGCATAGCACCCTGTATCCTGGCATGGTGGTAGCTTGAAAGCATAATTACATTCCCTCATTGCATTTCAGAGAAATAGGTCACATCTTGTCCAAATTAGAAGCATACAGACAATTATGCTTCTAATTATGCAATATAGACTTTTAACTACATCCCACTAACAATACTTCTGTTACGTGACCTTGGAAGTGCAAGTACTATTGCTGGCATCACCATGATGCAGTCAGGTACTCAGCATGGCCTCATCTTCCATTCTCTCATCCTCATTTTGAGTTAGCTCTACTTACATGGTTTTTTGCATGTATAAGTAAAAGCAGCCAAAAATCATTACAAGAAAATCACTACCTAGCTTTTGGTATGGTGGGAACAGATTAGCTTATTCTTGTTTGCTTTTGTGATTGTTTCAATAGCTTGCAATTCACTATATACCTCTAGGCTGGTGAAACGTTTTCAATCACACTTGCTTTAGTGTGTAAGGAGCATTTCTGACTGCTCCTTTGCCTTGGTAAACCCTAGGAACAGGACTTCCAAATAAATTTTCTCATTTAATGCACCAAAACTTGAGATCCAGAACCAGAGCTGCCCCTCATGAAGGACTTGTGATTCAAGAGGTAAATCTGATCAAAAAGGAATGAGTGGAGATGTAAAGAACAGCTTCATTTTCCACACAGCACTGCAGATCCTACTTAATACCAGGTTCTGGTGCTTACAGAAATGTTATTTTGGCCTTTGGGGTTTTACCTTTTTTTCTTATCTGTTATTTTTCATGAGAAACATACACAATTTGATTCCTTGATTTTCTTCATACTGGAGCTGGTGACAGGAAGGCAGCAGGGCTGTGTGATAATGGGATTCCTCAAGCAAAGAATAGGGTGATTTTAAGAAACAGATGAAGTTTCCAAACCCCAACTTCATTTTTAATAATTATTTCCATACCATTCTCATTCAGACAACTCCCATGGACCATAGCCTTTATTGTGGTATTTTGAATAGTAAAATGGACTTCTGGGGCAATTTGCTGGAGTATAAGTGATTCAAAAAAAAGTAGCAGCTATGGAATTTTCTGAGATAATGTAGAAAAGCACATCATTAAGTAACTTCATGATGGTGATCCAAGTTAAAAGAGGAAGACCCCTCCTTGTGAGTTCTTTCTTTGTCCAAGTAATTAATGCGTTATTGGCCTCAAAAAAGGATTAAACAACCTTGTCTCTTACAGCAACCTTGCTAATAGTTATCTTGCCTCGGAAAAAGCTAACATTGTATTACTGTAGTGCTTTTCACCCCAAAAGTACATAGTTGGCAGTCCTTATTGCAACCAATAGGAAGAGCAAAATCCTCATGCACCTTTGAAGGGCAAATCTTTTGGCTGGGACACAGCAGTTAATTAATATTTTCCTTGTTCACAGTACTGCAGTGTCCCAGCCAAGGTCAGGGCTGCATTGTGCAAGGCATTATATAGATTCTTGGAAGGAGTAAGTTGCTGCTCAAAGCTCAATAGAAAGGAATGATAAAAGTTGGAGGGCAGAATGGGAGCTCATTCAAACCAAATGTAAAAGATAGGACTCATCCCATGACTTTTAACCTAGTTCTACCCAATTTGCTGTGCTGCCTCATAGCACAAAACCCACCATGTAACACAAAGCTCAGTGATTTTAGGTTATCCTCTGAAGAGGAGAGTTGCAATGGCAACTTAATTATCCTCCTGAAATAGTGGTTGATAGTTGTAGTCAGTAATCAGCTGGAGTTTGCAAGTTGACAAAGTGAACATTATGGTCTTTGCTAATCTGAAGGCAGCATGTCTATTCACAACAGAACAATCTAAGTTGCACGTGTAGGAACTGCATGGTTTCCTCAGCCGAAACACTCTTTGTGCTGAAACTCTGGCCTGAATCAAAATGAGTTTTGCAAGGATATTGAAATAAAGATTCTTATATAATTTATATCTCTGGGAATCTGGGCATACGTGTAATGAATGTAATACAATTTTAATGAGAACTTCATTTTATGACTCAGGATACAAGAAGACATAGCTTCTCCTACTACAATTAACTTTGATTAATCTGTGGGAGTTATTAATTTCAGACAAAAGTTTTGCTTATTTGAATGTCCAGCGTAATGAAATTACTCTTATTAGTCTGAGAGTAGATGATGACACAGGTATAATGGCCACTGAAACAGAGATGTATTGGACAGCTTACTGGAAATTGAAATGACTACAAATGAATATTGCACACTGACCCAGGAGCACAACGGCCACTTTTCAATAAGAATTCTTTCATCTCCCCTCTGTTCACACTCTTAACATACATGCAACACAATCTGCTTTAAGCTATCACCAAGCACTTCTCTGAAATGCAAGCACAGATGAGAAGGAAGGACTACTAAAGGAACAAAAGTATTCCACTCAAGCATATTAACATCATAATTTATATTCTCTGTTCTCATAGTGGCCAAGGAAGGGAAAGAAAATTAGGCTCCTTTCTGTAAGGAGTTGTTCAGAGTCTCCAGAAAATGAAGTCTGAGCTCAGAATTCACAATCTTATTTTCAGCAAACCAAAGAAGCGAATATAAGAAACACTAGCAGGGAATACAAAGATGTCTGATGAGGGAGACAGTATTAAGGAAGGACATAGCTATGGTTTGTGCAACTGTTGAATCTTTTTGGTTGCATTCTGCTCTATTTCACTACATATCCTGTTCTGATGAAAATGGGTGTAAAAAGAAGAGATGTGTGCCTGCCTTAATTGACATATATTCCTTTCAAGATGTGGTATACTGGTGTTTGTAACAGCCCAGAAAGGTACTAAAAATCACGGGACTGATCCCAAAACTGTAAGAAAGAACCACACCTGAAAAAATTCACTAAAGAAAGGAAAAACTCATTGCAAACCCTTTTACTTCTATTGTATTTTACCCAACAGATCTTTGATTTGAAAGCTCATTTTAAGATTTCAGTTTCAAAACTACTTCTTTCTGGTGTTTTCATAGAAACGTGTGTGATGATGCAAAGCCTGTTTGGTGCTTGTACTCTCAGTCCATCTCAGAGCTCAGGTCTCATCATACCTATGCATGTACCTCAATCAGCCATAAAGCAAAAGTTAGGGGTGAGATATGGAATTTCAGAATGTTTACTCCATGCTCCTACACAATGAATGGAAAAAATTCAATTTTATATATTTCATATATAGAGGAGCAAAGTATCATAGAAATATAGAGTTGCAGAATGGTTTGGGTTAGAAGGACCTTAACATCATCTGGTTCCAAACCCCTGCCATAGGCAGGGACATCTCACACTAGACCATGTCACCCAAGGCTCTGTTCAACCTGGCCTTGAACACCGCCAGGGATGGAGCATTCACAACTTCCCTGGGCAACCCATTCCAGTGCCTCACCACCCTCTCAGTAAAGAATTTCCTCCTTAGATCCAGTCTAAACTTCCCCTGTTTAAGTTTGAACCCGTTACCCCTTGTCCTGTCACTACAGTCCCTGATGAAGAGTCCCTCCCCAGCATCCCTGTAGCCCCCCTTCAGATACTGGAAGGCTGCTCTGAGGTCTCCACGCAGCCTTCTCTTCTCCAGGCTGAACAGCCCCAACTTTCTCAGCCTGTCTCCATACGGGAGGTGTTCCAGTCCCCTGATCATCCTCGTGGCCTCCTCTGGGCTTACTCCAACAGTTCCATGTCCTTCTTATGTTGAGGACACCAGAACTGTAAATCTGTAATCTGGTTGGACGATGAAAGCCCAAATGAACACATTAGTAAGTGAGTTTATCCCTGAAATAAGCTAAATTCTGAAGTCCTCACTTACACAAAGCTTGCACTAAATTTTAACAAGTTCGCCTATAAAGGGCTGGAAGAAAATCGAATATTATTTTATTGCATTTAGCAGTGGATGAATATTTCTTATTCTGTCTCAAATAAAATTATTCACTCTCAAAGAGTAAATAAAAAAATTATTTACTAAAATAAAATATTATAAATGATAAATGCTTATATATAAATAGCAAATGCTTTCCCTATATATTCTTACTTTGGAGCAGAAACATTGCAAATGTATCTTCTCTTTTAAGCATTATTTCCGCCCGCTACACTTTTACCCATGTTTGTCATTGCTTGCAAAGTCCATCACCAGTTGCATCTGTATTCCTGGATGTCCTACTTACAGTATATCTGGTGAAGGCAATCTAAGAGAGCCAGGTTCTTGCTTTTTTTCTGCATTTCATACTGGAAGCCTTCTTTTGGGCTCTACTACCACAACCACCAAGAGATATTTTTTGTTAATTCTTCCTTGTAGTTGTACTTATTTTAAAGTTATCTTTCTTTCAAATACTTATGTAGGTGTTTATAAGTGAATTTCTCCTTACAGTTGCTGGAATGGGAGCCAAAACATGTTTTTACTGAGTTGATGAGTGCTTTGTGTTGCTCAGCATAGATATCAGACCTGAGCTTTGGCAGGAGCCATCTCATTTTGAGCCCAAGAATACCTGGAGACTGGCATACAGTACAGAGAGGGCAATAATGGTATTCAAGCTCCTCTGATCTTGGTTTAATTCCCTGATTCTTTCACAGACTTCTTGTATAGTTTTTAGGATATTATTTAATAAGTGTGGGCCTCAGCTCCCCCCTACAAAATGGGAACTATTCCACAACTTCTGTGCCAGTCCTTTGTTTTGTATCAGCTGACACTAAGCTCTTCAGAGCAAGAACATCTTCTACCTGCATGAGAGTATCTACCTTGGTAGGGTTCTGCCTATGACTCTAAATGTAGTTATAATACAAATACTTAACACAAACAAAAGCCAAGTAAAAGCAGGGACTATCAAGTAGATTTGTACTGTTATGAGCTTCTTAGAGGCATAAAAGTTGAAACTAACCATCTTACTTGAAAAAAATACAAAGACCTTTCACTTCCACAATTTCGCTAATAAATATCTCACTGGCACTCAGCCTCCTGACTTTTAATTATTGGTCTTGTTAAGTTCATAAGCATTAAACAGATATAATGTCCTTACTTAGCCAATCCTATTACAAGTGATTCACGTGCACCTCACAACATTGTGATAAAAGCAGTAGTGCCTTTTCCTTGTCAGCCTAGAAATAAGCATTGTATAGAAAAATCCTATTATGTTTTCCAAATTACAGTGCAATAATTGGCTCACAGTTCCCAGTCACGACTGAGTTTCTGTATCTCCTACATTATTTTCTTCTCCTTTCATTTCCATATCTACATCTTCAATTTAAGTTAAGAGCTGAAGAATTTTTCAGCAGCACAAACCAACAATTTCTCTTCCCTGTAAAACTTTCTTTGCTGAAGATGCTGGAAAATGTGTGTATTCAAGATGTGTATATTCTGTACTGTATGTACAGAGAGCCAGATCTTATGTCTACTCTGCAGAACCTGCGTCTGCTCTTCCACTTCAGAAGACAACAGAATGGCAACATTTGGTTCCTGAAAATAGATGGTGAACATCTGACAAGTAGAATTAGCTCCAAACCAGGAAGATATTAGGATAGTGAAAAGCATAAGAAAATATACTACTTTTAAGATATCACATTGATAAGGGTGGCCCAAAAGCTAACTAAAGATGATCCCCCAATTATCGAGAAGCACTGCTCTCTGTAAGTAATCTTAACGAGAAATGAAATTAGACAGTGAAGTTCAAAAGAGAATTATGATATATATGCAGAAATCTCATTACTCAAGTGGTATGGAATATTCAACAGAGAAAAAGATCTGAAAGTAGGAGAGTAATAATTTATCTTTAAGTTTTCCCTTCCAATTAAAATTTTGTCACATACCGATTTTTTTAAGACATCCTGAAATGCAGAATTGGCATCATCTCACCAAATGTGTAATGCCACTTGTGATAAAAGGTATATCATTTTGTGCCCCACAGTGTGTCTCTGCATCATAAAATTAGCCAAGGATTATGTATTTCAAAGGAAAGGACTGAGCTCCAGCATATCGGAGCCATCTGCTGAACGAATCAGACAGAAACCACCACAATCACCAAACCGCTAGATACTGCCAGCTTTACCTAAAAGGAAACACAACATGTCACACTCGTCTGACATTCCCTGTTGTCAAAGAATATGACTCGCGTACTGATCCAGCAAGCATCTGAGCAGCTTTAAGCACAGAAATGGTTTAAACTGATTTTGTCAACTCGATTGAAATAGAATAAAAAGCAAAGAATATAGGATCAAAGTGTTCCAGCTCCAGATTGTGGGGTTACTATTCTCAGCAAAAGGCCATTCATTTTGCATGTCCTGTTTCAAACAAAGGTCTCAAAGATAATCTAAAATGAGTGACAAATCTATCACCTTCAAAAATAAAAAATATTCTGTCAAGGCACAGTCACCAAAAAGGATCTGATTTAAAGCACTGCACTGAAAAGAGAGTGCTTGGCTTAATTATGACAGGTTTACAGAATTGGTTCTTTCAGTTTTGTCCATACTATAGACTATACATGGCCAAGACATTGGAACAAAGACGGTCCATGCTTATCCACACTACTTAATGTCGTTGTATTCCTGTGCCAGCTAGAATATTTTCACAGCTTGTTTTGGGAATAGCACCAGTCAGGAAATCTTCCTGTTACTCAGTATAGATAAAGTCACCCTGTTTCAGAAGAGAAGGGGAAGAGACTTTATCCAGACAGATGGGAACTGTGTTATGCTGTCCTCTCAGCAAAAAAACCCAGGTTGCTTTATCAGTGTATAGGTAGCCTTTGTGTCCATAAAGAGAGGAATTACACACATTTTGATGTCATAGTTAAGTGGCTTTGGCTGTCATCTGCAGCACAGTTAGCCATCTTTGCCTATATACAGTGCTGGACTATGTCTTCTATCCTGCAAGCAACTGGTTGTGAGCTTCCCTTGTCTTAATTTACCAAGTAATAGTGTCTTTTCCTCCTTTTTGCCCTGCCATACACCTAGGGGACTGTTGCATTTCAGAGATACATCTGTGTCTCTCCATGGATCTGTCTTGTACTCTTACAGCTTCTTGACATCACATCATGCATCTTGGTTTTTAATTTCTGTATACTAAGATTTCTTTTTTTGCAGTTATTTCTCTCATTACATCAGTGAAATAAAAACATGGAGCTCTTGCCATATGCTGTATGCTGCCAGCACTCTTCCCTTTCCGTGCATTAAATTCTTAGCCTCACCAGTGCCTCTGTTTAGACTGTAAGTTCTTTGGGGAAAGGACTTTCTACCACTATGTGTTTGCAGAGTGCTTAACATAAGAAAAACATAATGTGTGTTGGCTGTTAGGGATGACTATAATAAACATAATAAATAATAATAACCTTTTTAGCAGTCTACCAATTACCAGAGATCAGAGTAAAACCTTGCAGGAAATGGGAGTGATGCCCGCCCTGGGATACTTTCTGTGCCATTCTTAGCACAAATTAAGACCAAAAAGAAAATTGCTCATAATGAGCTCTAGATGAAAGATCTATAACAGAAACTGGGGGAAAGGTTCCTCCTGGCCTCAACTTTGCTACAGGCAAATGGTCTTGGCCTAATTGCAATTTTGTCTCTTAGAATTCAACAGTAATTGTGGCACAGGAGCAGTCTAAGCGGGCAGTTGTTAGAGATGTGCTCTTTCCCTCTTTGCCCAATTTGTTTGATATAGGGTTGTGATCTTTTCCCCCCCTCTATGTTTTCTCATTCTGTCTTCCCAAACAGCTCTTGTGGTGCTCTCTTCCTCCTTCCTACACGCTTCACTTCTTCCTCACTTCAGTCTCTCACTCTGCACCCCAAAATCATCACTCACACCCCCACACGACGTGCAGCCATCCTCCCCTCCTCTTCTTCTCACAAAAGCTCACATACGCCTGTTCTATGTATGGTGTTCCCAGGTGGTGATTAATGAGAGCTGGAGCTGGAGCTAGAAGCTGTGATGAGTGTCTATATAATAACAAACATTCGTATGGGCAAGGGAGGCGGTAGCATGCGTTTCTCTTCCCCAGGCTGCCAAACACACCTACTATTTCTTAGCAACTGATTTAAAATATGGAGTCCCTGAGCCTCAATTCAGCCAAAAGGTCCCGTTAACTTCGGAGGTGCAGGAAAACCTGCAGGAGATCCAGGCCCCTATCACATTAATAAGAGAGGATCTGCATCTCCCCAGCTTGGTTATCATCAGGTTAATTCTGCCACATCAAAGGGATTTTCTTGCAGGAAAGGTTTCTGCCCCTGATGGTGTTTTAGCCCCAGCTGGCAGCCAAGCCCCACACAGCCGCTTGTTCATGCTCCCCTGATGAGATGGGGGAGAGAATCGGAAGTGAGAAAACTTGTGGGTTGAAATAAGAACAGCTTAATATGTAAAGCAAAAGCTGCGGACACATGCAAAGAAAAACAAAGAATTCATTCACTACTACCCATGAGCAGGCAGGTATCCAGCCATCTCCAGGAAAGCAGGGCTCCGTCACACATAATGGTGACTTGGGAAAACAAACACCATCATTCCGAGCATGCTTCCCTTCCTTCTTCCCCCAGATTTTATTGCTAAGCATGACACCATGTGGTATGGGATATCCCTTGGGTCAGTTGGGGTCAGCTGTCCTGGCTGTGTCCCCTCCCAACTCCTTGTGCAGCCCAAGCCTGCTCGCTGGTGGAGTGAGGAGCAGAAAAGGCCTTGACTCTTTGTAAGCACTGCTCAGAAGTAATGAAAACATCCCTGTGTTATCATCACTGTTTGCAGCACAAATCCAAATCAAAGCCCCATACCAGCTGCTATGAACAGAATTTGAAGAATCCCAGACTGGTTTGCATTGGAAGGGACCTTAAAGCTCATCCAGTTCCAGACCCCTGCTAAGGGCAGGGACACCTTCCACTAGAGCAGGTTTCTCCAAGCCCCTGTGTCCAACCTGCCCTTGAGCACTGCCAGGGATGGGGCAGCCACAGCTTCTCTGGGCATCCTGTGCCAGCGCCTCAGCACCCTCACAGGGAAGAATTTCTCCCAAACGCCTAATCTAAATCTACCCTCTGTCAGGTTAAACCCATTCCCCCTTGTCTTGTCAGTACATTATACACCCTTATCAAAAGTTCCTCTCCAGGTTTCTTGTGGGCTCTCTTTTGGCACTGGAAGCTGCTCTAAGGTCTCCTCAGAGCCTTCTTTTCTCCAGGGTGAACAAGCCCAGCTCTCTCATCCTGTCTTTATAGGAGAGGTACTCCAGCCCTTGGAGCATCTTTGTGGCCCTCCTCTGGTCTTGTTCCAACAGGTCCACATCCCTCTTGTGTTGAGGTTCCCAGACAGAAGTGAGTGCAGTACTGTAGGTGTGGTCTCACTAGAGCAAAGCAGAGGAGAAGAATCACCTCACTCAACCTGTCTAATTAACTCTATCTCAGCCAAAAGCAGCACAGATGGTAACAGTGTAAGTGGTACATCCCTCTTCCTATAAAACACAGCACAGGGCTGTGTCCCAGGGGTGTATGAAGGTCTCTGCTGCAGCAAGAGCTATGAGCAAGCTCACCTTGCCACAGACACCCTCCTGCCAGTCTCCTGAAGTGATTTCATTCAGAGCGTATGTTTGTATTTCAGGCAGAAACAGCTTAGGTCCTATCGTGTGTGTTTTGAGGGAAACTGAGAAGTGTGCAAACAGAACAAGTGACATTTAATCTCTACTCCTGTGCTTTTAACTGAGAAGCCTGACAATATTCCGTGACTGGATAATGATTCAGGGAGAACTATTGGAGAGACAAAGTGCAAAGAAAGATGTCAAAAGGAAAAAACAAGCAACCAAACAACTGTGATCCAAACTAGATATCCATTAGGGTTGATTTTATGCTGAGCAGGAAGGAAAGATGGAAAGAAGGAGAATCCTAGACTGCTGTGAGTCTAAACAGCTGAGTTTCTGTTTCACGAAGAAAAGTTTTCCTGAACTTGTGTCAATAATAATGATTCAAATTGAAAGTCATGATGAGAAGAGGTTATTTCTACATCAGTTTTGTAAAATTTAGCAGGATAAAATCACACAAAATCCAGACAAGGCATTTTTGAACTCTAGCTCTCGTTTAGAAAGTGTGTTAGATTTACATACATTCGTACCTGCCTTCACAACCAGGGCTGGGCTACACTAAAAGCAGTTCCAGTGGATAGTACACAGTGCTTGAACGGCCAAACACTGCCTCATCTGATATCCCATCCAACTTGTAAACAGATGAAGATAGAATGTGACTTAAAGTGCCAGCCATTGTTCTGGACTGCCTTAATTTGACTACATTAGATCCTCTCACATCATTTCTAATCTTGTTTTCCTTTGTCTAAATTTGTCCTATGTGTTATTTGCCTCTGTTACATTTGTGGTTTTGGCCTCCATTACCTCTGTGGTTTGGTCTCTTCTAGCTAACCCTTACGCCTCCTCCTTTTCTTTCCCCATGTGCACTCACCACTGACTGTGTGTCCTGTTTTCAGCAGGGATATGGATAATTTCTTTCTGGTACATGGATTTAAGATAAATGAGGAATAAGCAGAGACCAAAATCTATTGTGCTCATTAAAGAAGCTTTCTGTCTGCTTTGCTCTTCAAGTAAATAGTGTATAACAAGTAGTCTGCTGAAAGATGAAAATCCAGGATAATAGAAGACCTTGTGCAGTTGTGAGAAGTCAGTGAGATGATGAGTCTTTGTTTTAACCTCATACCGTGGGACACATTTGTCCTTGTGTCACAAATCACATACACTCACAGCTCCATCCAAGCTGATACTTAGGACAGAGCAACAGCCAAATTACACCCCTCTTGAGGAAGGGTGTGATGGGGTCACTGGGACCTGGCCTTTTTATCCCAAGTGATTTATCATTTATTCTCTCTCATGAATGTATCCATTCTGCTTGCATTTTAGTTTTCTGCTCCTAGAAATCACATGGGATGGCTGTAGGATTTCTCTGCTTTCTGCTCTTGAGTTACCTGAGTGTCATGCTGCTCCTTTAGATCAGTCCTTCAGCCTTCTAACAGAGAATACTGAGGGAGGAGAAGCCAGGCAGAGAGGGAAATGCTGTAGTGTTTCTGAGCCTGACTTGTGTCTGAAAGGAGAAGGAGCAAGGGAAATCTTGGAACATCAGGGCATATCTGGAGAACCGTGCAGGTCCTTCTTTTGAACAATACCTGCATTTTTTATTCTGCCATTAAAGGCCCAAATGTACTGAGAAATAAGTCATCACCTCAATTAAAATGCTTTATTCCCAATTATTTCAATGTGGAATTATTTATCTGCTTCAGTAGAATTTCTATTCCAGTCTGAGAAGTGCGGCCTATACTGAATAATTCCCATGCCAGGTCCTATGCTGGACAAATATCCTGCTTTAGAATTCTTTTCTCTTGACAGCATTTGACAGATATTTTAGTGCCTAAAAATGTATTTCTGCAACTTTCATTTAGGTACATCTCTATTTAAAATCTGAATCTGATGGAAATATTCTCTTCTAGGCAGATATGTCCAAAGCTGAACTTCAGCCGAGCTGGAACATTTAGTTTTTCCCCACTGAGTTATATGATCTTTTTAATGGAAATGTCATCTCCACCTTAATTATTGCAGTATAAGGAGAAGATGCTATAATATTCATGACAGCAAGTGAAAAATAACTAGATGTAATATATGGGAATATCTAAGATTATTGATCTCTCTGGTAGAGGCTCTTGGTAACATCCAGTTCTGGAATTTTTAACAGTGAATTTCAAAGAGAAATAAATGGAGAGGCAAAGCCTTATTTTAGTGTTCAGTTTGGGAGAATTCTAGCAAAGATTACATTGTGCCTTAGCATTTCTCAGAATTGGGCACTAAAACTCTGAAATTCTTTTCCTTGTGACTTGAACTCTATTTTTGTAAGTTCCTTGTTTTTATCTATTGTATCTCCACTGAAAGATCTGCTTTTAACCATTTAAGATCCTAAATTCTGTCTCCTTTTATTTATTAAGCCATGTTTCCTTTAAAGACAATGGCAAATGATGTTGCTGAATCTGTTTTGAATTGGAATAGAATCTTAATACTTATGGGCATTTATTTATACTTATAGGGTAAATATTTTATAATAATTTTGTATCCTATGAATGTGTCTTATATTTCCTTATATCTGACTTGATTTTTTTAATTCTAGCACTTTGAGCCCAGTATTTCTAATATCATCCTTTCTCTTTCCAGATTTTAACATTGTTATTATGCTTCTTCTCAGTCCTATACAGACAAGACTATATACAGACAGTATAGGACTGTCTATATCAGCTTACTTAGTCCTTCCTCATGGACCATTCTTTCCAGATCTCTGTTTAGTATGATTTCAAACTAGTTTTAGTCTCCCCCCTCCTAAAAATCCCTCAGAAGCAGCTAATAAAATTGCCCTTTAATGAAACTGCTCTGTGAAATTGCTCTAGAATAAGCTCCACACTGTAGAAAGATGCAAGCTTCATGAGTGCTTTGTATTAAATTTATTTCTAATTTGAGAATTTTAAATAAATCATTAAAGAGAGAGTATGGAAAGGGAAGTGGAAGCTGCGTAATGGTTCTACACTAATGCAGCCATCCTACCACAGTAAAAGCAAATCTGTTCCTTCTTTTTTGTACAGCTTTATTAATCAGTTATTTGAATAAGCTCTATCAGGAGCAGCATACTGAGTCTTTTATTAAAAAGGTACCACAGAGAAACACATTACATTAAATGACAAAGAAGATTCTCATAGATAAACAAATATTGAAATCCAACAGAGATGAAATACTATTTTTCACCTATTATGGGCTATGCTTATTTATCTTCATTTCAGCAGGAACTACAAAGAGGGTACAATATGTAAGTTTTGACTGGGCATAGTTTCTATGGTTAGTTTCCAGTTTACCCTTTCCATTTTCCTAACTGGTAATTTTTAATTTCTATCTATTTTCCATTTCATGAATCAGCTATATGTGCTAAACATAGATCCTTAAGAGTGACTTTATACTTGCAAACTATAGGTTGACTTCTCTTAGTCACCTGTCCTGGGTTCAGCAGTAGCAGTCAGTTTTTCTCCTTCTTAGTAGCTGTTGCAGCACTGTGTTTTTGACTTTTGGCCTGGAAACAAAGCTGATAACACCGATGTTTGCCGAGGTGAAAGCCATCCAGCTGGCCCTGGACATTGCTGAACGAGAAAAGTGGCCAGTACTTTATCTCTATACTGACTCATGGATGGTGGCAAATGCCCTGTGGGGGTGGTTGCAGCAATGGAAGCAGAGCAACTGGCAACGCAGAGGTAAACCCATCTGGGCTGCTGCACTGTGGCAAGATATCGCTGTCCGGGTGCAGAACCTGGTGGTGAAGGTACGCCATGTAGACGCCCATGTACCCAAGAGTCGGGCCACTGAGGAACACCAGAACAACCAACAAGTGGATAAAACTGCTAAGATTGAAGTGGCTCAGATGGACTTAGATTGGCAACATAAAGGTGAATTATTTTTGGCTCGGTGGGCCCATGACACTTCAGGCCATCAGGGCAGAGATGCAACATATAGATGGGCCCGTGATCGAGGGGTGGACTTAACAATGGACACTATTGCCCGGGTTATTCACGAGTGTGAAACATGTGCTGCAATTAAACAAGCCAAACGGTTAAAGCCTCTTTGGTATGGAGGACAATGGCTGAAGTATAAATATGGGGAGGCCTGGCAGATTGATTATATCACACTCCCACCAACCCGCCAAGGCAAGCGCCATGTGCTTACCATGGTGGAAGCAACCACCGGATGGCTGGAAACATACGCTGTGCCCCATGCCACTGCCCGGAACACTATCCTGGGCCTTGAGAACCAGATTTTGTGGCGACATGGCACCCCAGAAAGAATTGAATCAGATAATGGGACTCATTTCCGGAATAACCTTATAGACACTTGGGCCAAAGAGCATGGCATTGAGTGGGTATATCACATCCCCTACCATGCACCAGCCTCTGGGAAAATCGAACGGTACAATGGGCTGTTAAAAACTACACTGAGAGCAATGGGTGGGGGAACTTTCAAGCATTGGGATACACACTTACCAAAGGCCACTTGGTTGGTCAACACCAGAGGATCTGCCAACAGGGCTGGCCCAGCCCAGTCAGAACTTTTACATATTGTAGAGGGGGACAAAGTTCCTGTGGTGCACGTGAAGAATTTGCTGGGGAAGACAGTCTGGGTTATTCCTGCTTCAGGTAAAGGCAAACCCACTCGTGGGATTGCTTTTGCTCAGGGACCTGGATATACTTGGTGGGTAATGCGGGAAGATGGGGAAGTCCGATGCGTACCTCAAGGGGATTTGATTTTAGGGGAAAACAGACAATGAACTCAATTGTACGCTGTTGCCTGCTATAGTCCATCAACTAGAAGTCTGCAGGGCACCAGCGACTGGCTCTGACTTCCCTCCGACCATCATCCCAACAGAGAATGGACTTTGATAGAACCGGACGAGTTCTACAGTAAAGGAATGATCAGCATCAGCAGACAACGATCCAACACTGCACACAGCTTCTCCTGCTCTGAAAGACTGTTACAAGAGATGGAGCCCAACATCATGAACCGAATGGACTCAGTAGCTTTATAGGAATTGGTCCGTGCACTAAGATAACAGTGCACTGAGATGAGAGTGAGGGTATATTGAAAATGTGGGATCTGAGCATGATGTGAATGGTATGGAATAAGGGGTGGATACTGTCCTGGGTTCAGCAGTAGCAGTCAGTTTTTCTCCTTCTTAGTAGCTGTTGCAGCACTGTGTTTTTGACTTTGGGCCTGGAAACAAAGCTGATAACACCGATGTTTAGACTGACCAAGGACTTTGTGAGTCTCATGCTCTGCCAGGGAGGAGGAGGGGCCGGGAGGAAGCGGGGACAGGACACCTGACCCAAACTAGCCAAAGAGGTATTCCATACCACAGCACGTCATGCCAGGGGATGTAACTGGGAGTTCCCGGAAGGGCTGGATCATGGCAGGGTGGGGGTGAGGTACCGGTTGGTGAGCGGTTATATTCTCTTGCTTGTTATTTCCTTTATCATTATTACTATTAGTGGTAGCAGCAGTGATTTGTGTTATACCTTAGTTATTAAACTGTTCTTATCTCAACCCGTGGGAGCTGCATTCTTTTGATTCTCCTCCCCGTCCCTCCAGGAGCGGACGGAAGAAAGGTGGGGGAGGGGAAGTGGACTTCGTGGTTCTGATTTACGGCCTGGGCTTAAACCACGACATCACCTTTCATGTGGCCATTTAGGAGTAGTCCATCAAACCGTCAGGTTTCTGAGATCACAGGTTTAAAAACGCCTTTAGACACAGTGTAATGAAAAAGCTCATCACACCTAGATAGTAGTTTATAAGCAGTTGAAACTAAGACATCAGCGCTTATGAAAAAGTTAGGAATGTCTTTTTTTCAATCTGATGTTCTTATGTGCATCACCTAAAATCTGACCTTACACAAGGAGACAAGAAAATAAAGCATCATCTGTCCTGTCATCCCTTTCGCTTTGTGCTTTTAACAACACTTCACCATGTGTTTCAACTGCGAGGGCATCTTGGGTCACCAGTCTATCACCTAGAGTGCTGAATGAAAAAGGGGAAAAAATAAACTCAGATTTAGCACAGGTAGAGCACAAAGTACACCAGGTACATGGTCTAGAAAGACAAAGAAGACAATAGGATATATGACAGAATTGAATACTGGTGAATAATCCGTAACCTGTAGTGTCTGCTGGCGATTTGATTTCCTCTCTTGTTTGTGCAGATCTTCCGGTATTTTTAAAGAATAAAAAAAATAGGATCACAAAAACCTGCAGAAGTCGACTGCAGATTTTATTGAAGACCTCTTAAAGCAAAAAATACACACAAGAACAGAGCATAGGTCAGATAAATATGCATGTGAAAGAGCATGTGTACTCTTACATGATTCACAGAGCATCCTACACCCATGTACATAGCACTGACATACCAAAGTGGATATTTTGCAGAGGGAGTAACTGTCTCTGTAACCGCAATTTATCAGTCAGTTAAACCTGTGCAGCTAGCTCTGTGTTACCATTTGGGGTTTTTGCCTTTTACTGGTGAGTAACATGCAGACACATTCTTTTGCTTGTGCTTATACCCCCTGGACCGGACCTGCAGTTTCTGCTTGAAATGCTGGCAAATTGAATCATTATGAACCACCCTCAGGAATTTCATTGCCTGAATCTTGACAACTGCAGATGACATTCAAGCATTGACTCTAGCAAGAGGTGCTCAAATGGTTTTAAATCTCTAGTTCTGCTTCCTTCTCACTTGAAATATAAATGGTCAGCTGAACTTTAGTGCAGGGATAATCAATAGGAATCAAGCAAAAGAGAGGAGGCCATGGCAGAGTGGATGGATACTTCAAAAGAGACAATGTCAATACGCTTATAATTTCCTCACACTGCAAAAAGACCAATCTGACTCATAGGCATCAGAGTATTCTCCATCATGAATTAGTGTCTTGACAGTGTGGCTTTTTACTTGCTGGATAGGTTTTGCAGTAATGCTTACTTCTACCCTTTAATATAATTTTATAACTATACAAAGAAATTAAGCTGTAAGAACTATTAAAATGAAGCCTTTTTTTCCATGTTCAGGCATGACTTTCATTGAAAATGAGACTTTTGCTATATGTACGGAGGAAAGCAGGAGCACCCTTCAGTGGTTTCTTCAGGCCAAAGTTATTTCTGCACTGAAAGCATTAGCCAAACCAGCTCACCTGCACATCAGGATGTACAGAAAAAGATGCATACCAGAATAGAAAATGCAGAGATTTGCCATTCTCACAGTGACAGAGCCTCTTCTCTCATCTGCTAACTGTCCAGACAGGATATTTTTATTGACAATTCACTCCTGTTGCTTGGGAGCAGACTAAAGGTACTTTTAGTCTCCCAAATGCTGCTGAAATATGAGTTATACTTACACTCCTATCCATGGCCACCATAACTTTAAAGTTTAAATTCCAGCAGACAGAGATGAAATACAGTTAAATCACACCTTAATTAAAACCTGAATATATCTACGTATTAGATATGGGGTTGCTTTCCTAGTACCACAGTGGTATGGAGAAGTCTTCTTTAATTTATCCTACATCTGGATGCATTTAGACTAGAAGTGTTTTAGTTTAGTTTTAGTTGGAGTTCAGATATGCACTATCAACCATTTATTTTAGGGATGGAAAATACAGGACAAAAGAAAGTCAGAAGAATGACCTAGGAAAGAAGGAGTTATATAGCCCTCAAACCCATGCCCTTAGCCAAGGTTAAGTACCACAGGTGGTCATGATCAGGCTTGATGAGGGGAAATAATGTCAGACAGAGCAGGGAAAGCTGGGCAGAATTATGAGACATAGACTGACAACCTCAAGGTCTCTGCACCCATGGGCTGAGATGTGAGAGGCACTGGGTGAGACAGGTCATGGCCAGCATGTCCCGTGAGTGCACTCAGGGCCAGGACACACATCTTCCTATTTAGTTTCATGGGGAAGGAACCACACTCTTGCCCTCTCAGGCCTCTGCACAGTGCAAACTAAAGGGCGCTGAGTGTAGAGAACTAGGAGGTTTGCTTTAAGAGGATACTGTCGATGTAATCATGCTAATGCTTGCACTCCATGCTGTTTGGATATGACCTCATCCATCCATCCATCTCTGTGTGGACACAGGATCTCCCAGCTGGACTGGTCAGAGCTGGGCAGTTCACCACTGCCTCTTTAGTCAAGCCCATATCTATTGAGCATCACTATGAGCCAGAGCTGTCCAAATCTATTTTAAAGATTGAGCATGTTCCTTTAATCTTGCCTTCCATAACAGAAGTGGGAAAACATATTTCATCAAAACAAATAAAAGAACCCAGCATCAGCAGCAACAAAATCATCAAATATCAGAACTAAATGGAAAAGCAAAACAAAACAAGAACATATCAAAAAACAAAGCATTCCACCAAACACCACCCTGAGAGGGAGCATAAGCAAATAAAAAGCATATGAAAGGCATTATTTATGTTGCTTTGAGTACTTCTGGGAGCCACTCATGCAACAGGGGTAAGGGTCTGGATGCTGTGGCTAACATGCCTGTTCTCAGCAAAGGAAAAGTGAGACAATAATAACCCTTACAGATGTATCATAGAATCATAGAATAATAGAATAGTTAGGGTTGGAAAGGACCTTAAGATCATCCAGTTTCAACCCCCCTGCCATGGCCAGGGACACCTCACACTAAACCATGTCATCCAACGCCTCATCCAATCTGTCCTTGAACACCGTCAGGGATGGAGCATTCACAACCTCCCTGGGCAACCCATTCCAGTGCCTCACCACCCTCTCAGTAAAGAATTTCTTCCTTAGATCCAATCTAAACTTCCCCTCTTTAAGTTTGAACCCGTTACCCCTTGTCCTATCACTACAGCTCCTGATGAATAGCCCCTCCCCAGCATCCCTATAGCCCCTCTTCAGATACTGGAAGGCTGCTCTGAGGTCTCCATGCAGCCTTCTCTTCTCCAGGCTGAACAGCCCCAACTTTCTCAGCCTATCTCCATACGGGAGGTGCTCCACTCCCCTGATCATCCTCGTGGCCCTCCTCTGCACTTGTTCCAACAGTTCCATGTCCTTTTTATGTTGAGGACACCAGAACTGCACACAATGCTCCAAGTGAGGTCTCACGAGAGCAGAGTAGAGGGGCAGGATCACCTCCTTTGACCTGCTGGTCACGCTCCTCTTGATGCAGCCCAGGATATGGTTGGCTTTCGGGGCTGCGAGCACACACTGAAGCCGGTTCATGTTCATTTTCTCATCGACCAACACCCCCAAGTCCTTCTCTGCAGGGCTGCTCTGAATCTCTTCTCTGCCCAACCTGTAGCTGTGCCTGGGATTGCTCCCACCCAGGTGTAGGACCTTGCACTTGGCATGCTTAAACTTCATCAGGTTGGCATCAGCCCACCTCACAAGCGTGTCAAGGTCCCTCTGGATGGCATCCCTTCCCTCCGGCGTATCAACCGAACCACACAGCTTGGTGTCATCGGCAAACTTGCTGAGGGCGCACTCAATCCCACTGTCCATGTCACCGACAAAGATGTTGAACAAGACCGGTCCCAACACTGATCCCTGAGGGACACCACTCGTTACCGGTCTCCAGCCGGACCTCAAGCCATTGACCACAACTCTTTGCGTGCGGCCATCCAGCCAGTTCTTTATCCACTGAGTGGTCCACCCATCAAATTGATGTCTCTCCAATTTAGAGACAAGGATGTTGTGTGGGACAGTGTCGAACACTTTGCACAAGTCCAGGTAGATGATGTCAACTGCTCTGCCCCTGTCCATCAGTTCCGTAGCCCCATCATAGAAGGCCACCAAATTGGTCAGGCAGGATTTCCCCTTAGCGAAGCCATGCTGGCTGTCACCAACCACCTCCTTGTTTTTCATGTGCCTTAGCATGCCTTCCAGGAGAATCTGCTCCACGAGTTTGCCAGGCACAGAGGTGAGACTGACTGGTCTGTAATTCCCCGGGTCATCCATTTTCCCCTGCTTGAAAAAGGACTTGAGCTGACAAACAAGAGTACAAATCATGATCCTTGTGTTAGAGGGCAATGACAAATGATTGATAATATATTTCCCCATTGCTTCTGACAGGCGGCTTGTGGATGGAGAGATCAATCCCAGCTTGTGAAATGTGGAAAGATCTCAGCACAAGGTAAGAAGGCAGCAGCTTACATGTGAATTATACTCAACAGTGCTTGATATCTAAGCAGCAACTATGCTTCCCTTTGGGCATTTTATACAGTAAACATTCTATTTTCCAGGGCATTCAACATCCTTTGTTTTTCCCTGATGCTTCTTTATGTTCAGGGTATTGAATATCATACAAGAATGGACCTTCAATAGATCATACATTTTTTAGCAGGGATTTTCAATTATTCACAGGATCAGGCCCTAAATATGCTTGATATTAGATGAGAAATTTTCCAGTCTCTTTACCAAGCAATTTCAAATGCAAAGAGCCTCTGGTTTCCGTGTAGTAGCAGTGTTTCAATCTCCCAGCCATATAAAATGCCTGGCTAATTGGACTGGTGGAGGAAAGGGGGATTTTTGTGTTTGATAAATTAATCAGTGAGCACTGCTGCACATTCCCCACTAAAATCCTTAATTGGACATAAAATGCCAAAGAATGGGATTCTTTCTTTAGTTTTTAATTGAAGGGATGACTTTTGATCCTCCATTAGCGAGGAGACAAGAAAGCCTTTCAAGCGGAAGCTGCACCCCAGCTGTTGCTTAGCATCTGAGAGGTTCAGCACTGCACTTCCGCAAATCCCAGGAGTTTATTGATACTTAGCATAAATACACTGCAAGGATCAAATTGACATTCACACTAAACAGAGTCCACCAAATCACAAAAGCTTTTAATCCAAGCCTCCGTGTAAAAGGATAGCTTCTAATTAGCAGTCTAGACTAATCATCAATGTTTAGCTTATAAAATTGGGGCTGTCAATACAGAAAGCAAAATCTGAAATGCTGGTAGAAGCCAGGTATAATCTGGAAGGCCATTTAGTCATTTGCTGTCCGTTTCTGTCTTGCTCAGTTTCTCAGTGTTTCCAAAGGCTTTGTAACCAATGAAGACAAAATCTCTGAGGCTTCATTAGTTACAAATTTCACACACAAAAAAAGGCCAACCAGGGCAACAACCAGGGCAAACGAGGATATCCTGCATGAATTCTCTATAGGTCTTCGCTCCTTCCTTGTACTTCTCAGATGGAGTTAGCACTTAGCTAGACCCTTAGGCAATGTTATAGGGCAGCTGCAAGTCAAGGTGAAATGCCACTTATATTCTTTCATTAACCCTCCCGGGCCTGTCATTAAATATGGCAGGCTTAGCATTTTTCACTTCAGATGAAGAAGCACCTCTAATCCCAGGAGGCAGAAATTTTTCGATGCCTAAATTGATGAACAAGACAAGGTCAGCAATTTTCGGTTTATTGACAGAACTCTATTTACCAGGGTATTTCGGATGCCCTGGAGCAGAACTGTGACCAAATGAAAGGGAGAGGTTTTTGAGAACCATTGCCATTATAATACCTGGGGTATTGTGAGTGGCTTTTGTTTAACTTGCTAAAGCAGGAGATATTTTGTGATTAGTAAGTATTTTCATAAGAAAAGAACTTTAATAAATGTGACAGCACACAGTAGATGGGGACAAACAGAGTCAAGCAGAACAACAGAGAAAGAGCAGAAACTGCAGCAAATCACCCAGTTAGTGTTAAATATAGATTTTGATGCAAAAAAAAAAAAAGAAGTGTGTGGGCTTTCTGCTTTGTCTGATGTTTGTTTGTCTGCTTAGGAATGATTATCACTAATAAACTAACTGGTCTAGATTTCAGTGATACAGACAGAGATGACCATTTGAAATCTGTCATCGTAGCAACTCGCTAATGACAATTACTGAAAGCCGCAGATGAGATCCACTTTTGTTTATAAAGCTAAATAACTTCTGTTTATTCATAATGAATAATGATAATAAATGAGCCCTTGTTGCTGTGGGAGTCAGGACACAGTTCATAACAACTGGATTTCCTCTTTTAACTGTTGCTGGAATGGGTTTGCCCTGAAAGGCCCTGCCTTCAGCCAGAAAGGTAGTGTCGTGGTTCTTTAGTTTTAAACAAACACAGATTATCTAAAAGTAGGCCAAAAGAGAAGGCATTGAGTGTTGCTAATAAATACTAGCAAGTCTAATTAAAAAATGAAGCCTACTGAATTTAGCTCAAGCCACTGTATCAGTGGCAGAGAGCTCTGACCTGAACAGAGCACTTGCAGCCATACAGTTGTAAAGGCATCTCTGGCACTCCTGGTAAATGGACACTCAACCTTTACTAAAACTACAAACCCCCTGTTACCTGCCTAGGTGTCCTGAGTTCAGCAGTAGCAGTCATTTTTATTCCTTCTTAGTAGCTGGTGCAGTGCTGTGTTTTTGACTTTCATCCTGGGAACAGCGCTGATAACACCGATATTTTTGGTTGCTGCTCAGTAATGTTTATTCTGACCAAGGACTTTGTGAGTCTCATGCTCTGCCAGGGAAGAGGGGAAGCTGGGAGGAAGAGACAGGACACCTGACCCAAACTAATCAAAGAGGTATTCCATGCCACAGCACATCATGCCCAGTATAGAAACTGAGGGCAGTTACTGGGAACGGCGAGACCACTGCTTGAGTCGGGCTGGGTATCAGTTGGTGGGTGGTGAGCAGTTGTATTCTCTTCCCTTGTTATTTCCTTTATCATTATTATTATTGGTGGCAGCAGTAGTGGTTTGTGTTATACCTTAGTTACTGGACTGTTCTTTTGATTCTCCTCCCCATCCTTCTGGGAGAAGGGGGGAGGAGGGAGCGGGGTAGTGAGTGAGCAGCTGCGTGGTTCTGTGTTGCTGGCTGGGCTTAAACCATGACACTAGGTTTTACAAATGAACTAATTTCTGTTAGCTAATATGAGTGAGGAGCACTCCTGTGTTCCCAAGGAAGATGGACTTTAAGGACATATACCACCTTTTCTTTCATAAAAAATATATAGTTTGTTTTGGGGAAAGGTGAGCTGGAATCCTGCAGTATCACTGAGCTAATTCCTTAGTGAGAGGTATGTTTCTGGTGGGGGTTGTCCTGCAGGCACCCTACCATTCCCAACAGAAATGATCTGATCTGGTTACTAAGCCCTTGAAATAGGCAGCATCTCTGCATTCTGATTAAGTCCCAACATCAGGATGTCTGGAAAACAAAACTCTTTTGGGTGCCAGCAAAGAAAGCTGCACCTAAACTTTGGGGGAAAGTGACTGGGGTTGAATCTGCCAAGGTTGAAACATGTTTCCATTCCTCACCATGGCTCAGTTGCCTTAACTGGGGTTTGAAATTAGTATGGCTGCAGCCTTTATTCCTGCATCTTCAACAAGTGTCCTCAAAGTTACTGACGAAGAACATTTAGAGAGGCCATCGACCCTGATGGGTCTGATGAAGCTCTGGAGAAGCCAAGCTGCTAGAAGCCAGAAGTTTATATCTACACAGAAACAGGAATTCCTTGTTAAAAACATAGCTACAAACAAGCATCAGGCATACAGGCAACCAGACAACCTGTGGATGTTGCGCTGTTCCCAGGTTGCCCTTCAAAGGCCCCAGCTAGTGCTGCGTAGATGTGTATGGATGGAAACTGTCGATTGGAAATTAATCATAGAATCATAGAATCGTAGAATAGTTGGGGTTGGAAAGGACCTTAAGATCATCAAGTTCCGACCCCCCTGCCATGGGCAGGGACACCCCACACTAAACCATGTCACCCAAGGCCTCATCCAACCTGGCCTTGAACACCGCCAGGGATGGAGCATTCACAACCTCCTTGGGCAACCCATTCCAGTGCCTCACCACCCTCACAGTAAAGAATTTCTTCCTTATATCCAATCTAAACTTCCCCTGTTTAAGTTTTAACCCGTTACCTCTTGTCCTGTCACTACAGTCCCTGATGAAGAGTCCCTCCACAGCATCCTTGTAGGCCCCCTTCAGATATTGGAAGACTGCTCTGAGGTCTCCACGCAGCCTTCTCTTCTCCAGGCTGAACAGCCCCAACTTTCTCAGCCTGTCTTCATACGGAGGTGCTGAGTAGGAAGATGTTACTTTTGTCCTGGAAGGCCAAGGACATGCATGATAGAAACTGAATTTCTGGGTGATCTTTCTAAGTAAAATTTCTGAAGACTTGATTTGCAATAACTGAAAAGTGGTCAGCTTTTGTAAGGTATCAGTACCTGATTTGTGTGCTGTGAGCAAGGAGTAGCTAGTATTTTGTTGACAATCCCAGGGTTTCCTAACGGGAGTTTTCTTTAGTCAATGATTCATGTCAAACCTAACTAAATTTTCATTCCACTTACCCTAGAGTACATCCGTGGGCTTAGCAAGTCCATGTTTTTTTCATGATATCTTTCACATGTGTATTTACCAGCCTGCTCTCATCTGGCTGCAAATTTAACTTGGCATTGCAACTGTTAGCCACCAGGTGATGTTCTCTTAGACACCAGAAAATGCGGCCAGCATCCCTCCTATATCCTTAGTCCTCTCTCCCTACAATGTTAAACTACATTCCCCATTCACACTAGTGGTGCCCTGGGTAGGGAATGCAGGAGGTTGTTACAATGGCACAGCAGCGAGTGAAAGAGACAGTATCTCTCAGATGTACTGAGGTATTCAAATCATCATCATCCACATCAGCCACAGACCCTCATCTCCCACCTGCATACAGTCACTAACACCTTCACCATGATGTCTTACCAACCTCACCTCTTAATGTATGTTGGTGTGGTTCCATGCTGTTCTATGCAAATTTTTGTTCTATGCAAATTGCTTATGGTATGCAAATCAATGCATTAAATAACCAGCATAAAATGATCCATACAGAGATGTGCATAACTTGGCAGCTATAAATCTGGAATCATTCCACTGACGTCAATGGTTTCACTTCAGATAGGCTCCATTACAGAGGGTGTTGAAATCTGGCCCTGTGATATTTTCAGTCAGCTTCTAAACACAAATTCAGGAATTAATGATCCGAAAGGTGTAATTATCACTAATGCCTTGTGGTTGTTGTTATTCTTTAGGTTTGTACAACTAAACACGCATCCAAAGGTGGGTCACAGAACATACTTAATTTCAACTAAGCTGACATTATTGGTAAAGAACTTGTGGTTTGGAGCTCTCCAGGCAGTATGAACCTGATCCACTTTGGTTCTAATGACATAATAGTTTCTGTTTTAAAATAGCCAGAGCAAATAATGCAGGATTCATGCCAGAAAAAGTCTTCAGAGGCAGATGTATGCCTTAAAGTGTTTCAAATCAATTTAGAATGGGGAATGAGTATAGAGCAGTTCAGTGCTACATGCCATGTATTTTTGATCTGTGACTGGGTGCCTAGAAGCATATGTATCATCTTGTGTAACCACCTCCCGACAAGGATCTGCTGTTATTGTATGCAAGAAAAGCAGAATATGATAAAGGTTAATGCTGCACATGGCACAATCACAATACTGAGCAGGGGCCCGGCCTGCTGACTGCTTCAAGTGCTGTGCAGTCATTTACACATTTGCAAATGTAGCTCTCACATGGCAGAATTTCCACCCACTTTTGCCTGAATGTAAATGACTTCAGGAGACACCAGGCATTAAGTGTTCTCACAACTGCCCCCAACATCCCACTGCTCAAAAACAGTGCTACAAAACACTCCTAGAAAGCCCTGTAAGAATTTCAGTAGCTATCCTTTCATGTTTCTGAACTTCCTTGGTCACTAGTGGGGCTAGGCTGAGATTTACCGGGATACTGAGCTACAAGACATGAAGAGATTAAGCAAATCCTGATAATAAGAGATTTTGGAAGTCAAGCTCTTCTTCTGCTCTTCGTTTGATCTATTCAATTCACCTTAAATTCTGTTGCATTCTGCATGAGTAAAAAGCTACAGCGTGTTTATATGGTGTGAAGAAACTTCCAGATTTCTTATCAGTTAACTGACTGAGCATCAGAGGTTATGCATATAAATATAGAAGCAAACTAAGCTGTGCAAATGTCAGTGTCTATCTGAACATGCAATTTAACGTTTATCAAGTGCGTATGGCATTTGTATCAGTATTATCTTTTGGAGTTTTTTGTTGGGATTGGGGGCTTTTTGTTGACATCATGCTCATGGTATATTTACATTTGTGTTCCTATAACTAACTTCTGCTCCAACTGACAAAATTAGAAGCTCTTTTTATAGCTATCATTTTGGGAATGGTTTTGAGTTTGTTTAGGTTTTTCTTTATTAACCATAACAGTCTCCCTGCAGACCTGAACTGATATCAATTTACCACTGTCTTGACATCTGAAAATTGTTTCTTATAAAATTTGCATTGGTGTCATTTTGTTTCAAGCTGAAATTGTGACAGTGTCTCCCCGGATTTATACTGACAGTTTATTTTTATTTTGACATAATGTCATTTCTATAGCCCTTCCCTAGCATCCATCATAAGTCTGTGGATTTAAATGAAAAACAGTTTCATTCTGTAAACCACAGTAACTAACTGAGCTTTCTCAGGTGCTACTTTTCTGACCTCGTTATCTAGCTATGGATTGCACTTAGGTTTTTATAGGAATGTCAGAAGCTCCTGCCCAGTACTATAGGCAGCTCTTCCATAAGAACTAAATAAGGAAATTAAACAAAAGCTTGACTTGAATATAAAACATAATTGTCCATAAGAAATGTTTGGGACATCAGCATCAAAGAAACAGCTAGGCAGTGTTGGCCACATCACCTTGAATTGCTGAGAGCTGCTGATGCTCTTTCTCTTTCCTGGTAGGGACATCTTTTTGGGACTGAACATTCAGATTATTTCCAGGCACCTCTTTGGCAGACACGGAGTCCTCAATATCTATATATTTGATACGCTGATGCTTCTTTATTTAAATAACAAAAAATGACAACAGGCAAGCTCTGGTGGAGCCAGGGTGAGGGGAGATTTCAGGAAAGCTTCTGTGTAGTAGGTATATCTTTGAATCTGGTTTATTTTTTCAGCTCTTTCATTTAAAGATTCAAAGAGGCAAGCAGAGCTAGAACTCCCAAGGGCACGTTTGCAAATTAGAAAGCAAATTCCTGCCTGCTGTTATTGAATATTCCTAGGATTAACCATGATCCTGACAGAGTCACTTATGTATGTGATTTTGCAAAAGCTATTGTTCATCAGAATGGCTTAATCATGTATTTGCAGCAATAACATCAGTTGTATGGTCTGGTATAAATGGTTCAGCTTCTATACAACTTCATATCTGGTAAATCACAGTACAGGTACAGAGTAAAGGACCCTTCTACAGCAGAACCTGTGCATTTTTAATGAATCAGACCATCGATACCAAGTAATAGTGATGGTGACTTGCTTTCACTGACTTGCCTTACCAGCAGTGCCTAGGCAGAAGCTACATCCTTCATGGTTTAACCAAAATTAAGAGCTCAAAATCGAAACTTCCATGGATGTGGGAGGTTATTTATTCTGCCCTACTTACACAAAGAAGGGTGAAATTTGATTGCCTCAACAGGGTAGTCAAGCATCATTTGAAAAGACTTCCCACTCCTGCTCCAAAAGCACCCAGGTCTCTCAGAGGTCCTGTGTCAGACCTGTCAGTCTCATGTGGATGTTTAGATACCTCAGCAGTAGATCTCTTATCTTCAGACAACGAGATCAAGCACTACGTAGGACAAGATCAAGACAAGAGACAATTTAACAACAGTGCAAGAGATCTGAGAAGATGGTATGTGAAGCTGGTGAGAAAAGTTTATCTTGAAACTCTTCAAAACAAAAATGATGACATTAATGTGTTTAAATGACACTTTGAAATTTAGATTGGAATTCATTTTGAAATTTATCTATCTATCTATCTCCAAAATTCAAACGGGGAATCTGGGGCTTGAAACTACATAGGCAGAAACCGAACACGGGAATTGCATAAAATGTGGATAAAATATTAAATGTTTATATGAGCAGTTTCAATTCCCATAGATTATTTAGATAAGGAAAAAATATAGTATATAAACCAACTTGAGATGTTTCATCTGAATCATTAACTTTTTATTGGGTATTTTTTTTGCTCCTTTCCAATATTGAAATATGCTGCTGCTGTTGTCAGAATTAACTCAGTATATTTTTGTTATCAGCATAAACACCCAGTCTGCCTTTGACTTCAGCTGAGTTTCATAGTCTAATTAAATGTTGTCTGTCAGATTGGAATGTCTCTGTCAGTAATTCTTGTCTGAAAGGGAGACACCAGCACTGGAAATAGCACTCTCTGTTGCGTTAAGCATGGCAATGAGCACTCGTATTAGACTTGCATTTTAACTCTTCCACACACTACCTACCTGATCTTAAAGTTGGTCTTACTCAGTAGACTTTTTGAAACTAACTTCTCATTTTTGGTGCCTGTCATTGCATGCGTGGTTTTCACATATGTCAATCACTCAGAAGCGGTGCTAGCTCTAAAGTTTGGGAACTTCAGCATATTGTGCAGGGTGTCCAAAAATGTATGAAACTTTTGGAAAATCTGGCTTTACTCTGCTTGTATGAAACTTTCTGTGTGTAGACTATGGGTATAAGTACTAATTTAATTGCCAGGCATACTTCGCTATAGTCTGCATCTCGTTACAACCTGTATCTAGCAACAGAAATGCTAGGAAAATTCTGCTAGCAAAATCAAGGATGAGACAGATTGGAAAGAACTCAAAAATATGAGTTGCCCAGAAACTTGTTGTTCACAGCACTGAGCAATTATCATAGCCAACCTACCAGTGCTGGGGCAGTTCTACAGACTCAGAAGTGATTAACATGGGCCCACAAGAAGTTAGTATGTCCAGTTCTGAGTTTCAAACCTGTGTAGTTTTGTTATACTTCCCACAGGGGTTTCTTCAGGTCTAGGGTGCTCAAAATATACAGCTGTAAAAATTGCAGTTAATTATTAACTGCTTTAAACTGGATGTTTCTCTTGGTGGAAGAACTGACAGAAAGGATTTAGTTATCCTCTCTGTAGAGGATACAGTCCCTCTATAGAAATTACATGCTGTCCTATGCAGTGAGATGCTTAAGAGTTTATGCTGATCCCCACGTTTGGAAAAGTTTGACTACAGATTTCCATTTCACTAGGCATGAAGGATCAGTCAGCTATTAAATCAAGGGCTGAAATACTACTAGCTGTGGAGAGCTGCTTGATGACGGTGTTTTATAATGGGTGGATAAGAACTGAGGTTTTTCTATTCTTTCCAGCATGAAAAGTCCAGATATATACAAATAGAAGCATGTGTTTTACACTGTAATTCTGATGGTCACAAGATAAAAGGAGAAACCAGCTGTAAAAGGAAATGAGACAAGCTGAGTTTACTTGGATGTGCTGACAGCTATGTGAAGGATATATTGAAATCTTGCATTCCAATTTCAGTATGCAACAGTAACAAAAGAAATTGCATGAAGACCCTCTGAAGAACTGATCTCTTTTGACTACTATTTAAAGTTAACCATAGATTTCGACCATTGCTTATTACAATTTTAATGTGCAGTTGTTGTCTGCACCAGTGGTGCCTGAGAACAATCAGCACCTATTTCTCAAGGATTCACATGTTATGGTCTAGAAGTTTTAACTTTGTGAAATTGCTTTCTAAAATGTGAACAAACAGTCCAGTTGATGTGCAAGAAGAAAGGGAGTATAATGCAATTGCACATAATATGACTTCAGCTTCTCCCTACCCCATTACTTAAAAACTCTGCTTCAATTAAGTGTTAAGAAAATAAAAATGTCTTGGACAAGAAGAATAAAATCAACAGTAATTAATTACTTCAATATTTATCACAGCCTTTCCCCTTCCATAGGAAATTAATTTCCATTCATACTACAGACAAGATACAAGAGATGGACGGGGAGAAAATTAATTTGTCTGATGTCATGCTGCAGTTTAATCCCAGCATTAATATCCTTTGTATAGTGACTGGGAATGATATCTGGATTCAAAAGTAATCCTGTGAAATGTGAAACTTTACAGAATTGATATTGTTCTCGGAATGGGGATGTTGCAATCTTCCTACAATTTGCAATAGCCAGTAAAAGTGAGGAATCAAATGAGAGCTAGAATTCCAGTCCCTCTCTCTGAAATTCACAGCTGTCATCATCTCTCACTCCTGCTTTGTAATGATCAGATAGACTTGTCAAGAGAGTCACGTCTACAATTGTCTGTGTTTTGATGGATGAGCCCTTACAAAGAAGACCAAAAAAAGAGTTGTAGTATGCCTGAAGGAGAAGTGAATGGCTGTTTCTCTATGCAGAATTTGTACTGGGTCTTATATTAGAGAAAATTCTGGCCAGAGAAGAACTTCAGAGACATGTCAGGGTTAGGGATAAATTTGCTTTCCTACGTACAGAGCTGTCAGGTCTCATGCCATCAGAGAGAGAATTACAATTAAATCCCATCTTATTTAACCACAGACAGTGAGAAGGTTTCTCTGTATGCAGTGACACACACAATCTGAAGTCTTTCTTTCACCTGGAGAATGAGGAATGAGATGGTTTTGAGCTCCTACCTGAATCCCACTCCAAAGAAGTTTGCTTAGGAAGTGCATTCTCCCACTGATGGGTAGTACCTTGATGCATCTTGTGTTGTGCACCCCAATCATACTGCATGCTTGCTTGCCTGATTAACAATCACTGGGGTTCACATACTGAGGGAAAGAAGTCATCTGCAAATATGCCATGCTTTGGGAATGCTGTCTGCTGACGTTAGGCTGGCATAGTTCAAATCACAAAGGAGATTTAGAACCTTAAGAATTTGTCTACAAATGTTAAACGTCCCACCACTGTGAACATCAGAAGCTTCATATTGTGAATTTAATGCAAACTGATTAAGCTTTCTTTTCCTGAGTCTGAAGAGAACCTGAACTCCTATCTGAATTTGATTTCAATTCCATTTATTATGAATGCTAGTGTCTGAAGGATAAATCTAAATGGACTTCACCTGTATTTGTTGGAGAGACTGGTCTGTCTCGTGACACTCTGACTTCAGAAATCATCTCTGGACCCAGTCTATCTATTTCAGTGTTCATTTTATGGAACATTATGGGGAATAATTGAAAACCATTCTCATTTACATTATTGTATGTTATTTGACCTTCCTCAAGAGCATTGGGACAACTCCAAGCACACCACTCAGCTTTGAATACTGGCACTTGTGAGCCCATTCTTACACCCTGGTGAGATGATTAATGTACCTTGGAAAATACCTAATGGCTTGAAACACTTTCGATGCAGCTCCTTATAGGAGAAAACCAGGATAATGTGAGATGTAATTTATGGGTATGAAATGGAGAAGCTGAAATAGAGAAATGCATTCAGAAGTATTGACAGGATATCTGCAGTGCTTGAGATCTACACAGCAGAATTTAAAAGCATGCGTGAAATAGAGTGCTGTTGGAAGACATCCCAAATACATGGAGACACCTGGCTGACAATGATGTTCTTTCTATAAAGACTGGTGGAAGGAACATGAAGAGATTTCTCTAGTCAAAATATTGACCTGAAACCTTGCCTGTTGTTAGAAGATGTGAAGTACTGGATGTATATGACACCAAAATGTCCTAAGTTGAGTTTATTGGTTGTTCACATAATTATCCTTTCTTGCCAGGCTAAAGCTCTTACTTCAGCTGAAGAGCTCAGATAGTTCTTCTCATAGAAACAAAATGTCAAAAAGAGAAAAAATAAAAAGGAAGAAAAACATAATCTTCTTTCAAATCAGTATATGCATGTCTGCCAGGTTTTTGCCTCTCTTGGTTACTTAGTGCCTCTTGAGACCCTCCATAAAATACTTTGAAGCAAGAAGGCCACATGAAAATACTCATATACCAAAATGTTTGGAGCTGTCATTCCTTCTTCTTGAATACTGGGCTTCTTTTGTAGTAAAAGAGGGGAAATATGTTAACTGGCCCACACTCTGATTAAGAGTGCGAGAAAATGGCTAGAAAGCCGAGTGCGTTTATTTGTATTTCATTTTTATGCTGAAGTTCACGATCTCAATGGCATTCTTTATTGGCATTTATTAATTTTGGTGTCTCTAATTCTTTAAGTTTATAATGGTGATATTAAAACATCTGTTCTAAGTAATAGCATAGTTCCGTGATTCATTTTTTAATATTAGGGCATGACAGATACTGCTGATCAGCCCACTGTGGACGCCCTTGATGTAACTTCAAAGTACATCGTAAGTTCAGTATAAAACACTCCAACAAGTAATTTCAATATCGAGTCTTCCATGTGCTCAAAGATATTCCCACTCTTGTAATTACAATCTTGTCCCCATTTTCAAAAGCCTAAGAGACAAATGAATTTTTGTTAAATGCCCTAAATCATCACTTATTTGCCTGAAGTTGTTAATGATGGGTCATATTCTTTTCACACAGACAGAGCAGAGCATTATTTCTAGAATCCTCCTGTTGACTTCAGTACTGGCAATATACATCGATTGTCACTGACAATTTGTCATTAATTGTAGAATTTCTAACACTTTCTCCATTGTTCCAAAAATAACATCTTGCTGTAGTGCTCATATCACTGTCAGTTTATCAAAGAACAACTTCCAATTGAAAAGCCATGAGATGTTATTAGCCTGTATTGTACACAAAAGTTAAAAGCAATGTGTCATCTGGAAGGCAGAATACATTACACTCCAACCGTGTCATCAGGAAGGGGGATGAGAATCCCCCCCAAAAAATAGTGCAGTCAATGGGCTTATTCAGCCCATCTCTAAGTATCATCAGTATCTTTTATTATTGCCATTATTATTATAGCACGTTGGGTATTTTTTCTTCCATTCAACAAAAAAAATGTAATAATCAGGTTCTTTTTATTGGCTTGAGACTATCTAGGGGTGACACAGAGGATCTTTTATAATGAAAAACTACTGAGAGGTGCAGCCACTTTTGGCAAGGTTAAATTATGAAAGCAATTCTACCAAACAAAATTCATGAGTCACAAACATGCTGCCATTGCAAGAAAAAAAGAAGAAATAAGGCAGACAAAACACAGCCTCCCCTTCCTCTATATGTAGCATACAAATTGGTACAGATCCCTGGTTATTACATGCAGACTTCAGGACCTGCTGAGTTAACTGCTTCTCTGCCATTGTTCACACATAGCTGGGAACTGAGATTGTTCCCTTGAAATGTTTTGGAAAGGGAATATAGGTGATGAAGGTGTCCTCTAGTCCTAGCTGAAACTACTGCATCTTTAGTGGGGAGGAGGTAAGTTAAGTAGAAAATGGCTGTTTTTTAAAGAATATGCTGATGTCAAATTAGTCTGAAAATCATAAAGGTGTAAAAAAGACGAATCTCTGACTTCTGTTACATTTTCCAATGCTTTTATGGTGGGACTTTTTTGAGGCTTTTCAACAGGCTTCCTTTACAACAACGTATCAGTCTGTGAACAAAACACTAATTTGTGTCACAGGGTGCCATTAGTAGTGCAAGCAGTCAGTAAGTGAAGTTGGTTGAGAGATTTGTACTGCTCAGTAACAATGGGATGTGACTATCTGACTTTCACATGTTCTGCACAATATATTCAATTTTACCTTTTTCTTTTCCCTTCTCCCTGTTCAACCAGGTCACAATACCACAAAATCAATCCTCAAGGTTTGCCAGTTACAGAAGCAGATATCTGAGCACCACCAGCTAAAGAAGAAAAAGGTAGGAAACTACAGATTTCTTCTGATGAAGGTTTTCTTGAGTGCAGTTAGAGAAACCCACAGACTGTTATCTTCTGCTTCACAATATGTAAATATGCAGTGTTATATTGAACAAAACAGAAAGAAATTACTCATCAAGAAATTCCTCAGTAAGCATGTAATTAGAAATGCATTCCAAATCAGAAAGCAGCCAGAAACTGCAGAAATCCACATCTAGCAGTAAACAGCTTACATCTGCTTTAGGATAAATATTCTGCTCTGCTGCAAGAATTTAAAAGAAAAAAAGAGAAATACAGTTCACAGTACCTGTGGTTACAGACAGCAGCTACGCTGATCTTGAGACACCCAAAGAATCTGTTTGTGTTTAAAGATCCGTGTTTCAAAGAAGAAGAATTGATCTTCACTGATACCAGCCTGTGAAGCTCTGACCTCTGTTTTCATCAGCAAGCTTTTCTAGAAGGCAACTGAGAGTCAAAAGAAAGCCTTGCTGTGAGATCTACCAAACTCACTGTGACCTTAATTCAGTTGGGAGTTTAACTACAGCACCTTTACTGGGAGTGCAGTCCCTCCTATACTGCCTAGAAGATCCACAGAAAGTTACACACTGAGGCCAGGCATTTGACAAAGCTTGTCTGCTCCCAAAACGTAGAAGATACCTCTATGGAAATGCATGAATGTAAACATATTCCACATCAGGATGAAAGCTCTGACCAAGAGTTAGTTCTGGGTGGGAAAAAGGGTTCTGGTGAGTACTTAACACTGCACAGTAGCATTTGCTCTCAATATATCCTCTCACCCTACCTCGTTCCCTGATCATGGTGTTCATGAAAAAAACATGGAATAGACTCTGATGGCTGCAGCTAAATCTTTCAAGTCTATAATGAACCCAAACTGCATCTTCAGCTTATTGAATTGAGCATTACGGACAGATCCTGTGCTGTTGAACAGATCATACACATCAGCAAAGGCTTTCCAGGCAATCTGAATCCATCCATCACTATGTTTCCCTAAGCTCTGCTCACTGATTTACTGAGAAGCTCTTGGCATCTTACAAAGTTCTCCATCTCAAAGTTGTGAGTCTCACCTATCTCCTTCCTGATTTTGGCAAGAAAATCATGAGTAAATAATGTCACTCCAAACCCATGCTTCAGCCAGAGGGATATAATTTCCCATCTTCTATCAAACATATTACAATCCACTGAACACTGAAAAAACTTATCCTGGATTTCTTGCCTGTAGCTGTAAAAAGTAGAGTGTCAATTCTACTACTTGTGACAACACCCTTGAGGAACTCACCATAAGGCTAACTTTAGCCTTTCTAAGTAGTAAAAGTAGAAGTAGTAATTCAGACACAGCTTTTTTTGATGTAGGCAAGGGTATGGAATTGCATAAATGATGTTAATGATACTGGTTAATGAAATCCTTCTGTCAACAGATAAAGAATTTTATTAGAGGCCTCCCAAATCCTTTTGCAACATCTGCTATTGTCAAGCATAAAATACTGCTCCTTACCTGAGACATATAGCCAGGATCCAGAACAATGTATTAAAATGGCTTGACATCTTTCACCTGCATTCAGACAAGAAACTGCATTTCCATTTCTATGCTACTCATCTGCAGATTACCACTAATAACAATTATTTCTTTAGCTTTAATCAGCAACCAGGTGAAATGGGCAAATAGCAATGACTTTAGACTCAGGAACATAAAAAAGACAAACTGTTCTCATTGCTAACTCCATCTGATCTTACCAGCATTAAGAAAATGGTCTTCTGTGGTTTATCCTTTCAATATGTTTTACATTATGGTCATTTGTGATGTACCTCTTCTTTCATTCCTTTCTCAGGAAAAAAGGGAGTACTGAAGTACTTCCTTTTTGGGTTTTCTATTTTATTTCCTCCAGCTTGATGTCAATATACCAGAGCATATTGAATATTGTCCCAGCTCAAAAAGAAGGGTTATGAGACCTGGGATGGTGCCTGTCCACAACAGCTTATAAGACCCTTTCAACCATGCACCAAAAAAGCTGAACAAGGAGCATTATGATTTGAAGTCTGATACCTCCACCAGCAGTGATGGGTCAGTAGAGTGACCTGGAGGCACAGATTCCTACTCCCTTATCTTGAATGAGGTCTTCCTGGGGTTGTTCCTATAGGTAGATAGATGGCATTTTCACTGGCTCTTGTGGAGAATATAACAAGGTGGGAATCTTTTACCACTTACTTCACTTCTCTTATAAGAAGCTTCATGTCCCATGACAGGGGTAATAAACCACCATCAGAACAAAACAGGAACTAGGCTCTTGCTTTACTTTGCTCCTTTGAAAATATTAGCTTGGGTTCTGCTTTCCTGTGATTTCTGTGGTGCATATTTTTTCTCGCTGCCATTTTTCTTCTCACCTGAAACAGTGGTCTCTCTAGGATCATTTATCCTACAAACAGATGCTTTTGTTGGGAGCACAAATCCTGCTAGAATCTCTTGATAGCTAAACAAAAGCCTTTGTGATTCCACACTTGCATTTTTTGTTGCTTTTGTCTGTTTGTTTGGGGTTTTTTTGTGTGCTGCCTACATGAGGCTCCATCTAGGACAATTTTCAGTAATAATATATTTACTTTAACTAGTGAGGGAAGATTAGACAAAATTATTAAGACAAGACTCTTGTTCCAGGGAGAGACTGATATCATAGAATCATAGAGTGGTTTGGGTTGAAAAGGACTTTAAGATCATTTAGTTCCAACCCCCCCCCGCCATATTCTTTAGTTCCAACCCCCCCGCCATATCCTTTTAATAATAAAATATTTTTAGACAAAAAGTTCTTTTTTTCTTGTTTTCTTTTCTTCTTCTTAGGATATTAGCAAGTGTCGTGGAAAAGAGTAATCTGAAAGGAACTAAAAAAGGACATTCACCTGTAGTTTTAGTGATGTTCCAGATGTTGACAGTCTCACCCTCTCTATTCAGCACAGTTTTGTCTTACTGCTCACATTGCACATGGAGTGGTAGTTTTCCCACAGAGGACTTGTCCAGTGCATAGGGCTAATGCTAAGTTTACATCTTCTCCAATTATAAGAGGGCCATTAAGTTCAGATAATGTGAGATATAAATGTAAGAGGAATTCTAGGGAAATCATAATTAGGTCCAGAGACATTATGAGTTTAATGACTGAGATTTAATTTTAGTTTTCAGGATTATAAATTGAGAATCCTTATCTGGCTCATCTTCTTTTTTTTCCTTAATTAATTGGAAATTTATTTCCAAGCAATTAAGGCAAAGATTCTTTTCAATCCCTAAGTGTTTGTGAGCTATGTACTGATGTTCTCCACCTTGTTTTCAAACTCTGCCCTGCTAATTTATTTGAGCTTTTCCTGATAACATTATAATGCCTATGTGTGTTTTTATAGAAAGAGAGCAATCTTCACTTCAGTTTAGATATTCTGCAGGAAATTAAGTTGCTCAGGACTTAGAACCATAGCTTTTCATAAATGCTGATAGATTAGAAAGCTGGTCTATTACAAAACCATACAGAAGAAACAAAATGAAGAAGTGGCATCATGCTGCAAGTGTCCAAAAAAAGTAACTTGCTGAGATCTCCTGTTGTGGTGGTTTATGGGTTCTAGGTTACATATCTTAGCAAGTAAAACTGTCCCACTTCTGAGCACTTGGGCTGTGACTCATTTCATTTGACTCTAGCAATGTATGTGTTAGGTGTTTATCCTAAATCAATCATCTTCACTCTCAAGTGACGAGTGACATCTCCAAGGGAAGCTGATCTCCTTCAATGCAATAGCTCTTTGCATTTCATATCTTGATGTCAGAGGAATGATTCTATGTGCTAAACCTACATGCTACCTGGGTGCTGAGGTGTGATCTCCAGTGGGTTGGTACACCCATACAGGAACTCAGCTCTTGGGTCCCCTGTTTGTCACCACACAAGGAGATCCAACCTCCCCCTTCACATCTGGATGTATGTAAGAAGTGAGAGCTAGTGCATTATTTTTTCCTCCTGAAGTGCTGCTCTAATCAAATATAAATGCTGCATCGCCCTGAGTAGTAACCAAGCATACAGCATAGAAGACAGTCACTATGCCGAAAGACTGAAACCACATGAAAAAAGATTTTGGAAGTAGAAGTTGCTTTTGCCTTTATTTTCCAGAGCAGGATCACATCTACCGTAGGACTGACTATCTCCAACTCTCTAGTTTCACTTCTCTATATCATAGCACTGAAATGCCCACTCTTCCATTTGCTATTGCTTTCAAGAAATACCATTAAATATGCTCTGGGGTCCCAAGTCAGAAGCAACACTTTGGCCAAAAAATCCAGCCATAGCACAGGGCCCCTGGTTCCAAGGTAGAGAGGTTGTGACTGAATGAAGAAGAGCATACAATGTCAGCTTGGCTCTCTTTCTCTCATCACTGTCACTCTACTATTGTTCAGGACATGTCTTGCAGAATAGAGAGTATGATAAGAAAACATCACCCTTCCCCTCCAAATTCATGGTGCTGAAGTACGCATGCGCTGTCTTTGTTTGCCAAAACAGTTTGAGAATTTTCATAGAATCAGAGAGACCACATTGCAAGGCACCTCAATGTGGTCTGATAATCTGATCCAATCTATCTTGGCAAAGCATGATCCAGACTAGATGTCATAGAATCATAGAATAATAGAATAGTTTGGGTTGGAAAGGACCTTAAGCTCATCCAGTTACAACCCCCCTGCCATGGGCAGGGACACCCCACACTAAACCATGTCACCCGAGGCTCTGTCCAACCTGGACTTGAACACCGCCAGGGATGGAGCATTCACAACTTCCCTGGGCAACCCATTCCAGTGCCTCACCACCCTCACAGTAAAGAATTTCTTCCTTAGATCCAATCTAAACTTCCCCTGTTTAAGTTTGAACCCGTTACCCCTTGTCCTGTCACTACAGTCGCTAATGAAGAGTCCATCCCCCGCATCCTTGTAGGCCCCCTTCAGATACTGGAAGGCTGCTCTGAGGTCTCCACGCAGCCTTCTCTTCTCCAGGCTGAACAGCCCCAACTTTCTCAGCCTGTCTTCATACAAGAGGTGCTCCAGTCCCCTGATCATCCTCATGGCCTCCTCTGGACATGTTCCAACAGTTCCATGTCCTTTTTATGTTGAGGACACCAGAACTGCACACAATACTCCAAGTGAGGTCTCATGAGAGCAGAGTAGACGGGCAGGATCACCTCCTTAATATGCTCGCATGAGGAACACCTTGTTTCTTATGCTTTATGCCTGCCTTCATCTCAATTAGATGCATCTTCCGGAGGCCACTCTCTTTTCTACAAACATGCATTCTTCCCTTAATTGCCTTCTAATCAGAGATATTTCTCAAGATTTCCTGAAGAATCATCTTTCTGAGAATCTGCTGTGCATTGACACCAGCTTCTCAGGCTTCTGCGAGGTTTTGTGTTATAGACACAGGCTTTAGGCATTTATCATTGCAGCTATTTTTAAAGCACCTTTGCCTGAGACCTGACATCTCAGTTGCAAGACAGAAATGAGACTTCTTGCTTTCAGTCACTACTGGCCTCTATTTCTTTCTATTTTCTTGCTTTGTTTGAAAAGTACAAGTAAATTCCAAGTTTAAGTAGGTTTTTCTCTTTATGTGGTCCTCTTTTTGGCTTCTGTAGCTCATTCAAATGATTAGTCTTCCCTCTAAATTACAAACCATCTATAACAATGGTAGTAATAGTAGCTAGGAGTTCAAATGATGGATCACTACATCATTATACTTTGTCTTGAAATATGGTTAGAAATATGCTCACAGGTAGGAATATGAGTCCTGCCCAGCAGGATTTCTGATTAGCTTATAAGGTAAGAAACAGCAGATGGATTTGCAAAGGAGAACACAAGGCAGTAATTAAAGTAGCAATTGCAATAATCTTTTACATTTCTTTTTAAATATAATATAACTAATCTGTATTTTTTTGTTATATTTAGCACCATTTTGGTCTACTACTGCTGAAATATTGTGGACTCCATCAGGCAGATCATCAGCTGAAGTAAATTATTGTAACACCATGGGTATCAATTAAATTTACTGGCTTAGTTGCTGAAGATCTGCACCTTCGCTTTTTAGTAAGATTTTGTGATATTATACATTGCCAGAGTGATTACACATTGTGATTTTCATCTTTTCCATTTACCATGTACAATCAGTAAAAAAACAAATCATGTTATTTCAGGAAATATATGAATAGTTAACAGAGAGTCTAAGATGTAGTCACATAGTCACAGACTCCTGCAGCAACGGCAACAGTTTGCTATCACTGTTCACCTCTTCATCACTGTGCCCTCCAAGATATAGCAGCTGAATATGGGTGGTTCCTATTCTTCTTTAGACAAAGGAAAATATATCCATTCTCCCCTTTGCAAAGGATATATAAACTGAAACTATTGAAGTTGTTTTCCATGAGTCTGTTTCAGTTTGCACTTAAATGAATTTGGAGGGTTCACATGACCATTTCCATGTGTTAGTTGAAAGGATGTAACAAACCTCTTAGGGTGTCCTGGGTTCAGCAGCAGCAGTCAGTTTTTCTTCTTCTTAGTAGCTGGTGCAGCGCTGTGGTTTTGACTTTCGGCCTGGGAAAAATACTGATAAAGCCGATGTTTTCAGTTACTGGTCAGAATGTTTACCCTGACCAAGGACTTTGTGAGTCTCATGCTCTGCCAGGGAGGAGGAGAAGCCGGGAGGAAGCAGGGACAGGACACCTGACCCAAACTAGCCAAAGAGGTATTCCATATCACAGCACGTCATGCCCGGGGATGTAGAATGGAGAGTCCCCGGAAGGGCTGGATCATGGCAGGGTGGGGGTGAGGTACCGGTTGGTGAGCGGTTGTATTCTCTTGCTTGTTATTTCCTTTATCATTATTACTATTAGTGGTAGCAGTAGTGATTTGTGTTATACCTTAGTTATTAAACTGTTCTTATCTCAACCTGTGGGAGCTGCATTCTTTTGATTCTCCTCCCCGTCCCTCCAGGAGCGGAGGGAAGAAAGGTGGGGGGGGGGGGAAGTGGACTGCGTGGTTCTGATTTACGGCCTGGGCTTAAACCACGACATAGGGTCATCAACCGCAGAAACTATTACGGATATTCCAGTGAAAAAAAACCTTCCAGTATCTGAAGGGGGCCTACAAGGATGCTGGAGAGGGACTTTTCATCGGGGACTGCAGTGACAGGACAAGGGGTAATGGGCTCAAACTGAAACAAGGGAAGTTCAAGTTAGATATAAGGAAGAAGTTCTTTACCGTGAGGGTGGTGAGGCACTGGAATGGGTTGCCCAAAGAAGTGGTGAATGCTCCATCCCTGTTGGTGTTCAAGGCCAGGTTGGACAGAGCCTTGGGCAACATGGTTTAGAGTGAGGTGCCCCTGCCCATGGCAGGAGATTGAAACTGGCTGATCTTAAGGTTCTTTCCAACCCTAATCATTCAATGATTCCATTCTTCTATGACAATGCATTTAGCAAAGTCATAATAGTTATGTTTACACAGTAAACAAAACACATTAAAATGACAACACCTATGTGTCCTGTGAGCGCAAATGTGAAGATGTAACCAATTTTTCAATAGTGCAAAGAGGAAACATGCAGCTGTTCAGTGTGCTCTGCTCTGAAAAAAAAGAACTTACTATCCATTTGCAATGCATAAAGCCCTGCTGGTTCTTAGTGAAAATTTCTATGGAGAAAGCTTTGTTATAAAGGTATTTATGGAATCCAGCTAATATCACCACCATTACATGTTCTAATTAAATTTAGACAAGCTCTTCAAAGCAAAACCTGAACTCTGCAGTCCTCTTAGTTGAAGAGTTCAGAGATTCAGCCAGGGAGCTGCCAATTTGTTTTCTTATATAACATCAACTTAACACCCCTTCGTGGCACACATGTTTTATCCTCTCCATGGGATCTGTTTGATTGTTTCTTGTTTTGTTTATGAAATTTACAGCAGGTTTCTTTTGGTTGGTTTGGGTTTTTGTGGTGGAGCTTTTGTTTGTTTGCTCTTAATAGAGACAATCTTTGTTCTCAATTACACCAAGGCTCTTTCAGCACTACTTATAGCCCTCAGGTTGTGGACAACAAGCATTTTCCTTCAATTATTGATGATTATTCTATGCCTTCAGTTTAGGTAATTACAGCAAGCATAGGCAAATGATATTTTAGCTCTATTACTTGCAATTATGCAGATTCCAAGCATAGCATTTCATAACACATCAGAGTGGTGGTATTTCCTTTTCTGTTTGACAGACTATTTGAATGAATCTCGAAGCTTGAGTCAGTTGCCTGTTCAGAGGTTTCAAGTGGTATCCACAACACCCACAGATAGCTGAGACATCTTCCTGGGGCTGGCAGTGGTTACGCAGAACCTGTGGGATGACTGCTCGCCTGGAGCAGCAGCTGGAAATTGAGTGGAATTGCACATCAAATGCACTGGCACATCCATTCTGGGCACCTTTGTCCTGCCCTTTGCAGGTATGATTCAGTTTAAGGTAAAGACTCCTAGCTATAAGCGTCTACAAATAGATGATTACTTCTACTTTTGGTGTCAAAGTGTCCATTGTAATGTCCAGATTTAAGAGTGCTTGAATGTCATCTCCAATTGTGCACTCTGCTTTTCCTCTGGCTGCCACTCCCAAGGGTCATGTAGCTCCTAGAAGTTCTATGTCATAGGTTCTTGGGTAGTCTTAGGTACCTTTGAGTGTCTCAGGTGCCATTAGATACCTATCTATAGTCTTGCATGGTTCATCTGGTCAGCACAACCAATGGATCCTACAGAGCAATTCAGCTGATCAGCCAGCCTACTTTAGGGTTAGCTAATATGATCTCCTTCTCTGCTTGTATTGAGTAGTGGCAATTTTCAGACATTCTCAGGTAGGTATGGAGGCATTTGAGATAGCATAGACATATAGGGCTGGTAGATACAACATAGGACTTGTGAGATACCCAGACTCTTCTGGACCAGCAGTCAAACACCAGGCAAGAGACCCCACTGAATCTCAGATGCCAATAGATGTCCACATTTAGGTGATAGAACAAGGACCATAGATCACCATCAATTATGGTAAGAACCCAGTGGACATTAAGAAGTAGACCTCTAAGTGCAGTTGTCTTAAATTGGGTCCTACCCCCATCCATTATGTTTGGAAACATGATTAATATTGAAAACATGATATAAGGTGTGTTAAGTAAAACAGAACATGCAAGGTTCTCTGCTCTTGCCAATGTATTCTCCCTCTAGATCAATAAAAGCTATTACTTTTCTATTCTACACATTCAAGGTCAGGTTGGATGGGGCTCAGAGCAAGCTGATCTATTTGAAGATTCCCCTGTTCACTGCAGGAGGCTTGGATTAAATCTCCTTCAAAGGTCCCTTCCAACCCAAACCATTCTATGATTCTATGGTTTGCAGTGGGCTGACTCCAGCCAGGAGATAAATACTGACCCTGCCTTTCCCTCTGTCCCCTCTTTGAAGGGGGAAGGAATTGAAGGAAGGCAAAAGGACTTGTGGAATGAGATAATGACAGTTTCATAAGAAAAATGAAGGCTGTGTGTGCAAGCAAAGCAAAAATAGGAATTAATTCACTACCTCCCATCAGCAGGCAGATGTCCAGCCATTTCCTGAGAAGGATCTCAGCATGCATAACAACTGTTTGGAAAGACAAATGCCATAACTCTGAAATTCCTGCTTCATCCTCTTTTCCTCAAGTTTTAGTGCTGAATTTGATGCCATATGGTATAGAATAACTCTTTGGTCAGTTTGGGTCAGATCTTCTGGATAAGCTCCCTCCCAGCCTTTTGCTCACTCCCAACCTACTTGTTTAGGAGGATGGCGGAAGAGAGAGAGAAAGCCTTGACACTGTGCAAAAACTGTTCACCAATAGCCAAAACTCAGCCATATTATCCAGAACATCAGTATTCTTTCTGTAGATCCAAAGTAGTCTCCAGGTTTAGTTTAGGCAAATGTCACTTAGTAGAACAGAATTTGTCACAAAAATTTAGACTGCAGTCCTGCACAAGTACTGATGGGTGCCAATTTGTTATTGGATGTTCTAAGCATACTGTGACATGGCAAACATCCTGTCTGGATGATGAAACTACAATAAACTTGGGTATACCTAAATAAGACTGAAGTAATGACTGTAATGAGATAAAAAACTGGAGCTTTACTGCATCAACAGTTTCCTATGCTTTTCCTTTTTGTGGGAAAAATGTATTTCATTGGGGATTTACAATCACAGACATCTTTATCCACTGCATACTGACAAACTGGCCACCAGTCAGTTAAATGAAGAAATTAGTTGTTCTTTTCAGATTAAAGGGGCAGTTTAAATTTCCTTGTTAATACTAAGCATAAAACTGGGTTGATGTTGCTGAATGACCTAGTATCATATGACACATTAGAAACTAGGGAAATTACGATTGGATTACCCAGCACACTCTTGAATTGAGCTTTTCTGGCACAAGATTCCTGTTAATATGTCACTATTAATATGTCTTCTATGCCAGGGATGCTAAAACGAGGATAGAGGAGGAAAAAAAGTACAGAAAATGAGTTTATATTGAATTTGGGTAACTGACAGTGATCGCTATCAAATCACAGCTTAAATAATGCATTGTTCAGCAGCATAGACACTATACCGATGTCTTTAGAGCATTTTATGTGCACAGAGTAAAATCTCCTGCCTCTTTTTCAGTCTCCTTGTTTGGAATACAGATTCACACACTGAAACCATATCATTTAAAGACAAAACCAACAACAGCAACGATGAACACTTCAGTGGAACAAAATAGTGAAACAACCATGGCTCGCAGAGACTGAGTGGATACTCTATGTCCATCTAATTTTGACAGTATGTTCCATCCAAATTTAAGGTAGCAATGTGAATCCAGAGCATGTGGGTGAAATGACCTGATGGGCTCATACCTGATTTCAGGGAAGACCACTGAAAGTGAAACTTCTTAAGCATCCTGTGATGTTGACCATGACCCATTCAGACTGAGGAGAAAGAGAACATCTAGCATTGTCCCCTTTCCCCACATACTTGCTTATCATTGTTGATGTGCCTGGGCTTGCAACAAAGTCCTAGTACAGTTCTAAGCCCTGTCTTCCAGCAATTGCCAGCTACAACACTGGCAATTGGCACAACATGGCACTGCTCTCACTGGCCATGACACGAAGAATTTGCTAGCTGACTATGCAAGATGGGCAAATGTTGGGTGGGAGATGGAGAAATGACTTGCCAGAGTCAAAACAACAGAGGGCTTCACGCATTACCTTGCCAACTTCCCCTGAAGGATCCTGCTTGCTAAGCGCATTAGAGTTCACAGCAGAATTTGGACTCTAAATAAATAACCTTAGTAGCACAAAAGTATATTAATTTGCTCTGAAAACTCTATTAAATGTAGAAATAGTAGCACAAAAGTGTATTAATTCTGACAAGAATGCATAGAAACAACAGCAATTTATTAATTTGGAAAGAAGCAAGCCAAAATTCTTGTAATTAAGGTAAACGAGGCCAAGAGGAACATTATAAACTAGATCCTTTCTGTTTCATGTACTAATCACAGATGATCAAGGAACTCTACAACCATGAGGAACTGGCAGTCACATATCAGTGATATTTGATATAAGTGCACTATAATAACAGCCGTAATAATACTACAGCTACTACACTGGATAATAGTAACATCTAGTCCTTGTATCTAAAATCAAGCCCCTCATATCAGTGGGTAGAACTCTACCAGTGTCAATGAACTGTGGATGGCACGGATTTGCCCATTTCACTTCAATATGCTTTAAGGGATATACTTTTCCTTATGAAAACTAATAGATATTAAGATGAATAAAAAGACACTGCTGTTTTTCAAGCTGTTTTGTGTCCTGGTATTTTCTCCTTTTTTAGAGAAATAAAGACAGAAAAAAAGAAATTTAAGATGTTTGGCTCATCTCCAACATGTGTTGACAATCCAGCCATGGAAATACATATGCCCAAATGGTTTTCAACCTGTACAGACTTGCACTGCCAACATAGATGTTTGAAATGCCAGTAGCAGAGGAAGGAAACGCTCTCAAATATGGAGTTTATTTGGTTCACAGTTTCAATGCACTCCTCGCCAGAGGTTTATCTTGTAATGAAGACTCAGGTACATAATTTAATGTTTTACATCAATTCTATTGCAAGACTGACATTTGAAGAACAAAAAAATTAAATAAAATTCTTAAGAACATAACCTGACAATAAGCTGACACTGACATTTAAATTAATTGACTTGATTTAAGCATCTACTGTAAAAGTTGTGATGGCAATCATTGCCCTGGTTCTATCTTTTTCCTTCTGATTTTGCTTGTGCAAAGGCAGAAATAGAAGTTATAATTTGCTAAGTTTTAAGGCATTCAGAAATCATTTATACACTGAAGGTGTCTATTAAGAAAAACTCTATTATATTTCTTGCGATGAATATATTGTGATAAGACTGCAGCATGCAACATTTATGAAAGCAATGTAAAGCAAGTGTCAGAGCCAGATAACAGAGGCTAAACAAACTTTGATTACCAGTGAAAACCTCAAAATTGGTGAGGGTACAATTAAATTCTAGCTAGCAGGTTATTCAAATTGAGAATAATATGAAAGAGAAAGCTAACTTTGTCAAAATAGTAGCACGTAAATGACATTCTGACTGACTTTTAACAATTAGTCCTGAAGATAATTACCCAATAGTTATTATTTGGGTAATCTAGTAATTATAAATATTATTTCTATTTGTAGTCTTACAGTTAAGATTAGTTTTTTTTCATCTAAGGATATGACTAAAAGAATGTGACTCCTTAGTGATGTATAAATAATGTATATCATAATGTCAGTAAAAACTAAGCCGTATAGAGGATATGATGATCCCCTTTTAAGTGCTCATGCAACATCCAAAAAGGCATACACAGATGTATATTCTCTGGGTTGTAGATGGAGGGAGGACCCTAATTCAGTGGGTCTGAATGAGATAAGAGAATGAGAAATCACACGCTGCTAAGCAGAGGTTCCTTAAGCAAACAAAAAAACCTCAATACCAATATCTAAAGACAACTCAGATCGACAGAGTTCCCCTACCTGTCACAGGACAGATTTTAAGAAGAAGGATTTCTTCTTACGTTCAAATTTATTTCTTCATTTCTTCTTACATTACAAACTTACATTCAGGCAGAAAGGATTGAGATGTAGTCTGTCTACTGTTTCTCTTCTGAAACCACAGTGAATGGAAGTTATTGAACGTGAGTTATATGCACACTCTTCAATCAAAAATGGTTGAATGATGGACTAAGAGCTAGTGACTGTAAACTTACTTGGAGTGATGGGCTTATGCTATCTGCAGTGCTGCTCACTGTTTCACGAAAAACAGTTCTGTGGGATTTCAAGTGTTGATGGGAATAATGCAATAAGGAAAGAGTATCTCTCATAATGAAAACTGCAAAAGACAGGATTTGGTTATGTCCTGCTTTCAGCTAGTACGGGTATTTTTCTTCTTAGCTGCTATGGTGCTGTGTTTTAGCTTTAGTCTGGGGGGCAAGGAGACAAGGGAGGCACAATAAATAGTTCAGGAACAGACAAGAGAGTTGAAATGGGAGGAAAAAATACTACTCCAAAAATGAAATGCATTCTTAGTTGGACTATGAAACTCCTTGCCATAGAATACTATTGAAGCAGGAGTATATCATGGTTCAGAAACAATATTTCAGTGGTCATCAGAAAAATCATATTGCTAATTATTAATTTGATGAATATCTTATGTTGCTTGTCAACTATTTATTCCATAATGGATTATTGTCAGCAAACATTTGCTTTTCAAGATGTCTGATATCTACTGTTATTCTTGCTGTAAGTGAACAAGATCGTTGATAAACATACGTCTTTACTGAAAAGACTTTGGAATTACCTTTCAAGACTTCCACAGAAATGAAACCAAACTCCCTAAGGAAAGATGGTGGCCATTATGACTGAGACAGCAGGTGTTTAAAATTGTTCCTGCTGAGCACAGTACAGGATTAAAATTAGTAGGTTGGGAAAGTTATAAGAACACATTTTGCTGAACAGAGAGGTAATATGATAAACTGAGGCATTTTCCAATTATCTTGAAGTGAACACAAGCTACAGCTCCTTCCTAAACCACATTTGAAAGCTTCACTGAACATTTCTTGATGATCAAGTAACTTTTTAATGTACTAGAAAGCAAGTTTTAGTTTCTTCACACTCTCAGTGTGCTCAAGGATAGATGACAACATGAAAATACAGGGACGACCACTGGCAACCAAAAATGTAATTACCTTCCAGAAAGTTTAGTGTTTTATTTTCCCTTTCTTATTCCCTAATGAAAAAGAGCTAAGCAGGGGAAAAAAACACCATGTGACCGTGTTCAAAGTGGTCTGAATTTTGGCTAAGTCAGACAAAACGAAGAAATAATGTTTCATAGACTCAATGTGGATAATATGTCCTGAGGGGTTTGCACAGTTACTCGTTCAGTAAGTAAGGTCAAATTATGTTTGAGGCAGGGACATTTAGCATAAAAACAGTATTAATAATTCATGTGACAAGGCAAGTGGTGGAACGATAAGATAGAGTGATGGGGAAAAACAGCAAACCTAAAAAACAACAGAACTCAACCACTAGACAGAAACGAAGGAAGAAAAAGCTCAGATAAACAAAAAAGCCAAGAGGATAGAGAGGTTAAAATACCGATTAAGACTTTTCTTCCAAATGCCCACACAGATTCAGTCTTACAATATGACAGTGAGTCTGGTTTCTGTTATTTTCTTGCTGGTTATCTCAAGCCAAAATGACTCAGTGCAGAACCTCATATCGTATCTTACCAACAAACTACTTACTGTTTATCTTCACTGAAGCATAATAGAGAGAAAAAAAGCTCTCTGGATAAATAAATACAGTAGTACTGTGTTAGGGAGAGGTGGACATGGTGCTCCAGGTCTGAAAAAAAAGAGGGATTTTGCCATCTTGGCCTTAAACTCCAAGCTTATTTCTGAAACTTTCTCAAAAGCCTGAAGTCTCCCATGAAATGTGTGTCTTGAGAGAGCTGAGTGAGCTGATGCGAACTAATTCTGTGCCTGTCTGAGAGCCAGAAACTAAGCCTTTTCTCAGCTTATGATGCCTAAGAAGCATTAGGAGTATTCACAGTATTCCTGAAACCAGAGTCCTCAAAATATGGTTTCTTCCAGCTGGCACACATTGCTGGGTCACATCCAGCTTTTCATCCCCAAGTCCTTCTCTGCAGGGCTGCTCCCAACCCTTTTATTCTCCAGTTGTATTGATACTGGGATTGCCCTGCCCCATGTGCAAGACCTTGCACTTGGCCTTGTTAAACCTTGTGAGGTTCATGTAAGCCTATTTATCAAGTTTGCACAGGTTTCTCTGAATGGCATCCTGTCCCTCAGGTGTGTCAACCGTACCACATAGCTTAATATTGTCTGCAAATGTGCTGAAGGTGCACTTGACATTGTTGTTACTGAAGATGAAGATACTATACATCACTGGTCCCAACATGGACCCATGAGGGACACTGTTTGCCCATCTGAAATTGACCTGCTGACCACTACCTTCTGTATTCGACCACCCAACCAATTTAGAGAGAAGGATGCTATGGATGACTATGTCAAAGGCTTTACAGTAGTCCAGATAGATGACATCCGTAGCTCTTCCCTTGTCCACTTATATAGTCACTCCATCATATAAGTCCATTAGGTTGGTCAGGCAGGACTTGCGCTTGTTGAAGCCATGTTGACTGCCCCTATATACCTCCCTGTCACCCTGGAAGCTATGTCAAGGCAGCTATGGATCTGCTCCATGATCCTACCAGGCACAGAGGTAAGGCTGACAGGCAGGTAGTTCCCAGGGTCCTACCTTTCAGCCTGACAACCCAGTTAATTTAATACCATGTAGTGTACCCATCTAGTGCATATATTCTCATTATGGCTACAAGGATGCTAAAGAAACTGTTAAGAACTTTTGTAAAGTCAATGTAAATTATTTAATCCCCCACTCTTCCCATGTCCACAGAGACAGACATTTCATCATTGAATGCAATCAGGCTGGTCAAGCATGATTTACCCTGATTTATTACCTGTGATTTATCCAGACTCTGAGTTTCCACTCACATTGTCCCTCATGTGCCTGCAAATAGCTTCTGGGTATAATACCTTTTAACAAGAAGCCCTGGAAAGTAGCTGGTAAGGCAAGCTTTGGGACACAGGTCTCAGCTATATGCTCCAACTACAAGAAGTTTCCACACTCTTCACCACAGCAGGGACAAGGATTTCATAAAGGTGGGATATCTTCCAACAAGGGGCAATCCGCAGTACAGCCTGCAGTTCGATTTTCAGTTTTTAAAGGACTTCTGTACTCCACAGTTCAGCACCTACAGAAAAAACTTACAATTCAAGACACATCCTTGCCTCAATCATTGTTTTTTGTGAATCCTGGGTTTAGATATTGAACTCACTGCACACTGACATTGACATTAGGGCTGTAATTCCTCCAACATGCCTGGGTATTACAGCGCCTAAATTTCCCACTTTAATCCTTACCACACTGATACTTCATCACTGTGTGCTTCTATGGTACTCACATAGTAGGCAGAATTGAGGGTGATATGAACATTTATTTTAATGATGACAAGAGTAGAGTTTGAAGCTGGAGTCAGAACACCAGACATATGTGTGCCTAAATAAATTTGCAGCCTTGAGTTAGACCCTCAGACTTCCCACACATTGTCAGGGCAGAGAATACATCTCAAAAGCAGTAAGCAGAGACAGGAGAGATTTTAAAATAGCAAACAGGAAATTCAAAGAAAGTAGCAAGTCTTAGATCTCCTGTACATCTGAGTTAGCAACGTGACTCCATACAGGAAGATGAGCCTCAGTTATGATGATTTATCTAAGTAAAGACTAGGGACAAGTTTCTTGTCCTGACACTTACCTGGATTTGGTTTTGAAGTTCCTGCTTACATCTTCACCACTGCATCTGCAGAGCACAGGATTGTGCATTTTAAAGATGCTTTTATTTGTGAGCATATCCAAAGCATATAAAAGTGATAAAATAACTCTTAGAGGTACTCCCTATCAAGTGTGAGTGCCTGGACAGTAATCAGAGGAGGGCTGTGCAGAGGGAGACATTTCTTGTTTTCAGTGGTCTGGGCTTACTTGAGTTAAAGCTGAACAAAAAGAAGAAATGCTTTGTCCTTTTCCTGCTCTGCATTTCTGTGGGTGATAAAACTTGAGCTGTGCTGCCAAAATAATCACAGCTCAAAAAGCTGCTTTAAGGGATGGGGATTATCTCAATTATCACAGTTCTTCCAAAGGTATGAGCATAGAGGACATCAGTCTGATAAGGCAAAAATCCTTGTATTTCTGTTCCCATATCTGTAAATTCTATAATACACCCAGAGGCACCAAATCGAGTCACACTCATGCTATGCCTTGCTCATGAAAGTAAAAGGTCAGGATTACTTGGTGTCCTGAAACCATGGAATTGTGACACCTAAGACCAGACAGTAAATTACCTGCCCCTTTGTTAGAGATAAAGGGACAGCTCTGCCACAGCAAAACAAAAAGCTTGCCCTGCCTGAGTCCCAGAAACTCTCCTGGTCCTAGGCCAGGATGTAGAAACACTCAAAGCCATCCTCTTGCATTGCAGCAGCCTTAAAACTGTGTGTACTGCAGTATTCACTGCCTTCCTTTCCAGATGAAGGTACAGACTGTGCTGAAGGGACTGTCAACAAGATGCATCTCACAGACAGCTCAGCTGTACCTGAGCATCCTGCGCATCTCTGATTGCAGCTCTTTGATGCACTGTGGAAAGATGATACCCAGTCAGCAGTGTAAGTGCACTGTCTCCAAGTTGGAGGATGTCTGCTTAATTGTGTTATGTGTGTCTTTCAGACAACATAAGAGCATTTGACTTAGTGTCTTCTTTATTCAGATACTTACAATATCATTACAACACTCTCCTATTTCTTCTGACTTCTGCTCCTGGATAATTAATGCTTGCAACCACACAAGAGCACATTATGGCCCTTCTATAAATGCTCTGAAGTTCATGTTAGTGGATGGAGTCACGATGTAGTTTGGACCAGCGACCACACGTGACCATAGTACTTTTACCTTCTGTGGGCTCCAGGCTGGCAAAGCTTAAAAGGTTTGACAGTGTCACTAAATTCCTGAACAGGCAGATGGGCAGAAACAATATATCAGGATCACTCCACTCAACATGAAAGTTGGATCCTGCTTGGCTGTTGCTTTTCTTCTCTTGTTATGCTTATCCAATTAAATAACTGTAAAAATGGGAAATGACATAATTGGTTGACTTGGTTTCTGGAAACATAACATATGTGGCTTTTGACCCAAACAGACTCAAGAAGCAAGCAGACAGTGGAAACAGAGCAAGACAGAATCTTGTATTAGACTGGAGTCAGTTGTTACAAAGGTAAAGGGGAAAGAAACTCAAAATGTGTATGTTTGAATTATTCTGACATCATTACAGAATCATTATAGAATGATTTGGGTTGGAAAGGACCTTAAGTTCATCTAGTTCCAACCCCCCTGCCATGGGCAGGGACACCTCACACTAAACCATGTCACCCAAGGCCTCATCCATCCTGGCCTTGAACACCGTCAAGGATGGAGCATTCACAACCTCCCTGGGCAACCCATTCCAGTGCCTCACCACCCTAACAGTAAAGAACTTCCTCCTTATATCCCATCCAAACTTCCCCTGTTTAAGTTTTAACCCGTCACCCCTTGTCCTGTCACTACAGTCCCTGATGAAGAGTCCCTCCCCAGCATCCTTGTAGGCCCCCTTCAGATACTGGAAGGCTGCTCTGAGGTCTCCACGCAGCCCTCTCTTCTCCAGGCTGAACAGCCCCAACTTTCTCAGCCTGTCTCCATACGGGAGGTGCTCCAGTCCCCTGATCATCCTCGTGGCCCTCCTCTGGACTTGTTCCAACAGTTTCATGTCCTTTTTATGTTGAGGACACCAGAACTGCACACAATGCTCCAAGTGAGGTCTAATGAGAGCAGAGGGGCAGGATCACCTCCTTCGACCTGCTGGTCACGCTCCTTTTGATGCAGCCCAGCACACAGCTGGTTTCTTGGCTGCAAGCGCGCACTGAACCTGGATCATGTTCATTTTCTCATCAACCAACAGCCCTGAGTCCTTCTCCACAGGGCTGCTCTTTTGCATTGCCAAATCCTTTGTGTTCAGGTTCCACAATTATACAATATTGTCAAATCCAATATAGAATAATTTACTAATCCTGCTTCTGTAGGGAACTCAGGCTGTCTCTGGGTAGATGCTGTAATCCTGTTCTCAGGTATAACTATTCTAATGATGCTGTGTCTTTTGAGGAACAAGATATTACCTTAGCCATTATACAAGAAACAGACATGAGCTGATTTGAGAGACTAATGGAAGATAAAACAGGCTGACGATTGCAAATTATAAAGCTGGGAAAACTGATGAAAAGAACTATCTTTTCACAGATCAAATACGGCTATTTGCAGGAAATATAACTGTAGAAAATAAGTAGGTTTCCTCTCTTACGTAGTGGTTCTGAGAAAGCATCCATGCTTGAGCAAGGCATCAAACCAGTGCATTTGCTGCTCTTCCACGGGACCAAATGCTGGTAAAATGAATAGTAGGCTGAAGGACAGTGTGTAAGTGACTGCTTAAAGCATCAATATTGTTCCCTTGGCCATTTTCTGAACCAACTTCTTTCTTTCCCTCCCTTTGTGAGGAAGGGGAAGAAAATAGCATAGTATATAACATTAAAATTACAATGAGGTGAAGGTAAGGGCACTTGGAAGTCTGGATCTGGCAGGCAGGCCAAATTCTTGAAGCAGCAGAAAGAATTATTGATAGGAGATATCAATAATGAATGCCAATAGGAGGCAAAAAACTGAGAGGAGGATGTGAGTGCAGGTTTGCACTGAAAAAAGAGGGATGGAGCATGCTTGGGCTAATGAAGCAGTGGATGCTGCACTAAAGGCAGGAGGTTACTTGCATTGACTTCCCTTTTGGCTTTGTAAATGTAGGGAGGAAGTGGAAAGATTATGGGATCTGGTTGGACTTGATGATCTTAATGGTCTTTTCCAACCTATTTGATTCTATGATTCCTTCTCCAGTGCTGCTGCTAGAGATACCTCTCCTGTTTTCTGTCTCACACTGAGACCAAGTTATTCAATGAGTGTCAGCTCTTTTAGAGAGAAAGCAATAATAAAATCTGCAGGTGCAGAAGGTGGAAGAGCAAAGTCAAAGTGCAGAGCTGGAGATGCAGTCACAGCACCAGCATCACAGGGAAGTGCTTCACTTCATGTTAGGCAAGGAGCGTAGTATGATTCTTGGAGGTGTCCCCATGCTGGCCATTGCATGAAAAGGACTGCAAATGTGTACGGCTGTTCTTGTGTGAAACTAGGTCCACAATACACACACATCATGTTAACCAGAAGACAGGATTTGTATGTTTTCTTCAAACAGGGCAACCACAACCTACCTCTCTCTTGACTTCTGTTCTGTAAATACTAGTACAGTTTGAATTACTGTTCATGCAAGGGTAAGAGAAGATTGTTCTTCTTAGTACTGTCCAATTAAGACTCATAATGACTAAAAAGAAATGGTTTCTATTCAGCTAGGACCCGATCCTGCTGCTATTGACATTTGAAGAGCTGAAGAACCAGTGCCTGTAGTTACCTTCATACATCTGGATCTCAGTGCAGTGCAGCAATTATCACATATATTTTAGCAACATCTTCAGAATCCCTGCATGTTCCAAATTCCACACAGAATTTCCTTGGAAATCTCACGTGATTTCCTCAAAGGGTTGTAGAAGCTTTGAACTTCCTCTTAGGATGAAAAGGTAATGAGCAGATTGCTGTCCTTGTTTTCTTTCGGTGTTTCTAAATAGGAATAAGAAAATAAAATTACATAATGGCTGATGCCTTTTTCAGAACTTTCCAGAAAACAAGGTTAAACCCCAGAATGTTGGTATTTTGGGAGAAATCATTCTTTAGTGAGTCACCTCTACTTACCTGACTCTTATGTCTTTTCCTGTTTGTTTCCAAGGGATGCTGATCCTCCTCCTCCAGTCTTCTGGATAGCACTGAAGATCTAAATACTTAAACCCAGATTGAACGTACCCATCAGAGTCTAAGACAGTCTTTGACAATGAAGGATGAGGATAAAACTATAAAGTTTGCCAAAGTGTAACTACAAGTCATATCAAGAAACCAGGATTTGAAAATCCAATCAATCTAAGGACTGAAACAATTAAAAGTGGTAGAAATACGTAAGGAAATGAGCTTCCAGCAGCTGTTGTAAGAAGACAGTATTCTTTACACACATTTTAAAATCACATATTTTAAATAGGTGTTTAATTTATAATATATATTCCTTGAGATTTTTGTCTTTCCTGTTCATTTTATGTTTAGACTCAGGTGAGAAAAGCTTGATATATGCCCTCAATGAATGGTATATTTTTCTGCTAATATAGTGTTTGCAACTGGATATCCTTTAGGGGAGATTTTCTAGAGTGCAATTTCCATGAAACTAGGGAGAATGGAATTACCTCCTACCTCAAGCTAAACTGAATTTATCTCTTACTAAAATCTCAGTTGTTTCTTAGTGTTGCAATGCTCTCTACTACTTGTGAGGGCTCGTTTTTACCCTTGAGAACTTCAGGGAACTTACCCCAGAGAAGAATTAGGTCATATAGGTTTTAAACAATGATTTAGACTTTAGTACCTAGAATAAAGGGCTGTAAAAAAAGTGTGATATCGTCTTGTCTGGGCATCACTGAGTGCCCTTTTGTGCCTTTTAGATATAGTTAAGTGCATATTATGTAGTGTTCATTCCCGAGAGCATCTTCCACAGTCCAGGTCCCTGCAGTGCCCAGGAGCATTTCCTGACACTCACCGTGCCACTTGCCTCACTTAATATCTTCCCATTACTCTTAGTTACAGCCCTTTGATTCACTTCTTTAAATCCTCACATTTTGCCTGCATAAACCTGCCATACATTTACAGGCAGATTCATGTTGTGTTATCCAACACACAAAAAGCACAGTACATGTTTTGGGCAGTGTCCTCACTTCAGGTTGTGAAAAGAAGTAGAGAGTAAACCTGAATAGGCTGCATTTGACTAGACGTGGATGTAATGAAGGGAGCCCAGGGTGCAGATCCTCTGACCCCAACATACATATCTGAAGGAAGTTGATAAAGTATATCCTAAAAGTACCCACTTCTCTCTGCTGTGTATAAGGAAGGTCTTCTCTAGTTAGCTTGTGTAAAAGTCCACACTGCAGATACCTAAAGTGAGGTGAGATTTATTCCACTCCATGTCACTGTGACAAACCATCCCACAAAACAGCAGTCTCAGGGTTTGAGTCCTCTCCAGCACTGATAAAATCAGAGTACAGGTAAAAGATCAACAGGGCCTCATCCCTCCTCATTGTCACTGCTACGTAGCCTGGATAGTCACCCCTATCACTGCATAGTTGTCATGATCCTACAGGGTGTTTAGTACTCACCAACTTGAGCATTCAATTCCACCAATTCCAGCCTGACAGCATCCAGCCATGGGCACAGAAGTAACCCCTGGGCTCATGGTGTTTAAGGGACAGTGTGAACAACTTGCAGCTTGCCTGGTCTAGCTTTGGGACATCTTATAAAGCCCATATTGCAGGTCTGACAAGACTTAAGATGTGCTTTAACAGATAAAAAGGCTATATGTACAGGCATTCTTTAATCTTACAGCTTCATAGAATCACAAAACAATGGTTTGTATTGGAAGGGACCTTAAAGCCCACCCAGTTCCAACTCCCTGCCACAGGCAGGGACACCTTCCACTAGACCAGGTTGCTCAAAGTAAAGGAAGAAGGAAAGTTAAGCACGTGTTTCGTATCTTAAAGTAGTGAATTAACTACACAGAACTGTATTCTACTCTTGCTAGCCATATAGGGAAAATAAACTGGCTTACCTGGCAGTCTGAAGCATCTTTTTTCTCCCCCTTAGCCAAGCTTTTTTGGTGAATGTTATCTATATCTTCAAGTGGAAGCAAGAGTTATTGTGGACAGCCAGGACCAAATGTTTTAGTATTGCTGCAGTGTTCTTACCATCCCTCTCTAACTTCAGCCTATGTAAAGATTACAGCATTTGCTATCATAACGCAATTTTAAGAGTAACTTTTTGTTTGCTGGAAGTCAAAAGGAGAAAAGGCCATTCCACAGCAATTACTTTTCCTGTGGTTTAGAAAGGACAATTTAGGTCGTGTTACTTAAAAATTTCCCCCCTAATATTTCAATTTTGCACTTCCTGCCCATCATATTTTGCTGAAGCTGCCTCAGATATTATTAAGAACTGTGTGTTGTGCTGTTCATCTGACCTAAAGGCACAAAGTACTTCTTATCACAGAAAAAGAAACTGCTTTTCTGTAAAAAAACATGTTCCTCAATGGGAAAACAAAAGCTAATACTGAGGTGAGCAGGTATTTTTAGGAACACATTGGATTTTTCTTTATGTTCAAGAATTCATCATTTTAGAAAAGAGAAGTTATATTTGTCAGCTTCGTGGCTTCCAAGCATCATATTAATCCTGACTTCTGGTGGATAATGTGACAGTGCCTCCACCCTTGATGAACCATTTAGTCTCTGCTCAGTCTAGTAAAGAGTCTTCAGACTCTCATTGCACTGTGATGTGGCTTTAGCTGATAAATCAGTCAGAGGAACCTTTTCCTCTCTACCCTCCCTTCACCACATTAATATTGATTATTTGGAAGTAAGGAGTCCCAGGGAGTGGAAGTGGATATGCCTCATTGCCTTGAACAATTCTTTTTCCTCTATTGGGACAGTACAAGGTAAATTAATAGTGTGCTTGCAGACACTAGAAAATGTTAATGTACTTGCTATTGATAGAGTGAAATAACATGAGTAACTCCAGCTGTACTTAAAACAAAGCATTAATTTTCCAAAGCCACCAGGATTTATGCATCTGGTCAGTGTAATATGTACAATCTTTGCCTTAAAATATTCAACATTGGTGGTTTTAAACGTGAGGCAGGATTTTATTGCCAGATGAAAGACAAAAGGGGATTTGAATTCATTGCTTAGGCTCCCAGGCTCTTGTTTGTCTTTAATCTAAGTCCATGCTCAATTTTGTGGATAAGAAGATGCCTTTTCTTCCAGGAAATAATGTATAGCAGCTTCATCCCCTGTGATCTTGTGGCTATGTAAAATGCATAGGAAATCTGTAGGTGAGAAAGCTGTGGGTTTGTTTATGTTTCAAGGAAAAAAGAGTTTCCATTCAAAAAAGATGTGTTGGCATGTGGGAAACTCCACTTTCACATCCATCCATTTGAATGGGAAATCATTACAGCCATTCTGGACTAAGTAGTAGGTGTGTTATAACAGAGTGTACCTCCACTAGTTGGAAACACAGATGGTATTTGAGGCACAAGGCTTTCTTGAAGTAGATTTAAAGCACTTGCAGTCCATTGCATGATTTTCTTCCATAGCTTTTCCTCTCTTTGGCGCACAAGGAGCATTTCCTATGCCATGATGGGAGCTTGGAGGAAATTGTGGGTGAATCTAATGACATGTTGGTGATGGATGCACACCTACAATGAGGTCTGGCAAGGATCACGACACAGCAGCACAGGCTGGCAGGCAGTGAAGGCATTGCCATGCAGGGTTGAAGCATTGCCATGTCACTGGTTCAATTCTGGCCCCATCAACTTCTTGTACAACTTTGTTCACCCATCTGAACTTAAAGTTGGAGTTTACTCATCTGTAACTCTGACGTAGTAACAAATTGTGGGTAGAACTCGAATCACAGCAAATTTGGCCCTGCTTTTCTCTTTGCACTCTGATCCTCATTTCTACAAATGTGTTCATAGTTCATAAACATTCGCAGAATAGCTCATGTAAACAAATTTTGTCTACGTGTTATTCATGCACTGTTTGCTTTGGTTGGGTAAGTCTCTCTATGTGTTACTTATGGTGGGTGAGCATCATAAAAGTCACATACTATTACTTCTGGTATCTGACTGGGTGACTGAATTTTCTAGACAGGAATGTAACAATGACAAATGTGGATAATGAATAGCAAGTAACAAACTATATAGAATGAATATTTGGAAGAATAATTATTTGTGCTGAAAAGCATGAAACTTTTAGGATTTGCCAGAATTTTTTCCTCCCAGACAAATAGATATTCATTTGACAGCTCATGAATGATAGATAATCTCATCTCACAAATAATGACAGTTCAAACCTCAATTAAAGAAGCTTCACAAAACCCCTGAGAGATCGGCAGCAATAATCATTTTGCATTACTAAAACTGATACGTGAATATTTTCCCAAAGAAGTTTGGCATTTGAGGGGTATTTCAATACCATTGAAAGAAAAGCACTACTACAAGTGAGTGAAAAATGCCATTATTGTACTTGTCACATTCCAGCATGCAACAAAATCAGATGAAGGACACTCAAGATACCAGTTCTGGTGGACTGATTAGGAAAACATCATTTACTTGTGGCAGGTCAGCCCAGAGCCTCTTCCAGACTCAGTGAATCCTGCAGTTACTTGACAGACTGCCAGCCCACAGAGCAAATGCCAAAAATTCCTTCTCACCATGTGCGAGTTAAATCACAGTTAAATCATTAACTATAGACACAAAGAACAGATAACCTGCACCTATCCAGCTTGTCAGGAGAGAGCAAAGCCTGGTTTCTGTTGTAGTGGTTACAGATTTATAAGTAGATCTTACAGAATTCATTACTTGCTCTTTGTACTAAGGTAACACCAGTCTCCAGGGTCATGCAGATGGCCATGGCACCTTTCTGTCTCTTTGATGGTCCAGTTCACAGCTGTAGAGTGCTGATAGCTCGAGTCCTAACCAGAGTCACATTTTTCTGTATGTACCTCAGATTTCTATGCACACCATAAGAGGAACCCCATAGCACAGGTTCCTTCACAGATGCATAACACAATGTTCACCTGAAAGAACTTGTGATCAAAGCATGAAGTTTATAGGAGCTCAGTTTTCATCATGCTACACTATTGTAGAGTTTTAAGTGATGCAGGATGGATGATGTGGTAAACCAAAGCATCTTGCAATCCTCCCAGTAATAGAATCACAGAATGGTTTGATTTGGAAGGGACCTTAAAGACCATCCCGTTCCAATCCCCTGCCATGGGCAGGGACACCTTCCACTAGACCAGGATGCTCCAAGCCCCATCCAACCTGGCCATGAGCACTGCCAGGGATGGGGCAGCCACAGCTTCTCGGACACCCTGTGCCAGTGCCTCAGCACCCTCACAGGGACAAACTTCTGCCTTATATCTAATCTAAATCTCCCCTCTTTCATGTTAAATCCTTTCTCCAAGTCCTATTTCTACATGCCCTCTTCAGCTTTCTTTTAGACCCCCTTCAGGTACTGGAAGGAGCCTTTATATTGGAGCACCTTGGATACCAACCTGCTGCACTCTTACCGTATATTTTTTCTCTGGAAGATAATAAGGAACTTCATTACCTACCTATTATCAGTTCCTCACTTTCTGTGCAGATCCTATAAAGCCCTACAATGCTTCAACCTGGTTTTAGACTTTGTACTCAAACTGAGAAAAAAAGGCTATCTCATTTAGGGCAACAATAAAGGCAAACATCCAAAGCCCCTCATGTTTTAAATGGACGCTTGAGTGCACAAATGCAAGTATGAACTGCGTTTTTGCTTGGGTACTCTGGGAGGAAAGAGAAAACACAAACACTTGGTGCACAGAAGGCAGTGACAAACATTAAGACTGAAGCTGGTCTGCTTCATGCCAGTGTTAACCTGAAACAAACTAGTGTTTATGCTGATATGAAGAGGATCAGTCTGAAACAAACCAGTGTTTATGCTGATATGAACAGGATCTGGATTAGGTGTGTTTTCTCTACAGCTTTCAATCTTTTATATACTTCTAATCAAAGATCTCTTTTCTGTGCTGCTCTACTGACAATCTTGCCCCAAACCCTAACAAACAGTTTCTACAGCCTAATATTTGCCCACAAGACAAGGATATAACCTTCGTATTAGCAAGACAACTTGTTAAACTAGATCAAGAAAATCCTGCTGGTCTCCCAGAGCTAACAGCAGCTCACTTTCTGATGCACTGTCAACTCTCCTGAGCCGGCTCTTCTCTCTTTCCCCAGTAGGTGAGCACACTTAGCAGCCTTCAAAGCAGCCAGGCTTCTTCCTTTTCTTTCTTTCTGTAGGTAAAGCTCCCCGTTCTAAAAGTAGAAAATAAAGCTGGGTAAGTTCCTATTAAGGCAACACAGCCCTGCTTAAAATCTCAAGGTATCAGTGCTCCTACCCTCTTGAACCTTTCCTACTCTTAACAGCTTCTGGTTTTCACTTTTCTTTTACAGCTTGAGCTTTTGAAAACTTACTCTTTTTTTTTCTCCCCCTCCTGTCTGGACACATTTTTCTTCCCTGAATGTTGAAATTCCCTTTCACTGCAGAGTGAAGGAGCTGATGTATGTTTGCAACTTCATCAGTTAAATTGTCACGCTTTTTTCCCCAGCCCGGGATGTACTAGGGAATAAAAAAGCTTAGGAATGACACAAAAATCTGTGCCATGGTACATGGGAAGAAAGCACCTTGTGCTTCCAGGGCTGCACTGGGAGTTAGACCCTACAGAGGGTCTATATTATTCTGGCATTGATTTCTGCTCTGACCTTTGGCCAGTTGTTAAATCCCTGATTTTCAAAGGTGCCGAATGACTGCCAGTAGGTAAAATCCTTTTCTTTTTAACTGAGGTCAGTAAGAGCTTTGCAGCTGGAAGCCAGGGTTTCATCTACTCACTTCAGTTGCAGCTGTGGATGTTCTGAAAATCATGCAGCTGGGGAGGTAAGACTCGGTGAGGGGAAAGGTTAAGTCAAAACCAAGTTGGATGCAGCTTTAGCGTGTTAAGTTACTTCAAGATATGATTCTACCCCAAATGTCAGACAGATTAGCGACAGATCGAATAAAGCAATGAATCACTTGTAAGTAAAAGCCAGGTAGTGAATGATTAATTAGAAATGAAATACAAGAGTTTAGTACCTGGCATAGGTCTTGTTAACAGGGGGGATTAAGAATTATCATATGATTTCACACCACAAAATAAGGCCATATGAAGCAGCTTGCACTACTGTGTTTTTGTGGGATGTGTCAGTGGTTTAAGCCCAGGCTGTAAATTAGAACCACGCAGTCTACTTCTCCCCACACTTTCTTGCCCCCGCTCCTGGAGGGATGGGAAGGAGAATTGAAAGAATGCAACTCCCACGGGTTGAGATAAGAACAGTTTAATAACTAAGGTATAACACAAATCACTACTGCTGCCACCAATAATAATAATGATAAAGGAAATAACAAGGGAAGAGAATACAACACTTCACCACTCGCAGACCGATACCGATACCTTGCCCCCCACCCAGCAGAGATCCAGCCCTTCCAGGTAACTCTCAGTTACCTCCTGGGCATGACGTGCTGTGGTATGGAATACCTCTTTGGCTAGTTTGGGTCAAGTGCCCTGTCTCTGCTTCCTCCCAGCTTCCCTCCTCCCTGGCAGAGCATGAGAGTCACAAAGTGCTTGGTCAGACTAAACATTTGAGCAGTAACTAAAAACATTGGTGTTATCAGCGCTGTTCGCAGGCCGAAAGTCAAAAAAACCAGCGCTGCACCAGCTACTAAGAAGGAGAAAAAATGACTGCTACTGCTGAACCGGGACAGATGACAACCAGTTTATCAGTGTGGATATGGCATCATCTATTAAGGAATGGATTCCATTTTGAAGCTTGAAATCCAAGACAAAAATAAAGTATCTGGAGTACTCCATGGGCTGGAAGAAGTCACTAGAATCTAATTAGAAATAATTACTCACTTGAAAGCTGAATTTCACATTTTTCTGCAGCCAAATACTGTTTATTCACGTCTTCTTTCTCTTACACGTATCGAGCAGTGGAGTGACCCTCATGACAAAATAATATAAGCAAAGCAGGCGAAAATCTTGTAAATTATTATCTTCCATTTAGTGCCAAAATAATGCTTAATTCAGCCCAACATCTGATTATGTATTTCTAACTGTGAGCTGCTTTGGCATTAAAATGACTGCATATACTGAAAGCTAAAAATAAGAGAATCTGCATTTCTGGATGAAGGCTGAATGGAACTGATCAACATGCAATGAGAGGGGACTTAACAATCAACATAAATACAATGAACAGTGCTGGAGACTGGGTATAACAAAAGGACAATCACCGCCCAACACACTAGCTGGGCTGTTTGCAATAAAGTAAGGAAAATATGCACTTTCTACTTCATGCCAAAGGATAGGAACTTCAGAGTATCGGGAAGCAAATCTCAGTCAGCATAAATTGCCATAGCTCCAATGACTTCAGAGTTGCTGAAATGATTATACTAGTAAAGAATTAGACCCTACCTGCTTGCCTAGTTTTTCATCTCAGAGAAATCAGGCAGAGCCTTCACAAACTGCAGAAATAAGAACACTTCCCACATCTACATTTAAATGCATCTTCTCTGCCCATCCCCAGTTATAAATAGGACTGGTTGACATTTTTCATTCACACTGCTTGTCATTAAAAAAAATGGCCTTTCAGTTTTTTCCTGAATATTCAGGCCCTGTTGATGTTTTGATTTGTTTGGGTTTTATTTCACCATGCTCTGACAGATAAAAATAAAAGCAACCTCTCCTCAACACAGACTTTTTTGCTCAATCTCTGCAATTGGTTTTAGTTTTTCACGAATATTTAGTGTTTCTCATCATCACAAGATGATGTAGGGCATTTTCCTACACTTTCCTAATCAGACATATCATAAATGTAATTCCAAAAGGGACTGAACATTTAGACAGCAACTAGGCCTAGGCTAATTTGATCATTAGCAATTGATAATCTAAACTGGCAATTTCTAGTGGGGATGTTAGCTTATATCAGATATCAGGAGGAAAACCAGCTACGTGATCAGATTCTGGCTGAGGTGAAGTTTTCTTCCTTGGCGCCCGCAGGGCTGGCAGTCCCAGATATAAAGCAGCAGAAAAGGGAGGTGATAGGTCTGACCCTGAATACTATTTCAGATCAATTCTTTGCAAGACTTTTAATGTTACTGAAAGTTAAGCTGCTTTATCTTCTGACTGGCTCTAATTACAAATATCAGTTGTGCTCTGATTCATTATTTTTCTTAATAGCATTTGTTTCCCTTCCCATGTTACTATTCCCTCAAGCTCTTTGCATTATCTTCCTGTCTCCACTGTCATCCATGATTCCTCCCCGTATAACATCACATGCAGATTTTATTAGGGTGCCTTTACTCTCAGTTGCTGAATCATGTACACTGGGGACCATTGCCATTTGCTCCACTGCTGTAACGGGCAATTTAACTAAACTCACACCTTTGGTTTTTGTCTTTCTTTACCAATTTTTTTGCAAGAGTTCCAAGAGAGCTGTGTTCAACAGACTCAGGAGAACCCTTCTGCTTGAGACTTTCAGAAGACTTTGAACCGTTCTAATGAAATACAGCATTCACAGCTTGCTCTTAAGTCCCATTGAGAAGAACAGGTTGGCAATGGAGGCACGTGAGAAGACAGGCTGTGGGGGTTTTTCACACTAGAAGGAGTTACAGGACATGAAAACAAAAAGAAACTCGGTATCTAAAAGGAATAAGGGATAGGGGTATTTCCTGAAGGAGCTGCTGCCATGCAGAGCCCCATGCTGGAGCAGGGGGACGGGTGAGGAGGGAGCAGCGGCCAAGAGGGGCTGTGCTGAACTGACCATGACCCTCATCTGTACCCCTGCACCTGCTGAGGAGGGGCAGTGGGAGAGCAGCTGGGTGGGAGTTTGGTCCTTAGCTGGGGCTAACCCATCACAGTGTTATTCATCTCATACCTAGGAGCAGAAAAATTCTGATTTACCTTCCTCCAAAAGCCTCATAGTCTCAAACTATGCAGCAAACATCACCGCAGGCTCTTAAAACAGGAAAATGAAGAACTGATGGGGTGGGGAATCGCTCTAGTTGTGATGAGCAAATGGAGGGAAGAGCAAATGAGTCTAAGGTCATAGCTTGCCTGGTTCATCCAAGAGGGCTTAGTTGCTCTTCCAAACCCTGTCAGATTATCAGTGCCAGTCTATTCAGAGTAATTCTGCTTTGCATTCAAAAAGCAAAGTGTCTATTGCTACTCTTAATGAAAGATGGGAGAAAAAATAAGTATTGCTAACATTGAGGTGAGTTGGTAAGGATAACATAAGAAATGTTCCTAAAAAGAAAACAGTTTGGAGAACAGTGTATCCTTGCTTAAGTCTGTTTATTCCACATCTGAAAGGCCAACATTTGCCCACATAATGTTAAATAGGTATGTGAGAATGTATATCAAGTCATGTCCCAGAGGTCATCATTGTCTCCTCTGGGATGCTTCAAATACTTCAGATGTAATTTGAAATCATAAAATACGTATTTATTTTAGCCACTGGGAGAGCTCTGTTGATGGGTTGCAGGATCCTGATGCTTTCCCATGACACTTAATGACGTACTTGGAAAGAGATACCTTTGTGTTGGTACTCAGCAGTCACAAGTATTTACACATCTTTACAAGCAGGTGTGGGTTTATGTCCCATTATACATATTATGCAAAGCAAGTGATAGACCAAGACATATTTGTTTCCTGACTCCATAATTAGACTCCCAAATGAGTGACTGCTGATTGCTTAGCACTTTTTAAAGCCTTAAGGCTGCAACTCTTGCAAAATTAATGAAAGTGGTTTCGGGGGAACTTTACAGCTTGCACAGCATCTGAAACATTGTAGTCCTTGGGAATTTTGTTCACTCTAACCAAAAGCAAAGATCTGGATCCACAGAAAGATAAAATGAAAAAATAAATCAGAAAAGATGCAGAATCTTTAAATTTGAAGCCAGCATGCAAGGCTCAAAACCAAAATGTGGCGGGCAGAACATAAATTTGAGTTTTAATTTCTGGGCATAAAAACTATGATTTTAGTTGATGATTTTCTCATTTTGATTTTTTTAGGCATAAGTTATTTCATGGACATTGATCTGGAAAGGTTTAAACAGGTATCTTCCTATCTCAGGAGACACAGCAGAGTAGGAGGCCTCAGCAGTTCCAGTTGTATGTTTAGTGACTTATGTTTCCTTAGAAGAATTGCGAATCTACCATTTTAGCCAAGAAGGGGCAAATATCCCCAATAGTCAGAATTGTGAACTACAGTGAACTACAGAGGCCACGTGTTCCAGGGTTTTCTTTCTTCTGCCATGCCAAAAATAAAAACCCTGGCATGTTTTGTTTTGGCATTCGGTTATTTATTGTTTGAGAACTCCAGGAGTTAAGACCAATATTAACACAGGAGCTGCCAGGTTGAATCAGCTCAACAATCTCTCTGATTCAGTTCTATCTCCTGAGAAGCCCCCTACTAGAATAGGAAGGTACAAAAAGCCCTACAGCAGGCAGTTATAGAATAAATTGCTTTCTTTTTCAATATATGTTATAGTAAGAAGGATATCAGTAATATCTAGCCAAGGGTCCATATATTCGGTTGAGTTATCCCCTGCCTTATTTTTGTTACCAGTGTTCCTGGAAATTAAGAGAAGGAACACAGACAAGAATGCCCAGTGCAAGTGCCTCTGACCTTTGGAAATAATTGGATGTGGATCCAAACTTGGCACCCTTATCATGTACTAAAGTCTCTTAAAATCATCCTATCCATCAACAAGACAGGGAAAGAGAAACACGGACAAAAAGGTCACATTAGCAGGAAGCAGCTGGCATGATTCCTCGAAGTTCATTTTATTTAGTGGGACTAGTTTCTGCTTTTCAAATTCCAAATCCATGCCAAAATTTGATGGTACAAACATGCACAGAATTTCACACTTATAAATGCATTGTATCAGGGTGACATTTCAGACATTATATGCAAGGAGTTACACTCACATGACCATAAATAATAGTGGGGCAATTCCCCAGAGATGGCACTAAACTCTTATTACATCCTCTGCAAACACTGCCACAAGGCAGCACAGATTGGCTTTACAGTGTACACACACATAAACCACCTTGCTTTAGTAGAAAGGCTGAAACATTTATTAGAGGAAAAGATTATAATGATGCAGTTTAAACACTGCTAACTAAACAGGAATTGATGGGGGAAAGAAATCAGCTTAGGAAGAGGTGACAAGAGTGCTTCTACCATTAAAGAAAAATCCATTTTCTGTTTCCACAGCTGTTTTCTTCTTGGGCTCTTAGAGAAATGGTATTTGCTAAACTACTCAAGATCACTTGTATACCCCAAAATATTTCTTCTCTTTTAGATAGAAAGTGGTATATGAAGCATTGAACAATGAGCCACAAATCTTCTGGAAGGAATGCATGGGTAGTAGTAGAGAAGAAGTGCATGGATAGTGTGGAGATAGCCAAGAAGACTTTACATATGCATTACCTCTGAGGTGCAGACACTTGGAGGTCTTCCCTGAGGCCAGAATATTAATTGCAATGGGAATCTTGCAGGCACAGGACTAAACCCTCCTTCAACTTGCACTCTGAACCAACAAGGTGTGAGAGGAGGAAAGTAGCTCAGGAGAGCAACAGATAAACAGCAAATCTTCAAGGCGTTTGCCAGTATATCCCACTGACTGCATTATTTCCCATCATCAAGAAGATTTATAATGCCTTTTCCCAGCAACCCATTTACAGGAAAGTCCTGAAAGCAGTGGGGCTATCTATGCACATGGACGACTTCTGTTCTCACCACAGATAGTTGTAAATGGTGAGAAACCTCTCAGATCAAGCTCCCCATTAAGAAATATGAAATGAAGCTTGGGATTTTCATCTACACATCTCTGATTTTCCAGATGAGCTCTAGGCAAGAGAATGAAACCAAACTCAACCACATTAGAGCATCCTTTGCAAAACTCTGTGGTTTGGTCTTTCTGACCTGGTATTATGCAGAACAATGGATCTTAGAGGTCCTTCAGTGTGGATTTTCGAGAAACTTAGCTGTTCCACCAGTCTCAAAGAACTGTTCCAGTGTGATAACTGCCCCATCACTGCAGACAGAGAAAAGCACCTCCAAAGGAAATCTACAAATGTAATTTTTAAGCAGTGGTGCTCACTGCATCACCTTCCTCCCTGCTCACATCACCTCCCTCCTCAGATTTTAACCTAACATCTCAACAAATAAAGACAGACTCACCAGAATTTGTCTACCACACAACCTTCTGAACAGCAGCTTCATGATAAGAGGAGGCATCTACTCTGTGGTTTTCTCAATTAAAAAAAAATCTCCTTTGGCTTTAAACTGCAGAGGTTGAGTAGGGTGTGTTCCGAAGGACGTTTTTCAAGATCAGTCTATAGAGTTAGGCTTTATTTGGTTCTGTGTTGGGTTTTTTTCCCCTTTCCACAAATTGTTTGGAGACAAATCAGTCTCAGGAAATGCTGATGTGTCTGAAGACACCTTACATGCAGAAAGAAAAATTCTTCAGTCACATTACTAGCTCTGAATCATTCACTCAACTCTACTACTGACAACTTGGAGTTCATCCAAAGGGTCCACGCTCCATATTGTGCTCAAGAGCAATCGTTCTCTTCAGAAATGCTTTTGCATGTTAATGACTCATTTGCCTCCTGTAACCAGACTCACGTGTCTATAGAAATGACATAAGTTTAAGATTCAGTTGCCTAACAGCTTTAATGCAACATCATACATCATATTTTCGGATGCAGCAATCTGTCTCATGCTAATTCTGAGGCTGCTAAGAACATCCTTACCAAGTCTATAAATCACAGCGAGGTGTCATACAAAGGCTGGACCGGAGCTGCGTAAAGCTTCTCATTCCTATCGTTGTCAATGCACTTCAGAACCAACTCCCAGTTAGAACAGAGAGAAATCCACAATTCTTTTAATCCATAACATTTCTTTCTCATTGTGAAAAAATAATTCTTCAGAACTTCAGGATGAGAAAAAAAAAAGGGATGTTTTGTTTTTTTGTAATGGAAGTAGCCAATCTTGCAAGGCTCAGGTGCAACAAAATCATCAGGAATTCGTAGGTTTAAAGGAATGGAATCTACATTTAAAGAAATGGGGTCTAAAGGAATGGGGAAATACTTTACAAAAATGAAGCTGATCAGCAACTCTGGGAACACTCTGAAGGGGGAAGTGAAAGGCAACCAGGATGGGAAAAACCCATTTCTCCCTCTCTAGGTTAATCAAAGAATCTCTCTTTAGTCACTCTCAGTGGAGCAACCTCCTTTCTCATACTTTACAGAGAGGGTGCCTGATCCTATGTTGTAGAAATTAATGATAGATATTTGCCAGCAAAGAACTATGAATAAAGCTCAGGTCACCTAAATGTAATCATCTAATCGAGTCTTCTAGACATCTGTGATAAGGAAAACTCACCCTATGGTGGAAGTCTACACAGAAATAAAGGGGTTTGTCTGACTCCATGGGCAGATAATAGCTCCGCAGATGGCTCTCTCTAGGTGAAATATACACTGTAAAATACAGGAAACAAAATCTTTAGTCTTATTTCCAAAGATAAGAATTAATATAAGGAAGAGATTAAAACTCTCAGCCTTTTTCAGTTATAAGCAAGGAATTACTTACCCTTTGGATTGCTCTTTGCCCTTGCTGATTTCTGCCATGGAAGTACTCTGGCAGTTATGTGGACATACATTTTCCAACACCTTGGTGGAATTCTCCTTTCCTTAGGCAACCCATCCTATGGGTAAAAAAAAAAAGCTTATACCCTTCCTTTCTTTACAGTAGGAATGTTTAACAAACAAAAGCAGTTCGTAACGAATCTATAATATATTGATCACATCTATACAGCCTGGAGTGGCTCATTTACAGCTATATAATGTCTTTCAAGCTTCTGCTTTATTCCCTGGAAGATAATAAAGTGCATAATTAGGGTTAATTTTTCATGCAACCTTTCTGGAATATTTTTATGTGCAAGATAATAGGTTCCTTTCCAAAAAGGAAAAAAGGTGAGGCAGCAATGAAAATGGGGATTTGTGTGTCCTAGAAGTCTTTTTCTAGATCATTATGAGAGGACAAGAAATTACAAAGGCAAAAGAAACATTTGCAGATTCCTTCAGGAATTCCCAGATGTGTTCTCCCAGCACAGAATGCCTCATTATATTCTCACAGCATTATGTGTGTGTGTGGAGGGTATCAAGGTATTCATACCATTGCTGGGAACTACTGAACAGTTTCTCACATCACGTTGTTCATTCCCCTAGACAACAGCTCTGGTCTTATTCTCTGCTAATGTCCTGAATAGTCTGCTAAACACCTGCTATAGCACATGATTAAATTGTACAGTGTTGGCATTAAATCTGCAATGCCAGGAGGGGCATTGCAGGTGTTTCTTTTAAACTAATCAGAAAGGAAAACTATGACACATGCAATATAACCAATATCTCCAGCGTGCTCTTTCAACCCCTGACATAGGCACCTCCTGAAGACTTTTTAGTGTGCGGCTTGCAGTAACATCTAAAGGCCACATGCAGAACATATCCAAGGGTAATGGTTTTTCCTCATTCTGAAGCATTATTGATGATTTTGAAGACTCTTTCATGTTCAAGATAGATGTTTTAAGTTGACTTTAATTTTGTTTTGTTTTAAGCTCTAGTTTTGCCTTTACTGCCTTCATCAGCCTTACTGCTAATTTTATACTTCAAATAAATATTTAGGCTTAGTAGAATTTGGTTCCGTCCGGAGTCTTCTGATGATATGATGCCCAGGGCATGATTAACTAACTCTGTGGGTAACTGTGTTGACTCTCCTTATCACAGGTTATAAAAGAGAGTAAATGGATATAAAAAAATTGCCTGCTGTTATACAGTCAGAGAGATTATTCCTCATTTGGTTTTAGCAGAATATCTGTCATATGTTTTTTCGTTTGACCCCAAAAGTTAGATCCCAACCACAAAATCCAAGTGTTAACGTTGTGGGGTTTGTAATCCCTCAGCTCAAAGCTTTCAGCTTTACACTTTTGGGATGAAATCTGGGTTTTACTGAAGTCAAAGCCAGGACTCCCTCTGCGTTTGTCAGGGACAAGGTGTTATTCCCACAGAACAGTGTAGCAGGAGACAAGCCGAAGTTGCCTCAACTCTGATGTTGCCTCTCCTTTGTTCTCCTCCATGAACAATATCGTCTCATCCAAGGAAGGCTTTCAATCCCAGGTGCTTAAAATGGACCAGAGAGGAGGTAGATGAGTCATCTGGATGTATTTACTTTGCTGTAGGTATTCAAAATGAATCATCTGAATCCTTTCCAGAATATCTTTGATGCTGCCTTAAGACAAAAAACTTCTCCCACACCCCGGGAAAGTATTGCAACACACTTCAGTGTACTGTATCAGGAAGAGCCATGACTTCTGTCCTCCTAGCAATGCTAAGTGGATTAATCATCAATAGGGATGCCATAATTTTAGCAGGATTCTCAAGTATGATTACTCAAACATGGACTTTCCTAATTCAGGTGTCAAAGTGATGAAAGCCCTTAAGAGGTGTGCAGTGGGATCTATTTAACTAGATGTGACTATTTATACAGTCAGACTTTTACCTCTAAGCAAGTCACTCTGGGACATCTTTGCAGTCACAGAGAGCTAGTCAGTAGTGTTAATGTAGTCTGTGGTGTGATTCATCTCACCCTGAAGGACAGAGCTGCATTTGGCCAGATGAATCACAAACTACTCTCCATGAACTATATTGATCAGGTCATTCTTGACTATAGCAAAAGTCTAAGCAAGAGGTAGACACCTAATGCTAGCTTAGATGAATCACCTAACTAGTAGGCTTCCAGCCTAATCTTTCCAGGGCCATTATCTGAGATCCTCCTAACACTCCACAAGGAACATTGAGGGCTTTGAGTTCACCAGAAGAGATGACGGTATGTCTACATTGATTACTAAAAATGGGAGGTAAAAGAGATAATGGGGTTATATCTTTGACTAGGTGGAGGAAATATGGAGGATTGCGGAGTCATGCAGCTGACCTTTCTATGGAGTTTATGGCTGGATACTAAGCGACCTCATGCCAAATCTCTATAGTAATGAAAGGAAGGGCTGTACACTGAACATAGCAAATCATCACAGAGGTGAGTGGCTTAGCCTTCACCCACTGCAAGAAACACCAAATTTGTTTCTTAGACTGTCCTTCAGACTCCATGATCAGGAGGTGCAGCAGTGAGGAACTGGCGATATGATTAAGGTTAGCATCACAGCATCTGTTCTGCTGAAAACGTGCATCAGGATGATGCACCAATAATGAAAAACTAGTGTTCTAGGTATTGTTGAAAGGTTTTGTTAGATTTCAACGTTTTTAGAAGCAGATTTTCACCAGAACAGGGCATAATAACACTGTGAACACCAAATGAAAATATGGGAAGGGAAATTTGTAGCAAAATGAAATATTAAAATATTTAATTCTGCAAATGTCAAAAGGTCAGAATTTTCTTCCAAAAAAAACAATTCCGGAAAAGAAAAGTCAACAACATGATCTGCAAAGCATTTCAAATTACCATGTGTGCTGATAAAGTTTTCATTAAGCTTTTTCTTGTGTCCTTTGGTGTTTGTATACTGGTATCTCCCCTCTTAATATGTAAGCTTGTTAAATTATTGTAAGATAAAATGGATGTTATTGTTAAGGACAATTTCCAGGCCTCCCTCAGGTATGCTGGCAGCTTGCAAAGCCAGCTTTATCCTGGCCTATTTATGTAGCATTTTCATTTTGATTTATGTATGATATTTAAGCAGGATTTGTTTCAAGCAAGGCCATGAGTCTAGACATACTGCACTTGGAAGGAACAGGTGGAGATAGATAGGAAATAGTGAAATCTGTCACCAGCTAAGTTAATTCAAGCAGGAAATCTGCAGGTTCTGATTACTATACACATAAAGGAAACCCAGCCTCTGAGATTAATGGTTACGAATACTTACAAATACCTCTATGGATCTCAGACACCTAAGAAAAGACCTCAGTAGGAGATAGAAATGCTGGTATGACAGATAAGCCATGTGAAAGATGTAATACATAATGCTGAAGAAGAGAGGAAAGGAACAGAAAGGCTTTCAGCCCAAAATGAATGATTTTCATCTTAGAAACAGTACTTCAGGATTTGTGAAAAACTGAAGAAAAGAAAAAAAATCTCATTCATTTGCGCTGGAAACCTTAATTTTAGATAACCTAGTGATAATGCCCTCTGAAGTATAAGGGATTCCAAAGGATGCCCATTGTCTAGTATAAGCATTACTGTTCACTTTCCTGGTTCTTCCTTACTTGACACATATCTGCATAGTGGACTCATATCATCAAGAGTGAGAGACCTGAGTTAGTGTACCAGGAAGGAAGGAATAACGTTGTTCTGAAGCCTGTCCCGCCCAATAAGAATGACATATTCGAGGTTCCATTATGCTGTTGGGTTTCCCACATTACAATCCCTGGCACAGCTGCTGCAACACAAACCACTAGCACAGACAGGCACAACTCCTGCTTGTACCAAGTTTACAGCTGCTCCCATTGCAGGAAGTAGCAGAGCTCACATCATCTCAATCAGCTCAAGCCATCACTGTTTTTCCTGGCATTATGGAGTGGTGCACTTTAATGAGCCAAAGCTGGCCAGCTGCTAATACCAGGGCAAAGCTCTCACATGAGCAGCATCTCCCTTCTGAAACAATGCAAAAAAAAAAAAAAAATAGTAATGTAAAAATAGAGAAAATAAATCTGCATTGGTGAAAGAATAGTCACTAGGTCAGCAGTATATTGTCTCTAGTCATGAGTGTGCACTTTGTTTGTGCAAGCTTCTAGAATCTGGGTTCACCTCATCACTTAACTCCTTCCAGTCTTAGATCTCTATGTCTCAGCTCAGATGTTTGTCGGGTATCAGCAGCCAAGCTTGGAACTGAATATTCAGACAATATTTTACTTAGAGTAAACATCCAGGAATCAGGATACATAGACTAGAATGATACAAACAAATTAAATGTGCTTGGGACCATTCTCTGGCACTGATGCAACTGCGTGTTGAAAGGGCTACTCTAAGGCATCCAAAATACCTCACTCTCTCCCCCTCCAGGAAAGTGTAGTTGCATAGAAACTGCTTATTGGGAATGGGGGTTTGCCTGTGTTAATTACTGAGCTGTGATGAGGAACGGTTTGGGAAAGTGCTGGTTTACTGAAAGGATACCAGCAACAATTCCAACAATTTAATAAGGTAGGCAATTGAGTTTCAGTGCCAAGGGACATTTCCTGACTCCATTTAATTTGCCAGCATAGACATAGTCCCAAGTTCCCGATTCTTGGTGTACACAGGTTTTTGTTTCATGGTGTGCCTTGGCTGGTGGGAGCTGGATGCTATCTCTACTTTAGGAAGCAGTGCAGTGCTCAGCCTACACTAAAGAGTGAGATTCCCCAGACCTGTACACCAGTTCTGCAGGGACAAAGGCTTACTCTGGTCCAGCTGTAGTCTGGTCCTGAAGGCTGAAAAACTCAGTAATGGTAGGAGTACATGAGGGCACCTCCCAAATACAATCTTCTGGTTTGGTTTCACCTGAAATGAATCTGATTTTCACACTTGAGGACTGCTCTAGGATTCAAAATACAGGGCGGAAAATAGGGATGATTGGAAGAATTGCTTCAAAGCGACATTTCAGATCCTAATTAAAGTGCTAATGTAACGGCACCGATACACATTCAGGTCCAATTAAAAATGGAATTTTTTTGCCTAATTTCAAGTGTTCTCGTTTCATGTTATGATCAAGCTCTTTGTTTTCCTTAGCTCTTGGTGTGTTCTCTAATGATCAAACTCTTTGGTTCTTGATGTATTTATTTATCTTTTCCTTGTAAAGCAATGTTAATTGTAAGATCATAGACACTACAGAAAGCAAAATGTGTATATGAGTAGAATACTGCATTGCTGACTTTTTTATGCTGCATTATTGATACATTGACTCTGTTGTTTCTTTCTCTTGGCAATGTAAAAACAGCTTTTTTGAAAAGCATTTTTCAGCCTTTATAAGAGGTTTGTGCATGGGACAGGTGGTTGGGTTCACACAATCTGTGGGGCAGTAATTCCTTATTTTGATACAATATACAAACAAAACCAAAAACCCTACTAAATAATAAACAAGGTTAATTATTTTTTGTAATGCAAGGAAATCCCATAAACAACGCTCTGAGAGGAGCCTGTCAGGGTTGGAATTTGTCTCATTTTTCGTAAGGAAAAAGCGCCTAACTGCTTTCTGAGTTAGGGTGCAGGGTGAACCAGCAGGTTCCAACAGGGGCCGACAGTTCCCTTACTGACACGGTTTTGGAAAATAAGCATTCAGTTTTGATGTACATCTTGCTTCATGACAGTGCCTTAGGAGTGCATGGATGGAGCCACGCTCTTCCAAGATCTAACTCATTGACTGCCTGGCAACCATCATGGGTAAGAGGCTGCAACCCTGGTGGAAGGAAGCAGCAGCCAAAAAGAGTTAGGTTTATGGTTGGACTTGATGATCTTAAAGGTCTTTTGTAAGCTAAATGACTCTATGATTTCCCTCTGGTAGCCTTCAGTATCACAAGCTTCACAACAAAATTCTGAGAATTATGTGTTTAATTTTAAGTTTGTTTGACCTCATTACATGCTTATAAATGATCAGACAGTTTAGTGATGCTCTCATTTAGGAGTTATCTTCCTAAACAGTCTATAGTCATCCCTGCACTAACAAATTTTCACCCAAGCATGACCTTCCAGAAACTATTTGGCACATCATTTCAGTTTGGAAATAATAAATACAACAGTACTGGGTAGAACTACTCAGGGTAGTAAGCCCTGGAATTGTTAATAAGCCTTTACAGTTTCACACTGAAATCTTTGTAAGAGTGGATATGTTATTCACACTAGAACAGCCATCTACATCTCTGGGGGCTGAGTGAGATAAATGTATAGCAGTTTATGGTTGGGTTTTTTTCCCAGAAGGCTTCAATTTACTACTTCTCCTAGGAAGAAAACAGCATTTTCAAAGGCACAAAGAACGTGCCCATCTATTATTAACACCTATGAAAGTCCCCATTTAAGTAGGATGATTTACTTAATAGCCATATTTTACTTGATTCTTTATCAATTGGCTTCATTAAGTCCTTAAAAACATTGCCTCCTCTTAGAATTAATTCTGACAAAAAAAGCATGAAGGAGCTAGGCATTTCAGTCATTACCTCTCAAAACAATGCAGTCACATTAATGTAAGCTACAGTCTTCTCAGCCGTTACTACAGAACACTGAAGTTTATTTTTATAAGGTTGCTAGGCAGTTAAACCACCTTGAAAGAAAGGAACTATCTGTGTGAAAGCATGTACAACAAAGTTATTGATGGAATACCAAATAAAAAAGGACTACGCAAGAGCTAAATCCAGAGATATTTATTGGCGCGCAGCTATTGTATTCCAGCCACGCTGACATTTCAGTCTGCAGTTTTTAACAGCCACTGCAATATAATTTAAGCCCCAAAATCAAAACTGTCAGCGCTTCTGGACCCAAGAGATAGGGAAAAAGTTGACTTTAAAAAGCATTTTCCTTTCCTCCAACTTTCTAAGTCTCACAAGTACATAAGAAGTTGTGTTTCATCTTGCTCTTGGAAAAGGGCTTCTTATAGAATCATAGAAGCTAGGTTGGAGAAGACCTTTAATGTTATGAAGTCCAACCATTACTCCAAAACTGCCAAGACCACCACTAAAGCATATCACTGGGGGCCTCATCTACACAAATGAGTATGAGAATATGTTTCATGGATACACCGTTCCCAGGTGTCTCATTTCAATTCAACCATAAAAAAAATGTAATGAAACACAGCCTTTTGAACCTGATAAAAAACCCTGCGGAAGACAAAACTAAATATACTTGATAAAGAAATAAGAGCACTGTCTTTGATGCAAAACTGTAGAACCACAAGAATAATTTAGGTGTAAAGGGACCTCAGGAATTCACTTACTTCAACCTCATGCAAAGCATAGAAACATAGAATCATAGAAAAGGATAGACACCTTCAAAGCAAGATCGGGCCTGAAAACCATCTTGAACATCACAAGTCCAGCACTGTCTTGAATCAGAAGGGTTGTAATTCACATTAATATTCTCCACTTACAAATTCCTAAATCATGTGGGTTTTCTCCTTTTGACATACTTCTTTTTTGGCTTCCTGTCTGTGCAGAGCATATTAACTCTGGGTAAAGAAAGCAGGAAAAACATTGCCATCTGCTCTGCACGCCAGCCCCAAATCCACATATATGTATTTACAGTAAGAGACAGGAAAAAAAATATATTCCCCTTTCCCCAGGCCAGTCCCAACAAGTTCTCCTAGTTATTTGCTACAAACAACTTGAGTTAAGGGACCATGGTTCACATCTAATATTGTATTTGAACAGAAATCTACTAAAACTTGGCCAAAAGGCTCGTAGAGGTCAATTTTTTAATGCAACAGTAATGTTTTGTGTACAAACATTTCCAAAATGGAAAATATAGCAAGTTTAATATTTTGTATTTTTGTGACTTTAAAGATGAAAATTCTTCATTGAAAACCAAATATCAAAAAGAGCTTAACATCAATGTTTTAAGTTAAAACCAACTAGTTTATAATATCCATTAACAAGATTCATAAAGAAAACAAGGCCCAAGGCATGTAGCTGGTCTAGAATGTAATCTTTGATTGGGATTTTTGGCTGTTAATATACCCTCAGGTCATGTTTTTAAATTTTCACATCCTCAGCTGATTTAATGTTCCATGGAAGTAAGTGGAACAAAGCAGCATGACAATTCTTAAAATAATGGAAGTTCTAACTTCGCCTGTTGTTGTTTAAATAAACTAAGAAAAGCCTAAAAAGTAGGGGACCAATGAAAGATTTATTTATTTTTAATAATCCCAGGAGTCTCAAGTGTAAATCTTTTAAAGGGAAAACATCCCCTAATGCAGGTTAAAATGAAAACAACTCGGCGGCAGCTTGCGCTCAAAGTGCTGCATATACATTTTCTGGTTACAGCTGAGCAGATAAGCCCAGCTCCTACGGAAATGAATAGGAGCTGACACATAAGTGCCTGTAAGAATCAACCCCATAGCCCATGATAAAACATCTGGTTTATCATAGGCAGCAGAACCAGTAGAATTAAGTAGTTAATACTTCAAAGTGATACAAAATGTGGCTGTAAATTCAACAGAGCTTTCTACTGGAGACCATGTAAGGACACAATAATAACAGAAAATTGATTCACCTAAACCTTTGCTTTGCGTTTGCTGTAAGACAGGCTTTCCAGTAAACTACTTCAGTTCTCTTCTGCGTTAACAATAACCACCTCACTGGCTTTCGAATGAGCCATGCTTACACAGGCACAAATAAGGAAAAAAGAGAAATATTGCAGACATGGGGGAAGATATTCCTTGTTGGAGCTCCCATTTGCTGCAGCTTCATAAAGATATAGAATTTGGGTCAATGTAATACAGCAGATCCATGTAGTGCCTTAATACTATTGTTTTTCTCTTTTATAGCCTGCTGAGATATAAGTGAGTGAAAAACTACCACATTAAAACCAAGTAGATGCATTTTCCCCTAGCTTTATTCTCCCTCCCTCTAAAAAGACCACGACTGGTTTACATCTTATGGGAGAATTAATTGCACAGATTTTATAAAGCTCATGTACCAGACACTGCCACTACTGACGTTAATGTCAAAACAGCACCTTTTCCACAGTCCACTCCACAAGGATGGTATCTCACTTATTTAAAGGGCAGCAACACAGGACTTCTTACCCCATGGTCCCACATGCAGCCAAGTAGGCTGAGCCATGATGCCCACATGCACCTCACCTGTGGGGTAGGAAAGCAGCAATGGTTCTTGCAGCACAAGGTAAACTGACTGCTTGGAAGAGCCACACATTTGGAGGAGGCCTGTGACAAGGTCTCTATGTAAAGGACCCTAAACCACCATCTGACCCCTTATACTTGCACAACCCCTTCTCGCATGCACATGCACATGATGCTCTTCCTATCCATCTCGCATTGTATATAGGCTGTCGTCCATCTTCTGCATGGATTTACAAAGAGGAAAACTGCAAATCTTTTATTACTTTCATAATCACTGTGCAATGAGGAGTTCCGTGCTCCAGCTCTGGCTGGTCACTTCTGAGTTGTTTTGTCAGCACTCAATTCCACATTGAGCCCTGAGTAAGGCAGTTGCAGTCTAGGTTGTAAATAGCCATTGTGTTTTCCCTGTGATAAAGGTCTCAGGATTTCTGAGGTTTTAAAGATTTCATGCAAATATTGACAGTTGTAAAAATAAAAATAATAATAAAAAAGCTGAATTGTAAACTTCATAGTTCATTAGTTTTTTTCCTCTAACAATAAAACCATTTATCTGCATATGAAAGGACATACATTTCTTTCCCCAGAAATAACCTTCTCTGGGTCTCAAAATCCCTAAATGCCAACAGCTGAAAACAAAAATAAAGATAAAACAAAAATAAAGATACAGAAATCTCAAACTTTGCTGCAAAATCTTACCCTAAGGTAAAATTGATCCACTCTGCTGTCACAGAAGCCAAGGGAGGTCAGACACTAATTCTCCAGGTATGAGGCAGATCATGATTACTGTGATAACATTCACAGCACGCCTGGTTTTGTCTTTATATAGGATATTGTTTCTTTTAATATCATATACTATAATCTTTTTAAAAGTCTAGCTCTCCCATCATTCAGAAACTGCTACCTTGGGAGTAGCATCACTGGACTTCATCATTTGCATCCTTCGGTCCACCACTGCAGTAGGACCACAAAGCAAAGCAAGGGAGGAGGCAAGGGAGGAAACCTTTTCTGTGTGGCTGCTGCTAGAATAAAATGTGAACCACTTCTCTCCACTCCTTGGGTGAGAATGCACGTGGTTGTAGATCTTCATCTTTCCACTTTCTGCTGCAGAGGGCACTGGCTTCACAGCCATAAATCAGGCAAGGCGCAGTGCTTGACTCTTTCTAGTCCTCTGCCATGCCTTTTCTGTAATTCAGATCAATCACTTGAAGTGTCCATAGAGCTCATTTACTGCTCCAGATGCTGCCAAAGCAAATGAGTCACTGGGAAAATTAAGGACATTTGGTCACAGGAAGCTTTGGCTCTTCCCTATTGCTTGTAAACAGGTCTGGATATGGCTGTACAAGAAACCTGGGTTTGTGGTTTAATCCCAGTGGGCAGCTCAGCCCACCAAAGCCGCTTGCACTGGTGGGATAGGGGAGAGAGCTGGAAGGGTGAAAGTGAGAAAACTCACTGGTTGAGATAAAGGCAGATTAATAATGTAAAGCAAAAGCCACATACACGAGAAAAGCCAAACAAGGACTTCATTCACCACTTCCCAGCGGCAGGCCAACATCCAGCAAAGCCATCACCAGGGAAAAAGGGCTCCAGTGACTTGGGAAGACAAGCGCCATCACTCAGAATGTCCCCCTACTTCCTTGTTCATTCTCCCATTCCTGATCATGACACCATAGAGTGTGGAATATCCCTTGGATCAGTCGGGGTCAGCTGTCCCAGCTGCGTCGCCTCCCAATAACTTGTGCAACCCCAGCCTGCTCGCTGGTGGTGCGAGGAGCAGAAAAGTCCTTGGATCTGTGTGAGTGCTTCTCAGCAGTAATGAAAACATCCCTGTGTTATCAGCACTGTTTTGGTCACAAATCCAAAACTGAGCACATACAAGATGCTATGAAGAAATCTAATGCTATCCCAGTCAGAACCTGTACACTTGGTCATATGTGTTTGCAAGTCATCAAAGAGACATGACGTTAAAAAACCAAGAAGCAACGTGCCTGAGATGAAGCAGCATTGCAAGGAGCAATGGCCCTTCTGTGTCAAGCTTCCAGCCGGAGTATCAATTCAGTTGTAAAAAGAGGCACGAAGCAGCCATAAATGGAAGCAAAACAGTGTTTTTCTTTCTTCAGATGTAAAGGGAGGAGACCTTAAATGTCACCTTCAAAATGTCACCACATACTTGGTGTGTCCTGCCCCTCCTCACACTCTAAACTTTAAATGGACCATCTGGATTTCCTCAGGACAGGCTGGACAGTGAATTTCAGGTGGGGCAAATACAACACTATTAATCACAACATTTTGTCTGTAAAAGACATACCAGCTTCCTTCAGCTACAGGCAAAAAACGGGGCAACTTCAGCTCTTGGATGGGACCATGGGGCCCTTTCAGTCACGGCCCAGATCTGATGACAAAATCAACATTGACAGAGAAATATAGAACCATAGAATCCCAGAATGGTTTGAATTGGAAACGACCTTAAGATCATCCAGTTCCAACACCCCTGCCATGGGCAGGGACACCTCACCCTAGACCATGTCACCCAAGGCTCTGTCCAACCTGGCCTTGAACACTGCCAGGGATGGAGCATTCACCACTTCCTTAGGCAGCCTGTTCCAGTGCCTCACCACCCTCACAGTAAAGAACTTCTTCCTTATATCTAACCTGAACTTCCCCTGTTCAATTGGTATTTTGTATGTCCACTGATGTCAGAATCCAGCCTCAATAGCAATTGGAATTAAGTTTTCTTTTCTCATTGCACTTCACAGACTGAAGGTGCTGATTGAAACCAGCTTTTAGGAAGGTGAGGAAAATAGCTGGCTTTGTGAAAACTCACTGCTCAGCCAATGTTCCATGCCATATATTAATGTTAATCTGGGGTGTCCATCACCAGATGTGAATTTCTGACAATTCATATAACCTGGCAGTGCTTTCTCCAGGTTCCTCAGCTAAGCTGCTGAAAATAGTGTGGGGAATACACACCATAAACTAAATCACACTGAATACTAGGCTTGGGCTTTGGGAGTTTGTTCAGGTCTATCGGAATATTTATGTAGCACAAAGATGTTCAATAATGCTCGGGGTTTATATATATTACTACTGAGTCTGACATTCTTGATTTGAGCATAAACATGGGATGTGTGTTCCCACAGCCACAGAAATAATGACTCCAACTGGAAACATGAAATCAGCTCACAGGGCCGGATGCTCAACTGTGGAAAATAAGATCTCTTTCAAGGAGATATGCGGAATTACGCTATTTTGGACCAAACTATTTCCAGGACTTCAATGTTTATTAGTACAACATCTTAACAGCAAGTGTTTCTGGGCAGATGGCATCAATTATACTATTTTGACCTTCATAAGATCTATCTTAAGATGTAGTTTTTTCTCTAGCCAGCTTTACACACCCACTGCCACAAAACAGAAGGTAACAGGAGTTTATCCTTCTTCTCATTTTGCCAATGAAACAACCTACCTTCCTTTTACACCCTAAAAGCTGATATTGTTAGAAGTAGCGTTGGAAGCAGACAATAGTTTCTTTTCCAACTCCAGGAAGCGTTTGCAAAGACAGCATCTTATAAAACAGAGAGGCAACAACAAAAAAAACCACCTAAGGTTTTAGCTTGTAAACTGAGCACATCTCATATGTGGCTGGGGAGTCCAAATAAATTAACTTTATAACCTAAGGGTGGCATTCTTAAAGACTATAAATTTTCTGCCTGAGATCTTTTGGAAAGATGAAAACCGCCACAGGAGATGAACATTTTCCTCCCCCTTACATGGAAATATTTAAACCACACAGGAACACACTATCTTGTCTTGGGAAAAGCTTGACCAGCAACCTAACAGTTCTTCCACTCTCTTAATTTCCTGCTCAAATATCTTGATCTCAGAAGAATATCCATCCACAAAGACGTGTTTTTATGCAGTCGTGAAACAAACGTTACTGACTTCCTGAATACCATCCACTTGCTTATCTTTATTTCTGTATAACAGGAAGTGACAAGCCCCGAGCAATACATCACTGTTTGATGATTACGAATTAGCTGACCTCAGGCCACAGAGAAAGGTAGCGCTGTCAGGCAGACCACAAGGCATTTTAGTCAACAAACATATCGTGATGCTCTGATGTGCAGCTGGATATTTCTGCTAGCTTAGTAGTCAGGTGCTTCCTCTTTCCAAAAAAGAAATGTTCACCTAAGGAAAAACAACCAGAAGACCTCTTCCTACACTTAGCAAAGCAATACTATGTGCTAGAGGCTATCAGTGTAATCAGAGTGTTTTTCTCTTCTGCTGACTGCCAGAAAAATAATTTCTAATGCAGGAAACATTAAGAAAGCCCATTTCAAGTACAACGGACCATACGCTAAATCAAATACCGAGTGCTGCACCATATAAATTCCTTTCTGCTTCCATTAAAAAACAGTAAAGGACCACCACCATTTCCCTGAATCCCTACAGGGAATGCAAGACAGCAGCAGTTAACATTTTCAAAGCAGGAGTACCTCCATTCTCTCCTCTTTTCCACTGCTTACACCTTTAACATGTCCAAAGAAGCCCTTTCCCTGCAAAATCCTCCTTCCAGAGTTTGAAAGAGACCAAAGAAATCAAACCTGAGTCTGAAGCAGCCCTGCAGGTTTAACCCACTTAAACAACTAAACTCCAGCCCGTCTCCATGCATTCATGTTTTATATAATCTTGGTTAATCAGTGTGTTTGTGTGTCTTGCACAGCTCTTCACTGAGAGTAGGACGGATTGCTGAGGCTCCGAGCAGGGTTGGGGCAGACCCAGATCTCAGATACAGCACATCAAAGGATCATCTGCCAGACCTTCCCAAGAAGTGTTGCTGAACAAACACAAAGGAGGAAATGAGGTTGTCTCTTGCCATCACCTTTTATAGGAGATATAAGGAGAAATGAGTCTCTTTCCTTGGGGGAAAGATGTGGATGTTTGAAACCCACCATTCCTTGCAAAGAAGGCGGTGAGTGAGACTGTGAGCACTGTTCTTTCAGAAGGAAACCTTGAGAAACCCCTCATGGCCTAGGAGATGTGATGTAGGTTGGATAAGCCTCCTCCCTCCTACTTCTTTCAGACAGAGGGGAAGAGAGATTATATTCACAGTGTGGTTGCTCTGGAAGTGTGGGATGCTGAGATGCCCCTAAGATTTCAGAAGTTGTCTATGTGGTAGATTGTGGGCAGATGCATGGAAAAGATGAGTCAGTTCCCATGGAAAAGCTGTGTAATGGCAAAATAAGTTAATTCTGCTTGGCTGAGAGGCCAGAAAGTTTGCAAAATGCATTGGCTCAGGGTTAGTGCCCTGCTATGGAAGCACACAGCTGGCTGATGTCCCTGCACATGCAGAGTGTCTTGGCATTTGTCTGTAATGTGTTTTGGAGATACACCCAAATAACGGATTAGTCTCCAGGGATGTTCATAGAGACAGCAATGAACCTGCTGGAGACAGCATTGGAGGCTGATGAACAGTGAGATTTCTTGCAACTACCATTTATTTGAACTGGTCTAGACTTCCACCTTCCACACATCAGTAGTTTCAGTGTATTTTAACATTGTGATTTTGTGCATTTTCTGTAATTGCAGTTTTGTGTCTGCTTTTGTAACTCTAGTTCTACTCTTTAATCTGATTTTGCAAGGTTGTCAATAGATCTGTCACAGGTCAAAGAGATCATTGCTTCCTTTTGGGAAACACTGTGAGTAGAAGGAAGTTGGAAAGAAGCAATATTCAATATTCCTGCCTCATTAGACTAAGCCAAAATACAATGTAGTTTCTGCAGTGTAATCTCAGCCTGACATTGCCAGTATTTTATTAATCATCCATCAGTAGTGAGAGGGCCTGAGTGAAATGAATTGGTTTTCTCCATCAGATTTTAAGTAGATCGGTGCTGAGGCATGAAAACAGCCATTAAATCCAGCAGAAACTTTCCCTGAGTAAAAGGCGCAGCTGATAGGCCAGAAGAAGAACCGTGGAAAATTAAATGTGTCTATTTCCTCTCCTATGTGTAGCAGGTTTGAAGCACAAGCCTGCAGGAAGAATGGTTTCTGTGAACTTCATCCCAAAGAGAACAGAGCACTCAACTTCAGAACCACAAATTTGGTACATTTCATTCATAATTAGGACACATTAAATGCTTATTAACATTTATGGGATGCCAAACAACAAGCAAATCCCATGCATAGTGAGGAGCTTCTACCAGATCTGTTGTGCTGCCCATTGCAAAAATCTCCCAGTAACCCCTCTTCACTTACAGCAAAAACTACCTGGAACAGAGGTAGGTTTATAGGAACCCTTTTCCTTGCAGAAAGGGGTTTTTTGAGCTTTCTGCCACTGTCAATCTCCTCAGATAGGAGCTCATCAGGACACTGTTGGAGGCTAGGACACAAGATGTGAGCTACCTTCAACTTTCAGAGATGAGAGTGCCCTAAAGCAAGATGCTTCATCCCTTCTCTCTCCCCTCTCCCTTGACGTGTCTAGCTGAAACAAACAACCTCTACCCTTGGGGATAGGGAAGGTTGCTCTTGTTAAGAAAGGAATAGTATTTAAATACTTCTCCTGATGAAGAGGTTCCCACCAGATTCCCGTTCTGCGCTTCTGCACTGTGCTATTCCAGCTTCTCTCATGGGCTCGTGCAAGCATTCATGGGACCACGCTCCAGGTGGGCTGAGTGAAATGAGTAAACAACTAGTGAATAAATGAGATATGGGACTGCAGTAACATTGAAATGGGAAGCCAAGTGAACTCAGGAGTAATGAGGATCCACTGCTCATTACAGCTCTCCACCAGGTCTCCAACTTTAGTTGTAGCACCTCAAGAAGGAAGTCACTCCGCCATCACCTCTCGCTTAGGTTATAATGGCAACTACACCAACCTGTACCAGTTTCACACAGAATACTCATCCTAAACCAACCGCACCAAGACCCCAAGCTCAGCTGAAGCCTCTTGGTACTACAGTAATTCAGCTAATTAATGCTAATTTTAGTCAGTTGTTCTTGTGTGTCCTAGAGAATGGAGTGACTATTCATTAGCCTTGATGTGTACTTTGAAAACAGCTACAAATTAAAACTCTTTTAAAATGCAAAATGTTATTTGCCTACGTGCTGCTTTCATTGAGCAAACATAAGTTAAGGGTGAGGATGAAAGAGAGTGTTGTACATAGATTGCATAAGAATGAGATCAAACATGTAGCTGTTAACAGTGCCAGTAACTCCAGTGTACCTGGCTGTTAGCTCCATGACAAGGTGGCCTTTATCAACAGGCACAGCCTGAGAGGGCAAATGCAGTCCATGATGTTATGGTATAAAAGCTCAGGTCTTGATCTCAGACTTCAATGTTTGATATGGTGGTGCAGATACCAGGGAACAAGGAACACCTAAATTCAATACAGTAGTGTTTGTAATTTCATGCCTCCAGCTCCTGGCTCTGGGAAAGACGAGAAGTGATTTCTTCTGCATGGGAGGGATGTTACTTCAATTCCAAGGGAAGAGAGTGGTGATCTTAAGTGTTGCTGGATTGCACCTCAATTCCTAGGAGAAAAAGAAGCTGACAGCTGTATCCCCCGGTGTGTGGCACAGTGAGCATACACTTCCAATTACTTCTTAAAGTCCAAGGTGCCTAGAGAGTGGTATTAAACTAGGTTTGATTCAAAGCACAGGCAAAACAGGTGAGTGCACAGAGGTGTTCTGCTCCTGCTGCCAGGCCTCAGGTTAGCAAATAGATGCTGCTGAATACCTCAAACTACAAGAACAAGCAAGGTTTTCTACAAAATCCCCTATCTGCTCCTCTTTTCCCCTCTTTTCCTAGAGCACATACCTGATTGCAGGCAATAGCAAAGCCAAGCAGGGAAGAGAAATAAGCTGCAGAATCGCTGGCATGCAGCTCAGAAGTGGGTGGAAGTTTGGAAACGTGTTTGATGAGCCTCTGGGTATGGTAAGACCTGTAGGAAAGAATGAAGCAATAGTTACCAGGGGGGTGTTGGAGTGACAGGCTTATGTAAGAGTTACAGTGGGAATAGTCAGTGGGGATGAGGAGCAGACTAAAGCCTGGAAATGTTGATGGCCCCTGTGAAAGAGTGTAAGGAAGTCACACCAGGCAATAAAACAGCAGCATAAGATGTAATCCCTGACCTGAACATTCTCTCATTAAGGTTATTGGTCCAGGAACAGTGAGAGACTATTTCCCCTGTTCCCACTCCTTAAAGGAGAAAGCTAGCATAGTTCAGAGACTCAAGAAGCAGCAGTATCAGAAACGAGCGGCTCTACCACCCAAGGGAGATAAAAGGCATCTTTGTGGATTACAAATTAACTCTAATCAATTCATATATCTGGGAAAAAAAATGATCCCCATCTAGTGCATATGCCGCAGGGAGGCAGTTACAGCAATGCCTGATGACTTCTTCACAGCACACAATGCAGCAGGCTTCCAGTCTGTCACAACAGGTTCTGGCCTTAGAGGGAAAGTTGCAGTAGGTCTCATTTTCACTTTCTCCAATTACTTTGGAAAAGCAAGAGGAAAGACCTATCAGAACTGTTCCTCCTACCCATGTGAAGCACTGTGTTGCAGTCTGGAGCCTTTGTGAAACGCCAGCAGAACTTGAGCACAAGCCCAAGTTGCTGTGCTCCAAAGGCAGGTTGTAAAGGTCCACTTTTTGGGCAACACCATCGATGTGACGAGTCTAACCAATTTATGTGTGACTTGTGCACATTCACTAGCGGGCTGCGTGTACTGATGTGTATATATATACGTCTTGAACCCCCTGCACATTGTGTCTTCAGAAGCTGGCTGAAGCACAAAACCTGATATGTTGGGAGCTTCTGAGTCCTTAGATCTGGTCTTGTCAGAAAGGTGCAGAAAAACCAACAAATTCTGGTTTGAATACATCTTATTTTCCAGATGCAACATGAGCTGAAATAACAGCCATTCTGAACAGCATCCACCAGTCCAAGATAAAGCTTGCATAACTTCAAGTTAACTTCAGCTCTACTTAAAAGTCAGAGCCAGGAACACACTGTTAATACCATTGTAAAGCAGAAAAGTCTCATTACAACATGATTCTCTTAACGTCCTGTTTTCATTTCTTCCCTACTTCGTATACACATAGTGTCTGCTTGTTTATAATATCAGCAAGATAGTGCTCCTCGGGGAAAAGAACAGGGAAAATGCACCAAATCTGGCACATTAAATCTTTCACGCACACGCATCTAGTTAGTGCTGTGGGGCAAGACTTTTCCCATGTGCTTAGCACCACGAGATCCTTGTGCTGCTGCAGTACTTTGAGAGGAGACCAAAACAAAAACTGGACGCCATTACCTGGCAATTCATAAGACAATAATTCAAATTATATACTTTCTCCTCGTCTCTATTCCTTCACCACAGCTTCTTTCTCTGTTTGATGACCATAAGCCTTTTCCAAGTTCACTGGAAAACCATTCCACCCAGTAATCAGAGAAGGAGAGAAGCCAGTGGGGTATTTCTGAGGGAAAATTCCCATTCTTAACCATTTCCCAAAGGAACAGATTCACACAGATCTTATTTACAAAGATGATTTTTAGGGGTGTGAAAATGCAGAAATAGGGCAGCAAAATTTATTTTCCAGTGAGCACTGGTCTTGTTTCTTTCTATAGATCTTGAAGGGGAAAATGTACTTCAGAACATCTTGTTGGAGAAAGTCTCTCAGTGTGCAGCTCAGTGCCCAGCTCAGTGCCCTGAGGCCTCACGGTACATGTTCAAGCCCTACATAAAGCAAAAAAATGTTAAGATCACTGCTACAAAGGCTATGAAATTGATGTAAAAATGTCATTTATAGAAGAACTTTTTAGTAATGTCAACTTGCTGAGCCTATTTATTTTCACCATAACCCCTTTTTCACTGCCCTATAAACAATTATCTAAGTGGCAGTAATGCTATGATTTTCTAGAACATGCAGTAGCAATCTACATGATCAAAGCAAAGCTCAGACACTGCTCTCAGTGCCAACCAACTCCCTCTGGACTTATGGAAAGGCAAAGCCCTGAATCAGGATTACGCCCTCCGCTCTTACTATGGATCACAGAGATTTCACCTACTAGTAAGGGTTTCTCTTCAGAAGCTGTTGAAGACAAGGCCATCAAGCCAAAACAAGGACTCTTTTCTTGTCCTCCTCTCATTTATTTTTATCCTCACCTTGGGATCCTGGTACCTACCCCAGACTGGTGCCTCCCCAGCCATCACCTTATCATGGCACCCTCTGTATCACCGTACTGGCAAGGTTTCTTTGCTCTTGTGAGGCAGGATGGTGGGATAAGGGACATGGAATTAGAAGCTGTTCTGATTTAAAATCTGGAAAGAAAAAAAAGCCGTTTTCCTCACCTGTTCTATCACAAGCAGGCCTATATATACCATCCTCTTTCAGGGGTTTTTTGCAGATTGCCGTATCTTCTGAGTTTAAGTTGGAAAAGGTAGTGGTTTCTCCTGGAAAAATTCCAGGCATTCACTGAACTCTTTCCACCTCCCTAAGAGGGGCAGAGAATTTCTTGTAACATCAGAGAAGAGTATTTAAGCTGCACCTATGGCTTACCAAGACCTGTCAGATGTGAAAGCAGAGGCCCTTTGTACTCCCAACAGGTCTTCCTGACCTGGACATGAAAGCCTTGGAAGACTCACTCTTATGATTATGTCCTGCTGGATCTTTACCAGTAAAGTTTCTCTTACTCTCAGTTGTGATGCGTCAACTCCCTTCATCTCATTCCTACCCTCTAACAAAGAAGGACACGAACACATGTGAGATAACACCACCTTGATGATGGCTCCTGATGACCAACAGGAACTTCACAAATACATCTGTTATTCATAACATCTTTTATTCACTTCTAACCTTTAAGAAGCTTCTTCACTTCCTCGGCAGTGTTTATGTGCCTCTTCCCTTGCCATCTCTGTCCCCCGTAGTAAGTGCGCACCTACCAATTTACCTAACAGTGCCTGGAATTGCTCTTCACAAAAGGAGGCTGTGTTTTCCTTTTGCGTGGAGTTTGCTTTAATCAGAGACTTCAGCATGAAAGCCTACACACTCCTCCCTTGAAGCTCACAGATGCGCAGGGAAACTCATTCAATGCTTTGAACATCCATTGTGGCTCAGGGCTATGGTCAAGCACCCTTAATGAAAAGCTGTTTGTGCAATCTATTTCCTGCTGATAACAAAGAACACCTCCTTGAAAAATAAACACACTAAAATAAAAATCCCAGGAAACTGTCAAGCCTGCTCCCCAGCTTCTAGACTATTCCATGGTAACTGAACTCAGAAAGCTACAAAATCCACCTCAGAGCAGCCAGAAGCCTCAAGTGAATGCTGACTGCAAAGTGCCTCTGTTAAGAAATACCTGGGCAGTTTGTGCATTTTCCCACTGGGGAACAGTTTCCTAGGAATGTAGAAGAATAAAGTGCTTCCATTGCCCTTTCTCTCTTCTCCTCTCACGCCTTTCAACGACCCATATCACAACTGTCTAAGTCAAAACAGGACCAGCACCGAGTTCCTCAGAGCTGTGGCACTTCCTACAACAAATACTTTCATCCATATGGGCATTTGATTAATTTTCTGCTTAGCCAAAGTGAAAGGATGTGGTACACACTCATCTGTGTGTATTCACTTTGAGTCGCGCTGAATGGGAAGCATCATTGCACGTGCAGTGACAAGCAGAAATCTTCCCTCTGTCCTGTACAAGCCTTGCAGTTTGTCAGTGCTACAACAGCTTTCTGTCACGACATGCTCAGGAAAGTACAGCATTGTGATCTATAGGGAACATGGGCTTTGGCAAGCAGGCTGTGTTAAAAAACTAACTCTCCAACACCTTTTCAGTGGTCAAACACTCTTCCCTCTGAACTTTGAGGTTTTATGAGAATATGATCTTTTGTCTTTAAATCACTTGAACTCAACAAAGATTTTCTGGAAGTGTGAGAGGAAGCTTCCTTATTGAAACAACTTCAAAACTTGAGTCCCAAGTTTCAAAACTCAACGGAAGGAGGCTTCCTGAAGCTGAGAGTGAGGGTTGTGAGTCAGAAGGTTCGTAAGCTTTTGTTCCAAGGTCTCCACTGTGAAATATTGCCTGGAGAGTGGAAAGACTCGTCCGCTGCTATAAATATCTCCTCTTACTGACAGTACTAAGTATATACATTAAAGGAGAAATGCTCCTAGGTACTTTAAACAATAGCCCTACACCAGAAAAATCTGGTCAAAATGAGCAATAATAGCTTGAACAATTGACTAACCTGCTCTTAACTTCCCAGCCCAGGCTAGGGAGGCTGATTTGTCACATAAGTAATCAGTTTCAGATTCTTAACCTAAATGATGCAAAAATTTCACCCAAGGAGAAAAGGAGGGAGAAAGAAAGGACAGGCTTTGAGAATAACATTGCCACTAAAAAGCATATGAGTGAGTCAAACTGCTTCACTTTGTGAGCAGCCTGTGGGGAGGGTGCCCATCGAGATCTGAACTGCGTGAAATAAAAACTACCATACACGGGTAAGTGGAGACACCAATATCCTTGTATTCAGCTGTTCCCAAAGCTGCGACTGGACAGAGCATGTTTCAGTCCCTACCACCTTACCAAGGACTCTGTCTCCAGCATCTGCTTTTCTTACTGCTCTTTTCCATAGACTTCTTTTGAACTTTTCTGGGTTTGTAGCAATAGGACGAGGGGTAATGGGTTCAATCTAAAACAGGGGAAGTTTGGGTTAGATATAAGGAAGAAGCTCTTTACTGTGAGGGTGGTGAGGCACTGGAAGAGGCTGCCTAGAGAAGTGGTAATGTTCCATCCCTGGCAGTGTTCAAGGCCAGGTTGGACAGGGCCTTGGGTGACATGGTTTAGTGTGAGTCATCCCTGCCTATGGTAGGGGTTTGGAACTGGATGATCTTAAGGTCCTTTCCAACCCAAATCATTCTGTGATTCTATGACTTGCAATTAGCTTATACTGTCTCAGAATTGCGTATTTTGCTACTTGAACAGCTGAGAGAAGGGTTTGGGGGGTTTTGTTTAGTTTTTGGAGACTTTTTGTTGTGGTTTTTTCCTCTTTTTTTTTTTTTTTTAACTTTACACTCATTAGGCTTTGGCTCTTTAAAACTCTGCTGTAGACTCCCTTTGGTCTTCGTTGTTGCCAAAGGGGGGAAAAAAGAGAACTTGAACATCAAACAGCAACACTGCAGACAGTGTATGGCTTGTTTGACTTCTTGCCTGATTTGGTTTGAAGGGAGGAAGGAAAAGGCTGGACTGCAATTATCAAACTCTGGCAGGTTTTTGCTTTCCTCAACTCCTGAAACATAACTTTTGAGAGAAATAATTTAGCTGAGAGCTCTGCATCTTTAGAGCGCTTCCACTCCAAACACAAACCCCAGAACTTAATAGATTGAGTGGAGGCCTATCTGTAGAGAACTAATTGAAGGAGCTGCAAATACAGACATTCAACCCTGATTAATTAGAAGAGCAAAAAAGAACACCCTAATTCCATTTCCAAATCAAACCAGTTGTACCACAAATATTTCGAGTACCTCAGAGATAGTTGAGCTCACAGTCTCTCCTTTTCCTCAGGGAGGAATGGATAACCTTGTGCACAAGAAGAATTAAAAATCATTCAGCTCTTTATTCACCAAGTTATTTGTTCCTTACAGTAATATATTATTTAAAAAAGACACAGTTTGTATGGTGGACCCGCATTCAAAGGTGCTCAGCATCCATGTTCAATGCTGTTCGGCTCCTTGGAAGCTGCAATTCTGCTGGAAATATACTCATTTATTTAAATAGCTGAAAAGAAGCTGTTCTGAAAACATAGCTTTGATAGGTTTTGTTTTGAAGAGGGGATACTTCAGAAGTCCATGTAGTAAGTCTTGCCTTCCTCTGCTTTCCAAGTGGTCTGGGTAATAGGATGTGTGATGCCACCAAAACCAGCAAATCAAGTTTTCCTCTGAAACTAGAAAAATGTCATCTCCTAGACATCTATCTTTTTGTTCCCTGAACAACTCCCAATGTCTACCTTATTCCCCCAGCTGCAATACTTTGTACCAACCATAACATTTCTGACATATGGTAAAACAATGACACCATCATCTCTTTCTGGCAATGCTGTCTTTCTACATTTTCTCACTCCAGATTCATCTCCATCCACCACCTAAATGTAATTGCCTTCGCAGCAGACAGTGGCTGTTTTAACAGAGATACAAACAGTACACAAAAGCTCTGGAAAAGAAGTAAAGAACTTTACCAGTCTGAATCTGCAACAGGAATTTCAGGCCAAAGACAAGCAAATGGACCATTGTTTTCTCAGGTAGCTCTGCGAGCCAGTCTTCAGCAACCACAACTGGTCAGGGCCTCTCATTTTGTATCTCAATTGAAAGACAGCTGTTCTATTTTTTAAATGGGAACATAGTTCATCTTGAGGCTGGCTTCCGCTGCTGCAGCTTTTTTACTGCTAAATGTAATTCAGAATAGATTATCAGCATGGGGAGAAGACAGAGAATGTTTGAACAAAACAAGCCATTAATTTTCTGCATAGAAGAGAGCAACTCTCATCCTGGAGACACTGCTGCGCTATTGTCTGAAACACAGTTTTCACCTGAAATTGGACAAACCATTTGGAAAGTAATTCAAGTTCCTCCAAAGGGAGGATGTATTATACACTGACAGTGGTGGAGGGATTCAGTACCCCACAACTATTATTTTAACTGTATGCAATGAATTGGAAGCATTTTCTTTTAATAGGTCCTCATTGCAATGCTTTTTCCCACCCCAGGTAGTCCATCTCCTTAACCCATCATCATCGAGTTTCGCTTTGTTAATTCTGCTCCAGTGGCATCACTACCAACTTGTCCTTTTTGTCTTGCAGCTTATTCTTAGTCACGGTCTAAGTCAGCGAAGACCTTCAAGGAAGAATCTGTCTCTGCACACACCACCACCAAAAAATGAGGACTTCCCCATCTAGAGTATTATGACTAATATATTGAGGGCTCTATAAATCTCATTGCTTGGCTACCATTTTAGTACAGGTTACTTACCAACCTGAAGGCCAAGTGGGGGAATGTGTCACTCCATGACCAAATTAGGCATTTTTTAAGCCATAGACACACACAGAACTTTATATCCTCTATACTAAGCAAGTTGGAAAGAAGCCTAGAGGTGTTCCCTGTGAAAAAGTGTGCCTGGTACTTTACCTCTCCTGTGCCTCTTAATCTGGTTCACAACCACATCGTCCCCCATACAAGGACGGCTCTCAGCTTATGCGGTCACAGGCTCAATGCCAACACCCTCATAGATAACACACAGAGATGATGCAGAAACTCCTGGCCAGCTGTAGACTGTGAAGTACCATTCTTTGGCATTCTTTTTCTGAGTTTAGTTTGGAGAAGACATCCAGATCTGCCTATCAAGTTCCACAGGAGTGGAGGATATAACCCAGGACTATTGAGTAAACAGAAGTGGTAGATAAAGTAAAAACAGATTTTTATTTTGATTTATTGTGCAAACAATGGAGGTTAAATCTGAGCGTCACTTTGGTGGATGCACAGGATCAAACTTTCATATTTCATGCTGACACAAACCAGTAATTTTAAGAGATAAGAATACAGTATGTACTGAGTGGTAGACGTATCTTATACAGTATTACTTGTGATTTGCTCCTAAACAGATTTCCAGGGTTATTCCGCCCTCAAACAAGCCTAGGAGCAGAAAAAGGAAATAGGATGGATGAGGAAGCAGTTGGAGTAGCGAGCCTTTCTACTCTAATCTCAGTAACAGATGAGATTGCATCTGTTCCTTTGCTGGACCCTAAGCACAGTGTAGGGAAAAGAAGTCTCTGATAGAGCCAAGCATAAACATTGGGTTTCTGCACATGGAGACAGCAATAGGGCAGAAGACAGCATACTGACGACAAATTTTAACAGCTTAGATTTCAGAAGTGGGTTAGATAACTGGCTTAGATTTCAGAAGTGGGTTAAATATAAACTTACTGAATTGCTTTCAGCACAGCCCTGGCTAGAGTTCAATATGCTTTCCATTAACTGGCTTGCTTGTAAAGATTTCTTTTCCAAACCACCTTAACTATTTTCAGTTTGAGATGAGGTGTCTTTAGTGAAGTTAACTAGAAAATAATGGGCAGTCTCTTTTGTGGCCTAAGAAAGGGTTTAATTTGGTTTAGGTTAAGTCAGCAAGGAACGGGTTCAAGCTACATTGAAATAATAAATCAGAATAGACACTACACTGGGGTTCATACAGACATAATTAATATAAGCTGCGCATGTCACAGTCTCAGGTCAGCAAGACATTCATGTTGGACTGATTTAACAACAGCTGCATAAAATGATACAGCTTGAGACATGGTGAGGCAAAATCCCTGGTAAAAGACTACTTAAAGCAGTGGGTCTCTATTCCCTGGGGTGAAATTTGTCCATGTATTTTTTTAACATTACCCTTATCTCCAAGGTCATTATGAACACAAAGGCCAGGTGAAACAAAACGGCACTTGGGCACCCCTCATGGGTTAGAGCCAGGTAGTGGGCAACACAGACACACAGAGGGACAGCAATGGCACTGTGGAAGTGGTGGTGTCCACCGTCATCACTCAGCCAAACATGGAGTGTTGTGAAAACACATTCCTTCCCCTCACCCCCTCACCTCTCATGGCTTAGTTATGTTGAGTTATATTGTTCTTTGCCTCCCAGACACCTGGACAAGAATTAATGCTGCCTCACTGCATTTACGTGCTTAGCCAAGCCGTCTCAGTATTTTCAAGGTCACCATCTCCAGTCTCCTGAGGTTGTTGATCCTTTGGTTTGCCTTTAGAGAAGCAGGGGAGGTAAACTTGCAAAATGGAGAAAAAGGATGAAACTGAATAAAAAATCAAAACACGTGCCATTTTAACATAATACAGAAGATGGAGGTCAACTAACCTTGGCTAAAAAGTATTGCCATTGCTCACACAAAGGAACAACAAAAACCCCCAACACTTATATTTGATGGTGGTGGATCCTTTGGGGTGTTTTTCTTCTATCCACAGTGCAGGCAAGGACACCTGCTAGAGGGATTTCCTCTCCCCAAAGGCAGTGACTTCATAATTTTAGCATGAGTAAGCTATTGCTGTCTCACTCCATTCGTTTGTGCTACCACCTCTGTCCTCACAGGAATAATGAGCTGCAACTTACCTGCTGGTAGGTGAGAAAACTACTTGGATCTGCATTGAGCAGAAATGGATTTTCTTTTGTCTGTTCCTTTCCCTTACCCCATCCAATGCAAACAAAACTGCACTCTGATTCACCAACCAATTGCCCTTCATGGTTGGTGTACCAAACAACAGGGTTAGCCCTGTTATTCTTACTACCTTCTGCTTTTAGCCTGGTAAACATCTACAGGAGATGCAACACCTTGAGCCAGTAGGTAAGAGACAGGGCTGGTCATTGAGCAGTGGTGGAAATAATTTGCTATGAGTTCTTTCAAATATTTGGCCATTGTGGACTGGTTGGGTGACTGATATTTATTATTGTGGTGTATTGACCATAGCCAGCAGCCAAACACCCATCAAGTCACTCATTCATTTCCCCTCCAGCAGGACCCAAGGGAGAGAAGCTGAAGAGCAAACGCTGAGAACCCTTGGGCTGAGATACAGACAGCTTGATAAGTGTTGCAAAGCTGTGCACAAGCATAACAAAATAACTAATGCATTCATTACTTCCCATTGACCAGCATATGTCCAACTGCTTAATAGAAAGCAAGGCTCCATCACATATAATGGTTACTTGGGGAGACGAATGCCATAACCACAAATGTTCCCCTCTTCCTCCTTATTTGCCAAGCTCTGCATGATGACCATGACACCATACGGTGTGGAATATCTCTTGGGTCATTTGGGGCCAGCTGTCCTGGCTCTATCCCCTCCTAACACCTTGTGCACCCCCAGCCTACTCATTGGTGAGATGGGATAAGAAGCAGAAAAGGCCTTGACTCTGTGTGGGCACCACTCAGCAGTAACAAAAACATCCTTGAGTTATCAATCAACACTGTTTTGGTCACAAATCCAAAACAAAGCCCCATACAGGCTGCTATGAAGAAGGTTAACTCCATCCGAGCCAGACCCAGCACAACTACCGCATTTGTATTTGTTTCCTTTCTGCATTCTTACTTTCTGGCAGTCCTCATCTTAAACTAGTATCTTATCTCTTTTGGACAAGATCTGTCTTTATCAGATATTTACCCACAGATAACGTGCACATTAAAAAGAGCTGATGGGCAGAAAAATGACCAAAAATAGTTAAGAGAGTCAGGGTTTACTCTCGCTTCTTTGTTTTATTCTATAATATTTTTAGTACATACAGAAGTGTTTGTTAGATCAGGAACAATGCTGTATTAGGTGCTAAGGAAATGCTTACCAAGAAAAAGTCTGTGCCCCAATGCAATTTAAATTTAAGCACACAACAGGAGAAAGGTGAGCACAGCAAGTCAACCAGCAGAAACTCCAGGGTCTCAATTCAGTGCCATATCCACTGAATCATGCTACCTGTACTTGGAACAATGAGGTAGCCTCAATCTTTCTCAAAAGATGCCTGGGTTCAGCAGCAGCAGTCAGTTTTTCTCCTTCTTAGTAACTGTTGCAGCACTGTGTTTTTGACTTTTGGCCTGGGAACGGAGCTGATAACTCCACACTTCTTTCCCAAAGAAAGGCATTTGGTGTCTGGAAATGGGATTTGGATGCTATTTCTATATAAGTCACCAAAATAGAGAACTCTGCTTGGGAGGCATTTAAATTTAAGATGCATCTTCTTGGTGAAAAATAAGACATTGTGTTTGAAAGAATCTTTGAGGAGTTTTATTTGTAGTCAGCCTTGCTAACTAAATGAAGACCTATTTACAGATACTTTCAAGAAGTCCCATGCACACCATTAGCAGATAACAAAATCTGTCTCTTTTTTCCCATGGAGCTGTAATTCTTTTTGCTCCCTGAAGCAGAAAAAAACTTTGCATTTGAGAAGAAGTTGATTCATAAAAATGAATTGGGAAAAATAGAATGTGTATTGTCTAATCAGTGACAGAAGCGTAACACTGCCTGAGTTTCTCTGTGGATGCTGAATTTAACAGCAGATTTACCTGAAAAAAAGACCCCAAGCCAGCAAAATGCTTAAACCCACATTTGAAGTTTTAATCTTGTGAATAGTCTTGTCTGAGCCTCATCCTGCGCGTCTGAAGATAATTAGAGGTTTATTATGTTGAAGGAAATAGTGAATACTTAGACAACATGATTTAGGGATGCTGCCTGGGACTTCGGAGTGAGACATATTTCTTCCTCCTGACTCTGTGAACTCAGGCAACTCACTGCATCTCTTGACTTTGCATCTCTAAAAGTGGAGCCGGTGGCTTCTTCCTTCCATCTCTGGAAGGAGACTTTCTATATGTGTCAATCTCCATAGCCACTCAGGCCTGAAATTCTGTTATGAAACTACCTGTAATAAGGACAGTAACTACCAGTACCTGTAACATAGAATTTAGTCCATTAGTACCTGAGCTGAGACCATCAGTTCCTTTTGCCTAAGTTGTCAAAGAGCTGTCAAAGTGACCCTTGGCAGAGCAAAACTCTCTGGTTCCATGGATCATCCCACCTCTCTGCCCTCAGCCACCACCCAGGTTTCACCCTTGCTGCTATATTACTGGATTTTATTTAGCAGCAAGACAAGAAATGGGACTGTGCTTGTGGGCAATTTCAAAGTAGAGGAAATAATACCAAGGGGAGACACAATAACTGTCTGCAGACAAAGAAAGGAATGTTGCACCAGAGGACAGAAAGCAATTATTGCCATTAGTCAGCAGTGATAGAGAAAGAAGTAATTAAACTTCAGCTGCATCAGGGAAATTTTTAGATAGAATATTAAGAAAATAGCTGAAAAAAAGTCTAGGCTGAGCTGCTGAGGAAAGTGGTGGTGGGACTGCGGTATTCAAAGTCACATCTCATGACTGTCTTTCTGTAAATAGGCTAAGAACACACTAATGCTATCTCAGCATCCTTGGGGTTTGAGACGGGAAAACATTTTTATTCGTAGGAGTACCTAAACATGCTTAAATCCCATTCACATCGTCTGAAAAGCCAAGGAATTTAAGTAGAACTGGAGCACTGGATGGAGCACTGAAGGGCACTGGATGCCAAGGGAGTAGATGTGAATCCTCCTCAGATGCCACAATGTTTCCAGTACAAGACAACTGGCAGCAATCTGCTATGATGAGCCTTCACCTCAAATGGGTGCTTGTAGAGCCAAGCAACCTGTTTCTACCCAGACTGCTGTCATACTTTATAGACTTTCATAGTCTCATGACAACCAGGAGGTAACAGTGCAGAGGGAATCAAACCCTGTTCCAGTGTCGTATAAGCAGAGGAGGCAGGGAACAGAAGTTCCCTGTGGCTGTGACAGCAGAGAAGACCCTGATCTCAAGAGCAATAGGGAACAGCCATTCCTTCCCACTGCTCAGCTTTAGCCTTGCAGGAAGAATTACACCCAAGGATGACTCCAAGCAGAAATCAAGTTATATATTCTGAATTCTCTATAGAAGAGCCTCTATCTGCAGAGAGAATGCATGAAAGAGAAGGGCAAGTCCCCCTTCCCTCTTGCCTGCTCCACTAGCCCACCTGAAGCTAGGTGAAGAATAGGTTATAGATGGTTTTCAGTGTTGAGCTCCCTTCCCATTTCTGGCATGAAGCAGAACACAGAGAGATATTACAAGGGTCTAGAATAAGTGTGTAGAGCAAGAACAGAAAGAAGCAGGGAGATAGAGTGCGTATGCCTAATAGCACCATTTTTACTGCCTTCCCCTATCCATATTTCGTTCATTTTGCTAATCCACTGAAGAAATGTCTCACTGGCAGGCAGAATCTTGAAGTAGCCATTTAAATTTGCTGGATGGCCCTCAAGGCAAGTCAATTTTCAGTCTGACTGGCTTTAATCCTAGCGGAGTGCCCCGCCATGCCATTACATGGCACAGCAGGAGTAAGACTGGGGAGGTAATCACATTACAGCACCGTTCCATTTAGCCGTAATCTGTAAGGATCTCATGAAAGCATCAAGCATTATTATGACTCCTGATGTCCTTCAGCAAAAGCCTTTGTGGGGAAAAGGAGAAGAAAATAAAAATCTCCACCTGTCAAAAGGAGACAGGCACTTTCATTCAGAGAAAAGGGAGGGGAGATGTAAAAGTGACACAATATTATTTAAACATCCTATTACTAAAATTACAGTTCATCTATATAAAACTGAGCTATAGGACCTTAGTCTGTCAGCTAGATCAATGTACTGCCATGGTTGCAGAGATGCAACGAGCTGAGGAAGCATTTGGGAGACAGAATTTGCTGTAAAGGCTTCCAGCTTCAGTCCATCATTCCTGGTGTCCTTCCCACAGCACTAAGTAGCTGCTGCAGAAGGCGATGCCGGGGAGGGTGAGGATGGCTCTTCCTCAGCCCATTGCTGTTATGTTCACATCAGGAGGCTTAAGGCAACTTCAGCATAAGCACAGGTGTTTGGGGGCTGACAGCTTTACTAAGGATTGTGCTTAAAAAGCTCTGATGTCCGACTCTTTGACTTCTTGTGGCAGATGTAGGCTGATAACGCACTGTGTGAGGAAACAGTGGTCATCAGTGGCTGCAGAACTGCTCCAAGATGGAGTGTATATGGACCAGACAGGTTATGTGGGAAACTGGTCCTATTTCTACACCTGCTTTTGACATTCAGTAAATCAAGTCAGCTTCTCAGCCTCAATTTTTCTGCTTGTAAATGGAAAGTCCTTCTCATGTATATAAATGGACAAGCAAGGGATCATGGATACAACACACTATTGTACATGAGGCAAGTTTCTGTGGGCTTTTCCTCTTCATTTTAATCCCCAATGTTTTGCGAACTGGCTCAAGGAGTATCAGGGAGGCAGGCAGGAATCTCCATTTGGGATGGTGGTGAACAGGAATACACACACAGTCCAAAGTAAGGGCACATGGAGCCCATCCATGAAGATGAACATTTTCCAGAGATGCAGAAGAGAGCCAGTGAGAAGCAAAGATGACATAGTGGCAGGACTGAGAGCGTTATACCCTGGCATTCAGTCTGTAAGAGATGATGCCAAGAATGGCTGTGTTTCTTAGGAGGACATCGATCCAGGAGATGCTGTGTAGTAACAGTGAAGTTGCTGTCAGCAGGCCAGGCCATCTGAATTGTGCTGGGACTCCTGATTCTCAGAGTAGGATCCACATGGAAATCTGCAGCAGGAAAGCTAAGTATACCACAGAAGGTGATGCTGGGGATGCTGAGATACAGCCATGATGGCTGGCTTTAGGTTACCTAGAGTCAAGAGGAGCTCAAGCACTGAGTTTCAGATAGCGGACAGGGAAACACTCCCATGGTACAGCACCCAGCGACCTGGTTGCTACAACAGAAGATGTCTCTGTCAGGAATAAGACAACCAAGGAAGGAAAAGCTTGGATTACTGCGAGGATTTGGAAGAGATGAAGTCAAAATCAGCCTCAGATGGGAACAGGGTTAAGCTTCTAGAACTGGATAAAGATCTCACAAGGCTCTCCCCTAAACTGTGCATTTGGTATCTGCAGTGGATGTAAAAGTGGGGCAGAAAAACAAAACGTAGAGGAGGAGGTGATGTTCCCTTGCAGGAAGGCAGAAAGGAGAAATCATAAACAGAGGGGTGGATTGGGATGAGATAAAGCCAAGAAGAGGGAGGAGATGCTTGAAATAGTGTGCTTCATCTACCTACCCACCAAAGGGACACAGGGAAAGGCTTTAAGGTGCCTTCCTTACAGAACCGTTGCAGACTTTGTTTGCCTGCTACAAATAGGTCATGTTGTGCCTGACCCGGCCATCAGGTTCCCTGCTGCATGGAAAAAGCAAAGTAGGAACCTGGATGGATGCAACATGGTTCTGGTAGCTCACCAAGAGTAAGGCATCTCACATCATGTAGGAATATTTTGTTTATGTATATATATACATATATATAATCAGAGACTTGTGGAGAAAAGGGGCTCCCCTCCTGCTGGATTTTAATGTGGCACTTGATGACTTGTAACAGAAAAAGATCTATTGTTTCTCCAGTAGCAATAAACTAAGGTTAAACCAAACTCAAACATAAATTTTACAAACAGCCCCATGCAAACACAGCTGTTCAATGAACTGACAGCACTGGTTGCTAGCTGAGTACTGCCCTCTAACGTTGTCACCTAAGGGAAATGTCCTTTACGATGTCTTTTATTAATGCAACACCATTTCCCTGTAGGACAATGGAGAAAAAATGACCGTTCTTGAGATTAGGCTAAATTTAACCTAAATGTAACCTTGACTTTAGCAGATGTGGTTTTGGCTTGGTTGCTTACAGAGTCAGTTATTTTCTACATCATCAGGTGATGTTTAATGATGCTGTTTAGAAACCTTGGGTTTAGGGAAACAAAAAGCTTATTGTGGTTTGATGAAGTGGCTTTAAAGACAGAGATGGGAATTAAGTCAGAATCATCTTATTTGAACAAGTTCAGCCTGAGTGTGTGGGGGAGATAGATTCTGCTCACAGAGATCCAAAAGTTCTGGTGCTTCTCAGAGCCTCTGGGAAAGAGAAATCTGAAATGGAAAGGATCTCCATGAGGTTTCTGGTGCTTTCAGCCTCTTAGAAATGGGACTTTCCCTTACTCCAAGGCTTTTCATATCAGCCCTATACATAAAATTCTGCTTTCATACTACTTTAGACTGTAGACAGTGTGTACAGCCATCCAGGCACATGCATTCCTGCATGGGTCCTAGAAATGCAGCATCGCTGGAAATAACTCATAAAGTTAAAGGTTAAGTTCTGACCCAATTGAGAAGATTTACATCCCTTTCAGTCTTGTTTTAGGAATAACTGCTCAGCTCCTTGCCAGCATGGTGCCTGGTGACAGAAAATCCAGCCAGAGAGGAACTGTGGTACTACTAGAGACTAGTGACTCTCGCTCAAACACTGTGCTCCTTTTGATAGCAGATTTTCCACCTGGCAGAGCATCCCATCATGGTCCACACAGGACACGGCACTCACAGAAACTCTGCTTTGCCATCAAGCTGTACTGCAGCTGCCTCGCAAGAAGGCAGAGGGATGGATCTTGCTCATGGATCGGGCACTGATTTTCCCGATGGTTCTGACTCACCTTTCCTGAGTCACTCTCCCTGACACTGTCATACCTACCTGACAGCATTAAATCCCCCACTGTCACTTTACCGAAGGATTAGAAACCCTTCCACCATCATTTGCCTGGGACAGAACAATTTTCTTCGGGGGGCTATTTTTCATTCTTCCTCCTCTTATTGCTGCTTGACAGGGAACCATCTCATGTTGTTCTGCTCAAAAATGTCACCTGTCTGTGGAGCAGCAGTCCCCATTTCCCTCCCTTCTTCCCACACCCTGCTGTTTTACCTGACTTTGAAATGGCAGTTCAGCAGACATTATAGGATCCTCTATTTTTATTTTCTTTTCAAGGCAAACAACAAACATTTCTATCTATTTTTCTATCTGCTGAACATGGGAATCTTATCTGGGAATAGCAAGAAGAAGTTTCAGGGCAGACCCCCATGGTTTGAATTAATAAGTATAAAAACAGCCAGAAAGACTAAGGTGATAACTAGGTATAGAGATAAGAGATTTTTCTTTAAGTACTCTGCCTATTACAGTTTAAAGGCAAGTGCCTTTATGCACATGTGAGATCTGCTGCCATTTCGGAATGGAAAAGGCTACGTGCTCTAAATTATTGCAGGAAACAGAAACACAAATAGTGCTGTCTCCTGCATCTGGACAGATTCCCTTTTTATTGTCACCCGCTTGACAGCCAGGCTGTTGCTGCTTACTAAAACCTGTCTGTAACTGAAATCCCTGTGGTAATAAGCTCCCTGTGAAACAGGTTCCTGACTGGAGAAATCTGCACATCTCCAGATTAAATCAATAACAATTAAGAATTCTTTGAAATCTAATTGCAAAAGCAGCTATTTTGATCAGCACCACGATGTTATCTGGAAATTGTGTTCTGTTTATCTACAGCCGAAGAAGGTTTTCTTCTTCATGGGACTGGTTTGCCAACTTCAGACACATCCTTTGATCTCTGAGATGATACAGTGAACTGAAACACAGGGGCAATCAGAGGGATTATCACAGGATGGGGAAACCATTTGATCTATTTTTAAAAGTATTTTTTCTTATTAATAACTTTGGCATTTGATTATCATTAAGAAAGGAAGAGACTGAACTTCCATCTTTAGTAGTGTTACATTTCTCTGAAGATGATTGATTGTTATAGTTAATAACGCTTAGCATTTATATAGTGTTTCCTAACTTCAAAACACTGTACATTTCTCACTATAGCACACACTAAACCTCTGCGTTGTTACCTTCAAGGAGGGATGAGGTTATTTGATGTCTCTCATCTTCCTGTGGATGGGTTTCTGTTCAGGTCCCTCTTTGGTTATCTCAGGTTAACTGGGACAGAAAATCCCACTGAGAAAAGGAGAAAGACTAAAGCCCTGGACCAAAATGCAGTGAGACTCGTTCGAGCACATCATCTGAAAATTCTCCCGGTCATCTTGAGGTTTTCTTGTACAGACTATCCTATCAAGTTAACTGAGACTCTAGTGCCTATTGTAAGGACAGTGCCCTTGTTTGAAGATCTCCAGCAATATCAATGCTCACCAAAAAACAGAGATCATAACATAAGCTCAGAAGACATTCTGTACTTTTTGTGAGACTTTCTGATGCTTAAAACAAAACAAAATCCGAACCACAGAATGAACTTGAATGTCTAAAAGGTTTGCGAGTCCCTTTTTTTCCCCTTGAACCTAGTTTTCTTATAGTACATTTTCATGCCAACAAATAGCAGATGGTGATGGCAGATATGTACTAAACCAGCTAAAATTGTATTCCTTGCAGGAGTATCTATCATGCTGATCGGGCTGAACAGTCTGTGCTGGCAGCAACGTCTGGTCCACGCTTGGAAGGAAAGATCAAAACCTTTCTTGAGATCCCTTTGTATGGTACTTCAAGTGGCTCACTTCACAAACAAAGGTAGATTTCCTCTTGTGGCCTCTGGGAGCCACTCAAGACAGGGATGTTGCTGTGTTAGCCAAGTGTCTGCCCTGAGACCATGGATCAAAGCAAGCCAGCATCAAGGATGGAAAGGAAGGACCTCAGGTATGTGGTGCTCTCCCGGTCAGGCGGGTGTCCTTCCTCGCATGTGGAGTTGAAAGCAGCTTGTAGGTCTTATAGTTGGGGTCAACAGATGAGCCAAGCCAGGCAGACCCAACATTTCTGTTTAGGATTCCTGTAGTTAACCTTTTCTCCTTTCCAGGAAAATTTCCTAAGAGATTTCTCAGTATCCAGGTCTTTGGCTTCTGCCTGGCTCCCTGCAGCCAGCTGTGACGATGTTTCTTGCAGCACAGAACTTTGTTCACCAGGAGCTGGCATAAGACCCATTTTGGAAAGGGCATTAAGGCTGTCATGGATAAGAAAGAGAATTAAGGAAAGCATACGTATGCCAGTAGCTCATCAAGGATCACGGTTGCCCTGGCCTCCGGGAGATCACTCTATCTGTGCCAGCCTATTAAAGAGGGACCTTTGAGAGGTTAGTGTCTCTTCAGGCACTAATATGTTCCATCCCAGTCCCCCAAAACTTCAAATGGCACAGACCTTATACTTCCCTTTTTCAAACAGGTTGGCATAAGACTATAGGGTAGGATTATCTTAGAAGGAAGAGCAGGTGGCTTGAGAGTGAGAAGCACTGAGCTCTGAACAGATCTGTTACTGGTCTGTGGTGTGATCTCAGGCCAGTTACTGAGGGCCTGGTGCTAGGACATAAAGAAAACCCACATTTCCCACTGACTCCAGAGGAAGCATTGTCTGTTGGAACCAAAGAACCTCCATCATCTTGACTTTCTGATGTCTGTAATGAAAAGATGTGATTTCTCATACCTACCTCCACGGGGTATTGTGCCACTTTGCTGATATTCAGATGGCGCTGTCAAACATCCACACTGTGAAAGAAGCTGCAGTCACTCTGCTGTGTTTCTCACTGTGTTGGTGTAGCACAATGCCTAGGCTTTGAGGAATTGCCCAGATTTTTCTCTGCAATCCTCCAGGCATCTCAGCAAGCTGATCTCTTATATTTGACAGAGCTGGCTTTCTCCAGGCATTCTGAGTGGTAATCCTACATGGCCCTTTTGGTAGTGATATTCATTTTCCCCTATTCACGTTGCCTACTGATGAGCTCATTTGAAGTTACCTCTTGCTTGCAGGTTCAGCCTCTTGTTCAGTCACTTTGCACTCTTTTATCTGATTGCTGAAGTGGAAACTAGGCTCTGCTCGCAGGCAGAAGCAAAGCCACACCAGCAGCACCAAAACCTGGCATTCACCTCCAAGCTTTGAAAAATGCAGGAAGAGAAAGCGGACCCTGTGCCTGCAGGGAGCTCAGCCAGATCCAGCACTTTTCATAGATGCCCCACGTCTTCATCAGTATGCAGATCCATCTGCGCTGCTGAGATATCTGCATGGTACAGACAGGCAGTGGGGGAATACATTTATAAATAGGATCACTTCATCTTTCCCTTTCCCGCTGTCCCCACTCTTCCGTAATCCCCACTGATGGACGTATTTCACTGCTGAGAGCTGCCAGTTCCACCCTACCTTCATACCTGCTCTTATGGCACCAAACACTTTCTTCTTTGCATTGTAAATGAAGAAGCAGCTGGTGAGAGGTAGGGATGGGGAAGGAGGAATAGACTCCAGTGGCTGTTAGGACTCTCAAAATACCTTTTACCACTTGATTAACAATGACAGGTACTAGAAATTATGAGAGTCTGACGTTACAGTGCCTGCATGCTATGTCTAACGAGTGTCTGTTTAAATCCAACAGGTAAATGATAGCATCTTCTTATAAAGGGTGCATACTATAAACCTGCCCTCTGTAGCACAGCACCAAAATATCCCAGAGCACTGGGTTAAGCTAACCCTTCCTGCTCACTGCACTCGAAGGTTGTTAAGTGTTGTGCCGTCATGAAGAAATTAAACATTGCTCCTACTCATGCTTACTCACATGAGAAGCTGTTGAAGCTGTAGTCACACTGAAAGCAGCAATCATGTTAGTACATCACAGCAACAGCTTCTCGGAAGAAAAACACAGCAAAAAACATATATGAAACAGAGCTTTATTGCAATTGGGTTAAAGTTTTTCTCCTGGCATCTCACTGTGATTTTCTACCAGAGTCAGTAGCAGAGTTCTAGAATCCGAGTTGTCTTCTGTGCTCTAATAGATAAAAGCCTCCTAGTAATCTTGTCCTGTGCACACAGTCCTGGCTCTAGTATGTTTTGTCTGCATGGACTTTGTGTGTTTTCTTCCTTCCCCAGGTTCACACAGCCTGTTTTTAAACTGATTTATCCTCAGTAGTCTGAATGCACATAGAGAAACTGAGCTTTGCCTTCCAGCAGCAGAAAAACTACCCCAACACCCTTCAAAAAGCATAAAAACCCTCGTTTTAGATCTTGACATTTTTCTTTTTTTATTAAGGAAGTAATAGAGGAAGTTCTGGAAATTCCATCATCCAGCACTAAGGATGTAAATGTTCAGAAACAGGCAATGCAGTGATGATATGTGCAAAAGAGTTACTTTTTAACAAAACATGAGAAAGATGCTGAACCAATTTACCCTCTAGGCAGGTGACTGGCAGATCTTATAGAAGCCAAAATGTCGCAGCAAACACTTCGGGCAGTTCTGCTATTTCCTTGGAAAACAGATGCCCTTGTAATTATCAAGTGATGCCTCTTGAAGGAGGTGATTTGAAGATGTGTGTACGTCAACCATCACAGCCATGAATGCACAGAAGAGCAAGTGTTGCATTGGCATAAGTGTGGAGAAACTCTATGGATTAGTAGTACAGTGCTGAGCAAGGAGACACTAATAATTCAGTGGTAGATGCGTCCCTGGTTTATGCTATAATTCAATGGGAACACCTTCTTCAAGGCCTTGGGAACAGCTCTGCATGAGTTGCAAGGTAAGTGTTCCGGGACCGCCACAAGTGTCTATTGGAACAGATCAGAAGACCTGGTTTTTCAACAATAGCCTCCTAAAGCAACCAGGAATAAACTGGCACTGGCGGGGGGGTTGGAACTAGATGATCTTAAGGTCCTTTCCAACCCAAATCATCCTACGGTTCTATCACTGTTTGCACTGCCAAACAGGTGCTAACCTCACCAAAGAGTCTGGGACAGCAAGATGAGCTTGCATTAGACAGGGAGGAAGCATCTTCCCAAAGTGATTCTCTCCTCACAGAGGAACAGGTTGTCCCTCATAGACTACCTGACTCAAGTATGTCATTACAGGCTGCCATTTCCTAACCAGCAAGGCACATCTCCTTATTGACACAAAGCTCAGTGAGACATGACCTCAAGGTAGGAATCTCTAAGGGGTCAGCACAGCCTTTGACAAGCACCGGTGACTTTGCAACATTTCCCAGGTTCTAAAGTGCCCAAAACTGTTCTGGATGGAGTTATCCAGGGGAGATTAGATGTGCTGCCTGGTTTCCAGCCCAGGAAAGAAGACAGCAGGGACAGGAGATGTAATATGGGAGGAGAAAAGGCTCACATGAAGGAACAGTAAGGTGTGAGGCAGGAAAAATGTAGGGAAAGAGAATGGAACAGGTAAGATGGGAAAGGTGTGAGCAGCAGTCACAGGACTGGGAGATAATGGTGAAGATTCAACACTGGAGGTCCAGGAGAATTAACAGAGGGAACTCACTGGTTTGTTGTACTATAGCTCATGAGCTCCCCTTGAGCTCTCCTACACTCCTGTGTCTCTGCACAGCTTCAATATGTGATGCCTGTTTATTAGCCTTTCCTTCACCTTGGCTGATGGAAGTCATCTCAGCAGCCCAGCTGCCCAGGAGCTAACAGAAGATACCTGAAATGCTAGGTGTCTATCTAGTCACTACATCAGGTACAGAGTTGTTGTCTGTGTAGACAAAGAATAGACCCTGGATATGACCATAGCATATGTGCTGAACATCCCTACAGTGTGCACCCAGCATGACTAATGCTTCCTAGAGGTGCTAGATTTCAGTCCATATGTTCCCAGAGCACCCACTGTATTTGCACAGATTTCCATCCAGGAAAACCCAAGAATAAGTATGGCAGCCTTCACTCTGCTAGGGCACTCGCATTACAAGGCTGACACTTCCAGGATGCAACAGATGGGCTGACTGCACATACACTACACAGCCTGTGTATACTCGTTTCTCTGTGAGAAACCCTGATGAGAAAAATGGCAGCCCTATGTGAAGACTAATTTCAAACACACAAAGACCTATTTTACTATTTGCCTACACTTTGCATTAAGAAGCACTTGTGGACATATGAAGTAACAGAAAATCAAGGCTTCAAGTCTTCAGGTATCCAAACTGTGACCTGTGCAGTGCAGAACTATGGCAGTTTTCCTACTTGGCTGTGGGACAGCTATGTCAGTGGTTCTTCCCATGCACCTTCTCAAGAATCAAACTTCATCACAAGCACACCCTAAGACATGGGCAGGCTCCTAGACACTGAGGTGTCTCACCATTATCCATGTGAAGCAAAGCAGCAATGATATGAAGATGCAATTGATAACAGCCCATCAGGTCTAAGCAGAACTTTAGAACTTGCTGAAGCATTGCTTTAAGTCTATCGGTACATTTTCTGGTTGGTATCCAGATCTCACAACTTCGCAGTTGTCACTGCAAGATAGACCCTACAAATCAATCACCTTGCTTGGCAACGTCATGTCACTTTGGGATGACAGTAGATTTAATCAGAACCTGGCGTGGGTGCTTTTGTCACTTACTTCACATATGGAAAATCTTGTCTATTTTTTGCCACAATCTCATGTGGAAGAACTGGGAAGGAGGAGGAGGAGGAGAAGGGGAGAGGTGTGACAGCAGTGTCAGTCTGTCCCATTTCTGACATTTGAGAAAACAAGGGATTTTTGTTTCTCATTCTGTTCTGACCAAAAGGGGAGAAAATATACATATTAAAAAAGATTGCAGTGTATTGAATGAGGAAAGTCTGAATGAAGCCGCTGTGTTGTCAAAAACTTTTTCAGTTCTCCCCAAACTTTTCATTCATGGAGATTATCAGTATTTCTGTCTGGTTTCATTCTGACTTAGAACAAAACTGGATTTCAAAACCATATTCCATATTCCTTCCTGGAACAGAGATCTCATGGTCCCCTCTTTCAGTGCCAAACCAGTGTGGGTTCGGGAGGTTGGCACTGCCAAGAGCAGAGCTCCTGACTCCACATTTATGCCTTAGTCTTACCTTCTGAGCCAGAATGTTAATTTTAGTACTTGCATAACCCCTGCATATTTCATGGTCCAAACTAGGGGCACACGTGTACAGATATGACATTTTTGTTCTGCCAAAATCAGGAAAGACAGAGGGTGTCAGAAGTACAGATAACTGGAAAGCACCATGCCCTCCGCTAACTCTTCCCATTGCCAACTCGGCAAGCCTGGGGAAAGCAAGGAGAGAAACCAGGGGCACATTAATCTACAGGAAAGTGAATAAGGCAGAGTTTAACGTATAAGTAATGGGAGAAGCAAGCAGGCAGCCATGAGGAATAACCTTGAGTGATGTCCTTTCATGTGGAACGAAAGGCAAACATGAGACTTTACCCGTGTTCTTTCTGCCTGAAAAACACTGCTGATTGCACACAGCAGAGGTGAAGTTAGAAGTCAAACGCAAGCCCTCAGTCTTCTCTTTTACAACCACAATCAGACAACAGACAGAAGGGGATAAAAAATGCAAAGTATTGCGGTTGCAATGCAGGGCCTTGTTAGAGGGACCTTCAATACAAAGAAAGGACTATAAGCACTTAGCAGTTTTCATGTCCTCTTGTGTGTTTGGGAAGGAATCACCAGAGGGAGAAACTATCAATCTGTGTATTAGTGAGTCTGTGTGTTGACCTGGAGTGCCCCCAGTACACCATCCTTTTCTATTTCTTTTTTCTGGGTGAGATTGTCATTGTTTGAAGTCAAAACCTGATTAAGAACATATAAGCAAATCGAGAGATTTCAGCTGAGAACTGGCTAGGAGACTCTTCAGAAAAGCGATGGCTACAACACCGTGAGCCTTTCAGAGCCCTTCTCCATTGATCAGCAGCCCACAATAACACTCACAACACAATACTGCACTAAACAGAATAACCGACAGGCCAAAGTGGGTGTAGAAGTGATCTTGATTCAGCTTTTCACTTGCCTGCTTAAAGCACTGGGCTATGAGGTACCTTAATAGAATCATAGTATCATAGAATCATAGAATAGTTAGGGTTGGAAAGGACCTTAAGATCATCCAGTTCCAACCCCCCTGCCATGGGCAGGGACACCTCACACTAAACCATGTCACCCAAGGCTCTGTCCAACCTGGCCTTGAACACTGCCAAGGATGGAGCATTCACAGCTTCCCTGGGCAACCCATTCCAGTGCCTCACCACCCTCACAGTAAAGAATTTCTTCCTTATATCCAATCTAAATAAGCTTAATAAAGGTAAATAAGCTTAATAAGCTTAGTTTCCAGCTGGTGTCATCTCTGTCCTGGTTATTCCCGACAGTTCTCTGTTTCTCTGTTTTTGCTCAGAAACGTTATCTGAGAATCTGCTCCACTAAAGTATCTCAGCTGGGGGGGGGGGGGGTGAGGGTGAAAAAAGAGAAAAAAAAAGGAAAGCATTTCTGATGAATTTTCATTTCTCAATGGAAAGCTAAAAATAATTCCCAAGTAGCTGTAATCAGAGCACAAGCATAAATCACACATGATTCATGGTACCAGCATGCAGTGGGAGTTTCTCGGGAGGGATTGCCTCCCCAGGGTCCAGGTTTCAATGTGACACTGATGTGTTTGGCGGCTTTCCCATTCCAGTAGAGCATGAGTAAGATTCCAGACCCAAGACTATGAATTCGCCTGGGATGTCGATGTCTGCAATCAAACTGAATCGTTTAAAATGGCTCCCTTTGTCCCTGTAGGAGCTCATTTACTCTGACCTGTGGTAGGTAAGATACCTTGCTCTGTTTTGGCTAATACATGAAAACTATAGTAAAGCTTTCACTTTTGCTTCTCTTTCCCTTTAAATCTACTACATGCTTTGAGCTGTTATGGACTTGACAAATTTCTGCTAACGAAGACCCAAGAACATCTATGTATCTGTTCAGTTATGCAGAGATTTCTTTCCCTTTCCCTCCACATTTCACTTTGTGTCTAGGGTATTGTTCTACTTTCTCAGTTACCAATGACTAATATAAATCATCCCAATTTTCAACTCCCTTCTGGTAGCCTCCCCCACTGATCCCAGAGGAATTGCCCGAGACACTTCCCCTCCTTTCTTTCTCTCCCTTTCCCCACTCAATATCTAGTAATTTATGTAAATGGATTCATCAGTATCAAAATATGTTGGAGGGAGAAGGAGGGTTTGGCTGATTATAAAAAATACGTGAACAGCTCTGGGAAAACAGTTTTCCTTTAAATCTCTATACCCGGCAATGCACCTCCTTAAAAATGCCTTAATCAAGACTCTGGTCACATTAACCAGTGGTACTTAAGCAATCTTAAGATAATAATTTTCAGGTGAACTACATTTTCCAGGCAGTAACCATAAGTCACCACTTGCAGTTCAAGCACAGCAGACTATTTCTAATACTGAAACCTAAAATTATCTCCACTTATAAGACCTGCTCCTTTAGATGGACAATACCTTAAAATGACATCTTCCACAAGTGTCTGACATGTTTTATGCAGCAGTATGAAAACAAAGATCATTTGATGATGAATCTTTGGCATTTTCCTGCTCTGAAGCCATGTAATTGCCAGAAAATGGTTTTGCTGAGGGACCTGGGAGGCCACAGTTCTTTTTGCCCACTGGCATCTCTGCTATGACTGAGAATTTGTTCATTCAATTACACAAGGCTTGATCTATTTCGCTGTCTCCTATGGTAGTTCTGCGTTGTTCTGTATTCAGTTCGCATGCTGCAGACATACTGGGCTTGATGAATGCAGGAAAGAATTTTATTTCATTATCTTAAAACCTTCAGACTACACATGCACAATAAATATTGACAGGGAAGTGAAATGAAGACTTTGCTGCATCTCATAGCAAGAGTTGCAAATGGCAGAAGGGAGCATTTAGGGGTGGTGTGACAAGCACAGTAGAAAGACTTGTGTCTTCTACTGCGCTAAATGGGGACTGATACCTGCTAAACCCCTTAAGAGTCATGTTTTGCATGTAAGGCATCCTCTCCTTATATCCATCTCATAGATCCTCTAGAGGATAGGGGGATCTTTTATGTTTCTACACTCATTAGCAATACTAAGGGAACTGTAAGATATTGCATAAATTCTCTTGCTCATAATTTCATACTGCTTTGCTTTAATTGGTACTAGAAAATAAAAATAGGATCATAAGATAATTCAGCCTAGAAAAGACTTCAGGAGCTTTGTAACCCAAATTCCTAGTCAAAGCAGGGTCAGCTACGGAATGAGAGGAGGTTACTCGGGGCTTTATTGAGTCAAGCCTTAAAAACCTCCAAGGATGGAGAATCTCTCTGGACAACCTCTGCTTCCAAAACCTCAACTACTCTTGCATCTGGTCTAGCTGAAGAAATTCAGGTTTTTCTGCAGTCTCCAGAAGTTACAAAAATACTATATGTTTGTTAAATAACTTTTTCTAGTTTCTCAGGCAGCTCCTTACCCATCCCCAGGCAAAGCTTTTTGCATTTCAGCTGGCCATTGACATAGAGAACAACACCGCCTGGTCTCCCCTTCCTGTACTTCCTAAAGAGCCTTTATCCTTCCATTCCAACACTCCAGGAGCCATCCCATCATTTCTCTGTGATGCCTTACAGGCATGCACACATCTCTAGCTCTTCTGTATACTCCCATGCTATTCAGGCTCTGGGCACCTATTGCTGGCACTGGCATCAAACTGGTAGGAGACGGATGGATTTAGGTTCCCTTCCCTGTCAACATTAGTTTAAAGCTTTCTTCTTCATTAAAGACCAAAGATGCCTTTCCCTTCCTCCGATAGATGGAGCCCATTAGCTCCCAGTAGACCAGGTTTCTCAAGGGGAGTCCATGGTCTAAGTAGCTGAACCCCTAGCTGTGGCACCAGTCCCATAACCATTTGTGATTTACCAGCAGTTTGTGACTTCCACACAGGCAGCGTAAAGTCCTTAAAAAAGGTGGAAATTTCCATTTGCTGCTTTCAGTGCCACTGTCTACATTTTCTCTTTGGCTGTTTAAGCAGATTTCAGTCCTAGTCTGCTCCTAATAGAGTGGACATACGCCATATGGGATCCACAGTTAACTCCTTAGCTACTTCTTGCTTTTCATACTTCATCTTTTCTACTGTCGCTATTGAAATTCACAATTAATTTATAGATCTTTTTCCTGAATTCTAAATTTTTGGTCCTGATCCCTACAAGCCCATCATTCCCTGATCTTCAAAGCTTTTCTTCACCGTATTGTAGGCTGGTGTAAATCAGACCAACTCCAAGAAGCTGCCAGGGGCAGTGTCAGGGTTTGCATTTTTATGTGCAGTTCTGAAATCTGGCAATTAAGATGCCAACAGACAAAGTCCTGCCTCTGGCAGCCCCCTCTGCCCTTCACAGCAAGACATCTGAGCAGCTCATCCATTAGGCTTCCTCATCACTGCAACCATCAGCATTACATTTTATGGAAAGTCAATGCCAACTTTAGATTCCTTAAAATTCTGCCCTGTAGTCCTGGAGCTGTTTGAGAAATAGTTGAGGTGTTGGTGAGAGGGATGAGGGTAAAGTAGGGCAGAAAGGGGAGGGAGGAAGAAGGCAGTGAACTGGCAGTGATAACATCATCAGCTTTTCAAGACGAGTTGTCTCCACTCATCATTCGGGGTCCCTAATTGCAAGAGTATCAAAGACACTGCAGAATTTATCCACCAGAAATAACCCTTGTGTCACACACAACTACTGCCCATGTCCCTATAACACAGGTCTGTGCTAAAGGAATGTTTCTTGCCTGTGAGGTATTTTGATAATAGAATAATATTAGATAATAGAATTTATTTCAGACTGATGCAAAAATAAAGAAGTAGATATTCTCATTGACAGCAAATTTCCCTCTTCTCCCCAAAACAAATTGCATTGGGGAGATCTAAAACCTCATTTTTAAGCAGAAAATAAAAAAATAGAAAAAGAAATCAACACCTTTATTATGTGTCATAAATTATTTTGATTTACTTTTTTCTTTTAAAAATGTTTCCTTTTGGACATTTAAGTTCCAAAAAAGAGAAGAAATTGTACCCTGACATCATGGGCATTCTGTGAGTTTTCTCCAAAGCAAAATTCTCATCAGCTCATCTGATTTCTATAAATATTTTCTTTTATCTTAATGGAATAATGTATTTCGATGGAACATGATTCTACCCCATGTCTTTTGTACTCCTCTGCACTGTACTAATTATAAAGATGGTTGTTCTAGGCTATTATAAGAAGAACTTTGTGGGGTTTTGCTGTAACATTTTCATGGACCACTTAATGCCAGAAGCAGATAACTATGATGAGGAATGTCTTATTGACCCCATTTGCCACTCAGCATCCGTATTATATTATTTGCATAAGAAAAGGGATATAAGCTGCTTTGGTTTTTCTAACAGGTATCCAAACTTTGCCTGAAGTAGGAAGCCTTGTGTGAAACCTCAGAGCATTTTTCCCCGTACAGGGACACTCACAGCTCTGGCCACGTAGTTGTCACCAGCATCATCAGGGGCTCTATGAATCACATAGGCCCCCGTAGTGAGCTGAGAAGGAATTTACCCCAAGCTACCTCTTTGAAGTGCTGCTCAAGCACAGCCTTTGCCAGCCACAAGCGAGCTGACATTTTGTGCAGCTCCTGCTCTGTAAGTGGGCTCAAAATAACAGCAAAGGAAGATCTTTGACCCTGACTGATACTGCATATAACTAGATAGACTCCTAAAAATGCAGAGGTTTTACTGGAACAATCTGGGAGAAGGAGAGGGAAGCCAGAAACTTTTAATTAAGAAAAGCACAGGTATTTGTCTAATACTTGATTTGCCACGTGAAAGCACATGTGAAAGAATATTGCTTGTTTGGCTTAGCTCTAGTCCTGAATCTGTTTGCTATGACATTTACTGTTAAATCACTACCGGATTATCTTCACTATTTAAAGAAAAGTTAAAATCCACTTGCTTTATCTCAGGGTAATTAGTTTGGGGGCTGTGAGGTTGAATACAGTATGTTCATCTCATACAACTAGTGTCCTCTTCCAAATTTTCTCTTCTGTATGTTGAAGCTGTTCTTGTTCCTAGCCAAAAACTACTTGCTCTCAACCCCCATTTCAGTACTGTTATACCCTCTTCAGCCAAAAATAGCAAAAATAACTCTAATCACCTATTTTTACTGTTTGAGTCAGGGAGTGTTCACAGGACTCATTTTGTTGGCAGAGCAAGAAAGGGAAAAGGAAAAGAGTTACAAATTCAGAGGGTAAGATAGCAGCTGAACTTGATAATGACATCAACTGGTGGAGGTGTTTGCACACTGAGCATCTGTGGCTTAAAATGACTGTTCTGTTTGGGGATTTTGGGTTTTGTTGGGGTTTTGTTATACTGACGGCTCACTCCTAATTGTTAATACCATTGAGAAAGGAACTTAAGAAAGAAAACTAAGTCCTATGGGGTTTTTAACATTCTCCATTGGGTTTCTGGAAGAAGCAGTTTGTGGCAAACAAGGAAGACAAACCTGGAACCTCTACTGCATCCTGCATCCTGCTTGAGATTTGTGATATAATCCTACATACAATCCAACAACTTGCCATGTGGCCCTGGTAAATTACAGAAGCTAAACTTTCCACAATTTAATGTCTAAAACTAATCCTTTAATCCACATTTAGGTTGCTGTAATGAACTCATCTTAAATGTTATCTGCAGGTGCTCAGACATGCTGAAAAATTGATAAAGTATATACTTATTCTTTCCTAAGGCACCTGAATTTGAATTTTTTGGCCATAATGACTTCTCCTTGGTGTTAATGAGACTTTCATACATTGAATGGCTCTTCTGATGTTTGTATATATATTTTAAATCATACTTCTCTGTAACTGCTGAACATTATGCTTCAATCACCAAAAGTAGCAGGAGGAAAATTCCTGCAATATTTTTCCTATTCCATGATAGGCATTTATACTCAATATGTTTTGCAATTTTTGGAGGAACCTCCCTCCTCTCATGAAGTCTATATGGGGCATGGAGAGAGACTTGCTGAACATCACGGTACTGGGGGTAAAACAAGTCTGGTTTATGTACAGATTCTGGCTCATCACAAAGGAAAACAAGTTCATCCCAATAGCTAAGGTTAATGAATTTAACTCTCTGTTCTCTGCCTCTGGGATTAAAGCTACAGGGAAAACATTCTCTTAGAAACCTAAGCTTTTCAGCAAGCTCCAATTAGTTCAGAGGAAGAAGCAACAGATTCCCACATGTCCAAGCAACTTATGGTCCAAATGCTCGGGCTTCTTTTCCCAGGTGCTTCTATCTCCCTCTTCCCAAAGTTACTGTATTGTTTTCCTCAAATGGAGGAGTAACTGTGGACTTCCAACCTTGTCTATAAGTGGAAGACAAAACCAGAAACAGGACAGCAAAGCAGGAAACAAGGAGTAAAGGTGTGTGAGTTTTTTTATCAGACCTTTGCTTAAGGTTTCTTCCTTCACTTTCTATTACAGAGGCACCATCCTGACTAGCCCCATCAGGTGATATAGGATGAATACGGAATTTGATTGCTAATTTTCTGTGGAACACTGCACAGGATTTGTAAAGAGGGCAGATTTGGGAATAGGGAGATCTCGGGGGGTGTACCCCCAAGTGCTACCCTTTCCCCAAGGCCAAGCCATAGCGCTAGAAACTGAAAGACTGGCATGTCACGAACTTTTGTCTCTGGAACAGAATTTCCCCAAATGCCTGATAACAAGCTCAGTCTATTTGGCAGAGGATGAATTCAGAGCCTGCCCTGTTATATTTATTATAAACAAAAGCCAAAGAATGTTAAATTTTGTCTCTATCAAAATGCTATTCAGATAAACCAGGTTTGGCTGGGGGTTTTTTAGATGCAGAGCTGCCTTTGCTGTAGGAAATCTCATGTATTAAGGAAAGATCAATACCACAGCTAATGGCCTAAGGTATCAAAAAACCTCACTGGAGGAAATGAGAATGTTGTCTGGAAACCAGATGATGATAATCCTCAGGATAAATGGATTTAGAGATTTCTGAAGCTGTTTTAGTAAACAGAGGGCAGACTTAGGCAGCTATTTCAACAAGTTCCTTTACAAAAGAGAAAGAGATTGCCATTTTCCTGTTTGGTTTTAGTCTTGACATTGATGAGTATCAGTGAATATTTATTAACCTCTTGGATGCAGGCAGACAGACCTTCTAATAAAGCAAAGAACCCTCCTCTTCTTTATGGAGGAATCTTATGCTCATCATTTTGTCTTACAAATGTTGTCCTTGCATGTGCTGTTGTCAAAGGCTGACAGAGCCATTGGTTTCCCTGGGGTTGAACAAAGGCAGGTGCAAAACTTGTAAAGGACTCGAGGCAGAGCTCAGACAAGTACCACAGAGCAAAGATCCCTTGATTCTGTTCTAGTTTCATGGCTGTGAACCAGAGAAGAGCAGCGTTCAGTGTGGTAGGTAGGACCACACAAACAGCCCTAGTGCCTAAAGCTCAAGGTGCATCTAGGCCACCTAGTCCTGTTTGTCTCCTCTCCTGCCACCACTGCAAACACCTCTTTTAGAAGGCAGTGATGGACGGCCTTAGCCATATCTTTTCCTTTGGAACCTATTTCATGATATAGCTCATACATGTTATATTTTCCAGTTGCATTACTTTCTCTATAAGGATAAAAAACCAAATACAGCGTCCAAGATCTCAGAGCTTGTGGTACTTTTGCAGCTGCTTAGAAACACAGTGTTCCTCCCTGTTCTTCTCCATATCTTTTTGACTGTTGCAGAGCACTGAGCTTATGTTTCATTTTCTTCCTCTTTGGATAGAAGCATATGATGTACTTTACAGGGTTTTCATGGATTGTGGTGTGTCAGCCAAACTCCCGTAACTGCCCATGTGCAGACCCAAACCAGCAAAAAGCTGAAACAAGTAAGTCTAAAGCACAATAAGTGTCAGAGCAGTTTTACCTTGCAGCCAGAGCAGGGTCAGCTATGCCTATTCAGCGGTAACTCACTGAGTGATTGCAACACAAACACATTTGAGGGAGTCCATTTAAAAACCTGAACTTCTGTTTTTGCCTGGGGTTGATTTACCCCTCTCTATGGTGAGCTTTCGACTCAATTCAGTTTCAGATATGCGGAAATCCCCACAAGGCTTCCAGCTCTCAGCTGAGCAACTCCACCAGCTCAAAGCTGACTCAGCTCCCTCCTAGCCACCAACTTCCACCAGGTCACCCTAGATATGCACAGAGAGAAAGCTGCAGATAGGAGATATATTTCTGGAAGCATCCTGTAATTCCAGGGAACATTCAAAGATGTGCCCAGCTCCTGTCTGCTCGTGTGCATCCAAAAGATGGCACATAGACTAGTCACACATGAAGGATACGCTGGAGTCTCTGCATTCCACAAGCACTCTATGGTACGTGCATACACCCACCCAGCCATGGAGCAGAGGATGAAACAGTGATTTGGCCCCACCTTCACTTCCAGAAGAGGACATCATCAACACAGCAGGAAAGAGGCATCTATGAACCCCAGCATGTCTTTCAGAAAGAGACATAGCCTTGGGTCAATGTCTACTGACGACTGGAGAAAAGAATCCACCACTCAAAGGACCATATATGCTTCATCTGAAGCACATACATAAACCTCTGATGGTTTTAGTTCTATGTCATCTTCCAAACACTTTACATCTGTTTGTTTTTAAAGAAGCAAGAGATTTAAAAGAAAAATGGGGCCTATTGGCCAACAGCACTTTTGTCTGATTATAGCTCCACAAAGGCACCTTAAGGTTGACTAACTCTGCAGTATGGAAAAAATAAAAAACCCAACCAAGAAGTTGGCTTCTGAGACCTTTCCATTTTATTAAATCTTTTCTGGCCTTTGTCATCACTTTCCAATGAATTTTTGTTTTTAGCATGACAGAATGCTAAGAAAAAGTTCCCTGCAGCTTTTTCTGTCCTGTCTCAGTATTTGTCACTCAAAAACATGTGTAATTTTTAAGGAATGTGTGCCAGTCTTGATTAGGGGGAAAGGGCAAATAATCTTGGAATAGTCCTTCTAAGTTTATCTTGAGAACCTCACTTTTTTATTCACTTTTATTTGAAGGAGTTGAGCCTGAGTACAATTGATTTCTCAGCTCCCTCGACTGGGTTCCAATGTTGCTGACAACAGAAAAATGGAATGATTTGTTGACTGTATCCATAGATGCAGCAATCCTCACTCTGTGTAGAAGTGTCACAATATCTTGCAACTTCAAGCTGGTGTTTTCTGCTCTCTGTTCACAAACTGGAAAGCTGAAAATATCAGTATTTAAAACATTAAAATAAGAGAAAGAATCAGCCTGTGCCCCCGAAGGGCTGTATCTGTTGGAATTAGGGGGTGCAAAGTTAGAATAGAGCAACTGGGGCAATGTGTTGCAGAAATCTCTTATCTCAAGCTACACCCTTATATTTACTTGCTATACATGATTCAACACTGCCATTTTCCACATGTAGCACATCCTGCTGCCCACACAGTTACCTGGGCAGTAATAACCCATCCCTCTGTGTCTCATAGGAGCTGCTTTCATCAGCCACCTTTTCTCTCAAACAATTAACGTGATCGTGTTAAACTCAGAGCAATTACACCTTGCCCTACTTAGCTTCACATCTATTTTCTCTGAGAGTTATGGAAAGGCCTTTGTGCATGAAAGCTCAGCTGTTTTTCGCCAGGTGTCTCTATTGATCTAATAAATGGTATCACATCCCTACGCTAACTTTTTGTTTTGTACATCCTTGAAACTTTGTAGTTGTAAGAACACTAGCACTACAATATGTCATCATGGCTATTGTATTCCTGATTGAGCTGTAAAGTCAAGAATCTTATGGCCATTAAAATCCCCCAACACTTCTCACAGAAATAGGAGTGTTAGTCCAGATTCTCCAGCCCAATAAGCATAACCTTTACATGGTGTTTAAGCTGATTGTAGCTCCCTTTACTTTCTGTTGTAACTGTGGGTTGTTAAACATCTGCCATGATACCCCCTGGTTCCCCAAGAGATCAAGCTGCAAATGAATTATAGATATAATACAAGCAGTCTTACAAATGCATTACCCAAAGCCTCTTACATGGGTCAGAATCACAGTTACTGTCCTCTCAGATCTCTGGCATAAAAATCCATGGACGTTGTGAGACAGTCCCAGTGTATTGATCACTATAAAGGAGACTGAAAATCTTTGACTTGAGATAAAAAGGTATCAGATGTCTGTGATTAATGATCAGAAAAACTGGAGTGTTACAGAGAGAGCTTTTGATTGATTCTATTAATGTTCCTCTGTGTGTATTTATGCACCAGATGTGTATATGCAAAGTGTTGTGATGTACAGACTGTATGTGTGTGTGTGTCTGTATATAATATCTGTGTGATGAATATGTGGCAGGGGTATAAGAGCTTCCTCAGTGTGGGTAAGTGGGAAAGGAAGGGAAAGGAAGGGAAGGAAGGGAAGGGAAGGCAAAGCAAGGCAAGGCAAGGCAAGGCAAGGCAAGGGGGAGGAAAAAGGATGGAACAGTGGAAGAGGGAAGGAAGGAGATGAAAAAGGAGAGAAGGAGAACTACAGAAATGTGCAGTGTGAATGTTTTCTTACAATCTTAAAACCACACTTGAGTGTACACTCCTCCAAAAGAAGAAGCAAGGAGATGAGGATTAGGACTGAAGCTTTGACTCTCTCCAGAGCCTGAATTGACTTTGTCAGTCCTGTCCTATTTCGACCTTTCCATTTTTCAAGGGTAATTAAACACACCCACTTCAGTTTAGATCTTGCTCTCACTAGTGATTCACCTCCGCTGACAAGGCAAAGAGCTACACAGGAGAGGTCCAAACCAGCTGCCCAAAAAGCCATGTCCATATTGGTCTTCTTTTATGTGAATATAATGCCACCAAGTAATTAGCAATAAAAATACTGTGCAAGAACTGTGTATGACATTAAGATTGAGTAATTTGGTCTTTAACCCATCTAGCAGCTACTGCGAGATGCACTAAGTGACTGAAACCCATATATCTCATTATAATAAATATTTTATAGATGACATCTCAGCCCAAATCACCTTCTATGACATTGTTTTTAAAGCCACTGACAGGTGACAGGGTGATTTTGGTGACTGGTAATTGGAAAGGAAATCTTCCATTGCCGTGTTAGAAGGAACCCATATCGAGAACAATCAAGCGTTTTCATTTGATCCGTGTCATATGTCAACAGTGCAATAAAACTGGTGATGCTGCTTCAATTTCTGTAGGTCAGAGGACAAAGGACCACTTCTTCCCTACTGTGAGTGCCTGTTCACTGTCTTCCACCCCTGGGCTGACACCTCCTTGTGAGAAAACTCTCACAGTGGACATCCTGCTATATTTGTTTTGTGGAAAGGCAGAAGACTTTGCTATTTAAGGCTGTAAATCTGGCATTTTCGTAAGTGTTGAAATTCACACCTTCACATTTCTTGCTTTATCTCTGCTATATAAGGTGAGCAAAGGTAACCGTGCTGCTGATATTTGCAGTAGTCCTTCATCTCACTCCTTTCGGGACTGTTCCCATGTACATAAGTACCCTTCATCTCTGACGTCTGAAGCCAGCTCCTTATCCATTCTCATGTGGCTGAGAGTGACAAAGCATCAAAGAAAGCTTCCTAGCTGTGAAATTTATTAGACAGGAGAGCAGAGTCCTCTGGGGGAAGTGTTGGAACAAAACTCCATCAGAGGAGGTTTTAAAGATAACAGAGGTAAAACGTTGTGGGGGGAGATAGAGGGTCATAGTCCTGCAGTGACAGGAATTGAGTGGGTACTGAAAACTACACTTTCATTCCCCAAAATAGGGTGGGGATGGGAAGCGCCTCTGCCATTGTGCAGGATGGCTTCTTTCATTGATTGTATGCTCTATCTTTAAATCATTCAGGATTCTTTCCGACCTCACCATGGAGGGAGGTGTCTGAGTGATTAAAGCATCTGGGTCATTCATTCAAGTACCTCTGCACACATGACCAGAAGGCCATGCTTGATGCTCTTATAAATGGGTCACAACCATACAGATGAGAGACTCAAAGGCAAAGTGAAGTGATGCTAGCCAAGCTATTTTCGTTTGTGCAAATTTAACATTGCCTGATGCAATTGATCTTCTAGGAAAAAGTGAGGCTTTTTTCTTCAAAAGTAATAGATTTATTTGTACGATTATAGCTCCACTGAAGCCAACGCATGACCAGAAGATTATCCCAGTCTCACTCTCCTCATGGCTAAAAGCTTCCTTCTACTTTTTAACTTAAATCTATTCAGTCTCAATATCCTTTTCTTCTCTGGACCAGATTATTCTTTAGCTGAAACCACTCTTTCCTTTGACTGGTGCCCAGTGCCCACTTAAAGATGGCAGTCATGTTCTTTCATCCTTAATTGTGTTAAAATTAATAAGCTAAGTTGCCTTGGTGTAAGACACGTACTTCCATTTCTGAGATCACTGTTAGGGAGAAAGTAATGAACAGGGAACGATTGTTCATTGTCATCTTAAAAACAAGAACTAGTGACATTAGAGGAAATAACAAGATTAGTTTCTAAAGAACCAAAAGCTGATGGTTTTCCCATATCTTGTGACTGCGGAAGTCTCTGATGACACAGAGACACTGAAAGTTCACATTGGTTCAGAAAGCAAACTGCAAGGTGAGCAAAAGAAGGCATGAGAGGGAAGCCAGTAAAGGAAAAAGTAATCTGAAGATATTAAAAGCAAAGATAATGCCTCCTGCTCAGGAAGCCTTTAAATTGAAATTTGCTGAAGACTGACAGTGTTTTGGGGAACTATTACACATGCTTATGCTATCTTACACTCTGTTAAGCTTTTACTCTTAGTCACTATCAGAGACAGGCTACTGCACTGCATATTCCTTTAGTCTGATCCTTTATAGCTTTTCTTATCACAACTAATAGTTTTCCGCTGAATCTTACCAAGTTTGAGTGCTGGGTTCTTGCAGAAGCATAACTCACACAGCAGTCAGTATTGTAGATAAGTTTTCAGAGAGTCTAGTACAGGGCTATTAAATTCCTCACTCTTCCCCACTGAAACAGCTTCCCTTGTACAATACAGGCTTATGTTTTGACTCATGGTTTTCCTGTGATTAGTCTCTATGTTGACCTCTGTCTCCTGCATGTCCCCATACGTGTGACTTATTTTGAGCCGCTGAATTTGATTCCACTACTGCTTCTCCAGCACTTATGACTGTATCCCTGCATGATATTTCAACCTTCTGAACATACATTTAGTGTGATCACTGGATATCAGTTAATTTGTTTTCCTCTGTAGTGTGTGTGTGAAATTCTGTACATCATTACTTTTGTCTTTGTGAATGTCAGTTGTTGGAAAAAGAGTTTTCCATAGAACACAAACCCCATTTCACACCTGATTTTACTACTTCCTAAACAAGCTGAAGCAGGACTTTTCATCGCTGTACATATAAAGACGCCTTATAAAAAGCAAAGCAGCTGTGGCTCATTTTATAGCATTTGTATAATTTTTAAAGCATCCTCTACCCACCCTTCCAGCTGATTTCCAATCTTTGATAACCCTGATAAAATTCCAAGTTTCCCCATATTTTCCCATTCTGTCCTTCAGAACTATCATTAACCACACACCCGACCTCCTTTTTGTTCAGAAGGGTTCATCAGAAAATGACAGTTAAGTGTAATCAGTCAGCCTTTGTTCCCTCGGAGGTCTGTGGCTGTTGTGAAGCAGCACCCCTTGTCACACTTCACATAGCCCAACAGGCTGGGAAAAAACAAAATACCTTTTATAATTACAATGACAAACAAAGTCTGCTCTAATGCTACTCTAATTGACTTCAGAGGCTAACGCAACCCTTAGGCTGACCTCTAGCTGGGCAAACTTAACAACCAGAGCAATTATCAAAGTACCAGCCCAGGCTTAAATCCACACACAGATTTCCAGCTGAACATTAAATAACATTCAGCCTTTGAAAAACTGGGTGCTACAGTCTTCATTCAGCTTCTGTCCCTCATCAGCTTTACAACACCGGGGGAATAAAGGACAAAAACTGGCTGGATGCACAATGTTAGACAGGTGGAAAGCTGACCTACGCTTTCAAGGGCTGTTGCCCTATTAGGCAGGGCATCAGCATTAAGACTTTAAAACCCATTATCACTTACAGGAGTTCAAAGGCTTTTCTTTTAGTCCCACAGAGGGGTTTTTTACAGTGTGCTTTGCCTGCCATTTAAATGTTTCCACTCTGGATTTATTGCTTATGTTATCTGGTGTGCAGAGTTAGCTGCTGATTTTTGCAATTTGAGTTTCTTAGATTGTTAAAGAAGCCACAAATTGTTGTTCTGTATGTTACCCCAGCCAGTGTACAATGTGTGATATGTTAGTTACAGTAGGATTGGTAGTAATGAGACAATACATTTAAAAAGAGTGGTATCAACTTTTAATCTTCATACAACCCTTTGAGGAATATTCGCTAACCTGAAAAGCATCATCTCCTGTTTCAGTGAAGCATCCTAAATATTTGTTCTCTGCTGAAATCAATTTAAGAATTAAATATGTTAAAAGACAAATTCCAGTTTTTCATAACCGCTTGCCATTACTAGCTGTTCCATACAGATAGTGACCCTGAGATAGACAGTCATGAGAGATTTGAGATTAGAGGAACATGCACAATGGTTCCTTCTTTGCTTGCTACCACAGTTTGTTCATCTTGTAGCCTTGAAGGAGGCTCCTGAGGTACCACCACTGTTTGACTGTTTGCTTTCTATATCTCAGACTCAATCAGCTCACTCAGATATGAAAAGCTCTCTTAACAAGGGGCTTATTAAAGGCAAAGGGTTGAAGACAGCACATACAGAAGGATGGGGACAAAGTGGAGTCTGACCTGCATTAGCTGAAGTTCCTTTGGTAGAGATGGGCACCAGCCTGTATCGCAGTGCTGTGTTTTCCCATGAGGCATGAGCCCTTCACTCTTGGGTGTACGGGAGGTAGCTCTGATCACAGAGAGCTGAGAGCTCAGGCTCTCTCCAGCCACAGTGTGGCAGACACTGCTGTTGGTACCCTGCAAAAGGTGTAAGAACAGAGCTCTAGTGTATATTATAACACCCTGCTGATTATAAATACTTCCCAGGTGGTTCCCCTTGGCATCAATCAGTGAGACTTCCTGAACCAATCCTCCATTTCCTGAGCTTTTGATTGACATCTCATTCATGAGAATGAGTTCATCCATCCAGGCGAAAGTTGCTGAAGACACATATAGGCAGGCACACAGATGTGTCCATCCAGCAGCTATGGATAGTATGAATTCTCAGCTTCTCTGTGGGAAATTTCCTTATGCATGGAACTTGTCCAAGACTTGATTATCCCTCTTCATTGCATAACATGGTGCTACCAAGACCTGAGGAAGGAGTCTGAGGGAGAAAATTCTGCTCTGTTCAAACTTGAGCTTCTGCAAGTGATGCTGCTGCTGAGGTCTATTCCATACACAGTTTGGGCTGAACAGAGCTCAATAAGTTGAGAGTTTCCTAGAACGTGTGTCCTGGGTTCAGCAGTAGCAGTCATTTTTTCTACTGGTGCAGTGCTGTGTTTTTGACTTTCCGCCTGGGAACAGGGCTGATAACAGCGATGTTTAGACTGACCAAGGACTTTGAGAGTCTCATGCTCTGCCAGGGAGGAGGAGAAGCCAGGAGGAGGCAGGGACAGGACACCTGACCCAAACTAACCAAAGAGGTATTCCATACCACAGCACGTCATGCCCAGGAGGTAGAACTGGGAGTTCCCGGAAGGGCTGGATCATGGCAGGGTGGGGGTGAGGTACCGGTTGGTGAGCGGTTGTATTCTCTTCCTTGTTATTTCCTTTATCATTATTACTATTAGTGGTAGCAGTAGTGATTTGTGTTATACCTTAGTTATTAAACTGTTCTTATCTCAACCCGTGGGAGCTGCATTCTTTTGATTCTCCTCCCCGTCCCTCCAGAAGCGGAGGGAAGAAAGGTGGGGGGGGAAGTGGACTGCGTGGTTCTGATTTACGGCCTGGGCTTAAACCACGACAGTTCTTTTTGGCGCCCAACGTGGGGCTCGAAGGGTTGAGATAACGGCAGAACTGACTGAGGCACAATGCTGATTTATGGGCTCTCAAAGTTGTTTCTCTTGATGTCACAGTTTCAGTATGCTGTAGCTTACTTAGAGCCGGTATTTGCTGTGTTAGTGTTTATCAAGTGTGGGCCTTGGGCTAAGGTTCTTGTTTCACTGTACTTTATGGTAATGGCTTGCGATACGGGGGGGCTCCGGCAGCAGGGCGGGATGGACGTGGCCGTGGACTTGTACCTGGCCGTCCCGCTGCTCTTCACTGTCCTGGCCCTCGTCCTCGCCTCCGTCTTTGTGAGGCTGCGGGGGGCTGAGGGGGAGCGGCCCCGGGAGCCGGCGGCGGCCGAAGCGGCCCGGGAGAGCGGCCCCGGGGACCAAGCGGCGGCGGGAGCGGGGCCGGAGGCCGGGAAGGAGGCGGCTGCCGAGGAGGGGAAGGAGGCGGCTGCCGAGCAGCGGGAGGAGGCAGCGGAGGAGCCGAGCCCCACGGCCGAGCCCAGCCCCGCGGCGGCCGAGAGCATCCCCCAGCAGCCGCCCGCCGAGCCCCGTGAGCCTGAGCCGCAGGAGGACGCAGGAGACCACGCAGCGCTTTCCAGCAAGGCAGAGGAGGAAGATCTGGACTCAGAAAAAGCAAAGCTGGTGGTGAGGGGGCCTTCAAGCACAGCAGCTACAGCCCCAGTGACAAGTACAGCAGCAGCATTTGAGAGTTTTGACAGTTTTGAATGGCCTTTGGGTACCCTTGGGACCTGCCTGCTGATTGTGATGGGGATCACCATGTTGGCACACACACAGAGTGTGTTCTACCCACAACCATTTTGTCTGATCCCGAGAGTTAAGCAGAGTCAGGTTTGGGTCTTGTCTGGGTTTAGACAATACAGGGGGACCGAGAGGTTTTCCCCAGGGCTGGACAGTCTTGAGTGTCACGGTGTGTGGGACAGTACGGGCGAGTATCTAATCCACTGGGCCCCTCCAGTGCTTTGGAAGCGTCGGAGATGGAAGGCAGCTGTGTGGAGTCCCTAATGACAAGTTGCAGAGATTGCTGCAGGGGAAGGTGAATTATTTTGAGCCTGATGGGCCCATGGCACTTCAGGCCATCAGGGCAGAGATGCAACATAGAGATGGACTCATGATCGAGGGGTGGACTTTGCAATGGGCCTCTCCTACTCTGAAAGACTGTTACAAGAGATGGAGCCCAACATCATGGACCGAATGGACGCAGCGCTTTATAGGGATTGGTCTGTGCATGACGATAAGAGTGCACTGAGATGAGAGTGAGGGTATATTGAAAATGTGGGATCTGAGCATGACGTGAATGGTATGGAATAAGGGGTGGAAACTGTCCTGGGTTCAGCAGTAGCAGTCATTTTTTCTACTGGTGCAGTGCTGTGTTTTTGACTTTCCGCCTGGGAACAGGGCTGATAACAGCGATGTTTAGACTGACCAAGGACTTTGAGAGTCTCATGCTCTGCCAGGGAGGAGGAGAAGCCAGGAGGAGGCAGGGACAGGACACCTGACCCAAACTAGCCAAAGAGGTATTCCATACCACAGCACGTCATGCCTAGGAGGTAGAACTGGGAGTTCCCGGAAGGGGTGGATCACTGCAGGGTGGGGGTGAGGTACCGGTTGGTGAGCGGTTGTATTCTCTTCCTTGTTATTTCCTTTATCATTATTACTATTAGTGGTAGCAGTAGTGATTTGTGTTATACCTTAGTTATTAAACTATTCTTATCTCAACCCGTGGGAGCTGCATTCTTTTGATTCTTCTCCCCGTCCCTCCAGAAGCGGAGGGAAGAAAGGTGGGGGGGGAAGTGGACTGCGTGGTTCTGATTTACGGCCTGGGCTTAAACCACGACAACGTGTCTGGGTGTTGACTAGATGGAGACAGACTTGGGACAGGAATCCCATACTACACAAACACACATAGGCTCAAAATACATTAAAGATCATAAAAAAATATGGGTTGCAAAGGACCTCTGGGTTTTATTCAGCCCTGCTCAAAGCTCAGTTCCTCAGGGTGGAGTATTTATATTTTTTATCCCCCAAAGATAAAAAAAAGGGAGGAATCCCTTTTTCTCCTGTTCTTTTCTGCCCTTGAAATCTGGGTGAGCGTTCGGCACTCCTCAGGCAAAAATCTTTGACTTCATGACCTGTGGCTTGGATGCAACTCCTGAATCCTCAGCAAAGAATACCCACAGGCCCAGAAATCAAGGCCAGAGCTTAAGAAGATCTTTTTACAGTCCCTGGCCGAAATCTTCTTCAGGAGAAGTATGCCTTAGAAATGCCACACTATGTTCAATTGCATTTACGGAAAGGAGTCGGCTGGTGGCCTTAGGCATAAATATGTACACAGAGCTCCCATTGAAGACTTTATAAACCAGGCAAAATAATAACCTTGAATTCAGGAGAACAACAATTTCCATTAATCACTGTAATAAAAAAAAGCAAACTTCACAGCACAGTTTAACTCAAAAGCCTCCTCAATACACCTTGTCAACTCCACCCCCAGTAGTACTTGGACACTATTATTTTCTCCATTGCAGTGCTTCTTAAACTCTTAGTCTCCTGTACTGCCTCACAAAGGAAACTAGTGAATCAAAGTATGAATGTTCTTGAAACAGGTCTTTTAAATGAAACCTTAGCTCTTAGCAAGCTCAGAGTGAACTGCTGGCCTGTTTTGGGCTAGAAGTTAGCCTCCTGTTTGGAAATTTAATAACTGGATATCATAAATCAGCCTTTAATTTGGGTTCAATGGAGGCCATGTTTGTTGGCTGCTGTGTTCACCTATTAAAGAGAAACTTAAGGAGATTTGAAACGGGATCAATTTCACTGTCATATATTTAATAAAAGTGAGTAATTGTTTACTTATAAATGAAACTCCATGTGGAACAATGGAATCTAACAAGGAAAGCTCAGCTGGGTGATTGGATATTGGCTTCAAAGATGAATTGCATTTCAATAAATGCTTTAATTGATACACCTCCAGTTGCGGCTGGCTATCCAAAATGCAAAGCCCTGCTTTATGTGAAGAATGTAAAAATGAACATATGAGGGTAAATCCTGAAACCTGCATCCTGACCACTTTTTCTGCTATTCCCATTGCCTAACACATAAAACCAAAACAAGCTACATGAAATCCACCTCTTTGAAGGGCTAAGCACATTAAGTCCCTTCTAACTTAAGTGACTGCTGACAGCAATCTCATTCTTCTGGAAGGAGACTCGCTAGCTTTGGAGTCATAGAATCATCGAATCATAGAATAGTTAGGGTTGGAAAGGACCTTAAGATCATCCAGTTCCAACCCTCCTGCCATGGGCAGGGACACCTCACACTAAACCAATCTTACTCATCTCTGCCATTCCTGGAAGGATTCTTCTGGATCGAGGGAAATTTCATAGATTTTAATAGTAATGCCACTAAAGCTGCTATTACTCTGAACAATAATAGAGCCACTACAAAAATAGAAGAATAATTCCTACATGCACCTCATGCTTATCAAATCACATCATGGCATACTGCGATTAATCTCTTGCAGAGTTTCTTTAATCCTCATTTAAGGATACATACCTGTATTCTTCATAGTAAACAAATGAGCCCTTGCACAACCTCATTTGTGACACAAATGAAAAAATATAAGCCATGAATTGATAATATTTATCTTTGTTTCTCTCCAGAAGAAACATTTCAGAAACCCTATGCCAATTCCTATGAGCTGACCATTCTTACTGTGTGGTTAGAGCTTCTGGACAGGCTAGTTTTAAATGTCTTCTGGTCACATTTTAAGGACTAGGTCTAAAGCTGTTTCTAATCCTACAGGTCTTGATGCATTAGGTGTCTGTTTTAAAAAGTATCTTCCTACAATAAGCCTGTCATCCTCAGCTATTGCTGCCCTTGAGTAGAAAACATGAAACGTACAAGCTTGCATATTTGTAATCCCTTCATATGAACATTTCAAGTAAAGTGGGAGAAAAGAGGGGTATGGCTAGAGAGGGAAACTCATTCTTGCTTCTGGTATACAGAAAGGTGCACTGGGCTGATCTAGGGACAGTGGTTAATGTTGGTGTCTGTGTCTTCTAACTACGGTCTTTTTCTTCAGGAAGCTGAAATTTAAAGTGTCTATAGTCTTCTTCTCTTCCCTACTTGCTGATTACAGTTCATTAATAAAGCATAATATTGCGTAGTATTACTCCAGGAGTAAACCTCATGCCTCTCTTCTCCTAGCCCATGTTTTGCCACAGCTATGCTGCTTTTCCGAATAAATATGTCAGATCTATGGGATTCTCTCTGCTGTCTGTAACTCCTGATCTGATTGCTCGACCTCAGAGCCAAGAGATGAATGTAAGAGTCCTGACACCCACTTACAACAAGCTCTTCCAAAGAACCTGTTTAAGGCACTGATGACATGAGTCACTAAACCATCATCAGGAGACAGGCTGCAGAGAATGAATACTACAAACTGCTGCTACTAGTTACCGCTTTAGATCAGGTCAGAACCATGGATGAAGCCTGAGATGAAACTGTGAAGAGGAGTAACTCAGCAGTGTGTATGATATGTACGGGTACAAGGTGACACAGAGGAGGAACCTCCCTACAGCTATTCTGAGAAGTGCAGCACAGCTTCACTCCAAAGCAGTCTGAAGGAGGGAGGTCTAAGAGGCTTTGCTGCACCTCCTAGTATAGTTCAACAGTGGTACACAAGAACAAAGTCACTGGTTCAGTCCCAATCCTACTGAGGAGAAATTAAGAGTTATTCTGATAGTTGCAGGGTGGCCCAAACCACCATGAAAGCTGGTTTCCTTTCCATCTTCAGATTTGTGGCGCACTGAGTCCTTCTGGAAAACTCAGAGGAAGAGAAATAAAGTTGGAAGCTCCTATCCCCTGTCCATTCCTCTACTTCCACTTACCTTAAGAAAGCCCTCTCTGAGCTGAGGATGCAGCATCCTTAGAGTTACCATAGAATCATAGAATAGTTAGGGCTGGAAAGGACCTTAAGATCATCCAGTTCCAACCCCCTGCCATGGGCAGGGATGCCTAACACCAGACCATGTTGCCCAAGGCTGTGTCAAACCTGGCCTGGAACACTGCCAGGGATGGAGCATTCACCACTTCTCCGGGCAACGCATTCCAGTGCCTCACCACCCTCACAGTAAAGAACTTCTTCCTTAGATCCAACCTGAACTTCTCCTGTTTCAGTTTAAACCCATCACCCCTTGTCCTATCACTACAGTCCCTAATGAATTACTTTGTTCTTGTGTACCAGTGTTGAATCATACTAGGAGATGCAGCAAACCCTCTTAGACCTCCCTCCTCCAGACTGCTTCTGAATGAGGCTGTGCTGTGCTACTCAGAATAGCTGTAGGGAGGTTCCTCCTCTCTGTCAGTTCTGTACCCATACATATCATGTGCATACTGCTGAGATATGCTTAACTGAGGACTTTAACGAAGGTCTTTGTCAGGTAGTCACAGCAGGGATAGTATTTTCTTTACTACTATATACAGACATGCCAGTTGGAAATGTCACCAACGCTGTACAACAGTTGAGCAATTTGCTAGTGCAGAGAACCAGGTTGCAGCCCTATTCTGAGCCCACGTAAGGGTTTGGTCCTGGGTGTTGAATGACTCTAATGATACCATAACTCCAGGAAGCAATTACTGTTTTAGCATGCTTACTGCTTGATGTCAGATAAAGCACTGTCCATAGCATCACACAGCCTATGGAAATGTTTTCGGTCCATCACAGTTTCATATCTTTTATTCAATTTTGTAGTGTCATTTGCTGTGAAAAAAATATGAGCACAAAATGCATCTTGGGGTTTGTTTTTTAGTTCACATTATTTGTCTTTCCTTTTAATAACCAGGAGGAGCAGTAGCCATGTGAGCTCAGCTGCTCTGCTCTCCTGTAATCTACCCTTTGATGTAACTAACCGGCAAAAACATATTTCTAATCAAATATAGTCTCCCATCCTTAATCAGCTCAGCTTTAAAATGCAGATCAATGAGATAAGAAAGAGCTGATTTAATTAGCCCAACCTCAGCAATGCTACAGCATATTCTCATTTACAGAAATAATGGGGAGCAAGAGGAAACAGATTCATCATCATGAAAAGGCTGGGGAAGGCAGACGAAAGCAGGATATTTCCTATGTTAGCAAAGGGTGATTTTCACTCTGGCTAAAGAGCCAGCACATGCTTTATGAGCCATTTAAATAACACTTAGGTCTTGCGCTTTGTCCTTTAGCCTAAGGATGAATTTCTTTCACTAAGTAGCAATACCTCTGGAAATCATCACTCTTGGGTTTAATTGATGAGCTAGAGACAGCTCCCACCACTTGGTGAATAAAGAAGAGGAAATACGGCAGGCAGGAGCACAGCACTAATGCACATTTATATAGCTGCTTGGGAGAACTCACCCACATGCACTTTAGACACCATACGCCTGGTCAAGCACTCTTAACAGAGAGGAACAGCACACGGTGTGCTTCCTCACCCTGCTACTGCCTTACTGTGTGTCCATAGGTAACTCACTTTACCCTGCACTTCTGGGGGGCTGGGAAGTGCTTTGCTTTGTTTTATTCCTCCATCTCATACGGATTTGGAATTTCCTGCAAGGTTTGCTTCACCCCCCACAGTTCAGGTACCCCCCAGAATGGGGACCCTGGAGCTCCAAAGTGTTGCTGTAGCTACTCAACGAGCAAAACCAGTGCAAGTTCTCAGCTTGCTTTTCCTCCTTTTTGGCTTCAAAGCAACAGACCACTACCGTACCTCTACCAGCTGTGTGTGACCAGAGCCCAAGTGTCCAACCCGGGATCAGGTGGCACAGGTTTGGTCAGTGAGAAATGCTGCCACCTCCACTCAGAGCCCCCAGATTATTTCTGTGACTGCAGCAACCTTGTAGAGGTCTTGACAAGAGAAAAATCAGACCTGCAGATATGCAACAAGAGCCGTGGACTTGGACTCAGGACCCAAAACTTTAGTGTGGTAGGACTGGGCATTCACACTGTTGAGATGTCAGGCCCCATCCACACAGATAAGGGTATGTCAGCTCCCAATTTAAGTGCTAATTCCTCGGATGAAGTTCAGCTTCGTGCCCATCCATCATTTTGAATGGAGGCAGTTTGCGACATCCACATTTGGTAGTCACTGCCTGGGAGATAATTGAGCATCACTGAAGGTAGAACTATCCAGGTCTAAAATAACCCTCAGGCCCTTTCTCCTCAGGAATGGGAGCACCAGAGGCAAAACAATTAAGAGCAATTAAGCCATTAGTAAATAATCTCTCTCTTTTTGTTTGGTTTTGTGGGATTTTTCTTCCATTCTCACAGACTTGTGCCACTTTCCAGTGCCTCCAAAACCAGGAAGGAAAGGTCCTGCGCTGGATACTCCCCTCAGGTGGGACTGAGAGCAGGCTCTAATCCCCATTCCTGACCCTTACGAGAGCAGAAGGGTGCATCCGTATGCTTATGTTACCTTGGGAAGTGCTGCCATGCACCACTGCACTACTCCTCTTCCTGCGCATCCCCATCTTTGTTGTCAGGTTGTAGACACACATCTTGGGGATGGGCTGGTGGAAGAGACGACTGCTTGCAACTCAGCCCTAAGTGGGAGATACCAGCCTCTATGTCCCATCTCCTGCCTGATAAACTGTTTATGTGATCATTCCTGGCATGCTTCACTAGCAGTGAAATGGGTTAGAAAAAGGCCTTCTGTTTGGACTGATGGAGTTGGGTCCAGAGCCCAAAACTCATCAACAGCCTGGGCTTGATGGACATGGCTTGGCTACTTTAAAGAGAACCGGTGCCATTTCAGTTCCTGAAAGCCAAGAGACAGCAGTGGTAGCTTAGAGCTTTTCTCTTCCCTACATTCTTCTCCTCTGCTCCACCAGCTTTGTCTCCAAGATAATAAATCAGTCTTTTCATAAAGGTTACACCAGCTATCTCAGCTCTGTGGTTTCATGATAAAGCTTCGCACAAAAGATTCTGAGACAAGTACACATGCAGGTGAAGAGCACAGATCTGTGAGGAGTAACAGGGCTGTGGAGCTTGGAGAATTTAGAGTCATAGAATCGTAGAATAGAACTTGAGTGATGCAAAAAGCCAAAGCACTTTGGTGCTGTGGAGTCTGGCAATGGCATGGGCTTAAGGCAGTTCCCGCCACTTCATCCAGCAGCTTGGTCTTACATTATACATGGGAGCAGGCTGTGAACCTGACCAGGAGGCAATGCATTTGTTCCTCCAGACAGCCACCTTAAGTGCCAGATCTTAGATTCAAGTCATCAAATAGCATCTCAGACATGCAAACAAAAATCAGCTTCTTTCAATGCCTTGGAATGAATCTCTCCACCACTGACTCCTCCTAATCTACAAAATAACACCTCATCTTTAGCACCTTAAGCCTGCACATCCCTCCATTTAAAGGATGCACAATGCTTTTGTTAATTAGAGCCTTAGTTTAATATGAGCTGTCAAAGTTCACTTAACTTCAATTAATTGTTTCTCCTGAGCTTAATTTCTTCAGTTAAGTATTGATTAATCATTGCTTAATTATGCTGGAGTCTCACTGGGTGATATTTCAGTTGCACACTGCAGCAATGCATCGCTTTCTAAAAATACTCCAGGAACCATCAGAGATCCTATGCATTCCTATTATTGCGATGACTTTTAATATTTATCATTTCGTCCCTTATGTTCCAAAATGTATATGTAACATGTTGTGTTTAATTCCACAGGTTTACAACTCATTTTTCTCTATGACGGCGGGCTTTTGACTGGGGTTTTGCGTTGCATAGTGTGAAGAAATGGCTTAGTGTCTAGCACCCAGCATCCTGTGCCAGGAGGAGGAGGTTAGGGAACACAAGTGAATGATCTTTACTGTGGCAGAATACTAACATATTGAAAAAACCCCAAAATATTGATGGTATATTTTTCTTTGTACCTTTTAGGTGACATGCAACAACGTTGGCTCAAATACTATGTGTATTTCTTCAAAACTACAATGTTAGACCTTGTCCTATGAATATGGCCTTCAGAACAAGGCATCACCAGTCTGAAATCTCAGTTTGCTCCCAAATATCAGGAAGAGAAAACTATGAAGTCCTCCATCTCTCTGTAGTATCCTGACAGCACAATAATGTCAGGTTGGATTGAAAACATCTTCATTCTCACATATAAGTAAAATAACTATTAATTTTTACCAAGTCTCTCTTGAATTTGGATATTCACCCCAATCAGATGTTAAGCTTGATCTGTAGTGAGAAATTAAACAATTACTTTTCCCCCAAGCAATAACTTCCCTGGAGTCCATTTGGATGTATATTTTTGCCTCCTCATGGGAGCAGTTATTCTTTTGAATGAAAAGAGTCACTCCATAGAGAACACTTCTTGGCTTGCAGTGGTTTTATCATAGTCAAGGGTTAACTTTTATCCTTTTTGTACATGTTCACTTTTTCAGAAATCTCTAAACATATTACTACTAAAATTTCATTTTTAATATATACTATGCTCTAGGAGTACTAAGCTTTATTTACTACTGTCATCCCAGATGCTCGAATGAGCAGTGGTAGGAATACGCTATAAAGAGAGCCATCAAAATGACATCGTTTTGTACTACATTTCTTCTACTTGGGGGTGTAAACATCTGGCACCTTGGGAATACACATCTTTGCTATGTGAAAGACAAGATAAACTGGTAAAACCACTGATTATTATAGAGATCATGAAAAACACTTCTGTTCTCTGATGCTGAATGACACAATACAATGAATTTTCCAGAAAGGGATGGATGAATTAGTCCAGGTGTAAAAAGTACTGACAAAACCATTGCACAGAACTTGAACAAGTGCTAGTCAAAACAGTTCCAGAGTTCAAGTAACTTCAGTTTTTAACTTCTTAGCATGACTCTGCATTTCTGGATTCTGCTCAAAACTAGAAACCAGAGGCCTCACCTCCATAACATACAAGGTTGCTTGGGTTTATATATTTATAGCAATAACATAGCCAAGAAGTTGAAAAGCAAACCTGTTGTCATGACTCTCACTACAGCCTCATCTAAATACTGCCAGGTCACTGCAGTAGTAGGTGCTGAACAAACACGATCCTGCCCCAAAATGGTTACTGCAGAAGAAACAAAGAATTGGAAAAGGAAGTTTTCTCCTCCTGCTTTCTGTAAAGGAAACTGACACAATGTGCTAAGTTTCCCAGCGTGATCTGGGGCCTAAAATGGTTAGTGATTGATCTTAATTATGGTCTCCAGGATCCTACCACATGAAACCCAAGCTCTGTTTCTGGAAGTCTATGACAACCACTGGATGCATACCCCCAACTTTCTCATGCTAATGCCTAAACACAAAAACCTTCACATTTCATGAGTTTCTTGGCTTCACCCACATCCTTATTGCTCACTATTCTTTATTTTTATTGTAACCAGGCTTAGCAGGCACAGTCATCAACCATAGTCATATCAGAGGCTTTACTAACACAAAACAAACTCCTAAATCCAAGTGTTAAGATGAGACCACTGAGGAGAACAGGCAGTTAAGTGAGAAGGATGAGTTTATCTGCTGGAGTTCGGAAGTTTTGTCTCCCACTGCATTAATAATTTGAGATGTCCCCATTAAAATAATAATAAAAAATAGAAATAAGAAAGACAGGGCTTATTTTTTTTTTTTTGGCGTGTCTTCACGTGAGCAGAATCGCATGGCTCCCTAGACTGGGTTGTCTTATCTCCTCTCTGCTCAGGTCTCTGAACTACTTTCTTCACCCTTCCATCTCACCTGAGAAAAGGGCAGAAGGGTTAAACGTTCCTCTAATGGCCTGTGAATACATACACCAAGAGTGGCACATGGGAAGTCAGCAGCTCTGCTATGGATTTCTGGTCTCTCAGGGCTGGGGTCTGCAAGGTTGGCTGGATTCAGGATACACCCTCTTGTAGAGGAAATGCTGTGATTTGTTGGAGAATGTTGTTCAGGCATGACAGCAGAGAAAGAAGTTGTGAAAGGCAATGAAAGGTCCTTGAGGGACATCAGCAGTGCCGGTATACATGGGTTCAATGTGTAGTTTCTTTTCTCATCACATCTGCTTTGGGCAAAATCATAATAGCAGCTTCTCAGCTTAGACAGGTAAATGTGCCTGTTTTAATGTTTATCCGAAGATGCTTTTGTTAAAGAATCAAACAAAAGCTGCAGGTCACCATAACTTTGTCAGACTTCCCACCCTAACAATTTTTTCCATTTTGAATGACACTGTGGAAATGACTGTAGAGCAATTTCCTTCCCTGCCTTTCAACAATATAATTGCTTTATATGGATTCTGCAGATCGTTGATAACTAAATTAGTGGCTCTTTTGTAATTGCTTCCCTTTCTATTTCTACATCTTTTAGAGGGGCTACAGTTTTGTTTTGAATCCCACTCTCCTGGTAACAGCAGCATTTTCCTGTGGGCTGGTAACAGCAGCATTTCCATGTGGGCTGAAGCAGAGTGCTGGGTTATGTGTGTTCTAATAAAGCTTCGTTGAGCAGACTAAAAGGAAGAGAGTTGCAGATCAATTCTGAGGGCTCCTATTCCGCCTACCTCAAACATATTATGTAGCTATTCATCCTTTGAGTAGTCTTATTGAAATCAGTGGAAGAAGTTATTGGAGGAGTGAATAAGATGTCAGAATTTTACCCGAAATATTTCACTTAGCAAAGAAACCAATGCTGCAAAAGATAACAGACCCCGAGCTGCAGCAGGATGCAAAACTCGCAGTGACAATAAGAACTGAGCAGCCTTTTGCTTCTTTGTGATGGTGCTATCTTATTGAAAGCATTTGATAAATAGCAGTGGCTGTGTCTGAATAAAATGAAAGACCCTGTTGTACAAACCGTGAGCCTTCTAATCCTTACAGCACCACAAATAATTCAAAGAAGTCTTGAAGTACCATGATAATGGCACGAGAAGATGGGTATCTCTGTGTTATTGTTTTTGTGTAACACAAAGAATGCTCTTCAGGATAAATAATGTTGCATAAAAAACCCAAAGATACTGCTTTCAACAAAGCAGACAATTAAAATTATCCAGAAGTTGAGGAAAATATGAGTTAAATTTATTTTGCATCACTTTTGCCTTTGAAAGTCTACATTGCCCTTAAAACAATTTTACGGTGGATATTGTTGGCTCAGGATTAACGCAAGTGACTGATTGAAAATCTTTATTAGATGTTAAGATTAAGTGCACAGCTCAAGTTCTACAAGCACAAAACTGATTTCAAAGGAATAAAATTATGACAATGGATGCCTATGAAACAAAAATAATATATTCATAAAGCCCCTTTTCAACAGTCAACACGTAAAGTGACATCCACTGAACTTTTCATCTGGTTTTAGAATTGTTTAAATTGAAGATTATGTGGAAAACTGAAAAAGGAAAGAAATACAAGCCAGCTGTACCTGTGGTATGGTTACACTGTTTTCAATACAGATAAGGCACGGTTGGTTGACTTTTATGATGTAATTTTGTATGTACATGAAGTAAAGAGAATGTGGTGCTAAATGAATGACTGGAAAGGGCACAGTCTACCTGATTCAGTACCAGCAGAGCTTGAGGGATTAAAAAAAGGGAAGTAGAACACATTGGTTTATATAGCATTATAAAAGAAATAATCACAAATGGGACATGCTCCAAACCAATGGAAGCATTGGGCAGAACTGTCCCCCAGACGCTCTCATCTACCCCAGAATAATTCCGTACTTTTCCTAGGTGTAGGAATTCAAGTTCCTGCCAAGGCAGGGCCTCCTGATGCCTTGCACAGTCCCAGAAGCACTCATGACCATCATGTCTCCAATAACCAAACTGCTGGACACAGAGCAGGCAAAAGCTCACGTTTTGTGCCTGTCTTCTTATGCACAGAGCTGTGTTTGCCTTTGTCCCTTACACATGGAGTCGTACTCCCACACACATACTAGGCCAGAAACATCAGCAATAATATATGATATGCTTTATTCCATAGAGAGAGATATTGAAGTATAGCATCCACTTATTTGCTGTCATACCTTTAAATCAAGGCTAAATGAGGTGAAAAGCAAATAGATTTTAAGCCCTTGTAAACTCACAGGGCAAGCTGAATGGATAAACTAAGATGATTCACCCTCATATATTATCCTGGTGGTTTAGAGTTGGCCATATAATAAGTTCATGGCCATCTTGAAATGAGTGGAAAGGTGAATGCTTCCATTGTGATTACTTGGCTAAAAAATAAATGCCAGTAATCCCTCTTCTGCCCTTCTTCACCATTTAATTGCCATATTTTAAGGTTAACAATGGGGAAAACTGACCAGGCTTTTTTCAGAGATAAATTACTTAGCAAGAGAGAGAAAATAATACTGGTACTGAAAATGACTCCTTAATGTAGATGTCCCTATTGGGCCAGGTTAAAGGATAGGCACACTTGCACATAAAGCTGCAGCTCCTGCAGTCCTGTGACTGAAGGAGAATCTCAGCTTCTCTGTCAAGTTGAAGGGAAAGATTCAGAAGGAAATTTCAGTCCATCTGTTAATGTGTCAGAATGCAAAGCCTAACTGAGACAGCAGATCAGATTAGGGTCACCTAGCATAATGATTTCTATAGGGTCCTAATTCTATATGCAGCCTTCAAAGGGGCCTTTAAAGAGCTAGTCCCCATCTTTCTTAGTGAATGACTGAGTAAAAGAAGATGATGAAGAGGAGGATAAAGGATGTAGGAACTGTTTCTCTTGATGCTGAGTATTTTTCAGCTGCCTCTTCTCCCTTCTCTAAGGTAAAAGAAGTCTCTCCCAGCCCATCGTTATGGTGAGTGTGAAGAGTAAAACCATTTCAGTAGGAAAACACAGCCATCACCCAAAAATAAGGTGCAAAGTCTTGATCTAAACACTGTTTAGAAATGGGCTGAACTAGTTATGAAGCTACACTCAAGTCACGTTTTGTTGTCCAACTTTGATATTGGGTTCCTGGAGCACTGTTTGCACTGATCTCCTGGTGATCCAGCTGATGTTTCTGGGTGGGAAATCACAGATGTAGCCTGAGAGTTGCAGTATATCCAGGAGATGAATCTGTTGTGTGACTAAACGCCATCACTCTCTTGTCTTGCCCTTTGACCGATACAAGGCAGGCAAGGTAGTCTGGGCTACCACTCCAACTTTATCTATTATATGAATTCATGGGCAGTTCAGTCTTGAGGCTGGGTATGGAAACAGAGTGCTGATGAGAGTCCATCAACCCTTATGTCCACAATCTGGTTGTCTGAACAGATTTGCACACTGGAAGAACACAACAGAAAGAACTTTTCAGCCAGTATCTGAGAGCTCCTGCATGCACAGCAGAAGTAGTAGCTTTGTAGGGACTGCTCATGAGACTGAACTTTGCAAGTTCATGGGCATAGTGCCCATGGAAGAGCAGCCTGCAGTAGTCCCCCCATTCTGGATATGACTAAGGAGCTGAATGAACTTCTCAAGTGGACACAAGGAATGTTTTCCACTGTTAATGGATCTGGAAGAAGGACCACAGATTCATTCTAAAAGTTGCTCTTTCGTTCCTGGTCTCTTAGTAAAAATTAAAGATCAAAGCACTTTGAAAGACAACCTGTTTCCATGTTATTTCTGTGCATGATTCACAGGTTCAGGAGAATCACCCAAATCTGGCTTTACCATTCTCCTCCAGTGCCAACCTACAACACACTGAGCCTTTTCTTTTTGCCTGTCATGTTTTGAACAGCTTCTGATGAGATAGATTAAAATCATTTCACTTATTTATAACAGTTGCAGTAAATCTTAGGGCAAATCAAGAGGCTATTGGACAGGAATATGCTCTTTCTTTCTCTCCTTGTGTTAGGGCTGTGGAACATGGGGAGCTGATATTAGGTTCTGGCAATTTTAATATGTTTAGCAAGTTTCTTAATAATCTTTGCATGTGTATCACAGAGAACCTTTTGCATATTGCTTTAAATAATTCAGAACTGCTCCAATATTGTGTTAAATAATTCAAGAATAGGACAGGCTTTGTGATTAATGATGTGTACCAGGAATTTCTGCAAATACAGCAAGGAGTTAAAGTATGCTCTAGATACAAGTGTCCTGGCACCAGATCCCATTTACTCTTTGCCAAGGCAATAGTATTAGAAAATTGGAAAAGCGCCTGCTACTCAATGGAAAACTGACTTAGGCCAATGGTTAATGTAGCAGCAGCTGAAAGAGTCTGTTCTTTCTGACAGACAATACTAATTTGGCTGAGAACCCCTATTGTCTTCTGACTCCTATTTTTAATCTCCGTGAATAGCATTTGTGCCTGATGTGAAAATTAAATGGAGGTATAAATATTTCTGCAGGAGCTGAGGGTTTGTCCTGGTATTTTACCAGCCCTGCTTGGAGAGCACAGAAGTGGTGCGCTTTGTAAAGCAAAGCACATAAGCTTATTTTGCATGTTAACTTAATCCTGAATGGCTCCGCAGGTTGCTGTTCTTCCCAGCTGTGCTTGGGTCTGTGGTCATGAAAGTGCCTGGAGAGTCTGTTGTCCTTCATTTGTTTTTGTAGGGAGATCTGAGTGAAGTAGCATTATTAAGGCAAAACTCTAAATACCACAGTTTCTGAGTTTTCACCCTATTGACACAGCAACCACGTTCCCTCCTTAGTAAAGCTGAAATGATTCTGTTTCAGGGAGTACTATCAACATTTTTTGCCTAGGAAGGGAATAGATTTTTGCAAGCTCAGAGTATTTTTTTGGTTAAGGGATTTCTCCCTTTACACAAGGTAAATCAATGCTACATTGAAGTAGGAATAAAGCAAACAAACCCTCCTAAACATCCTTTTAAAAATAAAGGATATGCTAGTGAGCAGAATGGAATAACTAATAAGGAGATTACAGATATCAGCACTATTGGAGATGCTCTGTAGATATCTTTATAGGAGTCTGATATTGGACTCGCAGACCAGCTGCCTCAGTGCGCAGCCACTTTGCAAACATCAAAAGGACCAGCTAATTTTATCGGATTTTAGATGTTTTCAATAGAAAGGCTCTGCAGGGGATACTCAAATGTGTCCAGCTTTAATATTTAAACACATTCAAGATTCCTAGAGGAAGAGAGAGGGGAAAAAAAGAGGGCTGCTGCTGTGGCAACTGTGGTTGGTATGCCATGGCCAGTATATTCCTCTATAAATGCCTCCCTGCGCCAGCCGATTGCCTCAGGGCCATATGGATAAGGTGAGGGACCAGCCTGGATGAAACACATCTTTACAGATGCTGATCTTGACTTTAGATGTTCAGGCCAGGGTCTTTTTTTGACTTAGTTTGCTGTCTTTGTTTTTAAAGGAAGGTGCATCTCAGAAGGAAGCTCAGGTATTTAAAGGCAGGGACAAAAGCCAAGGCATATCAGATGATTGGTATCTAGAACAAAACTGTCTACGCATTTGCATTTAAATAGCAGAAGCCACTGCAAATCATCTGCACGAGTCTTTATTTCAGTGTTTTGGAGATCCATGCTATAATAAACTCCAGCATCTTTTTGCTTAGGCTGGCTGCAAAATGCTGCTCACTGTTTCTTATTAAAACCAAAGCTCTGAAAGATGACCAATTAAAGTGTCTCTGGGAAAGTCTCTAATTTTCCATCCCTGCGAATTAACTGCAGGAGCCATAGTATTCCTTTTGTGTTTCAGGGCATTGAAGGTGGGACGGGAAGAGAGAGGATATTATATGTCAGCCACTTTTGGGTTTCAGCAGAGACTTTGCCTTCTGTAAAGAATGAATAATTCAGCCACCCACCCCCCCATAACCATTTCAGTTACAGTGTCCCTGTTATTATAAAGTGATCTCTCAAAGGAATAAATAAAGTTGACAAAAATAATCTTCATCAGGGATGACACTGATTACACCAGACTGAAATCCCTCACTCATGGGGGCTCATCCACCTTTAAATGTCATCATGGGATGACACCTGTCTATCCCACTGTCAGTCTGAACATGGAATAAGACTCTGCTCCCACTGGCTTCTCTTCCTAGCAAGACCAATTCTAAGTCACAAAGCACAGGATGACAAGTTTTAAAGCAGCGAAAGCTGAATGGTTTCTTGTAATTCACTCTGTCTCACGGTAGGAAGGGAACCGCTGAAGAAGGGAACTGGGGGCAGAAGAAGGGATTTATGGCAGATAAATTTAAAGCAAATAAAATGCTGGATGTTGGTTCTGTAAAATTCATTTCTGCAAAAGACCATGTAGGACAATGATGTGACAGAAAACATTTGCTACCAGCAACACTTCAGATTAATCAGCAGTGGCAATTCACTAGCCAGCTACTTCTGCTGCCTATCAAGGACAACTGGCCATGTGGCTCTGTGCTTCACAAGACTGGTCTGCTGGCACCTATCATCTCATTTTTGATTGCCCATCTTTCAGAATAAGAAGCTCACAAGACCATAGGTACTGCAATATTGAGTGAAATCAAAGGCCTAACTAGCCCTGAAACCCCTACCATAAGCAAAGGAAAGTCTGAGAAAAGGAATTAGCCTGTTGACAAATCAAATCGTGGCTGGCCTCTGTGACATGGCTCATCTGAAACAGAGATGAGTGACATTCAGATTTTCTGAACTAGCCAAAAACATCCTTCCTTAGTCAGAAAATAATTCATTAATTCCTGATGACTTCCAGTTGTTCTATTTAATTTCCACCATTGGGGAAAAAACATCCAAAATGTGACTGTTCACTGAAACAGATTTCTTCTTCTATTTTTGCCGTGGTTCATATTTCATTGCATTAAAATAAACTGATATAGTGCCCTCATTCCTCTTTCTATTAAAGGGTGCCTCAGATATTAACAGTTCATCTGCCAGAGAGAAGCTTAACTGGCCTCTCATGCCCAACAGCACAAAAGTGAATGGTTATGGACACTCCGTGATACAAACTGACATGCCCGCAGGGCAGCATATACATTCATAATTTAATTCCCTGTGAGTTATTTCTTAGTATTAGAATAGTTTTCTGTGCTGGTAGGAAATCCTATTACTGCTCCCAGATGGATAGCTTAGATAAAGTGCTTGCCTGCCAGTGTACCTTTTGTCCTGTGTACTGCAGGTCAGGCAGGACAGCCCCTTGCTGCACAGGATCACTGCCTTGGACAAGATGCTGAGAGGTAAGGAAACACACTTCAGGGATCCCACTTTAGAGATGCTGCCAGACACACTCCTGGCAGACAGTACGATCATGATTCAGTAAAAACAACCACAAATATACGTGCCTATACACATACACACAGAATATTACATTCACAAGCTTATAGGAGACTTCAGGCATATATGGTGTGGCTTTCTGCCGTTATCCAGTCCCTTTTCCTGTCTGCCATTTCACCTCTTTGAAGAGTTCACTGCAAACCGGACTGGCCTACTCAGATACTGTATGTGCATAAATGAAAGAAAGAACTAGTTCCTCTGAGCTACCTTCAAACGCAAATTAAGCTGCAGTTACGGAAGAACATGTTCAGCAGCAGCAGGAGCACCTTGTTCATATTTTGTATGTATTAAAACAAAAAAAGCCATCCCGTTTTGTTCTAACATCCTGCTAGTCAAGAACTTCAGGCAAGAAATAGAGGATTAAAATGGTTTTACATCTCTCCCAGCTGCTCAAGCAGCAGCGCTATGCTGTAGCTGCACACAATCCTCAGACAAGATATAGCAGCAGGTAACTTCGATTTCTGGACAATGGCACTGTGGCATCCAGCAATCCCATGGTTTGTTTTTTAGAGGAGAGGCTGTCCTCTACAGCAAAAAAAAAGCTCCAATTTTAATAAACAAATCTGACAATAGGATTATCTGTGCTTCCTGGGTTAGCATCATGCCTTCCTCAGAAGGCACTACGCGTACCTTTGACACCTAATTAACACGATGAAAGAAACTAAACTTATTGGTGTAATACTAAGATTTTCTCCACACTAGTTGTATTGTCACGGCTAAATAAAAAGGACTGATGTCTGGCTTTAAAAAAGGAGGAGGGAGAGGAGGTATTGTGAGAGAAAGGAATTACCCATTGATTTATTCTTCTACTTAACAGCAAAGGGGAATGAGCAATTTAAGGTCAGCAGCATATTGCCTAGCTGGCCTCAGATCCCGCAGAATTACCAGCATTGTGTGTTGCAATAAATTGCATACTTTTGTCATCCTTGCTTGCTTGAAAAATATGTGAAATGAAGAGGGAAATAGCTAAGACCAGCACTAAGGACTGCACTGGTATGCCTAGAAGGTGAATGGGAGACAAAACACTCTATTTTGTCTTGATATGAGTGCTCTTCTAAAGCAGAAATAGTCCCACTGCTGTCGTAACTGCATCCTTGCAGCAGCCCCAGTACCAGCAACACGTACAGGTTGGTCAGGAGGGATGCTGGCAGTCACAGCAAAGCTATTCCTCCCTATTCTCTCCCTCTGTAACCCACTGACCCTCCCCAAAGGGCTCACTTTGGCATCTGTGCAGAGATAGCGTGTTGTCATTGTATAGATTCATCCTGCAGGCTGCTCAGCATCGTGCCTGCAGATGCAGTGGTGCTAACAGTCCCTAAAGAGCTCACCCTATGCAAAATGTACAAGTTAAACTCTGAGGCGTGGCTCAGCCAAGGCAGCGCATCACTCAGTGAGCATGGTACTGACAGTCCAGGTAACTTTCCAGACTAATGACTCTCTCATCAGTTCAGGAAAACAGATCCTGTTGCTCCAGAAGGTCAAACTGGCCTTTATTTTCCTCCTGGCAATGCAAGCGCTGATTATAGTGCAGTATCGAAGACAGGTAATTCATGTCAAAAGGTGGAGAAAGTGGCTTTGCTTATTGATGTGTTGTCATCGCAACATTCAGCTTTTCTGTTCATAGCTATTCATGTGAGTTACAGCAAACAATGCCTGCTCCTGGCTTTAACTTGCTCCCCAGGCAGCTATTACTCAAAATGCACAATGGCCTTTGGGACACCAAAAGATTTGCCATCGGTCTATTGACCAGGGGCAGCCTTGTATAGCACCATGTAATGAAGTAGCATCAAAAGACATTTTTCCAGAGAAAGTTACCAGGTCGGCAGCCCACAAGGATAAAATCTTCCCCTTATTCACCAGTTAGGCTGCTTTTCTTCATGCAGTGCTGCACTGACCTCAGGAACAAGGGAGAAAACTGGGGTATTGCCAATACCAAAGGCACCAGGGCATAGGCATTCACTGGAGCATCTCATTATAGACAAGGACTATTTCACTGCATCTCCATTTTGTTAGAGGATTGTCACTAAGAGTAATGTTGCTAAGACCTGTCTTCAAAACAGAAGGCAAATAGCATCCTGGTCACCTCTGCACCAGCTGAAGGAACGAGTTGATGTAGATTTGGTGGGTGTCATTACAAATGTTGCAGTTCTTAAATGTTCCCTGAAATCCCAGCCCAGGAAAGACTGAGATTAAGTCCCTGTCCAGCTTGATAAAAGTGATCCAGTTGAGGTGATTAATTAGATCCTCAATGAAATCTCCATAATCTCTCAAATTGACCTGATCATAGTAGTTGTCTCAGGCTGTGGATGTCAATAAATCAGGAGGTTTTAACCCATCTGACCATTAACACTGAGCTCCATGTGGAACACAAATGTGAATTTCTTAGCAGACATCTAGAGTTGCTGAGGAGAGCAGCTCCAGTGCCGACACAATTGTCAGTGGAGTGCTCTAGCACTCCGTAGTGACATAGTTTAGAGGTGGACTTCGCAGTCTTGGGGTAATGGTTGGACTTGATGCTCTTAAAGGTCTTTTACAACCTAGCTGATTCTATGATTCTATGTGTTCTTGATGCAGCATCAAACAGCCTCTGCAAGGACTCACTTGGAGCTGCTGGTTGCCAGGACCTTGCTTCTGGCCTAAGCAAACTCCAAATTCAGTGGGACCCAAGACCTCCTACCTTGCACAGAGTATGGCAACGTGGTGCTGACCATCTAGAACCATACTTCAGACTCCTACCCTTGCCCCCACCCAAGCACAGGTTTTAATGATGCGTTGAACTCACACAAGCAATGTAAATTGCCCTGAATATGCCTATCACATATGATATTAGACATGCAGATGCATGGAGCTGGCACCCAGCCCTCATCTTCTATGGGAGCTTCTTCTAAAGAGCTCCCTGGTGTCACACACAGTTTGAAGGTCTAAAGGAAGCTCTCCTAGAGCTACACAAAATACTTACCAAAGCCTCACACACTCAAAATCCCACTTGTGTAACTGACAGACCTCTAGGAGCAGCTTTTAATTCATTAAAACAACACAATTTCTCAAAGTTTCCAAGATTTTTGTGCATTATAGAGTGAAAGGACATTTATTGCACTTTCACGTGTAAGCTACCTGCAGCTCTACATTACTTGGGGTGTAAAGCAGATGAGCAAAAGGCCTTTAAACTAGTGTTGTTGCACCTCTGATCTTGATTGATGTTGACACCAATTAGCAGAAAAGGAATCTTCCAGATAAAGGAAAAGAAGATTTTATTAAGCACTAAATGCTAAGAGTCAGAATTCAATGCAAAATTCATTAGTGCTTATGGCAGGAGTCTTACCAGCTATCGCCAAGGGGTTAAAGGGAAATAAAAATTACATAAACAAGATTTTCAGAACCTTTAAATCTAAGCTTGAACAGTAAATGCATTTGGGTGGTTTGAGCTTGTTACTCTGTATCCCTACATGTAAATGCTGTTTTGTTAAACTCACTAGTTCTAATCAGAGGCAAATCCTACTGAAATCAGTTGTGTGCCTCTGAATGACAAGCAAAAATCAAAAGAGAGGTCAGATTTTTGTCATTCAGTTCTAAATATATTTTTGTAAATACGGCATTTACCAGGTAGAGGAAAAGGTCTTCACATTGTGTAAATATAAATTTTAAATGTATAAATACACACATGCATATATAGAGAGATATATATTTATATACGGGATCAAAACCTGACTTTAAATTTCTGGCTCATGTACATCCAGTGACACAAATCAAGCGACACTTGTCTTTCTTTGCATACTTTCAATCAGAAAAATACAGGGGTTCTGCAAGTTCCCTTATGCTGTATCACCAATAAATCCCAATTTAACAAAGCTCTGAAACAGTGTCTGAAAGCTTTGCAAAAAGAGAGATTAAACATGCTTTTTATGAACTAGAAATAAAGTTGGGACAGTGAGGGGTCTGGAGAACTTTGAGCACTCGCTCTGTAAGAGAAGTGCCATCACTGCTTTTTATTCTAATTCACAGCTCTTAAAGAAACTATGCTTTGGGCAGGAAGAAATAGAATCATAGAATCATAGAATATATAACTGGGGAAGTTGAGGCAGCTCATTCCTATGGCTTGTGTTCACAGCACGCATAAATCTGGTTGCATATTCAATGTCTCCATGTTCAGTAGATGGTGTTTTGCTTTCTAATGCTCTTCAGCTTTGTAAGGGAAACTACAGTTCCCCCAAAACCTGCCTGTCCAGAAACACCCCCCTAGATCTGGTTTCCTCTCTCCTTACAGAGTGTCTGCTCTTTCAGTTTAAAGGACTGCGCACACAAACGCTAATTTCTTACAACTCAATTTATCCAATGATAATTCAATTTCAATGTGTCCTAAGACATGCTCTTCCTCTGGCAGAGGGTCCTGACTACCATCAGTTTACGTCTACTTGTCAGAAACACCAGGGCAAATGTTGACTCTGAATTTACCTTCCAGTCTCGTTTACCGCATGAAATGTCATCAGAGTTTTTGACAGCAGTATTCTAGAATCATAGCTAGAAATCTATTGCCATTTCTTGCTTGCTGTGAACATTAGGGATTTGGTTTATACACCTCTCATCTTCCAGGGCTAAGCACTGCAGTTCTGTTTCACTTTACCAGTAACGCTATTCTCCTCAAAAGACTTAATCCCAGATTTATTTAAAAATTAAAGCATCCTGTTGCTGTCTTTGCATCATTTGTTCCTGCCCTCCAACCAACCATTCTTCCTTCTTTAATACGTACCTGTTGCCTCCCTGCTGCTTGCGGCAGGGGTTCATTCTCTGGTTATAGATTTGAGCAACTTGTCACACAGTGAGAGCTTTGCTTTCTGATTGGGGCTAAGCACTGGGTTTATTCCTTAAAAATCCTCAAAGGTTGCTTATAAAAAACCCCAACACTGTGCTCTGTTGTTAAATCACATGTTCTGAACATTGGTGAGCCTGGGAACTTTGACTGGAAAAAGGAGAATAACTCTAGAAATGGGGATGTGGGATTTCAAGGAATATGTTATATAGACCGTTACACTTATGTGTTTCTATACTGCCTCAGTTTCTCCTCAATCCTTTTTAACCACATCGTGGTTTCATGCTATTTACATGTTCTGTAAATTAAAATGGATCTCTGCTCATTGATGGTGGTTATCTAAGCAGCTTTCATTTTTGGATCTCGATAATGCTTCCTAATGCGCCATTTTTATAACAAACCTTTTCCAACGTCACATTTACATGTGGAGAGAAAGAGGGTTCTTGCTTTGAGTGTAAAACTCATCTAGCAAAATGTCAGCACTGGAGCTAAAGCCACATGCCACCAATTTTCAGTGGGCCTTTGGCAGCAAGTAACACATTGTCGAAAGCTGTTCCCTCCTCTAAAGGATGTCAGTAATAAAGCATTGAGGAACCTCTGACCAAGTGTTAGAGACTATGACTGTACATAATAATTGAGAAAGCATCTATTCAGAGAAGTATAATGCATGGGTTCAACCTCTGCAGCTCTAGCAGGATCTCTCTTGTGTTCATAGGACTGTGGGCTATGTGTGAGAAACCAGTAGACGAAAGGTACTTTTATTCTCTTTCTCTTGCTTCTTGGTGAGGAGAAGATAGGAAAAACATTGCTGTGAATCTGTCTCTCATAACTATGCTGGAGAACAACTTGGAGGACCAGAGTGGGGCATTTACAAACCTGAAATAATGGGGCATCCACTCAATCACACAATAGATATACCCTCAGTATATCTATTATTATAGGTATACTAAAATAAGTATATTATTATTGCATCTTTCTTATTTCAGTTAATGAAATAAGAAAGAATTCTTGGTTAAAAATCTATTTTCAGGGAGTCAACTCTATTTCACTACTATGTATAGATTCCATTAGTTCTTCCTTCATAACAAACAAAGAAGACAAGACTTCATGGGATTTCACATTTCCCGTATATCAACAAGAACGTTTTAAAGCTTTCTGATGCAGAGACAAGGCAAAATTTGTAACTCAGCTCCTTTTCTCACTATGGAGCTACCTGTAAGCAGCCATGCAGAGAATAGAAAATGAAAATTGAGTGGTTTTCATAGATATTAATTTATAGCAGGACCCCAGCAGAAATGCTTACATTGCCGTCCCTGTCAGATTCTGTGAATCCACAAATCCTGCTAAATACCTAATATCACAGCTAAGGACGTGCCTAGATGTGCAAGCTGTCAGTTATTTATAAAAGGCCTTTTATCAAGACCAGCACTGACAATAATATCTGCAAATGGCGGAGTACCCTCAGCTGTCAAACATGAAATCATCATCCAGCTGGGTGGTAAGTGTAACTGCCAGGCGCTAAGTCTACAGGCAAAACATAAGGGGATAAACAACAGCTACCACCAGGACACCAAAAATGAACCTGCGCAGAGAAAACACACGAGCAAAATAGTGAGGTTATTGTTAAGCCTGATCCTGTTGTCATTGCAGCATCCATTGCTGATAGGGAACATCAGGAGTCTATCTAGGAGTCTCAGCAGCATTTCTGTTACTTCTGTTTATACATCATTGTACAGAATGATCAGACTTGATTGTGAGACCTGGACAGGCTGGAGAGCTGGGCAGGGAGAAACTTGATGAAATATAACAAGGGAAAGTGTAGAGTCCTGCATCTGGGCAGGAACAACCCCAGGTTCCAGTATAGGTTGGGGAACGACCTGTTAGAGAGTAGTGTAGGGGAGAGGGACCTGGGGGTCCTAGTGGATGGCAGGATGACCATGAGCCAACACTGTGCCCTTGTGGCCAAGAAGGCCAATGGCATCCTGGGGTGTATTAGAAGGGGGGTGGTCAGTAGGTCGAGAGAGGTCCTCCTTCCCCTCTACTCTGCCCTGGTGAGACCGCATCTGGAATATTGTGTCCAGTTCTGGGCCCCTCAGTTCAAGAAGGACAGGGACCTGCTGGAGAGAGTCCAGCGCAGGGCGACAAAGATGATTAAGGGAGTGGAGCATCTCCCTTATGAGGAAAGGCTGAGGGAGCTGGGTCTCTATAGTTTGGAGAAGAGGAGACTGCGGGGGGACCTTATTAGTATATATAAATATATAAAGGGGGAGTGTCACGAGGATGGAGCCAGGCTCTTCTCAGTGGCAAACAATGATAGGACAAGGGGTAATGGGTATAAACTGGAACACAAGAGGTTCCACTTAAACTTGAGAAGAAACTTCTTCTCAGTGAGGGTGACGGAACACTGGAACAGGCTGCCCAGGGGGGTTGTGGAGTCTCCTTCTCTGGAGACATTCAAAACCTGCCTGGACACATTCCTGTGTAACCTTATCTAGGTGTTCCTGCTCTGGCAGGGGGATTGGACTAGATGATCTTTTGAGGTCCCTTCCAATCTCTAACATACTGTGATACTGTGTGAGTCATTGACAGTGATTTTAACAGCTACCATTTCAACTGATGCTTCACACAAGTCATGATGGGTGTAAATAGTAGAAGTATAGGCATGTGCATACTTTGAATCTACTCCGTGATCCAAACTATCTTCCATCATGACTGACAGAAATAAACACAATAATCTATATCAGGCCACTGTCACCAACACCATTGCTAGACAGAGAGAAGGCATTATAATAGGTTCCATGAACTTGTATAATATCTTCTAGAAACCACATAAACTTTTAGTACCTTCACAGTGGCAGGGAGCTCCACAGTCTAGCTGGAAATTGTGCCAGTTGTCAGATTTCCAAAACAGGATTTGCTTGACCTGCAAAGTAACTTATTGAGTGAGGGTATTTGTTTTCCAGCCTGACAGAAGACAGTAGTCACAGCCCATAGAACAGGTAGACATACCCCATGACAGCAGAAAAGCACCAACAATTAGTCAGAACCCCTCTATTGCCTGACAAAAAGTAGACAGATACTATCAGTGCAGACCAATCTTTTGTGTAAATTTGACCCAAAGTGCAAATTACACAGTAAGTGAGATGAATTCCAGAACATTGATCATTTTGAGTCAGTCATTTGAGGAATTACTTCTTTCAAGCAAGCTAAAACTGCTGGTCTTGACGGCATCTGACAGCTGAGTGGATAGAATACCTTGGTTGAATGACAAATATCTGAATACTCCAAGCATTTATTGTGCACTGCTGTCAGCACGTTAGTGCTTGTATGCCATGGCACTCCAAAAATCTGAGAAGGATGCTTCAGAGCCAAAGAACAGTAGGCCTGTGTCCATACGGCACCATCTTCACAAATGGCATTAACATCTGATCTTAATTAAATTAGTTACAACCATTTGCTAAATAGCTCCTAATACCAGAGCAAGCTGGACTGTTCTCAGAAAGTCCCTGCTGCTTAAGTGCTTAATGTCACTGAGCAGTTCCAAGAGAGCCTTGGGAGGGCATGGACCGACACTCTCTGCTTGTAGATCCATCAGCAGCTGCTCATGATACTGGAAAAATCCAAAGTCTGTAATTATTTGTAATTATTAAATTACACAAATTGATCATCACTGCAGACGGTTTGCACATTGAAAAGTTTACATAAAACCATGCAAGAAATAGAGACGATGCAGACAGCAACATGAACTGACAGAAAAAGGTACTTGTACCAATGTTTTTAGCATGTCAGAATGAGCAACTGATCATACATGATCAACTGATCTGATCATAAAAAATCTTATTTCTTGCAGGTGAATAGGCATCTCAGCCCAAAATTAGGACTTCAGCTGTAAGCACTTCATGTGAAATCAAATCCATGTTGACCTGAGCAGCTTTCCTGATATCTGATTAGCACATCCAAAGCCAACTATGAATTCAGTTATTCAACTATGGTTATATAAGTTGAATATATATAAGTGTGTACACATATATATAGTTATAGTTATTCAACTATATGAATTCAGATAAAACACATGCAAGTCCCCTCCATCTGTGGGCTCAATAAGCTAACTAAACAATTTTGCACATCCAAGATTGAGGGTGATTCACCCACAACTACCTCCTTGTCTATCTGGGTATCACACTAAAGGGCACACTTTTCTGAAGGCCAGAGAAGTCAAAATGCAAAGTGAGTACCTGTAAGAGCTCAGTGTCCAAAAGGAGGTGAAGGGGATATGAGGAGACCAATGGCAACCAAATAATGCTGTAAATCACTGAACTCACACAATACTGTTCAGCACCTGTACGTGCGCTCTGTGTGAGAGAGATCAGGATTTGCAGAGTCTGATAGGCTGCAATGGATCAAAATTGCATTGTCTTAAAGGATACCTTGGACAAGCCAAAATCAGTATGTTTTTCTGAGGCTCATCCTCTCTGACATCATGAAAGCACTAGCTATTACCAGAGAACACATGTTGCATGAAGAGTGGTGCTGAAAAGTCTTCTAGCTACAGCAAAAATGCAAAAGCTGTGGCAGCTGCACAATTGGACATGGCCAACATAATAAAAGGATATTTAAAATTAGCATAGATTTAAAAAAAGAAAGAAAAAAGAAGAAAAGAAAATAAAATTAATTTACCTAGTAGCCTGAGAAGGGATTGGACAGCTCGGAAACCTCACACGTGGGTCAGCGGGAAGAACATGCAGAAATGTGGTTATTATAAATACACAGAAATGTGTGTGAACTAGAGACTGGTTGAACAGTACAGCACATCGTGGTCTGCAGCATCATTAAAGAGTTGGAATAGACTAAGGATTTAGCCTGGGTGACCCACTGGTCCATCTCTCATGTTCTCTTCATGAAACTATCAGAAAACAAGAAAAGGACATGTAAAAGGAAAAGAGAAGCACACGTATGGAAGGATAAACAACTCTCTTCTTCCCTTTCTGCAAACCAGAACAAAGGCAAAAGACTGAAGAGACTTTTTCAAGCCCTAATGGTGCTTGACAAGGAAGAGGAAATAATGCCTTACTTGCCAAAAAATGGCAAGGAGAGGAAAGAGGGCAGAATGTCACGGTTACAATTTGTTTCCAATTCATTTTCCCTCTCCAAGGTTCCTTTTGCCCTTTAAGAAATTTGTACTTAAAAAATAATGGACTAGACAATTTCCAAACCAGGAGTCTGGTATAATTCATTTTAATGCCACTCCACTTGGCTGGGCAATACAATAGATCATCACATTGCGAGAGAACCCTTTGGTCCAGACTATGTATCAGACTGAACTTCTGGATATGTAGCGTATTTATCATGACTCTGTTGTCACACGAGGTTATCGTGCTGGTGTGCAATATTTCTCCATCTCTCCCTTAGTGAATTTGGTTCTTTTTGCCAAAATGGAGCTAATCAACATAAAAAACCTATGCTGACTTTTTCCAAAGTGAGATGCCCCAAGTTAAGTATCTACCATAACACGCACAGTGTCGTTTCACATAGTCTTCAAGACTATTTGTCTTAGCATGAGCCTTGGAAAGATGTGCAGGTTTATACTTGCTTTCAGCTACACCAGATACCCTTCACTGCTTTTTCTGTTTAGAATGAGCTCCCTGAATAAACAGAGTATTTCTTTTTTCTTAAGGTTATTCCTCTCAGCATAGAAAAGGAATAAAATTCAGCATGGTTTGGGCTGCTTTTTGCCCAAGATCCAGTGACAAAACACTTGAAACACACCAGACTTGGGGTCACTTACTGTTCCTGTACTAGGAACCCAAGCTGAAAGGTTCAAGACATCACAGGAGACACGTCAAAGACCCTGGGATCAGAAAAAGTGTCACAACTAATTAAAACTTTGTTTTGGAAGACACTCAATGCTTGGTGTTTCCACTGCTTTTACGGGAAATCAGTGTTCTGAACTTCTGACAAATCAGGTCACCTATTCAAGCTCCTTAGTGTGAACTGATGTCGCTGAACTTAGCTCTGATTGCCTCTGTGAACGCTGATCTAGGACGTTTAAAATATGTGAGGGTAGGAGAAATAAAATCCTCTTTTTCTCAAAGGTTGTTGTCAATACTATTTGTTTTTTCTGGTCTTGTTTTCTCTTCCAGCATACATGCATTTCTGTCTATAAGTGACAAGTTTGACCAGACCAGCATTGATTAAACCAAACTCACAGACTCACTCAATAGTTCAATGATTAAGAATTGCTGGAGGAAAAAAAGCATTTATTTTTCTTTTGCCTTCCATTTCCAGCTAGGAGTGAAGCCAGCAGTGACAGAAATCTGCTGTGCAATGGTCTTTCTATGCTATTTCCATCCAGAAAGCCTCAGGAATTCCCTAAGAAATGGGAGATGTTCTCATGAGAGTCCCACCTGGTTCCAATGAGCTTCTGGGGTCTGAAGGTCCCTTCTGCCTAACTAGATTACTGCAAACTCTCTGATGTCCATTTTCCTCCTCTCCTTAACATTCCTTAGCATTCACAGCACTGCAGCTAAAGTTCCTTATCCATTACCATTCAGACTGTATATCTCTTTACTGACAGTCCTTAGCACTTCTCATCATATCTCTAATTCTGCCCTTAAGGCCTTGTGTTGTTCCTTCCTACTCATATTTATGGTCTTACCTTTATCCTTTACCCCTTGTTCTTCCCTCACACGCTTTCCTCAGGCTGTTTCTTTCTTCTGGTCCATCAGGGCTGTATCATCTTCCTGTTCTTGCTTGGACTCCCTCAGTTTCAATCCCTTCAACAGACTTCTCCCTCCACTCTGCAAGAACCAGAGCTACAGCCTTGGAGTGCAGTCCTGCAGGCCATGTTCTCTGAGTTAAGAAGACGAAAAGTGATGTTTGCAACATGGAGGGGAAAGGAGACTGTGAACACCAACATCTGACAAGTCTTCAGTGAGCTACAGCTTCCCCAGTGCCGCTGCTGGTGAGCAATAGGACAATGGCTTCAAGATGGTCTGCCCTGGCGTGGACTTACTACTTAATCCCAGAAACACCTGTGACAGGAAATAGCTGGGGACAGAGAATAAGGGTCAGAGGTGAGATTTGGTAGCACCTCCACCTGTGTATTGCAGGAGGCAGGGCTCTTTCATGCTGAGCCAGTGCCCCAGATCAGCCTTGAGTCCAGCCAAGGAGAAAGATGGCTTGAGTTCACCTAAGCCTTTTTCCTGGGATCCAGGCTTGAAGAATATAAGGCTGGAAAGAGCAAAAACCACTGCATCCAGGGAGAGGTGACTGGGTGAGTGTTGCCTGAGGGCACTCAACTACTATATTTTTCATCGTGGCAAATTTCACATTTAGTTCAGTTAGAGCAGACTGTGGCCACCACCAAGCAAAGCCCTGTTTCTTGGGTTGCATTGCTGAGTCCAGGATGAAGAGTTTAACCAGCCAAATCTCATATGATATTGGCATTAGAGAGGCAGCATTTCTCAAACAAAGTTTCTTTAAATGAGCAGCGTTCCCTAAGACTTTCTGGCTATACCATACCCAGTGTACACCCAGAGACCAAGCAAACGGGCTCTTTCAAATGGTTTGGCTATTGCAGATCACCCTGCAGGATGCAGCGATGACTAAAAGCTCACGTCAGATGGTCACAGCAGGCAACTGGGTCCAAGAGTTCTTGCACTGGCACGTTATCCTCAAGCACTGGCATAAAGCAATTGACATTTCTGTTCTTCACTCAATATGAGCTTAGTTAGTATTACTTGAAATAATAGATGGCACATTACCTGAGAAATGCTTTAAAGTTGCGAAAATGTTAAGTATCATAGAACAGTAGAACGAGATCCCCAGTCTCACTGTATTGATAGATATGAAAATCAGGGCTCCTGCTGTCTCACATTTTCAGGGTAATTGCTAAAAGAGAAAATGATCTATTTGTGAAGTCAACTCATTAAACAAATTGAGACTTTGAACTACTTGATTTGGGTGCAAATTCAATCAGGGAGTGAAGGGGTGAATTGACACAGAACACACTTCCCATCTCCTGCCCTAGGGCCATTTTAGATTTTACAGTAACACAATATCCTTACTGTTATTTTATAATCTAGCTGAAACTCAGCATCACTCTGTGCGTCTTTTCCACAGTGAACAGAGGAAATGCTTATTCATACATCTGAGTTAAGATGCATTTAAATGCATAAACAAACACTGTGAGGGGGTTGAATGTCTCCCACCTGCACTAATTCCAGCAGAATGAGGACAGGGAGAGCAGTGCAGACATGCTGATACAGTCACTTTGGGGATCAGTGCCCATTTGCTCTTCAGCAAATACATAAGCAAGCAGAAGTGTGAATTACCGAGACCTGTCTAGTTCCCCTCCATCTTGCTGCTGGCACAGTTCATGCTCCTGCACTGCATAAAGAGGTCCTGGCACCATAGCTGCACCTCAACAACCTTTCATCAGGCCTCTCAAAGCTGAAGCTTGAGCTTTTTCAAGGATTCATTTCAGTATCTGAACAAAATCAATCCTACTCATTCCAATTAAGCACCCAGTAAATAAATCTTGCGCCCTGTCATTGCAGGTTTCACTGTCGTGTTGCAAACAGCTTAGAAATTTTCCCAAAGCACCTGCAGTGCTCTATTTGCTTCTTTTTGACTGTTAAAACTTCTTACTTCTGTAACCACAGAGTGTCTGTTCAAGGCACACTTCTGTGCCGAGCAGAATCTGTGCTGTATTTACAAAGCAAAAGCCAATACAAAGAGCGCTCACTGTAATGAACAGTGTTTGGAACGAAAAGTCTAATGAGTGTAGATGCTATCAAAGCTGTTCTCTTGCTCAGAAGTGAATGTTAATGCCAATTACTCATGTTTCTTGATTAAACTCTCTCCGAACATTAAGTACTGCAGAAAAAAATCCCTCCATCACAAAATATGCACATTGCACTTGACTCAGAAGCTGGTACCAAGAATCCAGGAGCAGTGTTCTTTGTGTTGCTGTCCTTCAAGGAATAATGCCACAAAAGTGCCTTGGAAGTGATTTATAAAGGATGTCTGTGTTGGGTATTCCACTGGATCACAGTCAAATAAGTGGACACTAGACTAAGGTGTACTTCCAGGGCAAGGTAAGTACTTGCAGGAGTCCTGCATGAGTACTGAATGAGGACATTTTACATGGACAAACAGGAGGTTCTACTAAAACTGTGTCAGTTCTCAAGATCTACAGCTGGGAATCATATAAACTATGATAGTCAGCTAGCGATCTCTCATGGCTGGAGTTGGGGCTACTGCCTCAGTTTGACTGGACCCATGTCTATTTGATGAATTGTTCTGGGGTACATCCACAGCAATCTTTTCTATCAGTATTTTGATAGGATACAAAAGGGGCAGGCACTCTGCTATATATCTGTATACTCGAGCTCTGAAATAAGGAGAAACCAGGAAGAAAAGTCAACATCAGGTTCCTCTTCAAATGTGAAAAGGCTCGTTGTCAAAGCTAGAAGAATGCATATTTGTTCATCATTCTGTTCGTGAAATCCAGGTTCAAAAGCAGAAGGGATGCCTAGTCTATTACCAGCCATCTTCTCTCTCGGGCCATTGCACTTCATGCAGTTATCACTGCCTTGAGGCAGATGTTTCCTAGAGCTGTGACACAGTGACACCCTAAAACAGCCCTTGGCATACCGAGCTACACAGCAGATGTAATACTGGGAACAGACAATAGCAGGAAAGTCTAGAACTGAAATAAAACCAAAGGTGGCTGGTGGAAGAGCTGCCCTTCCTGTCCATCCCTGGATTGAGATTGGGCTGAAATCTTCCATCCACAGCCTTGGGGGCCTCAAGAGCATCCAGGGCTCGTTGTACTTGCCTTGCAGCCAGCCCCTCTCAGAGCACTGCTCACCAGCAGAGTTCACAGCTAAACAGATGTATTGCATCAAAGCTGGGGGGAGAGAAGTGGCAGGAACAGGGAAGCGTCTTGTGCAGGGACAGGCAGGAAGGCATTAGCAGAACTGGAAAAGGCCACGGGTGTCCCAGTTCCAAGGACTGTGCTTTAAATATTTAACTACCCAATGTTTACCCCATTTGTTATTGACAGATCACAGCACCCGGCATAAATAATGCTTTACACTTTGAAAATATCACCTCATAAATCTTCATGGCAGGCATACGCAGTGGGTGGGCAAGCAGCGTTATCCCCACTTTACCAAACTGGGATGCTCACACATCACAGCCAGTAGAGAGAAAACTGCAGTGAACAGGTTAGGGAGAGCCCAAAGACCAACAAATGCCCCTAGAAATCTCTTCATGAACCTTGCAAATAGAATCATAGAATCATAGAATAGTTAGGGTTGGAAAGGACCTTAAGATCATCGAGTTCCAACCCCCTGCCATGGGAAGGGACAAATAGCAGAACTTAGTGATTTAAATTTAAAGCTATGGCTGGTCGAGGATAATTTGCAAGTTATGAGAATGACTCAGGCAGAGCAGGCAATTCACTTGGAACAGTCTAACTAAATGACCTCCAACAAGAGGAGGGTATCAGCAAGGTGGCTGGGCTGGAGAGCAAAGCCCCAGCTCACTGGGGATGCCTGGACGCCGTGCTTGCCATGCCAAGCCTCTGACCAGTGGAACTGCTACTGACAGCAAGGCAATTCTCACACAAATTTAAGTTAGCAGGAGAAAAAAGGAAGAGATTGGAAGTAATGGGGGACATATGAATCACATCTGCAAGTCCTCCTGTAATTTAGTTTTGAAATTTAAGATTTAAACTAATGCACTCCTCGGCCAAAAGTTATTCTAGCTTCTCTAGGCAGGTAGTAATAGAAAGAAATGTGATCTTTTTGATTAAGGCAGAACATTTACTGCCACTGGGAAGTGCTGCACATAATGTACCTTGGGGACATGGTGCTTTCTACAATTTCTGCTACAACTGCAATATCTTACAGTAAACCTTCAAAACTACAGTATATAGGAAGTCTCAAATCATCCTCACTAACTGCATTTATACAACAGAGCACCTATCTATTAAGGTATTAGAGGTGCTTCCAATAAAACAAATGAAGTCCCAATTCTTCTTCCAAACACCCAATATAAACCCAGACAACTTGCCCTACTTCTGCAGCATTATTCCAGATTTAAATCTATTCAACAAGGTTCTTAAATTTATGCCTTACTTGAGCACTTGAGTGTTTCTATGAGCGTCATAGGGGTTGCTCTCATAAGCTTTAAATTCTCCAGTATCTTGGAAAATGTAAACATGTGCCAGGGACTAAAACCTGACCTCTAAGGATAAAAACAACAGAGCTGAAACCTAATACAAAACCATTAATGAAAATCAAAAGGCTTCAGGAGAAAAAAGAGCACTCGTAATGTTTGAAATGACAGTCAAGTCCTGGGAGGAAAAAGGAGAGCTGAAGTATGTGAACTTGCACCTTCATTTCAAATACTCCCTTAGTCTTTAGTTCTGCCTCAGGATCCCATTGTCTTGGTGCTGTACAGAGAAAGGCTGAGTCTCAGCCTCCCCAAAAGCTTACACCTGTGATGTCCACACTTAAGATTTCTACTTAGCTGTAGCTACTCAAAAACCCCACAAATTCCACCACTGTCTGCAATCTACCATTAGGGAAAGTAAGGTGCAGGAAAGAGAAATAACTTACCTAAGGCTTTATCACACACTCAGACACTAGGAAATGAGAGGTAGGTATTCATCTATTCTGCCACCATAAACAGAGAAAAAATCTATGTATGTTTAGCAATGAGCTTTTGGGGTTTGCTTGTAATTCAGGCTCATGCAGGGAATGGAAATTTCCTGTTCCTCTCAACCTGAAATGCCTTAGAGGTCACAGCTGCTCAGCTGGAAGATAGTAAATACCACAGCCTCATTTTCTTAATGCACACAAGAAAGAGATAAACTAACCTTATAAGTTTACTTTGGGATCATCTTTGGGGTCCATGTAACTCCCAACTCAGCCAGTGCAGGATGCTTAAGTGATATTGTAACATGAATAATAAATCTTAACTTGGGAGCAAGGGGAAAACTATTTTATGCTGGCAAATGGTGCTGTAAAAACCCACTTCAGAGCTCTGTGCAAACACAGGGGAAAGACCTGCCTGGCTGTAGGCATGTTAGATTGCCCAAACAGGGCACATGTACACTTGCCTTGCTGTCTACAGGCAGGTCTTTGCCCACCTTCTGCTCTGGGCCGCATACTTGCTGTACACCTTGGTTTCCTCCCTGAATCACCATACTCCTAATTAAGCTGAATGCTGCTTAATTCAGCCAGCTTGTAAACGCCACATTCATTATTCAGAGTTCTCCAGGTCTGAGGGAACTGAAGGGAAACGAAAACAAAGCTCCTCACAGGATTTAACACCCACTCTGCTGGTCTGCAGAGACCCAACCTGGGGTGCAGCACGGTCCCATCATCATTCTTTGTCATGTGCAAACAGATATGAGAAGAGATGGCAGCTGAGCATCCACCAGGAAGACCACAGGGCCCCTTCCTTTAGCATGTTTAGAGCTAAAAAAGACGACGGGGGCCCTTCCTTTAGAGTGATCAGAGCCAAAGGACATGGGGTCAATGCTTGAACAGGACCACAGGAAGAAGAAACAGGCACAACCCTTTCAAGTAGTTCGTGCTGATTCTCCCACCTCCTTTTCCAAAGCGCAGCAGATGCTGCCCATGGAGCAGATGCCAGACCCCAGCTGTTGTGCTGCTGAGCTCCAGCATGCCTGGGTGCTCGTGTGCTAGAGCACAGGGCTTCGCTTCCTGGCTCCCAGCTGCCCAATGGCTTGGAGGATTGGAAGGGAATATTATACTCTCCCACCTGCTTGTGCATTAGTCACAAGCCAGAGCAGGATCCAAGCCTTTTGTTTGCATCCTCTCATGCCCTAGGGAAGTATGGGATCTGGTTGAGGCTCACAGGAAAATGGCAACCCAGCCATTTGGCTAGGCTACACACAAAGAGCTCTGCCTCGGTGATGGATTAGAGTGGGTGTCTCGACAGGGCTCCATCCTTTATCTTCTCTTTCTTTCGAGGCTGATGAAAAACATACTAACATATCAGTGCAAGAATAAAACATGGAAACAGCCAAACATAACGGCAGAATGGAGTGAGAGAGATCAGGAGTGGAAAAGTTAAGTTTACAGCTGGACATGCATTTCCAGAGAGAGTTGCAGTTTGATGTAAAATCATTTAGACATTGGAGCTGAGCACAGTAAGTCAGAACAGGCCAAAAGCTGAGCTAGTTTCACCTGGAGCACTGATATTTTATCACGGATTTCCCAAGTATTTTGACTCTTCCCTTATTGGACCATGCAAAATCAATAGAAGTTGCTCTGGAGCACTCACTCTCTCCCCCTTTCTTCAGTTGGCCTTACTATCTCTGTCAAAACAGGGCTCTGCATCCACATTTTCCTGCTCCCAAAGGACCCCCTCACACCCAACTGCATGTTCTTGAGTGCAGCTCTCTGCATCTCAGCTCTTGACAGTAGTATCCACTGAAAGAAAGCCAGGATAATAACACTCACCCAGTGATGAGGCCACTCACCAAAGTGAACTGAATTCCATCGTTTCCTCCATAAACCACGCTTTGAGCTGGTTTTACATTTCTCTGATCAAGTAGAGAAGAGATCTGAAGGCAGCTGCCTCAGATCACCTTGACCTTGGCCTGTTTCTACCTCCTTGCTTTTATGATCTGGGTTTCTCTTTTTTATATTAAGAAAAAGACCTCCAAGCAAAATTATCTGTTTCAGGTTGAACAAAACACCCATTTAAATCTAAAGGGAAGGTTTTGCACATACAGGTAAAACAGCTTATTTTAGTTTGACACCCAAACAGTATTACACTGCCCTAATCAGACCAATGTGAAGACCCTATCAAGATATTTCACCATAGTACTTAAGCACTGTAACTGATGATGCAAACATGACTCCCAAATTTTTAGTCAATTCATCATTTTATTCTCTATAGGCATCCATAAGGAGGGGGTTTAGGAGGATTTTTTACTGAAATGATTTTAACAAGTGTGACTGTGTTCAGAACTTTTCACATTTCTGAACAGATCCACCTTCACGCGCACACGTGTGCATTTCACTTGTTATTGGGTTTTAAAAGAACTGACTTCAGATTTGGTTCTGGACAAAATCCGAGATTCAGAGCTGTTTGGGAACTGTTCAGATTCGCTTTACTCATGACAGAACTATTTGATGCTGTCCTCAGCGTGGTTTTGGACTGTTGGAGCATCTTTTTTCATATGGAGAAATAACAAATGTTAAGTACCCCCGAGACCAGGTACCCCTGTTGTGCGATTTGCTATACTACTTATTAAGAACTTGATCGGCATAACCTGCTTAGCATTAGCAGCTATATGTGCTGAAGCCCCAGGCTGCAAGCTGTGAACTTTCATATGCTGAAACTTTTACCTGCTTGAGTAGAAGGAAACCCCAGAGCCGGTTCCCACCGAAAGGTAAGGAAGTAAGGAAGGACACTACCTCCATTAGCAGAAGCTGCAGCTTTCAGGATAAGAGATGGAATGGCCCTTCTATGGACAATGAAGAGACCCAATGAAGAACAAGGAGCCTCCAGACCTGGATATTATTATTGGACCAAAGTGTTGTGTGAGGAGTGGGAAACTTTGATTGTAAGGGTATAACTGCACAGGGATTTCTTTGTTCAAGGTCCCTCCCCAGAGGCACCTAGCTTGAGCTGTATCTTGCTGCTGTACCAAATAAACTCATGCATTGTATTCTGCCTCAGACTGATGGTGGAGGCAAAATATCTGTGTGAGTGTGTGTGTGTCTGGAGTCAGCACAGGGCACCCACGGTTCACTGGACCTACCCCACAAGGGGATTGCCAAGTCTTGGTGGTTAAAGTTTTGGGTGGTGGGAATGTGATTCCTTGATTCAGTGTGCAACAAGTCATCCAGCCATGTGTATGGACTAATGGGAGGGCCGGTTTTCATTAATAACTGGCAATAATTGGTATATTTGTAAGACACACAAAAAGATCCCATAAATAATATTCAGTAGAATTTAGAATTCAGAGTCTGAAAATTGACATTAGGTTTTCCAATAGCAATTTGGCTTCACTTGCCAACTAGTAATGCCTTATAGGAGACTGGGTATCAGCAGTGGGATTATCAGGCATACCATTTCCTTTAGTCATACATGTGAAAATCCACATTCCTTTACATGAGATTTGTCAAACTCAACATTATGACTATCAGCTTCATTTGTGTTTCTAAAGGAAAACTATTGCAAAATGATGACACATCTAGGCAATATCCTAGTTTACAAAGATCAAGAAATATAGGAATAGTAGTGGGTTGATACTACAGACACAGTATTTTGCAAACATGGTGTAAACAGATAAGCAATTTAAAGCAATAAGAGGAAATCACACTCTAATGTGTGTTTATATGGAGGGATACAAAAGAGAGTGCAGCTCTCAGCACAGACAGATAAACTCAGAGAGATACCCAAGCCAGCCAGGCATAGTAAGGCCGCAAAAAACAACAGCAAGTGTGAAGAAACAGAGTCCTTCAGGCTATGAGATAAACTGTGAGTTCCCATTTCAGTAGAACACAAGCTACTTAGTCGGTGTCTTTTGCAAAAGTCAGAGAAGCAGTTGGCCAGGTCTGTGAAGGCACAGAGGACTATAGTGAAGGACTAAAATGGTACATGGCACCGTAATACAGGCACCTATGTCCCCAAGAAGTGATGCACCAATGCACTAATCATAAGCAACATGAATGATTTTATCTACCGACAGCATTAAAGAGTCAAATTGTAGAAACATTAGATTTAGCTTTTCCGCCCTTAGGTTCCGGAATGGGAAACACCAGGGTTTTCATAGAGTGAAATACTCTCAAATGCCTTAGGGGGTGAAGAACAAGATGTAGCAGGGACACCAGATGGGCAGGACTGGGGAAAGCTGTCTCCCCTTGGAGCGATACAAGTTAGTTATCTCCCCTCTGTGTTTGCAAAGGGCTTCTACCTTACAATCATATTGGGAAGAGACAAATAGTGCAGGGAAGAAAGACACAATGTTTTCTGTATTATGGGTCAGCAGAGGATGCTTTTTGCCTCAGCTGCTGAACGACTTCTGCACAAAACATCTGGAGTAATTATGTGATCAGGATCCCCTGGGTTTTCCTACAAATTATCCTCCTGCATTAATATCCAAGGGAAAAAATGACAGAATGAAAATACTCAAATGCAAAAATTCAAACAGCAGAATTCTTTGGGTTTTATCAAGCCCATCACTAAGCATTGGGAAGTGTGACAAGTTGGTCCCCACTTCATCCATGGCCCTCCGGGTATCTTTTGATGAGGGCAAAGCCTCCAGGAGGAAGATTGATGCACGTTTGCACAAACTGGCTGTCTTGCAGCTGCAGAGGGATGAGCTCTCACCCTTTTAGGATAATGACAGAAGAGACAAGTGTGTGTAACAGAGACCTGCAGCACTCATCACTGCAGGAAGGCAGCAAGGACAAACCCATTGATGAGCAGCAGTGCTTGGGAGTGCTGGAGATGTTCGGTCCCCTGTGCCCCTCTGCTCACACAGAGCCACTGCTGCACCAACGACATCATAGAATCATAGAATGGTTTGGGTTGGAAAGGGCCTTAAGATCATCCAGTTCCAGCCCCCTGCCATGGGCAGAGACAACTCACACTAGATCATGTTGCTCAAGGCTCTGTCCAACCTGGCCTTGAACGCTGCCAGGGATGGAGCATTTACCACTTCTTTGGGCACCCTGCTCCAGTGCCTCACTACCCTCGCAGTAAAAAGCTTCTTCTTTCTGTCTAACCTGAAGTTCCCCTGTTTCAGTTTGAACCCTGGGATGAGCAGCCCAGTGAACACAACAGCCTGCCCACCATGGAAACACCCCATGGGTACCCACTGCCAAGCTGCTGTCTGCAAATAACACAGCTCTGCAGCCCCACGGGGGACTTAACAGTCTTCAGTGCTGTGTCATGTGTAGTGAATCAAACTGGTTCCATGGGAAAATCATTTCAAAGATGCCTAAAGCGCGGCTTGTCTGTTAGACTGAAAATCCCTTAGGGAAAAGGAAAAAAAATCATGCTTTTTAAGGGCTTGGGAAGCATCTTGTGTGTGGCAGATGCTCCTATGAGTAAACGACAGGCTCCATCAGACTATGCAAGTCGCAGGCTCCTCCTGCCCAGGTGGCACCTCAGCTAATGGTGTTGAGCTGGAGGCCTGCGTACCCCATTAGCCATCCCCAGAGCCAGCTGCTCCCCACACCTGCAAAACCTGGACAGAAAAGAGATCCCTTACAGCATTGCATTCTGAGTGGGACAGGACGAGTCCTGCTTCTCCTGCCCTATCCCTGGCAGGAGCCGAGTCTTTGAATCCAGCCGGATTTCCAACACTGACCAAGGGCTTTTTTTTGCCTCCCAAAGTTAAACTTTGCACAGTTTGAAAACAGCTCAGGGAGAAGATGGCAACAGCTGAAAGAGTCTGGCTAGAAACTGCATTGCCTCTTGATCCATCCCCACTGCACAGCGGCTCTGTGTGCAGACTCCTGGCTCGTTTGAAGGTGGGGGGATGGCTTCAGGCTTTTGGCTTTCTTATGCAAGCAGATTTTCATGCTTTGATATCTCCTCTGACACGACTTTTGATCCAGCGGAGGTGATGCTGACACTTCATTTCACTGGGAATATTTTATTTGTGCTGGAGCATTGCGAGTTGCCTGAGTTATTTCAGAGGAGCTCTTTCACAGAGATACAGCCTGATAAATGTGATGGGAAGTGAGAACTCTGCTAACTACCTGCCCTGGTCTGGAGCAAGGCATTGCAGGCTGGCAGCACACAGGGACCACCAGATGGGGTGATGATTGGAGGGAAGTCAGGGTCAGTCGCTGGTGACCTGAGGACAGTTCTGCTGCTGCTGGCTTTTCCCATGACTTTATTCTCCACTGATGATCATGACAGCACATATCTTCTCTTCAAAGCCCAGAGTTGTGGAGATGGGCATCTAGCTGATGGGCTATAAAAGTGTTATATAGCAGGCAACAGCATATAGTTGAGTTCATTGGCTGTTTTCCCCCAAAATTAAAACCCCTTGAAAAACATGTAGAAAAGCTCAATGATGTTCAGGACAGGAGACACCAAGGACACAAAGGACACAACCAGCATGAAGATGGTTTTCTCAGTTGGACGGGAGCAGAAACAGTCCACTCTGCGAGGGCACGGATTTCACTCACAGGTGTAGATGGCATTAAGGCTAAACCCATAAATGTACCATTGTGTCAGCAAGAAAGCCACCTCAAAGACAGATTTAAACAGGATGCTGAAAGGAGGGCCAGGAGGGAAGGGGAAGCACATCCTACACTTGTCTAGGCATTCTGGAATAGGCAGATGATTCCCCCCCCAAAAGAGGGGGTGATGTTTCAAGCTGCCAGACTGGCAAATTTGGGGAAAAATTAAGAAACCCTGATGGAAAGTCTGCGCTTTGTCCCTGCCAGGGTAAAGCAGCACAGGGAATGAGGGTGACCAGCCAAGGAATGCTGTGTGCCTCGGGGAACCTCCTGCTGAAGGACTTTAAGCTAACTGAGAAAGTCAAACATCCCTATTCCTGTTGAGAAAGAGGCTGCGCTACCTTCACTAAGCATTTTAGCTACAAAGGGAATTGTTCATAAAGGCAGAAGGAATTAAAGGACATACTATTTAATGGGCCAGATTGATGTGCACACTGATGAGATATACTTCAAATTGACTAAACGTCTGTTTTGGCTGAAATAGCCTTTTCTTTTTTGTCCCTTTGGCCAATGCTGTCTGTGATCTTTGCTGTTTGTAAGACATGTCCTTTGCTGTGACCTCAGACAGAACTGACACCAGCCAAATATGTGTGTAAAAGTAATTTTAAAGAAAGGAAAAGAAAGGGTCAAAATCACCATATGCCCCAATTTATGCCATTCTAAGGCCCATTGAAGCAGATGAATTTTGTGCTAATGTAAGTCTCATCCCACCTAAAAGAAATCCCAGCCTGATTGCAGCCTGCCTGCATACAGTATAAGGACTCACTAGGGCACAATGCAAATTATACCAGCTACTTACCAACACAGCTGACCTCTGTGCTAACCGAAGGAGAGAAATACCATCATTTTCTCTTTCCTGTCCTAAACTGATGATGTAGTCTGTGTGTGTGTGTGCGTAATAGTATGAAAACACAGCAGCTTGGAGCTCGTAGGCATTACAAGAAGCTAAACTAGCCTGGATTTATATTCATGCAACTTTTCCAGGCAATACGGTTACCCAAGTGCAAGCCTCTGTAGTGGGACTCCCAGAGTAAGTCTTGCATGGATTTACCTTATGAAGGAAAACTATCCAACCAGGCTAAAATCATTCCAGTGCAGAGCAGTTGTTAAGGGCTTGTTTACATGAAGCTGCTCAGAAAAGTTGATCTGAATATTTAGTGGATTAGTTAAACTGCATTAATTAAAGCTATTTGTGGGAACTGTCAGAATTCAAGTGGCTTTGATTTGATTTGGTTTACTTCTCTTCCAAAGCTAAGTCATATTAAGGCCACTTAAATTGTGAAATGGGAGGTTTAATGCAATTTCACTGATTCACTTTAAACTCCTGCCTTTAGTTAATTTAAATCAGCCTTCCTGATTGTCCCTATATAGACAGGACCAAGGAAAAGTGAAGACCACTTAAACAGAAAGAGCTAAGAGTAACTGAAAACAATCCAAATCTCTCACTAGCACATCCAGGACATTACTATCTTTGTCACCAACAAGCTTTGGGAATTGCAGGTAACAATGTCAAGATCTAAGGAGACACAATGAGAAAGAGATCCTCAGTGCTGAGCTACAGGTACTCAACAGAGACAGGGTGGCCAGCTGTGCACAAGAACTTTACTCCAGCCCAAAATAAGTTAAGAAAATGCCTCTTGACCCTCAAAATGATACAAGGCTTGGACCATGGGCTGTGCAGTGGGGAGAATATTGCTGCCTGAATATATGAGAGAAGAAAGAAATTGTATTTAAAGCTCTAGTGACAACCCCTGCTTCCTGTCTCCCTCCCGAGCCATAAGGCACAAGCAGTGGTAGCAAAATGCTGTTGGAGGACATCTGGTCTGCTTTGCTCTGGAGGCATTATGCAGACCTGTAATAGCCACACAGCATCTATGGAAGCTGTGGAAGAGATTTGAGACATGGAGGCCTGGAGGTGAGGTTTTGCATGGTGTCAGCCCTGGCTCTGCAGGACCAGCACTAAGCCAAGAGCTGATGTGCCAGACCATCCCCAAGTGTTGGTGAGGAATTCAGGAATTCAAGGTGAAAACTGCCTGTTTCTACAAAGGCAAGTTGCTTTCATAAGACACGTCAGTGACTATGAAAATCTACACGCTTTTTGCATCATAGTTTTCAAGCTCACAGACTGGCCTATGCAACAGAGCAGCAGTTACGGTGAGCAGTGTTTGCAGTGACAGGATTACTCTCCGCACTAGGTGAATGATTAGAGTAGGGAACTGCCGCATTAAATGACAGGGAGTACAAGACAGGCTTCTTATGCTGCCGAGACCCATTTTAGTACTGAATCATACTCCAAATGGCAACCAAAGTGAGAGTAGAGGTGGTGATTAGTAGGACTGTGTCTATTTGGAGAAGGCTGTGTGCATGACTGAGCAGGAATGGCCTCATTAGGAGTGGGTGTAACTCCACTCAAAGGCACTGAGCGGGCAGAGCTGAGGTAGCAGTGATTAGCTGCCATGCAAGGTAAGTTATTGTCTCCTGTGATGCTAAAGGTACACTGTACTTAATAGTTCATTGGCTAAATGCATCCGAAGGGTTGATATTGCCACAGCCGGAAACACTCACTCATGTAATTCCTTTTCCTTCCTAGTTTAATCCAAATGGAAAATCGCCCTCTAAAGCTTTCCTAAGCTGGCTGTTGTGCCAGGGTTGGACCAGCACAGTCCTTGTGACTTTGCAAAGTTGCCTGGTCTTCTGCAGGTCCTTTAATCTCCCACTTTATCACAATGCCTTATCAAAATCATTATAGGGATGCTCTGGGATCTTCTCTAAATAATCTGACCCCAAGATTTGTAATGGCAACTGCTGAAATCTATGGAAAATGAGCCATTGTGTGGCAGGGTTGTTACCTGTCAGTGATCTTAATTCCAGGTGTGTGACACGGAGGATGGGAGATAACTCATCCCTTGTCAGGAATCCTCTGTGTCTCAGATTTGCAGTTGTACCATGCTCCAGAGGAACTCCAGCTACTCGCCCACAGTAAATGATCTGCAGGTACTTCCTCTCCCTTCGCTGGGAGTCATGAATTTACAAATCAATCTTTTCACTCCCTTCATAGGCAGATACCTTTATATATGGAGTGCATGAGACAGAGAATTAAAAAGACAGACCACAAAGGAAAGCATCTGATTTTCAAGTAACTCTCTTTGTCACAGGGGTTAGGCCAGACCCTCAACTGCAGCACAGCAATACTACTTAAATCAGCAATTGTACTGCTCCATCTCTTCCTATCTCACTGGTCCTATTTGGCAGGGAACAACTTTCAGAGCCTAGACCGGGTCTAACATCAGCACTGACCCCAGCAGTTCCAGCATGATGGACCCTGTTATCATCCTCCAGTGGTATTTAGGAGGGAAATTGGACTTTTTATCCCATGAAGCTGAAGAATTCAAAGTGAATTTCTCTCAGTTCATACAGTGCTTGAAGTGTCAGGGCTGGGAAACGAGAATCATCTGAGGTCCTCAACACCAGCATAACCATATCATTGAACTTAGCATAATTGACTGTTCTGCAGAGGTGGTGCTCAGCAAGGCATGCTGCCTTCCAGTGACTCTATTTCACAGGAGCAGGGCTTGAATTTGGATTAGCTCTTAATGCATAGGCACATGGCATTGGGGGGAGATATGATATGAATCTGTGCTGCTAATACCATGCTCCATCACCCGCTCAGCAAGGAAGTATAACAGCAGTCCAGGGTAGTGCCAGCATTTTGCTGTTGCTGTGCTATTCTACCTTTTCTTTTGTCTGAGTCTTTTTGTTAAGCCTTCAGCAGCAGGGCTGGATTCTGGAAAGGGCTGCCTGGATGCTCATGTCCTCCCTGTGCAGTATTACATCCTGTGAAGAGCTCACTAAGTACAGGCAGTACCTAAATTTCTACACAACACTTACAGTCATCCCCAGAAGGCTAATTCTGCTGTGGTCCACAGCAGGATATCAGGGTCTTGAGCCTCAGCCATCTGTTTGCCTACATATGCTTCTTGCATTCATTGCTTTTGACCTATCAGATTCGTTATTGAGCCCTGCAATTATTCTTCCATTCATCTTCTCCTTTCTTGACTCATTTAGCAAACAAATACTTCTTGACCTCTTGTGCACTGAGATGCACCATCTAGCTCAGTGTGGTGGAAAGTGTGAATCTGCTGCCTTTGGAAACACTGCAAGCTGGTAGCAGGGCACAGCTGTCCCCTGGACATTTTGTTCCCATTCCACTCTAGCGCTTTCTCATGTGAAAAAGTAAATTTTGGTCTGGATTCATGCAAAAAGAAAAGCAGCCTGTTTGTTTTCTATCTTCAGGAGGACTCACAATGATTATAGGAAGAGGATGGGTTGGGAGCTTAGGGGCTTCCTGGCCAGGAATGCAGCAAGTGATCATAGCATCAGTCAAACAAGCACATTGGTAAAGTCAGGTAGCTGCTGTGCCCCAAAAGAGACCAGAACTTCTGAGTGCCACAACATAACTCCTCACCTATGTTCCTCTCACTCTGAACTGCATAGTCCAGAGACGGTGGGTTGTGCGGAGCTCCCTTTGTCCATGGCTATGGAGAGCTTCCATCTGCCTATGGGACCATGACAGGATACAGGCTAGGGCTAGGTGTGTTTCCTTATCTTAAGGTCAAAGTTGCAACACTCTCTAGCGAAGTAGTAGAGAAAGCAGAAGATAGGTGCATGCCATAATCTGGTCATGTTCCTGTCTGGAGATTTAGCTGTCAAAGACAGGAACATCAGCAAACAGAGCAGCCACCAGCCACTGCCACAAGGAGACAGGCACCCCCTGTCTCCCTGCCAGGTTTTTCCCAGCCTCACGTCAAGGCTGCCCATTCCATGTCTCCCTGATGGACAGGAGACACCGATCCTAAGCAACCATGTCACCAACCCCACTGCACTGTGGGACACCACCAGTGTTTTTCCTGCTGTGACCTGGATGCTGGAGCTGGTGCCAGTAGCTCATGTGTAGTCCAGCCCTCAGCTACCTAGGGAAAAAGGATGTGTGGCTTTGCCATGGCTATAAGACCATGTATAGGCTGGGGCTATGTTATCCGTCCTGCAGTGTGCTGACAGCTCTCTGACTGAGTGTTGGAGGAGGGAGAGAACAGGAGGGTGTTATGGTCTGATAATGTCCTTATCTAGGTATCTGGTTGTAATAGACAGGAGAAGCAAAAGAAGGAAGAGCAGATGCCCTCCACCATCACAGGCAGCCCCTGCCCATCCTTTCCCTGCCTTCCCCTCTAAGCCCATGGTATCTGGCTTCTCATCTGCCAGTCTGCTCTGGAGCAGCCCTTTTCATACCCGTCCTGGGCTACCCACATCACCAACCCACCCTGTGATACAGCCACCACCAACGTTCTATCTGCTGTGATACAGTCATGACATCCTCCTGGCTGATTCTAGGGCCTGTTGTAACATCAGCAGGGTGCCTGGAGTTAGTGCTGTATCACTGGGACATGGCTAGTTCACCATTCAGACAAGAGGAAACAATAACTAACTAAAATTAATCAACAAGTGGCAATGCTGGGGTTGGAAATCAGGCAGTTGTAACAGCTGCTTAAAGAACAGCACCTCAGCAAAGGTTAGAAAAGAACCAAAAGCAGCAAGTCCTACCCACTGCCCAGTTTTAAAGGTTTGTGTGGTACTCGCTGCTGAGATTTGGGGGTTTGGAGACTACATTCTGGAAGAAAAATGCTTGTCAAGTTGGCTGAAGATGATATTTCACACCTTGGGAATTAAGGACGAGTGCAGAACCTGCATCCACAAGTGGCTGAGAACACTGAGCACGGTTCAGTGTGAACTCCAAGACTCCCATCTTTCTTTCCCCGAAACAAACCAATGATTTTCTAAGGGACTGTCCTGTGCTACACACTTCAGTTGGACACTAGAATGAAATACAGGAATTACCTTCCATCTGCTTGGTTCCCTTCAGGCTACTATATATGGTATCTTTAACTGACACGACCAGAGGCAACGGGCACAAACTGAAATGCAAGAGGCTCCCTCTGAACAACAGGACACACATTTTTACCGGGAGGGTGACCAAGCACTGGCACAGGTTGCCATTAACCTTCATTCAAGTTTGGCCCAAAGACAACTACTCCAGTAACTGACTGATACAATCAGTCTGCATGATGCCACAGCTCACAATAAGCAGGGACCACATCCTCTGTGTGCAGCGGACCTGTTAGCTGTGCAGTCTTCAATGGGAGAAACTGAGATCCCAAAAAGGCTCTCTAGTCCTATATATTTTGGACTGAAACCAAGAAGGTTATCTAAGGCAGCTCATCTGCTGCCTTCAGTAGCCATATTGCTCTTGAGGAAAGCAGGTGGGATGAGAATCAGGCTGAGCAGCTCTGAAGGGTTCATCATTCATTCAGGGGCTGGAACTGGAATCTTAAGGTTCTTTGCAACCCTAACTATTCTGATTCTATGATCAACCATTTCTGTGCCTGTGCCCAAAAGAAGGTGCAGAAACCTCATAATCCTCTGGTATTTTGCGCCTTCTTTGCTTTTAGTCTTTGCAGAGTTAAGTGGTCAGACGGCATGCAGAGCAGTGCTGGCTCAGGTCAGCAGTGTTTCCAGATGTGGAAGCAGCATCGGTGCCTGAGATGCTGCTGAGAGCCCCTGCCTGCACTTGCATGCACCAGGAGTTCATACACTTCAGCTAAGCTCCAGATAAGCATGTGGACTTTGCAATGCTCTTCTGAATCCAGCACATTCAGATCTGAAGTTTTGTTCACTGATCATAGCAGGTTTGGGTTGGAAAGAACCTTAAGATCATCCAGTTTCAACCCCCCTGCCATGGGCAGGGACACCTCACACTAAACCAAGGCTCTGTCCAACCTGGCCTTGAACACTGCCAGGGATGGAGCTTTTACCATCATTTCTCATTTCCTTGTATTACCCAGAAATCTTAATCCTTTAGTGAAGATTCAGTTTAAACACTTTCAGCAACTAAGCACATACGATGTGAGAAAAGTAGTAAGTGCACCTTGGCCAGGTTTACATGCTGCAGGAGGTGCTGCAGTTTAGAGATGACAGAGCAAGTCAATAGCAAATAAATCCTGGCTGCGTGTTCTTTTTTCGTCTGTTTCCTCTATAATGAAGCCTTTGGAAATCCGGCACTGCTGGGACCTGAGTAAGGGGCTCTTTGGTACTGTATTTAGCTGCTGCATCATGAAATCTAGTGATAGTCAGAAAAGGAACTGCATAAAAAAAGGCACCTAGGTGCTGTAAATATGTGTTCTCTGTGGGTCTCCTAAGGCATATGTGCTGAGTTTAAGGACCGTTTGTTTCCCTGCTCTCTCTCCTTCCTGTAGCTAGGGATGTGCTAGCCACGTTGCACTCAGCTCTCCTGCCTCTCCCACAGTATTGCCAGTTAATGTCTGATTCCAGAAGCTTTGCAGTTGGCAATGTTTTAATAAGCAGAAAGAGCACAGCTTGATTCCCAGGTAACAGGCTGAGCTAGCTGTGCTGGCAGTCAGAGGGAAAAACATGGTATTGACTTGAAGACTGAGTGAATTTGGAATAGAAATTGCGGAGGAGGAATAAATGTGGCATACCAGGATGTCACTTTTACACTTTCCAGATGATAACTGCACTTTAAAGTGGAGAATCTCTGACAGTGACGTCCTCTTTCAAGCATCCAACATCTACGTCTGTACTTGGCCCTCCCGCAGACTCCCTGCTCTCCCAGCTCTGACTCACATTGTGCATTCTTCACAAAATGCACTGACACAGGCTCTGTTTATGAGCGTTACTCAAGTTTGTTTTCCAAGTTAGAATTACCATTTTATGAGGAGGTGGCTGGCTTAGCAGAGGAGAAGTTTGCACTTGTTGGGCAAGGACACTGAAAAGCACTCACTGGGAATAAAAGTTGCAAGCTAAGTAGCATGCATCTGACTGTGTTGCATACTGAAAACTCTTTTCTTGCCCCTCACTGCAACACCTTTCAGGGCATCCATGAAATCAGTATCCAAGAGAAGTTTACTTCATCACCTTCTGCTACGCCATTGGCAAGAGTATTTATTCCTAGGAAATTAGTGTATCAGCTGGAATCTGTCAATTGGCTGAGATATTTGGGATGCCACCAAGTAGTAGCACAGAGGGAACAGACGCCTTCTGCAGGGCAAGGCCACATCTGGGTGCATGACAGCAGTGTGCCCACATTGCCCTGGTACAGAGGGGAAAGGGAGGCAAAAAGGCAAGCCAGAGGCATAAAGTAGCTTGGATCCTTTCAGGTGCCAGGATGAGTCCTTGCTGGCAGACCCTGTGGCACTGAAATATCTAATTTATTTTCAGGAAAGGGTGAAAAAGGATTAGAAGCAAGAAATCAGGCTTTCTGCTTTACTGGAAGAGACAGGCAGTTTGATAATAAGCTGCTTTCCCCTTGGCAGCTCAGGGTGATGTTCTTCCAAGAGCCACATCCCTCAGGACAACACCCTTGGTGAGTGAGGTCGACCCTCTAGAAATCTTGTTAGAGTGTGAAAGAGAATGTCTGTGTGCGACGGATGCTAAAGCCTCTTCGGGAGGGCAAGGAGCTGACCCTGCAGAGAGCGATGTTTCACAAACTGACCTGAACCAGGGTGATTTGACCCCCAAGAGAAAAACACATTGCATCCGTCCACTGCATCTGCTCCCAGAGGCAACCTCCCTCTTCCATGGCTCCAAAGACATGTCAAAACATGTGTCTCTAAAAGACATCAAATCACTGTTTTATCAGGCCATGTTCGGCACCAAAGATCAAAATCAAGCCTATGTAAAAATCATTAGTAATACGTGACAAATTCCAGTGTGATGTATTCTAGGTTACCCTGCTCTTGCAGGGGGGTTGGACTAGATGATCTTTTGAGGTCCCTTCCAACCCTTGGAATTCTGTGATTCTGTGATGGAAAAGTCAAAAGCAAGGTGAAAACAGCCATTTGTTCTCCTCTAAAAAGTGTGTTTTCACCCTCGTTATAATGGTCCTGGAGAACCAGAATATGAAAATAACTATCCAAGAAAGTTCTGAATATTACATTCCACTGTCCAGGCCTTGCATGTTGTAAACAGTTAATAAATGTTCTGAATGGAAAAAAGGTAAATTAGTTATATTTAGAATTTATTTTAATGGTTACCAAGTTAATAGTAATACATTTTTAGCTGTGCCCCTAGATCCAGTAAATTAATTACATGCTCCAGGACAGCAGTAAAAAGATGAAGAACTACATATATCTTAGTGACCAGTTCTATAAATATGCTACTAAAAATTAGAACTCATTGTCATAGCTGGCTCAAGAGAGACCTGTTAACTAATTATAGATCAAGTTGGGCATTAAAATTAAAGCCATTTGCAAGATATTACAGCAAATGTAATGTTCCTGACAGACTGGACTTTGAGTGGCTGTGTATCTTCTGCAGCTTGGTCAGCACAAAACCAAGTTTCAACCATTATTCCCTTGCCATGCCTTAAATCAGATGAGGTAAAATGGGTTATTCCTTGGACATGGAGGCTGTGCCCTCTTGAGTCGTGAATGTGCCTGGCAAGGTCTGGTCTGAGATCACACCACTCACTGCAGAGACCACCAGGACATTTGCATATTTAACGGCCTGGATTAGCTGTAAGGTCAAACAAGCACTTAGGCAGCTTCTTCAGGCAGTCCTACATGATACCCCTCTCGAGATAATGCCTGTGAGAGCAAGTCCAGAGGAGGTCACGAGGATGATCAGGGGAGTGGAGCACCTCCCGTATGAAGACAGGCTGAGAAAGTTGGGGCTGTTCAGCCTGGAGAAGAGAAGGCTGCGTGGAGACCTCAGAGCAGCCTTCCAGTATCTGAAGAGGACTGCAAGGATGCTGGGGAGGGACTCTTCATTAGGGACTGTAGTGACAGGACAAGGGGTAACGGGTTAAAACTTAAACAGGGGAACTTCAGATTTGACATAAGGAAATGTCACTCCAGTCTTCAAAAAGGGCAAGAAGGAGGACCCGGGTAACTATAGACCGGTCAGCCTCACCTCCATCCCTGGGAAAGTGATGGAACACCTTATCCTTGATGCCATCTTAAGGCATGTCAAGGATAAGAGGGTTATGAGGGGCAGTCAACATGGCTTTACCAAGGGGAAGTCATGCTTGACCAACCTCATAGCCTTTTATGAGGATATAACATTGTGGATGGATGATGGCAGAGCGGTGGATGTGGTCTACCTTGACTTCAGCAAAGCATTTGACACAGTCTCCCACAGCATCCTCATAGCTAAATTGAGGAAGTGTGGTCTGGATGATCAGGTAGTGAGATGGACTGCAAACTGGCTGAAGGACAGAAGCCAGAGAGTTGTAGTCTATGGGGCGGAGTCTAGTTGGAGGCCTGTATCCAGTGGAGTGCCTCAAGGGTCAGTATTGGGACCAGTATTATTTAATATATTCATCAATGATTTAGATGAGGGAATTGAGTGTACTATCAGCAAGTTTGCTGATGACACTAAGCTAGGAGGAGTGACTGACACGCCAGAAGGCTGTGCTGCCATCCAGCGAGACCTGGACAGGCTGGAGAGTTGGGCAGGGAGAAACTTGATGAAATATAACAAGGGAAAGTGTAGAGTCCTGCATCTGGGCAGGAACAACCCCAGGTTCCAGTATAGGTTGGGGAACGACCTGTTAGAGAGTAGTGTAGGGGAGAGGGACCTGGGGGTCCTAGTGGATGGCAGGATGACCATGAGCCAACACTGTGCCCTTGTGGCCAAGAAGGCCAATGGCATCCTGGGGTGTATTAGAAGGGGGGTGGTCAGTAGGTCGAGAGAGGTCCTCCTTCCCCTCTACTCTGCCCTGGTGAGACCGCATCTGGAATATTGTGTCCAGTTCTGGGCCCCTCAGTTCAAGAAGGACAGGGACCTGCTGGAGAGAGTCCAGCGCAGGGCAACAAAGATGATTAAGGGAGTGGAGCATCTCCCTTATGAGGAAAGGCTGAGGGAGCTGGGTCTCTATAGTTTGGAGAAGAGGAGACTGCGGGGGGACCTTATTAGTGTATATAAATATATAAAGGGGGAGTGTCATGAGGATGGAGCCAGGCTCTTCTCAATGGCAAACAATGATAAGACAAGGGGTAATGGGTATAAACTGGAACACAAGAGGTTCCACTTAAACTTGAGAAGAAACTTCTTCTCAGTGAGGGTGACAGAACATTGGAACAGGCTGCCCAGGGAGGTTGTGGAGTCTCCTTCTCTGGAGACATTCAAAACCCGCCTGGACACATTCCTGTGTAACCTTATCTAGGTGTTCCTGCTCTGGCAGGGGGATTGGACTAGATGATCTTTTGAGGTCCCTTCCAATCTCTAACATACTGTGATACTGTGATACTGTGAAATTCTTTACTGTGAGGGTGGTGAGGCCCTGGAATGGGTTGCCCAAGGAAGATGTGAATGCTCCATCCCTGGCCAGTGCTCAACGTCAGGTTGGACAGAGCCTTGGGTGGCATGGTTTAGTGTGAGGTGTCCCTGCCCATGGCAGGGGGTTGGAACTGGATGATCTTAAGGTCCTTTCCAACCCAAACCATTCTCTGATTCTATGATTCTAAACCATAGAATTTCTTGATCTGAAGACCCTATGGAACATGTACTAATCATAACACAAATTGCCCCAATAAACTACTTAGATATTGCAAGATCTTGGCCATTACTGTCTGGTTTTGTGTTTTACAGTACTTTGCATGATGGGATCTCCGTCCATGATTAGTAGCCTTGCCGTAATATAAACCACACAGAATAATACCAGAGGCATTACACTCCTCAAAGCTGTATTTCAAGAATGAAAAGTGTATTTCCTGATTTAGTGCTGCCACAGTCAAGCAGATTCAGTGCATTACATGGGCATAGTAAGAAGACTATGTAAGTATTTTAACACTGTGGATAACTTAAGAAAGAGGAGCAAGTGCATTGGCAAGTAAAACGTACTTTGTTGTAAATCATACACAGAATTCCCAGGATTTTATCCTGGAATCAAATCTGGGTCTGAGTGACAAAGGTTAAAGCCCAGCGAGCACACACTGAGAATCTTTATCACTTTGCGCTGCTGCTTGATCACCGAAAAGAAAAAGAATAAAAGGAATACACAGGCAATTGAACAACCAAAGGACCAAGCAGGCTGCCGGAGAGGAGGAGGTTACTTCCACTTGCTTGATCTGTTTGCTCTGGCTAAAATATGATGAATATTTTAGTATATTGACTGCTGCATACTCTTCTGGAGCAACACCCTTAAAAACTAAGCCCATGCAATCCAGATGAACCTGGATGCTTGCTGATTGAGATCAACTGCAAGAGACACTTAAAAACTGGACAAAAACATGGGCAGAAGCTCAGGCTTCTTTAATTTGAATTAAACTTTCTGTTTACTCATAAAGAACAGAGCACCTGTCTGCAAAGAAGCTGGTAGCTGGACTGCAGCATTCAATTACAAGTAATCTGTATCAGTAGACAACTTTTAATGTGCCTGAAAATGACTTTGATCCAACAGTGATCAGTTTACCATATGCATTTACAGGTACACAAGGAAAACACAAATTGTGACTGAGCTAAAATTCAGCTCATTATTTGCTATTGTGGCATTAATTATTGATCAGATTTTTATGGTACTGTACAATATAGATCTGCCACTAGCAGTACTCATTCTTCTGCACGTTGGAAGCTGGTATGAGACACTAAATCTTAAAACGTAGAGTAATAGCACAGCCCAGTGGCTTATCAAAGAATAAACCATCACTTAGAGATCTAGTGATCTGCACAACTTAATATTGCATTTGATTAAAAAGTCTGGGAAATGTGAAGACGGGAAATTATTCCAGGGCCAGGCAGAAGTAAAAGATCTTTATTCAAATCCCTTTTCTTTATCCAAAATTACTTGGAGAAACTGCTTTCAGTTATGCTGGGTATAAAGCCCACTGTCACTCTCATGCCATTTTATGTAGAGTTATCTAATATTATATTAAAAATAATAGTTTAATATGTTTTATTATTTAAATTATGATATTATTATAATTCTATTTTTATAAAGAATTATTCTGTATCTCATTATTCCCTTATGTACTTTCTTGGATTTGCTTTCATTCTCTTGTGCAATTCCCCTACATCCCAGCAGTCATCTGAAATCTCGCTACACTGGCTTATGCCCAGCTATTTATTATGTGAAATAGTTGGTGTCTGACACAAACACACACCCCACCAGCACTGCCCCCATATTAGTTCTGAGTATCTTATACCGTGTTACAGCAACACGTTAGAGGAAAGGAGCTGCTTGTTGTTGCTCTATGGCACCAGCTAGCGTGCCGGGAGTCTCAAAAACACACAAACGGGACTGGGTATATCTTGTAGGACCAGTTGCAGCTCTGGTCCTCAGCTGTGCAACCTGAGAGTCTTCTCAGTGCCCTTCTGGCCCACACATGCAGGTTTCATCCCACAAGAAGGGATGGGAGGATGTTGCATGCCCATGTCTCATTCCATTAGGAAGACAGGATGCATTTGCAGGTGGTCTGGGACACAGGCCAGGGAAAGACTCTAGTTCCTCACAAAGCATGCCAGGCTGGGCCAGTCCATGGGAGAAGGATCAGACAGGGCTGTTGGACACCTGGAAATGGAGTGCATGCATATGGAAATAGCAAATATCCGGACAGATCACCAGGAAACACAGTTTGAAGTACTGTCCCTTAGATCTGGCTCTCCTAAGTAAACAGAAATACCTTAATTCAGGAAGCACTGTGCTTTCCTCTGGGATTAAGTGATGACCCCATCCCTTCATAGGCAGCATAGCTTGTAGGAAAACCTACACAGAGTCCAGAGCTGGTGTACGGATATGCCAGCAGGGAGGAACAGGATGGGAACCCTACTGTTAGTGAAAACTTCTGAAAGGAAATAAATAATCATGTATTGATCAAACAAGACAAAAATCCCTGCCAGAGAGGTGGCAAATGGAAAACAACGAAAAACAGGCCTTTGAGGTGTGCCACTTGAACCAGAAGTCAGCTCAAAGAGACTGTGTTGATAGTGTAGCAAACACAGGTCCCCGTTAGCTAGATAGGCATAGATTTCCCTCTATTGACTAGAGGAAATAATGTATCTCTCCTAGATAATTCCCTAAATTAATTATACCAGAAGATGCTACAGATAAGAGGTGACCTTGCACACTGGATCAGTTTGTTAGACAGGGTAGAGCTGATATAGCCAAGTCCTACACACCACAAGCCTCTGGATCTGAATGTTAGCATTGTGTGTGGTTTAGAGACATCAATTGAAGCTTCCATCAGTTCAAGCTTCCTCATGGGTAGCAAAGAATGGGATTAAAATAATAATTAATAATAAAGCTAAATAAAGACAGACTCTGAGCTATATTTAGTGCTTTTAAATTTCTGCACATCCCAGAGAAAAATAAATGTAACCTGCTGGCATTTTGTGAAGCAAAAAACCAAAGTTATACCTCACTAGTAACAAAGTCCCTCGGGACTTAAGGATGTGTGAAGAGACAGATAGAGTCAAAGGAAAAGCTCAGGGTGCTATCTAGGTGCTGACGATTGCAAGCAGAGTTGGTTTCACAAGATGTAACCTAAAGGCCACATGTAGTCCTGGAAGAGTGATATCAACACCAAGTTATGGCATGGTGCTAGCAAAGGGAGTCCCATCCAGGCATTATGCATGAGAACTAAACTTTACACTTGTGGTGTTGACCTACGCAGCAGCTCTGCCTTCCTGGCTCTGCTGTTTGGCAACTCTGAGTTGTCTGCACAGCCTTCCCTCATTCTTGAACCCATCTCTGGGCCCTGTTTTCTCCACTTTCTTCCCTGTAATCACTTCCACGAGTTCTTTCTATCCTTCCTTTGGGCAAAGAAAACCTCTCCCAGGAACTTCCTCAAAAAACATGTCCACAATGGAAGCACCCTCACACAGACCTCAACCAAAGAGAAGCAGCTCAAAACCAGTCCCTAACTGACAAGAAAACAAACATTTCACTCCTCTTTCAAGGAATTATGGATGTCCTTCCATCAACACCACAAACCACCCTGTAGATTCTTCTCTGTTTAGTGGTTCTGGGATGTTGGCAGTGCATGCAGCTCTGATTTATTTGAACAATTCCATTGATATTATCTTCTCTATCCCACTTGAACATGGGATTTTTCAGAGGGTCTTGTACACTGCAACAGAGCTGTTGATCCTCTCCTGGAAAATTAAACATGTGAAGATCCAATATCCCAAGAGATTAACCTAAGCGTTTACATTCCCGTTTATAAATTAATTGTTCCTGATGAAATATAGGTTAAAACACCACTATTCTAAAGCGTAAATTTGGAAGCATTATAATGCTTTCTTTCTCAGAGACTTCATAGAGGAAATATGCAGAACATCTTCGCTTATTGCTCATGCATCGTTCTATTACCGTAGACCATTTCCAGTCTCTTATTTATGATAAACTCATTCTAAGTTGTCATTAAAGCACTGCAATGAGTTGGGAGGACTGTTACCTGAAGGTCCAATCTTACAAAGTAATATGGGATCTGTGCTTCTCCTGCCTAATTTTAGCATTTTCTACAGTTCTTTGGATAATGCCATGATTTCCGATGGCAAGCGTGCGGCAGTGGAAGTTGCAGATCTGAGAAGCCTTTTCTACCCAGGAAAACAACAGGGTATCCTTCAAAATACAGTTCAGCTTCTCACAGATCTAATCCTAATCCTTGGTTTTTGTTCCTTTTCCCTTTGCCCAATCACTTATCACAGGAAAGAAGATTGTTTCATTCTATTCCTTGCCTCATCCCTGATGAACTTTGTCTTTGCCATGTGTATATTATGTTCGATTTTTGCCTTCCTCTCTCAGCATCTGAATGTATACAATTTAGGGCTTGTAATGGTTTCAGAGGGATAAAACATGGCATTCACAAATGGCTGGTACTGGGCTTGATGTGTTTCCCTTCCTCACTCGCGAGGTGAAGACTTTCAATAAAGTGATGTTCTTTTTGTCTAATTTCCTGCTTTGACTTGGTCTTTTCACTCTCCTTGAAAGCAGAATGAGTAAGTACTCGGGGACTATGTAATTCTCTTAAAATTGAAACAATAGACCATAAAGGCTCCTTGAGAGCAATTACAGCTATCGAGCCAGTGAGTCAGTTGCAGATTTGCACCAAGTCCAAGTAGTAAAATATATTTATGATTTTTTTTTTAATGAAAGTTACAGCTTATTTAGTCTTTAGAGGCAGCACAATGCATCATGAGACAGGGAGCCTTAACTGTGAATCTACATGAGCAGTGTGCATGACTCGCCATAAAGAAAGAGCGCAGTATGCTTTGTCTGGGCATGCTGCATCCAACCAAAGAGTGTGTTTGTGATTAGAGCCAGTCTGAGACATAATGGTTAATCTAAGAAAACTAAAGTAAAAACTAAAGTAAATTTGAGAGCACGGTGCTCAAGATTTGACTGGAAGAATGCGATGAACTGTATATTACTAAAATTAGAAGTGCTTCAGTTCCTTTGTTTGCTTTTATCCTCAACCACATCACAGGCTGACTCTGCTGACAAGCTTAGTTGAGAGCAGGAGAAAAGCAGTCATTCTATATTAAGCTATCCATCCAAGAGGGATTCTGGACAAATCAAATCCTGTGCAAGGCACTGGACTGCAAATGAAGGAGCTAAGGATCAGCTACTGACTGTGTCAGAAACATGGTTGTGAGTACGATCACAGGATCCAGCTGTGTCTGTGCCTTGTAACCCTCTGTGACACTGGGCAAGCCACTTAGTGGAGCACCAATACCCAAATGTTGGTCTGCAGAATATGGAGAGCAAAGTGCTCTTTTTTGTGCCATCAATAGCACCCCCTGCTCTTTCACTAGACAGTGGAGAGATTGCAAACTCTATGGGGGCTTTGCACTGCGTAGCAGCCCAACACAGCCACAGTATGTAGGAATATAGCTTTAGGCTTAAGCGTAAATCCTCCCTGTGCAAGACAGAGCCAAGCAAAAAACTTATTCAGGGCTTACTGAGTTAGGGCTAGCAGATAAATGGTCTCCCAGCTTGGAGGTGCACTCAAGCCAGGTAGCTCCATGCAATACAGACCAGTCAGTCTCACCTCTGTGCCTGGCAAACTCTTGGAGCAGATTCTCCTGGAAGGCATGCTAAGGCACATGAAAAACAAGGAGGTGGTTGGTGACAGCCAGCATGGCTTCACTAAGGGGAAATCCTGCCTGACCAATTTGGTGGCCTTCTATGATGGGGCTACGAAACTGATGGACAGGGGCAGAGCAGTTGACGTCATCTACCTGGACTTGTGCAAAGCCTTCGACACTGTCCTACACAACATCCTTGTCTCTAAATTGGAGAGACATCAATTTGATGGGTGGACCACTCGGTGGATAAAGAACTGGCTGGATGGCCGCACGCAAAGAGTTGTGGTCAATGGCTCGATGTCCGGCGGGAGACCGGTAACGAGTGGTGTCCCTCAGGGATCGGTGTTGGGACTGGTCTTATTCAACATCTTTGTCGGCGACATGGACAGTGGGATTGAGTGCTCCCTCAGCAAGTTTGCTGATGACACCAAGCTGTGTGGTTCAGTTGATACGCTGGAGGGAAGGGATGCCATCCAGAGGGACCTCGACACGCTTGTGAGGTGGGCTGATGCCAACCTGATGAAGTTTAACCATGCCAAGTGCAAGGTCCTACACCTGGGTTGGAGCAATCCCAGGCACAGCTACAGGTTGGGCAGAGAAGAGATTCAGAGCAGCCCTGCAGAGAAGGACTTGGGGGTGTTGGTCGATGAGAAAATGAACATGAGCCGGCTTCAGTGTGCGCTCGCAGCCCAGAAAGCAACCGCATCCTGGGCTGCATCAAGAGGAGCGTGACCAGCAGGTCGGAGGAGGTGATCCTGCCCCTCTACTCTGCTCTTGTGAGACTTCACTTGGAGTATTGTGTGCAGTTCTGGTGTCCTCAACATAAAAAGGACATGGAACTGTTGGAACAAGTCCAGAGGAGGGCCACGAGGATGATCAGGGGAGTGGAGCTCCTCCTGTATGGAGAGAGGCTGAGAAAGTTGGGGCTGTTCATCCTGGAGAAGAGAAGGCTGCGTGGAGACCTCAGAGCAGCCTTCCAGTAACTGAAGGGGGCTATAAGGATGCTGGGGAGGGACTCTTCATTAGGGACTGTAGTGACAGGACAAGGGGTAACAGGTTCAAACTTAAACAGGGGAAGTTTAGATTGGATATAAGGAAGAAATTCTCTACTGTGAGGGTGGTGAGGCACTGGAATGGGTTGCCCAGGGAGGCTGTGAATGCTCCATCCTTGGCGGTGTTCAAGGCCAGGTTGGATGAGGCCTTGGGTGACATGGTTTAGTGTGAGGTGTCCCTGCCCATGGCAGGGGGGTTGGAACTAGATGATCTTAAGGTCCTTTCCAACCCTAACTATTCTATGATTCTATGATTCTATAATACCTGCAGATTAGTGCAATAAGTTTTGTACTAACTTAGTGTGCCACTTCCAGCATCTGAGCCAACAGCCCATGTCTTCAGTGCCATGTAAACACAGCAGTATGTTTGGCGGCTGCTCAGGTATCATCTCCTGCACCTCTACAGTGTGGCTTTACAAGAAATTTGTGCTTTATGTGCTTTATATGCTTTATTCGATTAGGCTTGCTCTCTTCACAAATATGCTCTTTTCGATGGCGAGTGTTTCAGCTACCTTTTAAAAGTAAGCATGCATTAAAGAGCTTTTCACAACGGAGATAATTGAGTGCATGTATAACATCTATCACAATAAAAGCCAAATCTCAGACAGATACTAGGGCACCGTCAAAGACAAAAAAAACAATAAATAAGAATTCATAAGGGCTTTCAGTCCAACACTTCCTGCCAGCACTAAACCCATCAAAAGAATTCAAGTGTTTGTCCAGCACCTCATTCTACAGAGTGTATTGGCACTACCGCAATACAAATAGAACTTGCAGCTATTACTACTAAAGACAATTAACAATGTGTCGTTTGTAGATTCTCCTCTCCTTTTTAAAACTGCCTTTTTTTTGCTTTCTGAAACCTTTTATATTTTTCCAGTTTAAAAATTACCAGGTCATTAAAAAGAAAATTGACTGTTTTGATAACAAATACCAAGTAACAGCAAATGTGCACATTCAGGTTATAAAGATGAGCTTCAGAATGGCAATGTGGATAGATCGTTCCTGTTACCACATCAGCAGGGCATCACCACAACATAGTGCTCCACAAAAATGACTTACTGAGCAGGACTGAAAATAATAAGAAATTCCTCAGTAGGGCTGATTCTTTTTACTGTTATATCAATGAGCAAACAACCCTGTTTTTCTTAGTTTGCTTTTTCCATTTGGTTGGTTTGTGTCAGGATTTTTTCAGAGATGGGAGGAGGTCACTAGAAAATGTGGGTTCTTTTATCTGAGCTGTTTTAATTTTGCTGTTTTCGCTGAATTTTCAGGGAGAAAATACTGTTTAAATACCAGTTTTACAACATGGTAACAAAGAGAAGAGAGACTATAATTTTCTTCTGGGGGGGGGGAAATTGGCTTTTACAGCCTTTTACAGTTTCTTTCTGCTATACAGAACAGCATCAAATCTGGACAGGACAGATCACCTGCAATTCCAGGTTCACTGACAAAGGGATGGAGGCACTGAGCGCTTTGCCGGATTCAGGCCAGATTCTGTATTTACAGTGACACTGATTTCACACTGATGAATGGGTTTGTGCTGGCAGAGCTAATGCTCAGGAAGAAAACCACCTGCCACCAAGCTGGGCACGTCATCCAAGCTCAACTGCCAGGAGGTCAACCTCATCGACCATCACCTTCTGCATTCGCCAAGCCATTACTTCTACCAGCATCCCTTGGCACGAGCATCCCTGGCTCTGCCAAGCTTCAGTACCTCTTCTTGTGCTGGCTGCTCCTCTGCAGGCATTCCTAGGAAGTTTATGAACTTTTTTGCTAAGACATAGATCTGCTTAATCTTAAAAATAATAATAAAACCCCTTAGAACTCAAGGTTTCCTGGTTTGAAGTATAAGGGCTCCCTTTTAGCTTCTGAATTAGGCAAAGCCCAAGACACCTCATAAAGTTTTTGGATAACTGACTCAAAGGTGTGTAAATGTGTGTCATCCTCCCCCAGCTTTTGGAGAATTCTATTCACTAATAAGCTGAAGCGTACAAAGCAACTTAGCTGCAAAAGAGAGTGCAGTGCAATACAATACAGCTATTCCACATCCAGTATAGGAAAGAAAACACAGGTAAAATAATAAGCTTTTTAAATGAGACCGGTCTGGGGTGCATTGCAATGAGCAAGAGTCCTGTACAGCTTGAGCTCACGTGGACTGGCCTTTCAGTCCATGGCATAATGAAGATGTATCTGAAATATGCCAGTGTGATGATCTATGTCTGCATGCATCTGTCTTGAGCTCTCACGCAGCACTTGCATGCATGGAGTACGTGACATGCTGTGACTGCACAGCAAGTTGGGATCAGGACAACTGATGCCAAGCTTAAAGCCAACTGAAAGATGCCACAAATAACTTGCAAAGGCCACATTCCCTTCTCTTTAGGCTTAAACAAAGCTCAGGTTGGGAAGGTCATGTGCCTGTTGACCACAGCTCCTCTTCTACTCTCCTGCAAGGCAAAGAGGAAACAAGCACAAGAAGGTGCAGATTGAGACAATTCAGAAAATAGCAATGTTTGTTTTGACAACTCCTGACTTCATGGACATGAGCTGGCAGGATCTTCCTTGGCTTTAAAGCAGTAGTTTCAAAACTCATCATGCCCAAAATGACTGTGCCAACAAATTAACATGATTTCAGACATGGGGGGGAACAGCTAATCAAAGTAGGGCAGTGGAGGAACTGAGAGATCCTAAAGAATATCCCAAAGGAATAAACTGCTGCCCTTTCTTCTGGATATTGTTTTGATTTTTGCTTTCTTTCGCTCTTCACACTCACTTGACGTAAGACATTAAAAACTATAATGCAGAAATAGGTAAATTCTGAAAATATAATGTATCTACCAGCGGAGGACTAGAATTAGGGAGAGGGGGGCTGTGCATTCACTTTTAATTGCCTTTTATTGCCTTTTCTTTAGGATGGGGAAATGGTGTGAGCTGCATCTGTCCTTCAGGTCTTCTGCTTCTCCAGTCATCTATCTCTGCCTTGCAAAGCTGCTTTGTGCTTGTGAGCCCTCCTCAGAGGAGCTGAGAACAGAGAAACCTGACAGCTCCCACCTGAGAGTGAAGAACTGCAGGAAAAACACTGCTTTTCTGCTCCCTCACCCTGTCTGATCCCCTGGGCCTGAAGACATGGATGTGGCCAGCTTCCAGAGAGTGAATGTGGTGATAAGGGAAAGCAGAAAGGATTTGGAAGGCAAAGATCTAGTGTTACACTGAGCACAAGCAAGGAAGGTAATGCTATTACCATGATTGCTGGCACAAGAGACTGAAGAGCAACCATACAGCCACAATTGATCCCAACTCTTGCAAATGACTGGACTAAATATTCAGTAACAAAAGAAAATAAAAAGATTGTCATATCAAGTAAAAATTAAAAAAATAACAAGGCAATTTTTGCTTTAAAAACATTATCAATGTGAATTCAGTGGGAAGTTTAGGAATAACCTAAGGGATAGGAACACAGAACAGACTTCACGATAACAAAGCCACCTCCTCTTTGTTGCCGCTGGAAATGTCTCTTGCCCTGCTGTGGAGGGAAATGGGAACTACAGTGCAAAAGGGGAATTCACACCCCACCACTTCTTCACTCTAAGGCGTGATGAAAGGTACCTACACCTTTAAAGGTGCCTGCCACCCCCATCCTGGGCTTTCATAGCCTTCCTAGCATCCCAGTGTGTAATTATCCTCCTAATTGCTAAGTGTTTCCTAATGTCTAAGCAAGGCTGCTCTTAGTGTATAACAAATGCCTCTTGTGAGTGTCCCCTTTGTGTAGCACTGTTCTCTGCTTGAAGCCTGTTTCCACATCCACACTTGATGCTCTTTTTATTCAACCAAATAACCCCTGCTTTGGTTGCTCTTTCTGGATAGGTCACGCTGTCTAAATCTCTTAGCACTCCTGTCGCTCTCGCTGAGCTTTCTCTGATACACGCAAATGTATGCATGCACATACGCACACCCTACTTCTTAAAGTGCGTGTGCCCAAAATGGGACACACACCACAGGAAAGGTCTTGCCCCTGCTAAACAGAGTGGAATAATAGCCTTTCATCTGTTCCATGTGACATACACGGGAATGGCTCAACAGCATCTTATCTGCTGGCTTATATTCAGCCGTCTCATCTAATACAGCCCTGTACTCTCTTTTTACTATACTGGGGAATAGACCAATATTCACCATTTGGGTTTGGGGGGTTTGCACTTCATTTTTCTTCCAAAGGTGAAGTACTTTGCACTTGCTGTTCCTTAATTTTACTTTATCAGTTATAGGCTATTTCTGAAAGCAATTTTGATCACTTGAATTCCAATGTTGTCTTCCAAAAAACCACTTGCAGCTCTTCCCATAATGTTATCTTCTGCAAACTGTGTAAGAGTATGCTCTGTATCACCAGGAAAACTGACGAGAACATCCAACCATTGTGGAATTGGGGCAGAACTGACCTTAGGTGGTGGAAAGTGAATAATTTACAAGCTCTCTTTGAGCATGACTTTTTCAGGCAGTTGTGCTCTCTGCTTTATAGCAATTTCCTCTGGATAAGGATGTTCCTCCTTCTCAGGAAGCCCATGGCTTCCTCCAGCTGGTAGAGGTTTCCTCATGCCTCATCACAGAAAGCGGCTTCAGGGACTTGATGTGCTGGACTTTGCTGATGTGGGGCATCCTCCGGGTTAAGCAGTGCTCATCTAGACCAGTTTTCTTCATCTGTCAGTAAGGACATTTCACAGGGCTATGCCAAGATGTTTACTACAGCCAAGAAAACTGTTTCACCCTTATCCACTGGGTTAAAGAACTAAACTAAATTCATGTGATATGCTTTATTCTTAGCAAATCCATGTTGGCTGCTTCTCGTAGACTTCTAATACTCAAGGGATGAGCAAATAATTCTTCGTATTATCTTTCCAAGTATCAGAGCTGCAATGCTTGATTTACAGTTATGGGTCTTCCCTTCCTCTGTTTTTTAAAGACATGACTTGTTTTAACATAAATCAGCAGAGCTGCCATGCAGGTTACACCCATACAAATGGATGCAAAAACGCAGTGAAAGTTACTGGGCACTAGAACTGAATCCTCCCTATCTTACCCTGTGAGAAGAGTGATGGGTTTATCTCAGCCAGCTAGCATTTCCCTAAGCAGTCCCTGCACACCATGCAAGAGCTGGTGCAGTCCAGATGAGGCCACCCTAGTTTGGATGGTAGAAGTTTTAGAATACAGCTGTAGCCAACCATGTCAATCAGTCCTGAGCAAGATAATGGCCTCAGTGTTGTTATTCCAGCAGGTTGAAGGAGGTGATCCTGCCCCTCTGTTCCGCTCTCGTGAGACCCCACTTGCAACACTATGTGCAGTTCTGGTGTCTTTGACATAAGAAGGACAAGAGCTGTGGAAGCAAGTCAAGAGGAGGCCACGAGGATGATCAGGGGAGTGGAGCACCTCCCATATGGAGACAGCTGAGAAAGTTGGGGCTGTTCAGCCTGGAGAAGAGAAGGCTGCGTGGAGATCTCATAGCAGCCTGCCAGTATCTGAAGGGGCTCTACAAGGATGTGGGAGAAGGACTCTTCATTAGGGACTGTAGTGACAGGACAAGGGGTAATGGGTTCAAACTGAAACAGGGGAAGTTTAGGTTAGATATAAGGAAGAAATTCCTTACTGTGAGGGTGGTGAGGCCCTGGAATGGGTTGCCCAAGGAAGATGTGAATGCTCCATCCCTGGCCAGTGTTCAGCGTCAGGTTGGACAGAGCCTTGGTCGACATGGTCTAGTGTGAGGTGTCCCTGCCCACGGAATAAGGGTTGTAACTGGATGATCTTAAGGTCCTTTCCAACTCAAACCATTCTATGAGTCTATGATTTTGTAGATTTTGCCTCACTGATCACTATAGGAGAAAACCAACAGAATGCTTTCAGATATTGGATATAACCAAGCAGGTAAACAAAGGACCATGATCCACTTCCCACAAAAGAAAGAGACTGGGGAAATGGCTGATGGCAAAAATTTGTGTGTTTGATACACCCCCATCAGAGGGGTCTAACACAGTAAAACAGAGCATCACACATAGCCCTTCAGGACAGCAGCTCAGTTGCTGGGGCTGGATCACTCCCTCTGCCCTCCATCCAGTCTGTCCTCAGCATCTGAGGGTGTTCAGAAGAAATTTCAGATAGGGTATATTCAGCCATAGGAATTAATTCACAGCCGCTCTCTGGAGCTACATTAAGCTATGTTTCCAATAAGGTTTCCAATTAATTTTTAGGTAATACCTGTGCATGGTGTTCTGCGCAGAATGCTGAAGGTTGGTAGAGGCCCATTCATCAAAAAGCGATGGGAACCATGGCCTCCGTGGTGTACACAGATGTTGTTCTGATCTAGCGAGACATTAGGGAGGAAAGTTAACACAGCAAGGAAAAAGATGTAACACAGTAAAAGATTTCTATCATAATTAAGAAGAGAACAGAGTAAAAGTATATCTATTCACCAGAGTGGAGTAATTGCTAAAGATAATCTCATTATGGGCTAAGACCAGACAAAAACCACCTTTTTTTTCATTTTCAGTGAGACAGATGACTCTGTGGAGAGGACTCAGAAGTGAGAAGAGACCATAATGATCTCCAGCCAAATCCTTCTGATATGCGTAGCAGGAGAGCAGAGGTGTGACAAAGGCAGGTTTGACGGTCTGTGATGCGATGAGAGCAGAGCCAAAGCCTTACTGCAGATCCACTTGCAAACTGTTCCCAAAGCAAGCACATCAAACGAGAAGAGAGCTGACTATGAAGGGTTTGTTCTTATTAGAAGACAAATTAGAACGATCTGGTTTTTAAATAGAGAAAATTGATGTTCTGGGTGAGAGACTTCAGTGTTGAAGACATTCTAAGTAAGTTTCCTTCCATATGTTCTCCCCTTGTGAAACAGACAATGAAAGCTTCTCAAGGGCAGATCTTGCCTGAGCAGCCTCATGGATGTGCCGACAGACTGAACTGCTCAAGGTGTTGATTTCGGCAGGGTTTGGCCATGCCCGAGCAGTGGCCATGGGGCTTCAGGGCTGCCTCTATGTGACCCAGCTGAGCCACTCAGTCAAGCGGGGGGCAATGGACTCTCTGTCCTTGAGGGTTTTCATGGCTTTGTAGGACAAAGCCATGGCTGAGCCCACCAACTGCTAGTTAGAGAGAGCCCTGCGTTGAACAAGTGGTTGGACCACAGACCTCCAGAAGTCTCTTCAATGACTCTGCAAGTGCAACAGCTGTGAAACAAAACTGTGGTGAACTAGTTTTTATAAGTAAGGAAAGTAATCTAAGTCAGGAAGAATATTTGCAGTCACTGCAAAAGTGCTCCCATGCCTGGAATACAGAGTTTGAAGGTTAAGTCCTCTTGAGGACAAACTGTAATAAAGGTCATAAAGATAGATCACACCTTCTTTATTTTGAACATATAAATTGTTTTGTTCTGATTTTTAAGAAAAAAACCCCTGCTGCTGTATTTCCAAAGGAAGCATAGCAGTAAATGCAGCTTGCAAAGGTATGGCTGAGAAACTAGTGCTATGTTCATACCATTGCTGGAGGGATGGTGTGCTTGGGATCTCTCACAGAGCCCAACAGTGCTGCTCAGTGTGCAACAGCATCTTTTGTCCCTTTGTTGGACTCCAAGCATTGTGTTTGGACACAGGTGGCAAATACAAAAGTAGTCAGGAGCTGAGAGCTGCCATTTTAAATGCAGGTATGAATCCAACCCACCTTGTGCAAAGGGTTTCCACACTTCTAGTGGAAATTAAGGCCTCCCTAGAGGCAAGCTATCACCAGCCGTAAGATCTGCAGGGTCCTGCCTATGTTGGGCACAACGGCTAAGTCTGAAAACCCACATCCCCTCAAGTACTCCATCAGGAGGAGCAGGAATGGGATGTAGGGACCATGACCGATAGACACTATGGATGCTTTAAGTGTGTAACAACTGACAAAGCTGAAAGTGGGTCTCAGAGGCCTGTGGTGTGCAGCTGTGGTCCCAAGCAAACGCTGCCACCCATAAAACCTCTCTGGAAATCTGTGATCACATCTAACTGACCAAGTTCAGAAAAGGCAAATTCAGTGTGGACGAGGTGAAAGGAAGGACTTTCTGAAGGACCACAGGAATGGAGAACCTATTTTATAATGTCCTGTTTCATAATGAGTCTTGTTTAGCCTGGCAGAAGAGTGGCTGCAAGGGAACATGACTGCTTTCTATAAATACAGCAGGGAGGGAAACACTGGGGAGAACTATGTAAGTGAAAAGCCAATTCTGGTGAAAAAACAAGTGGTATAAATTGGCTCAGAAACGAATTAGTCCAGAAGATTTCTAACCACCCGAATAGGAATGTCCTAAGGTTGCCTAATAACTGCAGTGCATTGAGGGGGACCAACCAAACTATTCTTCTGACAGAGTTTGACAGGTTTTGAACCAGATCATGGGGCTGTTTGTAATAGCAGGCGATGGGACTGTCATCCAGGAGCTGTTCTGCCTCTGGCCCTGAAGGGCTGGTGTGTTGGAGAGCAGAGATTCTCCATCCCCCATGCTGTTCTGCCACCAGGGCTAAGTTACACTGCTCTTTAAGCTGCTTTAATAAACACAGCCTGAGTGTTTGCTTTTGCTTTCACAAATTTCTTGTTAATCTCAACACTTTGTTCCCTTGATGTCCTAGGGAGATACTGAAGTCCAGCCAAAGGACCAACGCCTTCTCTGTGCTTTATCCTCTGTTTTCCAGCATCGTCTAACAGTGCTTCTCAAGCAGTAATACCTGTTATTCCCAATTCTATCTCTACGCTCTCCTTCCCATCTCCCTCTTCCTTCTTATTTCTTTTCTTCTGCCCTGTGCTACACCTGCTTAATCTTCCCGAGCACCTTGGATCACTGACTTCAACTCCCAGCTCTTCTTCCCACCACCATTCACCACTTGCCTCCCATGACTCCCTGAAGATGGGCTGATCATAGAATCATAGAATAGTTAGGAATGGAAAGGACCTTAAGATCATCTAGTTCCAACTCCCCTGCCATGATATTACTTACCTGGAAATTGATATTAGATGGAAACTATACCTACCAGATTCTGTGCCTAACTACAGTATCGTATGGTGGAGAGCATAAATTAAACAAGAGCAGACGCACATTGATACAAAGTTCGGCTTGAGGGACCACAACTGCTCACTTCTATGAATGGACCATCAAAGACTCCAGGAGATTGCAAGGCATGTATTGGGGGACGAGAAGCAGCACAGCTGAGTTAAGGAGGAATTTTGCTTGGCAATTTGCTTTCCTTTTTGAGGTGTCACCCTTGTAGCTGGAAAGAAAGTCCTAGATCCCCAGTCCTTTGCTACACAGCTCCTTCTATTACAGGAGTTGTGTAGCACTGTTTGGTATACAGAGTGTTTGAAATTAGTTGCCAACATGCTCACTAAAGAGCAAAACATGCCCTGCTCTCAAAAACGTGTCATCTGAAAGTCAAGCAGAAAAGCATGATGATTACATACCCTAAAGTGGACACTTACGGTCTGTATGGTCAACTCTGCAGGCTCTACTGACTGGGTCCCTTTTGACTCTAGTGGGAATATAGACACTCAACTTGGAGGTAGATATCCACACAGAAACATTTACATTTAACCAATTGATATGCAAGCGTTAAGTGTCATTGGAGATGCCCTAGGGTATCTCAGATGCATTTACAGGACTGGCAGAAATTACACAATAGACTTGCCACCTTCTGCAGCAGGAGTTGGAGGTTAGGCATAATCCTCCAGGACATCTTAAATGTCACTGAAGATCTATGTGTGGGTAACTGAATATCAAGCTCTGTGTGTCTTAATCCAGAGCTGGATCACAGCTGAGAATACTTACAGCTAAAATAAAGAGTTTCATATGTGGCTGAAGGAACTGAATAAGCTGGTTTTACAAGTTCCAAAGTTTCAGTGCAACACTTGCAACTCGATATGGATTATCCACTAAAACCAACACACACCTCGGGAAAAAGAAAATACTCATGCCTCCAAAGAGGAGCAAAAGCAAAGTCTGAGTGAAAGGCAGGTACCTGCTAATTGAGTTATATCACAGGATACAGTGGCTGAAAACTTTGACAGCTCACCAACCGGTACCTCACCCCCACCCCGCAGTGATCCAGCCCTTCCGGGCCCTCTCCATTCTACCTCCTGGGCATGACGTGCTGTGGTATGGAATACCTCTTTGGCTAGTTTGGGTCAGGTGTCCTGTCCCTGCTTCCTCCCACCTTCTTCTCCTCCCTGGCAGAGCATGAGACTCACAAAGTCCTTGGTCAGTCTAAACATTGGTGTTATCAGCCCTGTTCCCAGGTTGAAAGTCAAAAACACAGTGCTGCAACAGCTACTAAGAAGGAGGAAAAATGACTGCTACTGCTGAACCCAGGACACAGTGTAAATAAGAAGACAGTGTTAGAAATGGCCTAAACTGAAATAAGACTGACTTTGAATGAAAACAAAGTATTCACTGGCTCAGAGATGGGAGATTAACTCAGCTGCCAATTCAATGAATCAAAAATTGCATTGATCTAATGCCTCTGACTTTCCACATTACATCCAGAAAACGTAACCGAAGTACAGCTAGGTTGGAAGATTGCTGCCTGACAAATGCTTTTCTTCTTTTTTTTATCCTGAATGGAAAATTTCAGCTCCATTTTTCCAGCAGCCCAAAACATCCTCTGCTTCCCACATTGTGAGATGACAACAATGCTCAGCTGTCTTTGGCCTGAGTTACGGAGCCGTGCCAGAAAGTGTCTCAAGTTGTGAAAAGTCTTAAATCAACACATTTTACCACTGAAGAGTGAGGAAAAACAGTTTCTAAACCATATGAAATATTCATGTCTAGCATCTTGTGAGATACCATCTGGTTAGATCAAACCAAAGCACAGCTGATAGTGACATAGAAACACACAGGAGAGAAAGCAGGATGATGTGACTTGAAGACTCATTGTTTCATGACCTACAAAAGAGCACTGCAGACCCAGCAAGCACTACTCCAGAAACAATTAGCTTTTCAAACACAAAAAATGTTGATCCTTTGAGTCTATTATTAGGAAAATCATAACATACTTCAGATAAAATCATGTATCTCATGAAGGTATTGACAATTTAATTGCAATTTAGTATTTGTCTAAAACCGCCTAAACTACCAAACAAGCATGTCTAAAGCCAGAAGAATAATAAAAGAGAAAACCTGCTGCAGACATTGTGATCTCCCAGCATTTTATATTTATATTCCTAGAATATAAGTACACCTTTTTTCCTTAAACCTCATTGTTACTGGGACTTGGGAGACCTGAGTTTTGCTCCTGTCTGAGCTCCTTTTCTGATATATGACCTTGAGACAAACATTTTTCTTCTGTTCCTGATTCTCCTCCCACTTTCAGTCTCTTACAGACAGTGACAGTTTTACTGTGCCTTATACAATGGGGCCTCTAGGTGCTATTGCAATGTAAATAGTGGCAGCTCAGGTGCAATTGCGTGGAATATGGCTTTTATGATCCAGTTACAAGGTCACCATTGGGTGAAAGGATTGCTGCATAAAACATCACTGAGACATCAGCCTACGGCTGCCTGCCAGTTATACAATAATGTTATTTCAAATGCAGGGACATTATTTGAGGCTCTCTCAAGCTTGCCAAATTTGTGGCACTGCAGAGCACCTGTGGTAAAACTGCCCCATGCAGGTGAGTATCAACACGGAGATGCTTAAACTGCCTTTCCCACTCTATCCCTATTGTTTGCAATTCACTCATTCCTTCCCTCAAGGTTAATTAAGCTTTGTGACACCTTGGAGGATAAGGAAATATTGTACCCACTTCCGTGGAGGGGAAAGATAAAGGAGGCAGAAATGAAATGGCTGCCTTGGAGTGGCAGAGCTGGAATCAGGACCAGGGTAATCTCCATTCCCTCGTTGTGCTGAGTACCTCGTGATAAAACTAAAATGCAACCGCTTTAACAACAGTGTCACTCACCCAGTATGAGTTCTGTACAGGCTTTGAAAACCAGGGGAGAGAGCATCAAATGTTCCAGCCCACTTAATTTGAAAGCTGCCTATATTAAGCCCTTGGGAACATGTAAAACAGACAGGTCAAATTACACAGTCACACAAATATCACTGGATTTCTGGCATTTAGGAATAAAAGGCTTTGATCTGTTCAGTTTAAAAGTGCCTAAAACATCCATACACTATGTTAAAATCTAACATTAAATGCTTTCCTTTTTGTGTTTTCCAAAAGCTTAGCTAGAGACAATTTGCACACAGCATGACAAAACTTTCGCCTTAATAACATAAATATCTATGCACGAGTAATCTGGCACAGTGTGCCATTGCAAAATATTTTATATTCAGTAAAATGGCAGTTCTTATCTGGTTCTTATCCACAGAAACCCTTAAAGAAACAATCTATCACCCTTTAAAAGCCCCTCTCTATTCCTCACTTTCCCATCTGTTTTATTTATAGCTCTCTCCTTTGTAAAGCTCTCCAAGATCGACAGATGAAAAGTACTCATAAAAACTCTGTGTGAGCCGGGATTGGAAATCAGCAGCCCTTATGGATGCTATGCATACGAAGGAAACACTTCAGGATTCAAAAGCAACCCTACGTCAGTGTCCTCGTCAACAATTTCACTTTAATCCAGCGCTGCTCAGTCAAGGTTGATGCAAATACATTAAAATGCCTCTTAGCCCCCCTCCCACTTATATTTTCACTGTGGCTATGAGCAGGGATCCTCTCTCTCCCTGCTTTCCCTCTTTGCACAATTGACTTTCCATGGGCCTCTTCGGCAGCTCCAGCCCTTTGGGAAAGCAGTTTATTCCTCCCCTCCTCTTTCAGCCTTGCATTGAGGAGGAGGTCTGTGGTGGGGACTTGATGCCACAGAATGTCAATGCCAGGAGTGGCCTTTCTCATGGAAATCAGGCGCAGGACTCCGGCATTGTCTGTGCAGGAAGGAGACACCCTTGCTTTTTTCCCCCCCTCCTCTTTCTTTCTGGGAGATTGCATTTGAACTGATGAGCTCTGGCTCTCTGATGTCTTGTGAGTGCCAGAGCCTTCCTCAGGACTGATTTCCCCATCTCCTCCCTCACCTACATTTTTGCGCCATCTTCTCTTCGTCATGTCCAATCTGTCATTATGGGCTTATCTTGGCATTTGTAGGATTTCAAAATGAAAATAAGTCTATTTTACATTCATTTACTCATGCTGAGGGCTATTTACCCACCCCAATATATAGCACACAAGCATGGATTCTCCCCAGGGAGAAAAGGATGTACTCTCAGTGAACTAGGGGGCAACAGGAGGTGCGCAGGAAGAAAACATCTTCTCTGGGGACACGCTGGTATCAAATGGATATATGCCTGGTGGCATATTCATTTATGCCCTTCCCAAGGGTATTGCTGTTCAAAGTCGTCCTCCCGATTTGACTCAAGAGGGATTTGGGGGGAGACAGTAACATGGACACTACAGTTTTCCAGTACTACAAGTACAAACGCCGAAGTCCTTGTGTCTTAATGTGCAGCTCGTGGTCGTTGAAAATCACATCAGACCCAGATGGCTGTCTGGCATGTTAGCATAAGGTCAGTCCTGGTCGCTGCCGTGTGGCCAACTCATCCCCTTCACAGCTCTTCCAGCCATGTCACAAAGTCACTGATAGCTAAAAAGCTCTCCTCACTATAATTTCATTATGAAACTTGTGCCTTCAAATGAGCAAGACCCAGAGCAGTTTCAGGCTGAGAAAGTTGGGGCTGTTCAGCCTGGAGAAGAGAAGGCTGTGTGGAGACCTCATAGTAGCCTTCCAGTATCTGAAGGTGGTCTATAAGGATGCTGAAGAGGGACTCTTCATTAGGGACTGTAGTGATGACAAGGGGGAATGGGTTAAAACTTAAACAGGGGAAGCTTAGATTGGATCTAAGGAAGAAATTCTTTACTGAGAGGGTGGTGAGGCACTGGAATGGGTTGCCCAGGGAGGTTGTGAATGCTCCATCCCTGGCAGTGTTCAAGGCCAGGTTGGACAGAGCCTTGGTCGACACGATCTAGAGGTGAGGTGTCCCTGCCCATGGCAGGGGGGTTGGAACTGTATGATCTTAAGGTCCTTTCTAACCCAAACCATTCTATATATGAATTCACACTGCAGGTCTTGCCGGGATACTATTTAAATTGGTTTGTTAACAGACTGGGAGAAAGGAACTGTGCATTCCAAATGCATGGAAAATGCACCCATGCTCTTTTAGCCACCTTCAGGCAGGGTTTGTTGACTACATCTCAGTCTGTATTCCTGATTGATCTTGGGATTATATTTCTGAATGAGCATTTCTGATTAAAAATCATTTCAAACTGTCATCTTACAGCTATTACGAGTACGTGGCACATACAAAGTCCACAGTGCATTCTTCATGTAGAGTAGGTGAAAGACACCGTGTAATTGCTGATAGTGTATTTAAACATCATACTTGTGTACTTACCCCAGCTCAGAGCCTCCAACATGTAACACGTTGTAAACGCACACACCTCTCATGAAACAAGTTACAAATCCGAGACTCACACCCCTGCCTTGCACAAGTTGCATGCCGTGTGTGTGGAGCCTTTTCACAGCTGACAAGGTTTGAAGCAAAGTGTTGAGGCATAAAAAATTTACACACTGAGAGACTGAGCTATGCAGCCTCCTGTATGTCATGTAGTACATGCACGGTTATCTATGCCAAATATTTTGGGGAAAGTAAATGTAATTGCTCATAAGCTTCCCAAACAATGGGAATGCTGTAAGCTGTGGGTTTAGGGAACCAGCTTGCTCCTTGAGGAATGCTGGAGTATCATGGGGTAAGGAAGAACAGCAGAGATGTTAAGGAGCAGGCAAACTTCAAAGGCATTAGCATAGCTACTGCATGTGCGTGCGAAGAAAAAGCAGTGTTTGAGTTCATGTGTTAGGATTTCCCTTCTCCCTCTGGAGCAGGGGGAAACAGTAACTCCATGAGTGTGAAATAACGTGTCATCCCCCATTCGCCCCTACCTCTGCTGATGGACAAGTGGCCTTTACTTTAATGCACTGCTCCATAGCAGCCACATCCAGCATGCCCCTGCTCCTGCTCCAACCCCTCCAGCCCTGCTCCTGCTGCAGCATGTGCCTTGCAAGGACTCAGCCGTCCCTCTGTGCTCTCCTGAATGCTCATCAGTCCTCCCTGCTGCATCCTCATGAACACTGCTGGGGCTCGCAGGGCGGAAGCAGTGACCTGCATGGTGGTGGTGACACAACGCACACATGGTGCCATAAATCAACTAGGTTGGGAAAGACCCATCAAGTCCAACCACTAACCCAGCACTGCCAAGGCCACCACTAACCCATGTCACTGATGGCCTCACCTACATGGTGTGTGAAGGCTTCCAGGGACGGTGTCTCCAGCTCTGCCCTGGGCAGCCTGTTCCAACGCCTGAGCACCCTCTCTGTTAAGCCATTTTTCCTAATATCCAATCTAATCCTTCCCTGGCGCAGCTTGAGATCGTCTCCTCTTGTCCTACTGCTCTTTACTTAGGATACCGACCCCACCTCACGACAATCTCCTGTCAGGCAGTTGCAGGGAGCAATAAGGTACCCCCTGAGCGTCCTCTTCTCCAGACTGAACCCCTCAGGTCCCTCCGCCGTTCCCCATCACACTTGTGCTCCAGACCCTGCACCAGCTCCGTTCTCCTTCTCCAGCCCCGCTCCAGCACCTCAATGTCTCTCTTGTATTGAGAGACCAGAACTGAACACAGGATTCGAGGCGCGGCCTCACCAGTGCCGAGGGCAGGGGGGGGTCTCCCCACACAGAGACCGCGCGCCTCACGCACCGGACACGCTACGCACACCACGCGTCCCGCGCACCCTGCGCGCTCATTGGCCACGAGGGAAGGAGGCCCCGCCCCTCCCGCCTGCGCGTGCGTGCGTGCGTGCGTAACCGGGGCAGAAAGTACGGGCGCGGGAGGGGGGCAAAGAGGGGGATAAGGGATTAGGGGTGGGCAGCGCGCGCGCGGGGTGGAAGGGGCGGGGATTGGTTGCCATGGGAGTGACGTCAAAGTGTGCCGGGGACAGGGAGCGGAGACACGGAAAAGGTCAAAGTAAAGGCAAAGGAGGAGACGCGGCCCCGTGGGCCGGGCGGGAGCTGAGCGGAGGCGAACCGGGGCCGAGCCACGGCCGGGCGGCATCGCGGGACCCGGCGGTGGAGTGAGGGCGGCGGCCGGTAGCGGGGAGCTGCGAACGGCCCGGGTGAGGTAACCCCAGCTTACAGCGCCTCCGGTGCTCCCCCGCCGCCTCCCCTCACAGATACGGGGGGCCCCGCGGTGGGGGCCGGCTGGGGCGGAGGGCACAGGCCGCGGTCTCGGGTGGGGAAGGGACCGGGGCCGAGCCGGCGGCGGTGGGGCGGGAGGGTTGGGGGCCTGCAGCAGCCGTCGGGGGCTGGGGGTGAGCATGGGGACCCCGCGGGGGGTCCGCGTTCTTCACCTCGCCTCCCCGTACCGGGGGTCCCTTTCCCATCTCAGAGTCCTTGGGGGCTGCGCTCCTCGTCCCCTCCTTCGGCCGCGCTGATGAGAACAGAACTTGGGCGCTTTTCTGATTGCTTATTTTTAGAGGGAGAATAAGGGGGGTTTGTGGGGAGCTCTGCCCCCGCCCCGGCCCCAGCTTTGCATAACTTGTCTCCCCAGTTGACTTGTTTCCTCCTTGCACTTTGCCCTTGCCCGGTGGTCTGTGCAGGAGGGAGTTGAACTATTCATGGACTGGATTTTGTCTCTCTGGTTAGCTGGATTGCAAACAAGGCACGACACTTATTATCTCTCTCTCTATATATATATATATCTCCCTTTTTTCCCTCCAGCAGCCCAGTGCTGAAGGAAGATTCTGTGCTAGCATAGAACAAGGCCCTTGGGCGTGATATTTTTTAGCAAGCCCTGGAGTGAAGCTGCTATTTAGCATGTGGAGTTTGAATGCCACAGGCATTCTGTTGTCTCTTCATGCTCAAAGAATAATTCAGAGGAGCAGCAGTGACTCATTAATAGAAAGTATTAGTTGCATGAAGGCAAACCCAGGTGAAGTTTCTTACTTTACCACAGACCTACTCTGTGACCTTGGCTCAGTCCTTCTGCATCAGCCCTCTGTTTGCTTATGAATCAGGAACAGCGGTGCTTTCCAAAAACATCCTGTGAATAAACATACTAATAGCTGTGAAATGCTTATCTGCTGTAGTAATAACAGGTAGATAGAGATATGATTTCTATTACAGGAGCATGGAGGCTGTAGCTAGGATGCGAGTGTTTTGCTTGCAGAATTTCCCAGTAGTAGCTACACCTTAGAAATGGGCACTTGCTTAAAAAGATGTTTAATAACCTGTGATATCGCATGATCTGCACTGTGTTCATCTCAGTCTTCACAAATTTATGGAGAGTGTGTGCTAATATGCTTTCAGGGAGCTGCCATTTCACCCTTCGAATAGTTTGTGTGTGCTCTTTTCCTCCTGTTTGCCTAGAACAAAGCTGGTGTCCTCTTCCACAGCAAAGGAAACCTTGTGAATCCCTAATGTGGCTGATTATCTCTGATAGTTGGCATCTCTGAACTAGACGCAGTGTTTTGGTAGGGAACTGGAAGAGAGAGAGGAATTCTGATGTACTTGCTGTGATGAAGAAATTACTTCTGGCACTGGTTTGTAGCTTACTGCGATAGTGTTGAGTGGTACTTGCCAGGGTTGGGTGGTTGTGTTAACTCCAGGCTGTCTCAGGGTGCCTGTGTATTTGCACAGAAATGCTCAAGGGAGTCACAGTGAGTTCATTACATGTGTAATGAAAAGAGAAACTGAGTAGTTCAGGTTTAGGAACAGTATTTTCCCTCCCACTTTAATGCTCTTTATAGAAAATCAAATGCCTTAAGTATGCCGTAAGTAAAAGCTTCAATCCAGGAACCCCAGAACTGTGCAGGAGTTCAGGTTCACGCACTGCTCAGAAGCAGTGTGCAGCTGCTGCAGTAAGGGGTGAGAGCAGCCAAGGATAGAGCTGGGAGTTGCTGCTTCTGCTGTGAATGCTGACCTGAGTAAGCTTTCCCTCTTTACAGTTTTGCTTTGTGCTAACTTTGCAGCTAGACTGTCTTCTTTTTATCAGTCTATTGTAGACGGATACATCAGGAAGCAGCACTGTTTGACTGGTGTCTTGGGGGGGGGTTGAAGGTAATTTGACTTATAGTTTCTCAATGCTCTACTCAAGTTAATATGAAACTTCCATAATCGAGTTTTAACATTCAGTAGGAAAGTTTTTATGTGTTGAGGGAGGAGGAGGTGCACACAACACAGTTTTGGGCTGTTTAGTTTGCTTTTTTTTTTTTTTCTTTTTCCTTAACAAAAACTGAAAGCTGTTCTGGTAAAATGGCCATTCATTGTTAATTCATAGTATGTAGGTGCCCTGGAAAAATCAAATACCCAGTTTCAGAGCTACCCTTAGGCATCCTTAATTTATGCAAGCAGGGCTCACTGAGTAACTGCTGTAAGTCTCATTGACCTTACTAGCTTTGCAGAGGTCATATTTTAAAACAGAGAAGTTGTGCTTGAACTATTTTTTTTAGTAAGTATTAGGAGCAAGTACTTGTGTATGAAACTACTTGCTTTTTCCAGCTCTTCATTACATTTTTGGTTAGGTTATTATTTATAAAGTGCTACAGTAAATCTGGTGTGTTCTTGTATTTTTTTATTTCTCTCATCTTGCTATTAGGAAGAAAAACAAGTTTTTGAAAGGAAGTTCTTCTTTAAGATGTTGGTAAAACAAACTGTGAGGTTTTATGAAGAGGGAGAAAGGCCAGTTCTAGGATCAGAGAAACTTGGCCAGCGCCACCCGAACGTATCCGAGTGACATCAGCATTTTCCTGAGCCATTTCTGCTGTTCACTTCTGTTGGTTCCCAGCAGTGCCTCATGTCTTATGTAAGCTCACACTGTACATCCTGTCCTGCTGTTCCCGTGCATGAGAACTCACTGGCGTTATCTTACTGTAGGCTTTGAGTGCTGAATAGTTACTGGCTGCTGCTTGTCTCAAATGTCTACATGCGAATTTCTCATGAGCATGCCGAAGGGATCTGTGCCAGGAATGTAACACTGTCCTTCTAGGAGACATCAGAGGAATAACTTGGCGTGAGACATAACTCATCCCCCTGCCCGTTGGTAATGGGAACTGTAACCACTGTAGGGTAGTGTGGCTCTGGAGATAATCGCGAGAGAGAGGTTTTGCTGGGCAGAAGCCTCGGTCTGTATCATACATTCATGGACTGCTAATGTAGTTTTGATGGCTGGTGATAAACCAGCCATAAAACTCAAAGGACTAAAGTTTCAATAGAAGCTTCGCTAATAGCAAGACTGCAAAATAAAGGCTTTTATGTACTGTTACTGTCCTCCTCATGTTACTAGGTCTGCGAGAAGAATTGTGCCTTCAGATACTGATGCTATAAACTTGTTCTTGTAGTTAGCATTTAGTCATGCATAATGAAGATGCTGTCACTTGCTGGGTGAAATTGAAGCAAACCCTCCATTATCAGCTCTCAAACCCAAGCATTCCTTTTGTTTTCCTTGCCTGCTAAATCTAACTGAAACTTGCTGGCATAGAGTCCTGCTGTTTATAGTTTAATTCTAAGTAAATCAGGCACCTTCTTTGAACAGTATCCAATATGTCAGTTTGACATAATAAAGTGTTTGTTAAATACACTCTAGGCTCTTTTGTTAGTGTTGTAGCAGTGTGAGGGAGCCACATTCCTACTTACCTGTCTTGGAGAATGTGGTTGTCCTTGTGTGGCCCCTTGGCTTGTTTTGAACAGACAGAAAGTTTCCGTGTGAGCACTGATGTAATGCAGTCATGTCCAGGGTGTACAGCTCTGCACATTCAAGATTCCATTACTTTCTATTTTATTGCTTTCCAGATACTTATGTGGAGGTCCAAATCCATGTTGTTATTATTCAATATCCTTTTCAGTAGATAAAATGTATGCAGAAGGGAGGAAGGGTTGATGTGGAGGAGAAGCAAACCTGGAGAGGAGTGCTGATGTGGCCTATGAAAGTAATGAAATCTTCCCTGTGACTTTCCACAAGTGATCTGTCCCATACTGCATGGAACAATTTCTCATTGTAATGGAGAAACAAGAACAATATAAGACTTGACAAGGAGACTGGTTATCTGAAAAGGAGCAGGTGCAGTGCTTTGACTCTTGAAAGCTAAACAAATTCCTGTAAGTGAGCCCTTCTTGCAGAGTTTCAGGGTATTTATTGGCAGAACATCTAAGAGGGACTTGAGTTTTCAGGGAATTAAATTATCACTATTGCTGTTATCACACAAATCTGGGAATGCAAGGGGTTTTTCTAGTGCTTTTGTTATTTTTGGAGGATATGCAAATCTCTTTTAAAACCATAGGCAGGAAAATGGACAGCAGTGCTGTGGTACGCATTTCAGAGACTTGTAGCAGCTGTAAGTAAACATCATAAAAATAAGAAATTACTTCAAAAGCAAGAGTAAACCTGGTAAAATAAATACATAAAGCTTCAGAAGCACCTGCCTGTGTAGCACATTTGATTCCATTGCAGTCTGTTTTATTGCTTTGCACATACTTACGTGAAGGTCTAGATACACGTTGTCATTATTCAATAGCCTTCTCAGTAGATGTAGGCAAGTAAAATGTAGCCCGGATGCTTAAATCTGCTAAAATATTTATAAGCAAGTTGGCTCTTGGAAAAAGTTTCCCACAGGATGCAGTGGGTGTCAGGTCTAAAGGTCGGTGGCAGACAAAGTGAAGTGAAGGCTCTTTTGGATTTATTTTTCTGCTTTTTCAGACAAGCCCTCCTTATGTCAAGAACTATGAAATCTTTCTTAGTTATTTCCTAAATTTCCCAATGTTAACAGACATTTGCAGGTTTGTGGTTTGTTTGGAGTTAAGTGTCTTGTTGAAAGCTGAATTTCTCTTTCTTTAGTGGGGGGAAATGAGTGCAGTTAATATATTCATGAACTCTTGTAGCAGGGAAGTTCTTGGTGTAAGTCAAAAAAGCCAGATGGAGTTTCAAGCGACTGTCATGTACAACTTAGGAAACGAACATTCCTGATACTAATAAAAGGGCCAGATTGGAAGTACATAATTAATCCCAGTGTCCTTTCAACACGTGATAAGATTTGGCTATAGCAGGTAATGGAGACAACTGTCAAGTTCTGTGAAGCAGTGGATTGTTTGCCTAAAACAAAAATACCTGAGCGCTTACTCCTGTGTGTATCTGATGCTCATGAGTGCTCATGCTGCAGTTCAAATGGGAAAAAGAGCGTGAGTAGTGGCAGACTTAGTCTTTAATAGATTTCCTGTCTTCAATATGTATGAAAAGATATAAATATTTAATATGTATATCTGCATACATATTTTATGTATATAAATACACTTAAAGAAATAAGTGTATAGCGGTTTTTAAGTGTTACAAAACCATTGGAGTTGATTTGAAATGCAATGACTGGGGAGCCCCAGGAAACCATCTTGCAATTAAGTTTATTCGCTGTATGTATCAGTGACCTGGAAATAGTGTACAGGAAGGTGCTAAAATAAAGCTTCTGTGATGGCACAGAGTCTGTGTCAGAGACAGACAGGAGGAGGCATGGGCAGATGGCAGTCAGTACAAAGCAGGTGAATAATCAGATTGAGCAGAAGCTGAATAGACTGTGCAAGTGAGTGGGCTGTTTGCATGCTGCTTGTGGTTCTGGGTTAAAGTGATGGGGAGTTTTCCTGCTGGGATCTAGGAAACAGAGGGGTAGAAAACCTGTAGCTGGAAGCATATATCATGGTGAAAGCATTGTCAGAGGGAACTTCTGGGATGAGTAGAAAAGTCGGTGCTTTCAGAACTGTGCATTGGAAATGTTAAAAACCTCTTCAGCTTTGTAGACTTCACCTACAAGTTTGTGCAGCTCATGAATAACATGGAATAATACTTTAAAATGATCTAGAATCATAGTGCCTGGGGAATAGATATGTGGTGTGACCCTAGGTATTTTTTTAACAAGACATATTTGTGATGATCTGTTTACATTGCATACTTTATGTAGTTTGTTGGAAAACATTTGATAGCTGTCTGACCTAAGTGTTCATTGCCTGGCTCAGTTATTGTTTCCAGGTTGTTGCTTGGAGGCACTGTAGGAGTGATGAAGGTAAAGAACAAAGGGATGGTTGTGCAGATGAGTGAACTTTGTCAATACAATAGCAATCTCAGTCTTTCCTGTTTGTATTTCGTTCAAGATGTTCCTGCCTTTTCCTCTTTTATCAAGTTCCATAAGTTAAACCAGCAGTGAACTGGTCTAACTGGAGAATGCCCTACTCTCTAATAAAGAGGCATTGCTTTGTCTGGGCTGGCACCTAAGGAGAAGCAGCACATCCCACCTTGCAGTTTAAAGTGTGTCTAGCATAGATAAGCTTTGTGGTCTTGAATTACCCTTTAGTAATGTATCAGTTTCCTCCTTGTACACTGTCTTCTTAGGATGCCTCAGTCTGAGACCACCAGGAAAGAGTTTTAACAGCACAAGAAGGTTGAGGGAATTTGGTGTATATTTCTGCAGAAATGAAGGTTAGAAAGATAAGGAAAAAAATACTAAAATATTCAGAAGTGCCCTAGATAAGATTGTTTCATGTCTGAGGACGTGTTGAATCCTGTGGGAATGAAGAAGTTAAGCTACTAAAAAGTTGGATTGAATTTTTATGTTTCACACTGAATCAACACGATATTAGGTATCGAAGTGGTATTAGTGGAATTTGTAAGAATGTGAGCAGCTTGTATAAAGAACATAGGAATAAAGTAAGTCCAAAACAAATCTGCTGTGTCAGAGCCGAGTGGAGAATGAACATTGGAGGCTTAACATGAGTCTAATAAATCAAAATGCTAGATGGGCCTCAGAGGACTTCCTTCATTCACTTCATTGTTTTCTCTGCAGATACAGCATGGTTCAGCCAAGTGCAGGGTTGTCGTTCTTCTGATGTTCACAGTGTTTCAGAGTGTTCCTGAAGACTAAGCTCTTGCCTGTGTATTAACATAAACTGCCAACTTCATCATTCAGTGTTTGGTGCGCTGAGTACTTTTACATGCAGAGATCACAGGGTGTGTTGGCAGTTTTGGGTGAGTGGTATGTTATGTACTTATGTAGGTTATGGTAACCTACAGCAAAGGCTCAAATCTGTACCTTCTGGAAGGTACCATTTCCCAAAGCTGATGCTTGGCAACAGAAGATGCCCTCCTGACCCTCTGCAGCTTGGCAGAAAATGCTCTGTAGTGCCTGAGCTTCCTAAGTGTGTATCACAGGGTACTTGGGGCTGCTGGCACAGAGTAGCTTCTCTTTTTTAACCTTTTTAATCTCCTTTCCCTGTATGCTCAGTACCAGGTGAACAGAACAGTAAAATAGAGGGCAGAGTTACTTGGTAAGATGGATACCAGAAAGAAAAAGGTATATGTAGAACGGATTGAAAACTCTATTCTTGTTTAAGCAAATGGTGACCTATCCAGCTGTTAAGCTGCTGTTACCTGGAATTTCTAAGGAATGGCTCAGCTGTTGCACCTGGAGATTGAGTACTCACAGCAGTACTCTGGCATCAGTGTTAGCTTTGATTTCGTATTTAAACCTAAAATTGCTGCGAGTTTTCCATCACATCCTCCTTTGTTTTGCGCCCTGTCTGGGGCATGAAAGCTGTTGTGTTGTTTGTGGCACCCAGACTCTTTCTGCTGGCTGACTGGCCCATATTTGATAGGCATCATTATTGTAACATTCATTCTTACAACATACTTGGTGTATGTTGTAACTGTAATGTAACTTTTGGTGTAATGTGTATAGTTAACCCGATGTCTTCTGAGAGTATCTTTAGCTTTTTATAGAGACCACGTGATATACTATTAGCATGTTGATAAACTTTGTGATCTGATTATATATGGATTGTGCTTATAAATAAGTATAATTTCTCATCATTGCCCCTCAACCTACTTCATTTGGAGTTTTGCTTGAATTATTCAGTGAACTTAACCAGTAAAATGTGAACTTGAGTAATCAATATTGCACTTGCTTCTAGAAGGATGTCTGAACACATTTTTTCCATCAAATCAGATTAAGACAAGAAATACTACAGCTAAGTTCTAATATTACTTTGGCAGGTGTATACTTTGAATTTGTAAGACAAAGGCAGTGTTTTCAAGAATGCTTTTCTTGATGCTGGTTCTCTGAGCTTAACTCTCTGATCTCCCTGGAGGTCAAGGACATCTTTGTTTTCACATAGTCTTTGCTGTGGGATAACCAAGCCGTCTGCTGACAAGATCAGGCACTTTGAGGTCACTGGAACATGGGGAATGTTCTGGTATCAGGGAAGCTAGTTCTTCTGCAGCCTGTCCCGAATATATTGAGGGAGTATTTCAAGGAAATAATCAAGCAAAGATAAGGTGACTTCTAGAGCTTTGTGAAGATTGCTGTGCTGTATCTCTAGCCTCTATAGCAGACTGTAACACTAAACAGAGCTTGCCATGTTCAAAACTTGAATCATCTGTGATACAGGACATTCTTTAACAGGGAAATGTGCTTTTTCAGCAAGGAAAATACCACATCTCTCTATTTTTACTATTCCTTCTCTTCTGATACTTTTAATATTATTAATTACTAAATAAATGTAGTAGTTGATATCCTTGGATATTATGTACTTAGGCATGATTATCATTGCATTTTTCATCTTATTTCAGCCTGTTTGACTGCTGTGAGTTCAAAAGCCTCATCAAAACTTTACAGTGAGTTGTTTCACTTGAATATGGTGACTGTATGACTTGTCTTGATAAACACACTGCTTGGATCAGGAACTGCTAGGCTGGTATCACAGTATCACAGTATGTTAGAGATTGGAAGGGACCTCAAAAGATCATCTAGTCCAATCCCCCTGCTGGAGCAGGAACACCTAGATAAGGTTACACAGGAATGTGTCCAGACGGGTTTTGAATGTCTCCAGAGAAGGAGACTCCACAACCCCCCTGGGCAGCCTGTTCCAGTGTTCTGTCACCCTCACTGAGAAGAAGTTTCTTTTCAAGTTTAAGTGGAACCTCTTGTGTTCCAGTTTGTACCCATTACCCCTTGTCCTATCATTGTTTGCCACTGAGAAGAGCCTGGCTCCATCCTCATGACACTCCCCCTTTATATATTTATATACACTAATAAGGTCCCCCCGCAGTCTCCTCTTCTCCAAACTATAGAGACCCAGCTCCCTCAGCCTTTCCTCATAAGGGAGATGCTCCACTCCCTTAATCATCTTAGTTGCCCTGCGCTGGACTCCCTCCAGCAGGTCCCTGTCCTTCTTGAACTGAGGGGCCCAGAACTGGACACAATATTCCAGATGCGGTGGTTCAGTGAAAAGTCAGGTTATGCCAAATATTAACTAGAAGCAGTAAAATCTTAGGAAAGTGAAAGGTATCTGTGTGCTTAAACATTCCTTGGTTCTAGCAAAAACTGATTGAAGCTGTGATTCTGTATGTTAACATGAAGTTGCATACTACAGTGTCAGGGAGGAGTACTGTTTTACTTGTTCTTTCTTACACAGCACAAATGGCAGTGTGAAATTCCTTACTGTTGTAGTTAATGATACCTGATTTCTTTCTTATATGTAAATTAAGAAACAAAGACCTTTATTTACACAGCTTGAGTTGCTGTTATGTGTAGTATTACTTTTACATTTCTCCTAAGAATGCCAGGCAGTCCAAGAAAACCAAACCTCTGCTGCAATTAGCAAAGGCTGCTAATTATAAGGAAGACATTCTTTACTGTGAGGGTGGTGGGGCACTGCAACAGGCTGCCCAAAGAAGTGGTAAATGCTCTATCCCTGGCAGCATTTAAGGCCAGGTTGGACAGAGCCTTGGTTGACATGGTTTAGTGTGAGGGGTCTCTGCCCATGGCAGTGGGGTCGGAACTGAATGATCACAAGGACTGTTCCAACCCAAGGAAATTCTATGAAAAGGGGAGTGTTTTCCTAAATCACCCACTCTAAGTGAAAAGGTGAATGCTGGTTTTCTGCCAATTTACTGGTGCACTACAAATCTGTTACTGCAAAATTTTCCATAATAATTCAAACACTTTATAGTATGCTGTTAACTGGAACTTGTGGCTGTCAGCTTCAGTTACTGCTTCACCCCTGTAGAGTCAATTTATTTTAGCTGTCTGGTTAATCTTTGTGCTTTCAGGTCACTGGAGACCAAAGCACTGCAGTGTACAGGTTATTGAGAACTCTGTGAGGTTTCCAGTCTTTTAAGCTACTGCTTTTAAGTTGGAGAATATAATCAGTTTGAAGCGTTTTACTTTTCAATAGTATTGTAGTTAAGCTGGAAGTTGAAAGATTAAATGTAAGATTTCATTTGCAAACAGCTTGACAGATACTGCCATCTATGATTTGCTCTTGCATTTATATGGAGCCTGAGGCAGATGAGCCTATGGCAGCTGACACTTTGTGGCTTTGTGGAAAAGAGCTGAGTTTTGGTCTGTTGTTGGTGCTTGAGTTTATTTTAAACACTGGCTGGAAGCCTGTATCTGCAGCATTTCCTGCAGTGGACTTTCACAGGTCCCATTGTACAGGTTAACTTTTAACTACTTTCACAGAGCATTTGTTCTAGAAATGCGATGCCTGATGCTTATTACCCCAGTACCAGTAACATTTTAATTCTTCACATTCAAAGACAGTTACAAACTGCACATGAAATTGAGCATTTCTTTAACTGAATTGGTTCATTAGAGGAATTTCTTGCCATTTTTACAGCATTTCTGTTGTGCTGATGTGGCTCCCACTGACCTCTGCTTGAGATCCAACAGATCTGCAAAACTGAGCATTTGCAATTGGTCACTCAGATGATGAGTAGAAGTAGTGGGTGGATGTAAAAAGTGCTTTCAGTGGCTTGTCCCACACTTGCAGGTGAACAGTGTAGAGGAGGTTGAGAACTCAAGTTATAAATCAGCTAATCTCCAAACACTTGGAGAGTTTTCCTCAGTTACCTATCCTGATTTCTTTGGCTTGTAGAAAAGCAATTGAAACAGATGATGGCTGCGAAAGACACCTTTCATCTTGTTCAGCAGGTGAAATAAGTGTTAAGGACTGTAATGTCCTGGTTCAAACTTCTTTTGGGGAACAAGATCTGGTTTATGAAGGGAGCGTGGCCAGATTCTGATGAAGAGCCATGTGTTTGCTTATGTTTTATTTTTGTAGACATTATATTTCATATGTAAATATGTTGAAATGAGGTGGGCAGCTGTAATTTGGGTGTTTGGCTAATTTGTTTTGGGGAGATTGTCTTTAATGAGATTTTGTTTTGGGCTCTAGTAAAGCTCATTTTACAATCCTGATAAAATCAAATTTGCAATGCAGAAACTCCAGACTTAATGATGTTTTTGTGCAGGAGCTTCGCTTGCATCACTCATGCAAACTGCTCTGCAGAGCTGTACCCTTGACCTAAAGAAGTTACTAATGCTCATGTGTTAGTAGGCGGCCAGCCACCAAAGCAGGCTTGAACCACATCCTTGGTTAGAGGTTTTCACAAGTATTTGTCAGGAATATCGGTATTCAGACATGTCTTATACTGGCAAAGTCTTCAGAGGAGGTTTTGCCTGAGGTGCTTTTGATGCTTCTGAATACTCAGAACATTTTAGTTTAATGCTGCATTGTTCTTGTTTGTCTTTGCCTCTCTCAGGTCAGGATGCTGCCTGGACCACTCTGTAATGTCAGCATACCAGCAGGTGGAGCGTTGGTAACAGAACAGGCTGCCTAGTCCCTCCAGCATTTAGGAATTGCCATCTAAGTCCTGCTCAGCTGATTGCTGTAGAGGTGGGGTCTGCTGACTGTGTTTGGCATGGAAGTCTGAGGGAATTGCTCCATCTTAACATGCAGTGTTAACAAGAAATGCCAAAGGATAGCTTCAGACATGCAGTTGGTGTGAACTTTGCAGAGAGTGAAAGGCATCTTGGTGTTGCTCTGCTGGTTTATCCAAATACCAGTTTCCTGCAAGGCATGGAAGTATTGAAGCTGATCCAGAATAGTTATAAAGTTGATACTAGCTTTAAGGGAGCATGATTGTGCCAAATTCCTTGTCTTTGCTGGTTCTTTACTGCGTCTTTGAGATATGCAGCTTACTTACGTTACTGTTTCCCACTCACAGCATTGATACCAGAGGTCTTAAGTATTGCTATCTTTTTCTTGAGGGGTGGTTAAGCAATTCACCTGTATTAGTTTAGCACAACATAGCCACCAAAGCAACCAGTCCTGCCCTATACAACACTCTCTTCCTGAGTCCTGAGGATTGTAGTGCTATCCAGTGACTGAGATCAGCTACCTGCTGTAGGAAAAAAACTGATGTGTTTTCCTTTCCTTTTCTTTTCCAGGATTACTTTGTAGCTGATACACTGCTTGTCCAAATAACTGGCACTATGAACCATGGCATTATAAAATCCCTGTAACAATGGAGGAAGTTGGACTCCCTCAGCTGGAAGCCAGAGAGCACAGGACTGTACTTCTGCCTCAGCGCTCTTACCGTGTTCAATGTAAACTATCCTGAAAGTACACTCTCAGTCAGGCTCTGTAGCGTGAGTGTTCTCTTCATGTTGTTGGAATGGTTGTTGTGTAAGAGCTTCCCTCCTTAAGATAATTACAAAGCAACCCTAAATTGTGCTGAGTCATGTTCTTATTGCACAGTTGTTTTCTATTTGAGGTGTGACAAAGATCTCAGCTACACATAACTGTTGCATTCATAACAAAGATCTCAGCTACACATAACTGTTGCATTCATAACAAAGATCTCAGCTGCACATAACTGTTGCATACACATAACTGTTGTCAACTCTGTAGACATGCATAGAATTTAACTATTTAGGTTCTTTGCCTTAACATGCAGCTAATGAAAATTGCTTCAGATTAATTTTGGAGTAACTGGCTTATCCCCAGAATGCCTGTCACTATAGGCTGGATAGGGACATTCTTTGCTGTTGAACATGCCAATCAACTTCCTTTGGATGAAACCAAATTCAAAGCTATGCTTCTGGACTTGGCTAATGTTTTTTGTTTAAGGCTGTTTAGACCATAGGTAGGACCAGAGCAAGTCCTGAAGTGAGATCATGTGGAACATGTGTAGCTTGAATATTGTCTTCAGCACAAACTGTTTTGCTGATCTCTTCCTCTTGCAGTACAATACCTACTAATGTGGGTGTAGGGGTTTGCTGTTTGATTTTTTTATTTTAGATGCATACATTGGTTAATTAGCCAAAAGAAACACACCAGTTAATGCAGGGAAGAGAGTTCATTTTAGCTACAAGTCTTGTTGATCGGGTGCCTCTCAATCTTGTTTTGAAGCTTGGTGACAGTGTCAGATAAGCGAAGATTCACAGACCCAAAGAACCCAAAAAGCAGGATTATAGTGTCAGGTAATGACCTAGGTTTCCCCTTCACCAAGCTCTTTTGTCTGTTGCATTGAATAGTTGCTTCATCTCTGTGGCCCTAGGAGTGAGTTGTAGGAACCACCAGTCCTTCTCCTCCTAAATTACTTCTAAAGTATTTGTTTATTGTAATTGCTTTAATTCTGGTTATCCCTAAAGCTCAACATTTATAGTGCGCCTAAAGAAAAGTTTGGTCACACTGCCCATCTTCTGTATTTAGTTTATTCTGATTTGAAAAGCGAGATTTAATACTGGTAGGAAACAAAACTGAGCCTAGCTAAGGACACATAGCCATTTAATCTGTAGTGTGTAGTTTTAGTGATGTTTACAACACTTCAGAATTGTCTTCGGGGAAATATTCTGCCTTTTTCGACTCTGAGGGAGCTTCTGCAAGCAAATGAAGTGCCAATAGCTTTCACATTGCCTGTTCTTAAAGACACAGCATAAAATGACCCTCTTGAAGGGGTGTTTTTCCTGACAGAACAGTAGTCTGCACAGGTGCCCATAGGATGGCGTTTAGCAGCATATTTAACTTCAGTAGGCTTAAGTAGGAGAGTTCTGGTTTCACTGTAGGTGTTTGGGGTTGGTTGGGTTTTTTTTAAGTGTTTGGCAGCAGTTGATTAAAATAGTTTTAACATTAAATATTTGTGATTTCAGAACTTGCTGGAGCTGCCAGCACTGCAGTATATTGATAATACCTGGCTATTTATAGTAAAGTCTGCACTGATGTCATCTATGGATAATTCCTTTTCCAAAGACTTACTGACTTCATGTCTGAGTGTAATTCTGTAAACAAGGCTGTAGGTGCTGGAAGCGTATCACAGGAGTTATGAGATCATGGAGTTGCAGGGATAATGGTCAGAAGAGACTTCTGGAAGTCTCTGGTCCAGCCACTTGTTCAAAGCAGGGCTCTAAGTGGTGGGCTCAGACATGGCTTTGTCCTATGAAGCCATGAGAACCCCCAAGGACAGAGAATCCACTGCCTCTCTGGGAAGCCTCTTCTGGGCTTCACCAGCCTCCTGGTGACCAAGTTTGTCATTGTGTCCAACCTGCATTTGCTGTGCTGCCTTTTGTGGCCATTGCTTTGTCTTACCCTGTCAGCCAGTGCTGAGTTTGTCTTGACTGTCTGTAGAGGTCCCATCTTGTAGCTGTAGGCAGGTCTTAGATGGTCTGTAGCTGTCTCTTTGCCAGAGGAAGCAGGCGTGTCTCCCTTCATTTTTCCCTGTGAGTGATGCCCTTGGGGCCCTTGACCACTATGGTAGCCCAGGGCTGGACTCTCCTTGGTTCCTCAGCATCCTGTTGAAGTGAGGGTCCTCACATGAGCATTCAGCATCCCTTCCCTGCAGTCCTTCTGCAGTTTGCCTTCTGCAGTGAAATGTTGGCTCCTGTTTCAACTGCCTTCTGCCCCAGCACCCAGTCCCTTTGCAGCAGGGCTTTTACTCAGCTCTCACCAAGCCCATGCTGATGCATGGGGCTCTTCTGCCTTGGGTGCAGAGCTCTGTGCTTTCCCCTCTTGAACCCAGTGAGGTTTCTTTGGCCCCATCCTCAGGTTTGTCATGGTCTGTCTCTGTTGGTAGAACTGCTGCCATTCACAGTGTCAGCCTCGTCTTCTCTGCCCTCTGCACTTTACTGTCATCTGTTTGTTTCTGAGGCTGCTCTCTGTGTTGTCTTCCTGGCTGCTGCTGAGTGTGTTCAGAGCCCTGTGCTGGCCCCTGGAGTCCTAGACATGAGTCTAGTGGGGTTTGTGCTTGTCAGGAACCTTCTGTGAATGCCATGATGTTTTTTCTCGTTACTGTTAATTTCTGTGTAGAACACAGCAAAAGAAGACTAACATGGTAGTTGGTAAGTGCATTTGGTAGAGTCATAGAATGTTTGGGTTGGAAAGGACCTTAAGATCATCTAGTTCCAAGCCCCTGCCATGGGCAGGGACACCTCATACTAAACCATGTCGCCCAAGGATCTGTCCATCCTGGCCTTCCTTGAACGCTGCCAGGGATGGAGCATTCACCACTTCTTTGGGCAGCCTGTTCCAGTGCCTCACCACCCTCATAGTAAAGAACTTCTTCCTTACATCTAACCTGAACTTCCCCTGTTTCAGTTTGAACCCATCACCTATCACTACAGTCCCTAAAGAATAGTCCATCTCCAGAATCCCTGTAGGCCCCCTTCAGATACTGGAAGGCTGCTCTGAGGTCTCCACGCAGCCTCCAGCCAGGTGGTTGGTAAGCAAAACTTTTAACAGTCGCTGTGAAAATCAAAGATTATTTTCATGATTTAGAGAGAAAATTCCTCCTAACATCTCTTCTGTTCTCCCTCCAGAAACTTGAGTGGCTTCTCTTCTTATTGTAGTGCAGTAACTAAGCTCTAAATGTAACATTGCACAGGCATGCAGCATGACTCATATTTGTCAAGATTCACTCCTGGTGTACTTACAGACTAGGAAAGTCTATTTTAGTTCTTGTGTTGTGAGTTATTGATGGGGGGCGGCTCGATTCTAGAGGAGATGGTGTTTGAGAGAGAGGCTGTGGAAGTAGTAATTTTCTAAGTATACTTGTCAGATCCTGTGTAAGACTGACTAGAGAATACAGACTAATGCTTTCCAAATGAGCTGTTTTGCCAGCACATTATGTCTGTTCCCAATTACTGTCAGTAAATCCTGAAAAGAATTCAGTGAAATCTACATCTTAAGTAGAGATAATCATGTTGAGAGTAGTTGAAAGGTGGTTTGTATCATGTTTTTCTATATTGTATGCCTTTTGTTTTGGTTTTTGAGATCCTTGATGCTGCAGTGGGTGCCGTGGCTGCATGCTGTGCTTGTGTGGACTGTTCCTTTGTGGAAGCAGGCTGTGTGTGTGCACTTAAAAGAGTGGGTCTCTTGGGTATTCTTGCAGAACAAATAATTAACTTATTTTGCTTTGAACTTGAAGGACAAAGATGCAAAAACCAAATTAAAAAGTACAGAAACTTGTCAAGCCAAGTGCCACGCACTTATCTGGTGTTTGTTTGTTGCTTGCTGGGCTGAGCTTATTTTCTTTCAAGTAAAGAGCCAGGTTAGACTTGATACTGGTGTACAGCTCATGTCTCGGTCTGATATCCTTCAGGATTTAATTGCAGTGGAGGAGTTAAACTCACTTTATAGACCAGGGGAAACGCTGTACTTTCCCCAAAGGCTTCAGTAACAATCTCCAGACCCTGCCTACCAAAAGGAGGTGAGAGAATGCCAGGATTTGTCAGGTTTGCAACTATACCATTTGCAATGATTGGAATGCGTTCACACAGGACTACCCTTAAAATGGGAACGTTCGGCTTGTATTGCCTGAAGATCTCTTCGTGTCCTTAGCAGTTTCTGCAGCAATCCAGTAACATGGTGTAGACTGAACTGTTGGACTGCTGAGGGTAGCAGCCTACCCAGACCTGGCTTTGTTCAGTGAAGGGACTTTGAAGTATGAATCTCTCCTTGCAATACTCAACTTGTTTCCATCACAGTGTTACAGAGAACTATTGTTGGCAGCTGATATCACCAGAGAATTATAATTGCAGATGGGAGTGAAAAGTCATTAAGTGAAGGAGTGTGGTAAATGCGTCACTGATTTGAGTCTACCGCACCAGACTCAAGTGGTAGCCAGTCAAAACCCAAAAGAAAACACAGCCTGGCGTAACAAATGACATATTGGTGTGGCTTTTTTGGGTTTCATCTTATTAGTGAGGTTTTTCCATTCATGCTTGGCCATAGTTGAGGCAGCAGGCATGGAAGGCCTTAAATTGCTACTGGAAATAGTAAACACTGAATTATTTGCATTTGGGTTTGTTTCAATTTCTTGTCAAGTATTAGGGTTGTTTTTTACCCTCCTGCATTTGCCTTCCATTCTCTTTAAGAGATATCATAGAATCATAAGGTGGTTTTGGTTGGAAAGGACCTTAAGATCACCTACTTCCAACCCCCCTGCCATGGGCAGGGACACCTCACACTAGACCATGTCACTCGAGCCCTGTCCAACCTGGCCTTGAACACTGCCAGGGATGGAGCATTTACTGCTTCTCTGGGCAGCCTATTCCAGTGCCTCACCACCACCACAGTAAAGAACTTCTTCCTTACATCTAACCTGAACTTCCCCTGTTTCAGTTTGAACCCATCACCCCTTGTCCTGATCAGGTGAGTTACTGTATTTTCAGTCGTGTGAACTTTGTGTTTTTCAGATTGGAGGATCTCTGGAATCTTATACTTAAAGATGCCTTTAAGAAGATGGAGCTCATTTTCTACAGACAGCTTTGTCATCTTGGATCAGAGATTCAGGTTACCTTGAAAGAAGAAAGGGCAAACTATTGACCCAACTTAGGAACTGGAAGGCTCTTCAGAATAACAAGGAGACATGTAAAGGTAGCTGAAAAATATTTACAGTGACTTGTTTTAATAGCTTGTAATTGTCTCCAAAGGATATTTGATTATACAGATTCAGTAGGTTTAAGATACAACTCATTATTGCTGTGCACAGTATAGTTCTAATTTCATAATTTCAGCTATTTACCTTTCTCTTTTGGTCCTTCTTACAAAAAAGGGAATTTTTGCCTCATTCGTAATAAAATCTGCTTTCAATGTAGATCTTTATCTGGGGATAGTTTCTTGGAGATAGAATAAAACCACCATGAAGTGGTTTGGATTGGAAGGGACCTTAAAGGTCATCCCATTCCAACCCGCAGCCACGGGCAGGGACACCTTCTGCTAGAGCAGGTTGCTTCAAGCCCCGTCCAACCTGGCCTTGAACACTGCCAGGGATGGGGCAGCCACAGCTCCTCTGGGCACCCTGTGCCAGCGCCTCAGCACCCTCACAGGGAAGAATTTCTTCCTGATATCCAATCTAAATTTACCCTCTTTTTATTTTTAAAGCCATTCCCCCTTGCCCTGTCCCTACGTGCCCCTGTAAAAAGTCCCTCACCACATTCTTGTAGGCCGCCTTTAGGTATTGGAAGCTTCTCTAAGGTCTCCCCTAAGCCTTCTCCAGGGTGAATAAGCCCAGCTTTCTCAGCCTCTCTTCATAGGAGAGGTGCGTCAGCCACTGGAGCATCCTCGTGGCCTCCTCTGGACTTGTTCCAACAGTTCTGTGTCTTTCTTATGTTGAGGACACCAGAACTGCACACAGTGCTGCAAGTGGGATCTCATGAGAGCAGAGTAGAGGGGCAGGATCACTCCTTCAACCTGCTGGTCACACTCTGTGTCCTGGGATGTATCAAAAGGTTGGGTTTTGGGCTCAAGCAAACACTGAATTCAGCTCACGTTCAGTTTCTCATCAACCAACACCCCCAGGTCCTTCTCTGCAGGGCTGGTCTTGGAGTCAGTTTGTTGTAGTGGTCATGCTGGGGGTAGACAGAGGATGTCTTAAGATGAGGTGAGAAGAGAAAGAAGAAGCAGTTTGGCTGCTTGTGTCCTCACAGTCTTCCTTCCCCCTTCCTCCCCTGATTCCTCCTGTTTTGTTGAACTCTGCTCCATGTGCTTGTGTAAGGTGCAGTTAAAGTTGTATGTGACCAGTAAAATAATGCTTGAGGGAATACTGCAGTAAATCTCTGTGGCTTTGATTTGGAATGTTTGTGATGACATTAGGGTAACGCCTATTTTCAGTGCTTTTAAGCTTTACAGAAATGAGGGCAGTGACTTGAACAAAGGCAGGAGTATGCTGCCTGCTTATGTTGAAAAGGTAGTAAAATAGCTGAAGATGCTTCTTAATAAATACACAGCTTCAATTTTAATAGGCCTCTTATAGAAGTTGTATCCTTCAAGCATGTAGTTGTACAAAGTGATCTGTAATGGCTCTGCCTTTAAGACCACATTTGGAACTGAAAATTTCAACTCCTTTGACAGAAATGGAATCACTTTGTAAGATGCTTTGTATTTGTAGTTAAGTTTGATAAAGCAGAAAGATTTCCTTGTCGTGTACTGGCTATTTTGTGATGATTTACGTGTTAAAAGGAGGCTGTGGAGAGTTTGTTCTCTTTGGGCAGATGACATTGAAGTAACCTTCGTTATTCCTGAAGAAGTAAGTATTAAAGGAAAGCAGTATAAGAAATGGTTCATTGCAACTTACTGCTCAGCAGCCTAATTAGTCAAATACCATGTGCCTACTTCTGCATGAAATAGCCTATTTCTTCCCAATGTCAAATAGGAATTTTCAGGTTTGGAGCAGCCTGAAGAGGCCTTTGTTGCAAATGACCACTGGCATTTTAACTGTTTATTCGCAGAACTAATGAAGGTCAGCGTGGTATCCATAGTGACTGCATGCAGCTCCCTCCTTAATCTCTGTATGCTGCTATAATGACGAGTCACTTACTGCCAACAAGCTTTCATGTTCTGGGAGGAAACCTTTATCTCAAAGTGGGATGTGAATGGGTTTCTGTAACAGAAATCCTGAATAATGTCATTTTTCTCCGCTTTTAAACTCCTTGTCATAGATTCTTCTTTTATGAATTGCCTAAACAGACCTACCCCCTCACACACCTTTCCCTGGAACAAGCAACGTTAAATTGCATGTAACCTGGCAGTGGAAAACTCTTTACATGCAAAATTCTTGCCTTTCTGAAGGGATGAAGCCTGCTAAATGGGAATACATCAACTGCTTTCAGCTCTCTTAGTAAAAGGAAGACGTTGCACTATAAACCACAAAATGAAGGCATATAAGTATTATGTAAATGTGATCAAATCAGAGAATGGGGGAGACTCTTACAACAGCAGGAGCAGTGCAGGAGCTCTTTGAATTTTGGCTTTTGGATTACTTCTGTGCACAGCAGTGTGGAATTTGTGCAGTAACTTAGTGAAATGCACTTCATGAGTTACTTCGGTTTAAATTATTTCCCCTTTAAGTGTTATACGTTGTAAATATCAACTATTAATAATACCAAGGTTCTTCTAACTTGGAGGAAATAGCTTGTTGCAGAACAGGATGCAGTCTTGTGGGTGTTCTGACAGGGTCTTGTTGAAGATGGGGAAGTAAAATGGTTCCATCCTGATGTTGTTGTAGTTTTGCCTCCCACCCTGTCACTCTCGTTTAGTATATACTTGTATACTAATGTATACACCCAAAGAGAAGTGACTTTATTTCTTGGCTGTAAGAGAGCTTTAAACTGATGAGGTAGGATTCTGACACTGAAAGTAAATACCTTCAGAAATCTGGCAAATTTCTGTTCCCGATACGCACACATATATATATGATATATAAATAAATTATTATGCACATGGCTCGTTTTGCTTCTGTCTTTGACTTTGCATATAGCTATATTAAATAATGTCAATGATTCTGAAAGGATGGCTATTTGCAGAATTCAGGGGATGTTTAAAGTGGAAGTCCCCTTATTTCTGAGAGCTCCAGGAAGGAGGGTATTACAGGGGAGTGAAGTCAATGGATCAGTGAAAAAACTCACTATTATTTCTATGTTTTAATGTATAATGGAAATTCTTATTAATGAATAAATCTATATTATATATATATAATATATATAATAGAAATACAAACCTAAAGATATCTTAATATATGTTTAACATCTGAGAATTTGTATTCTAGGTGTTGCATTTAGAAACTTTGTTAACGTAATGAGACTCTAGAACTGTGTTACTGAATGTGAAAATAAGGTTTTCTTCAGCGTTGGCTGGACAGTGATTGTGGCTTAAATCTTCTCTGCCTTTCTCTCTCCTCCTCCAAAGGTGACGGCTGCTCTGCACTGTTGGATGGCTGCTGCGGTGTGTAGTAGCCTGGTGCTGTAAACATCCCCGACTGGAAGCTGTACCAGCTCTAGCTTTCAGTCAGATGTTTGCTGCACCTGGCTATTCCTGGGCAACGTCAGAAGGAAAAGCTGTCAGGAATACCTGTGTGCACAGATATATATCCAACACTGTTTCTACGGACACAGCTGAATTGCCTTCACATGAATCATGATTCTATGCATTAACCTGATTGTTATTAATAGTGTAGGTACGATTTGTTGAAACCTGGAGATACAAAGCTGCTGCCTGTGTGTCACTCGGAACAGTTCTTCACTGCACTATGATATGAGCTTCACTGGGACATAATGGGAAGTGGTGGTTCATTTCTTGTACTGTTATCCATAAACTTGCTTTATGAATTGTCTCTTAGCTTCTGTTACTTATGACTCATAGGAAAAACTCTTATGAATGCTGTCAGATACTCAAGCAGGCATTTTATCTGAGATGCCTTACGTTTTATTGTTAGGGTTTTTCCTGGAATTCCACATTCTGAGTCTCCTTATGACTGGGTGATGCTCATTGTTTGTGAGCTGGATGTAACCCAAGGCCAAAATGAAGGGTAAAATCTGACAACACAGGATATGTTTTTGCACTGACAGTACCTAGGGTAACCTCTGTTTTGCCATATGGTCATCTTGGCCTGTGCTGCGCCCCTCCATGTCACTCTGAAGGTTTACTTGTCGTGTAAATAACAGCTCTTGAAAGTATTTCTCCAGAATTAGCTCTTCAGTGATTCCAAACCAGCCTAAAGCAATAATGTCAAGGATACAAATACTTAGAAAAGTGAAAGATTTTCTCTTTGATTTATCAGAATTAGAATTCTGTGGAGTTCTTAGCCCTGGGAAAGCCAGACTAAGCAGCACGGGACAGGTAGTGCTCTTCAAGCAGGCAGTGAATGACCAGACCTGAACCCAGGACTGCCATACAGTGCAACAACCATAAGGGTTTTGCTTCTGTTTCCTGGGTGTCCTGTCTGGTGACATGTGTGGTGACAGAAGGTGGTGAACTTACTGATCTAATTCATTGCTAGTACCTATGCAGAGATTTGTCTTTAGAGCAGCTTGCAACTTAATACAGCCTCAGTTAAAATCATGTTTTAAATACGATCTGTTTGGTTTGATGACATGTAGATGTATTTATAAAAAGGGCTTTGAAGCAGAATCTACAGATCTTGATTTCTTTTACAAAAGAAATAAAAGTGCTGGTAGTTGTTTTCCAAGCTTTCCTTGCTGTAAATATTTATCATTCCGAGTTCTGTGTAGTACTTGGTCTCAGAAGAAAGGAAGCATTCTCTGTTAACGAACTTCTCTGATCAAAGGAAACATGTTATCTCATGAGGAATCTAGTAGCCATTTTGGTCAGTGCTGTCTTGGCCTTTCCATGTGCCAGATAACTCTGGTTTTATAAGCTTGGTTCACATACAATCTGTCAGTCCAGTCCTGTGGAATTTTACTACTGTGTACATTTAGGTCGTACTAGAACCTAATACATGTACTTAACCACCTGTCTGCACATGGAAACAAATGGAAGTGGCTTGTATGTACCTGCAGGAAATAAATAGATGTAAAAAACCAACACTGCCTTCTTGTTTGAGGGTTTTTTTTGCCAAGTATTTGAAATACAAGGATCTCTCTTTTTCTCTACATGAAAAAGAAGTACTGAACGTGTCTCACACATGGCTGTTGTTTGCAGCTGAAGAAGGTGGGTCTCTTAAAGCATTGCCCAAGTGCATGTTTGCGCCATGATTCCAGGTGAGCTCGCGTTTGGGATTGCTGGAGGGGACAGTGGGAATTCGGCACGCTAGTGCTGTTCTGGTGGGGAGGAGGAGCTGAAGCAGCAGTCACAGAACTGGGCAGTGCTAAGTGTAACAATCAGCTTGGGAATGGAAGAGGCAGATTTGACACATCACTGATGATCAACAAGTAAGTGCCTTGTCTTGTTAACCTGATGAAGCCTGTGATTGTTCCTTACATTAGAGTCCTGGATCGGTTTCTGATGTTGTTGCAATGCACTGATTTCAAAGCAGAGTTAAATTCCTAAAGGAAAACAGGGTTGGTGGTACAGAGGCCCAGGAATTGTGGGCACACAGGTAGTTACTAATTGGGTGGCTGTTGCGTGCTGTCTACACAGTACAACATACAGTTACCTTCTGGAACACAAGAGGTTCCACTTAAACTTGAGAAGAAGCTTCTTCTCAGTGAGGGTGACAGAACACTGGAACAGGCTGCCCAGGGAGGTTGTGGAGTCTCCTTCTCTGGAGACATTCAAAACCCGCCTGGACACATTCCTGTGTAACCTTATCTAGGTGTTCCTGCTCTGGCAGGGGGATTGGACTAGATGATCTTTTGAGGTCCCTTCCAATCTCTAACATGCTGTGATACTGTGTGTGATACTAGGGATCCTAGTCCCTCCATACTAGGAGGAGTACAGAAGTCCTCACTTGCTGAGCGAGTGCCATGTCTGTGAAGAGCAGGGTTTGGGGTCTGGAGTAGTTGCTTGTGGTTTTCCTCTGAGTGTTTTTTTTATGTCCTCTTGAAAGCAATGCATCAAAGTCCTCGGTGCCTTCCTCGTGGCCTCTGAAGCTCTGATCCCCCTCTGTGAACCCACAGCTGCATGCAGCAGAGATGGTTGAGCTCATGTTTTCTGCATACAAAGAACAACTGTTCAACATTCGGAGGCTTCCCCCCTCCTCTGTGATGAAGTAATCTGCATCTGTGGTTCCTGCTCCTCAGAAGTGCTGCACAGCACCTGTGCAGACAAGAGCTTTGTGAAGGCTGAGGCCATGTGAGTTCACTGAAGTGTTTTGTCCTGGATTCCTGAGATCTTGCTTGAGACTGAACATTCATTTAAATATACCTGAGCAATCTAAGGCAAGATGGTGAAGCTGAACAAACTTGTCTCTTCTTGTAATGACTTGTGTTTCTGAGTAGCTAAATCCATGTGGAGGAAACTTAGAATGAAATAATAGGGATACCTTGAAAATACTCTGGAGGAGGAGTGGGAATTAGTGTAAGAAAACACAACACAACCAAATGTAGCAACAAGAACTTTGGAATTCAGCATATGAAGGAAACCTGAAATGTTCTCCATCACTGAGATTTATTTCTGCGTATGCAGTTTGAGGTGGACATCTGAGGACTTGCCTGGTTTGTACCATTCCATTCATCTCCCAGATGCATTCTGGTCTGAGTTCCAGTTTTGATTTGGAGATTCCTGGAAGGTGTCTACTGAGAGCATCAAGGGGCTTGGCAGGGAAGTGCAGCAGAACGCTGCTCTCCATGGGCTCCTGTTTTCCTTCTTGTACCATGGCAGCGTTAGGGACTGTTCAGAGTCTTACTGAGTTCTGATATTCGAAAGATTAAAAGTACGTTCCAACTTCCTAGTGCTCATAAGGCTCAATGAGTGTTGCACGTGCCTTACAAGTTGGTGCAAACTGCAGCACTGTGTTGAGGTATGTCTGTGCAGATTCATTTTTGGATGTCTTGAAAGCCAGTGCTGTATTTATGTTGTTAATTAATGTCTTAATACTCAAATTATGACTTATATTGGCTGTATACAGATATACATGTTTATTGTGCAGCAGTCTTTAACTGATGAAATCTCTCTTTCTAATTGCAAATTGTGATAATATGTCTTAGCTTGGAAAGTAACTTCTGATACCCTGATGCCAGAGAAATAGTCCAAAAGCTTATACTGAATATTCAGTTCTCAATTGCAGCAGTGATTTATTGCTTGGTACCTACCTGCTCATTGTTAAAGAAGAAATAGATATATTGTGTAATGCTAAAATAACCCAGCAGCAACAAACCAACAGATCATTAAAGTTGCCCTTTATTATATCGAACAAACTGAGAAACATCTGGGAAAACAGGGATAGGAGAACAAGGAAAGAGATGAGCATAGAATCATAGAATAGTTAGGGTTGGAAAGGACCTTAAGATCGTCCAGTTCCAACGCCCCTGCCATAGGCAGGGACACCCCACACTAAACCATGTCACCCAAGGCTCTGTCCAGCCTGGCCTTGAACACCACCAGGGATGGAGCATTCACAACTTCCTTGGGCAGCCTGTACCCCCTTGGACTCAGGATGCAGCCTCCAGCCCTTGCACCCACCGAACACCACTGTGTGTGTGGGACAAGAGCTGTGCATGTGGGAGCTCTCCCGGGGTCTGTCTGTGGGAGGAAGCTTCCATGGGCTTTAATCAGGGCTTTGTCAGGGTGGGTGGACCTGACACATATTGTGCTGGAGATGTTTAAAGAGATTAAGTCCTAATCCCATGGCACCAGTGATGGCATAAACCAGTTCTAACCATCTTAGTCTTAGTTGATGTTTCTTAAGGGTTCTGTGTATGTGTTCTGTGTATGTGGTGAGTAAAGGCATAGTTAAAACCACTTAAAACTTACACAGCATTCTATAGTAGTTGAGTGTGAATAGGAAGGACTTCAGCTGATGCTGAAGTCTGTTCAGTCAGTTCAGGAACATGGACATTTGGGGTTTCTCCATGAGGGAAGAGCAGCCCCTGAAAGTGTCCTTGAAGGAGAGGAAAGCCCAACCCATGGACACTGCATGCGACGGAGGAAATGCGGTTTATGTCAGTCCGGATCACTGGCTGGCTGATAACATCTCTTTCTCAGCAGAGGAATAATTTCCTGTAAACAACATGGCTTTATCTCAAAAATCTGCCATTTTAATAAAGCGAAAAATGATCTTTCCAAACTTTACACAAACCTTATCGTTGTCTGACAGGAAAATGGGAGGTGGCAGGGATGAAAGATGTTTTGTGAACCAAACTGTGTATCTGAAGGTTATGGAAAACATGCTGAAAGAGTGTACATTAAGTACAGAGCTCAGTGCATATATTTAACACAGACATTTCCCCAAATATTAATAAATCAGCTGAATTGACTAACCAGTTAAACTGACTTTCTACTAATGTGGTAGGAAATGTGTTCTATTAATGATTTTAAGGTGTTTCACAATAAAAGTCTAAGGAATTTGTAAGTCAGCAATGTTTCCTTAACCTGGATTCCAATTTAGTAGTAAGAGTCAACAGGAATCGTAGAATCACAGAATGGTTTGGGTTGGAAAGGAACTTAAGATCATCCAGTTCCAGCCCTCCTGCCATGGGCAGGGACACCTCACCCTACACCATGTCACCTGAGGCTCTGTCCAACCTGGCCTTGAACACCGCCAGGGATGGAGCATTCACAACTTCCCTGGGCAACCCAGTCCAGTGCCTCACCACCCTCATAGTAAAGAACTTCCTCCTTATACCCAATCTAAACTTCTCCTGTTTAAGTTTGAACCTGTTACCCCTTGTCCTGTCACTACAGTCCCTAATGAAGAGTCCCTCCTCAGCATCCTTATAGGCCCCCTTTAGATACTGAAGGTGGGTTATGTTATAATATATAGGGGAGAATGTTATAGCTTCTGCTTCGTACCTGCAGAGGAGATGGAACGTGTACCCAGGAATCCCCCCTCTCTGCTCATGCCTGGCGAGGGCTCTTCTGGAGTGCTGTGCCTAGTTCTGGGCTCCCTGGTACAAGAGGGATGTGGAGGTCCTGGACAAAGCCCAGTGAAGGGGTGTGGGAATGATGAAGGGTCTGGAGCATCTCTCCTATGAGGAAAGGCTAAGGGAGCTGGGACTGTTCAGTCTGGAGAAGAAAAGGCTCAGTGGGGGTCTGATCAATGTGTATATATATATATATGTGAGGGTGGGGCTAGAATCTTCTCAGTAGTGCCAGGCAATAGGATGAGAGGCAACAGGCATGAAGTAAAACATGGGAAGTTCCACCTGAACATGATTAAGAACTTTACTGTAAGCATTGCAACAGGTTGCCCAGAGAGGCTGTGGAGTCTCCTTCCCTGGAGGTATTCAAGAGCCATCTGGACACAACCCTGAGCAATGTGCTCTGGGAGACTCTGCCTGAGCAGGGTCTGCCTGAACTGATGGACCCCGTTAGTTTCCTCCCTCAACCATTCCGTGATTCTGCAGTTTCCACTTTTGGTTAATATACCTGCTCCCTATTTCCAATAGTGTGAGAAATTCCTCTTTTCTGCAAGGGAGTTATGCTTAAGTGGGATTTATAATCATTAGTGTATTACATATGCAATCAAAGCTGTTGAAGCCAGTTTAAGCTGCAGGGAGAGCAGGACTGGACTTCTTGTTTTGTTTCAACTGCTTGGGGTGACATTAAAATGCAGAGACATCTTAAGTTTTGCTGCATTTTGCTGTATGAACTTTCTTTCCTGATCTCAATGCCTAAATACCCCAGTACACGCAATGTGAGCTGCTAGAGAGGCAGAGGCAGTATGATAAGAATATTTCCCGTTATTTCATAGAATCTTAGAATCACAGAACGGTTTGGGTTGGAAAGGACCTTAAGATCGTCCAGTCCCAACCCCCTGTCATGGGCAGGGATGACTTCCACTACACCATGTCACCCGAGGCTCTGTCCAGCCTGGCCTTGAACACTGCCAGGGATGGAGCATTTCACTTGTACCTTGTTCTTTATATTGAGCTTTGGGTCCAAAACTGGCTCCAGATTTATTTCATATGTCAGAAGACATTAAAGTGGTTTTAGCTAAAAGGAAACAAGATACTGATGTCCCCATGTGGAGTTGATCAGGAGCAGCTAGGGAGGGTTTTAGCTACTGGAATATACACTTTCAAATGCTACTGCTGCCGTTCATGTTCTGGCATTATTTGTTTACTTGAAATGAGCTGAAGTTTTCAAACTCTGCTTCGTATTCTGCTGCCTGGTATTGGATTTCTGGAAGCGTGGACTGGTCTTCATCTCTTATGGAGAACAGGAAAATTTCAGAGAGCATAAGAATCAACTTCTTGAGATTATGAGCAAAAAAGATATTAAAACTATGAAAAAGAATTGGGTGACAATATCCCATTTACAAATAATTTTCTAATTCTCAAGGATTATAATCAGGTGCTTAAGTAGTCTCAAAAATAGTATTTCCCAAAGTCAGCCTGCTACATGAAGGTCTTACCTTCTCCTACTTGAAGTATGTGGTGGTTTTATTTCTATCACAGGGATATAACAGAATATTAATCAAAAGGAAACATTCTGAGTATTGTTTTAGCACGCTTGGTTTTAGATACATGACACATACACTGCGACCCAGACCTGCTCAATGGACTGGTGAATAAGAGACAGCAGGAGAAGTTGCTCCTAGTTTATTCTTAGTGTTACAAGAACACTTTAACCTTTTGCAAGGATTTTAAGTGCTTTGTAAGAACGGTTTAAATTGCACCCTTGGTAACCTTAATTCCTAAGAAACATTTTTGCTAGTCAAACTTTTGTTGGCCGCTACAATAGAGTTGACAGGGAGAGAACAAGTAGTGGAATAAAACTTCGTTTCTTCAAGATATGTAAGAATCACTTCTGGCCATACTAGAAACTGATTTTTCTGAACCAAAAATGGAATGAGATTTTTTTTAAATGTATTAAATATAAGCAGAGTAAAAGTAAAAAAGAAACCAGTACCAGACTGGTAACCTCTGCTTGGCCATTTCTTTTAAACTAAGATACTTACAAATGATAACAATGCATAAACCTCCCCCTACCCCAAAAAAAGCTTCATGCCCAAACTGAAACTGCATGTTCATCTTCTAGTAAATCATGACATGACAACATACACAAGCAGCCCATCTGTAAAATGTCATCTATTCACTGCCACTGTCCTGAGCACAGCTGCTGTTTGGAATTGCTCCTCCTGAGCATCTGTCACCCTTAGAAACCTTCATTAAAACTCTCTTTTTGTGAATGAGGACACCCTCTGCAGACTCCACGGCCATGTTATAGCTCACCCATGGACTACTGATGGTGCTGCTTCCATCCAGGAGTACAGGGACAGGAGAATGCCTACAGCATTACATGTATTTTGTGAGAGATGACTTGAGATAGGTTGTGCAGGGATCTGTATGGGCTTGCAGATGGTAGAGAGAAAAGTTGAGTTTCTGCAGTTCCAAGCTGATTACTGGGGGAAGGAAGGATGGAAGTGTGTGTCAGAGGGGCTAAGAAGTGGGTGGGAGAGACAAAAGATAGGCCAGGAAGGGTGACAGACCTTCCCTGCCAGGCTGGTAGCTTCTAGGTAGACATCAGCCCTTTCTGGGGGGAAAGGGAGATAGGATGATATGTCAAGCCTTCCCCAGAGCCATAGATAGCAGGCTTCAGTCTGCCCTCATGGACAAAAGATCCCTCTCTGTGCTCCCCCAAAGACAGGGACAAGAAGCTTTCCTGGGACTCAGGGAGAGGACTGAAATGCTTATTTCTGTGTGAATGGGCATGTGGAGGTAGCAGGGCCACCTGCCCTGACCAAAGCCCACAAAACCTTCCCCCCACAGACAGATCCCAGAAGAGCTCCCATGTGCACAGCTCTTGTCCCATGCACACTGTGGTGTTTGGTGGGTGCAGGGGCAGGAAGTTGGGTCCTAAGCCCATAGGGGTACATGCTCACATCTGACCACAGCTCAGATCTCACCAGGGCAGCAATGGAGCCCCTTGGGTGCCATTTGGAGTTGCTCCTCCCTGGAGCAGAGAGGGCTGCAGTCGGGGGCTCTCCCCTTGGGTCAGGACATTGTCCAAGAGAACTCCTTGAGGTTGAGCCCTCCCTTATGGAGTGCGCATTTTGGATCATTGGCCATAAAGTTTAAAAGTCAGCAGCGTAGTGATGAACCTGTGTGACATCCCCAATGTGTAGTTAATGTTGATGGAGCTTTAATAGAGTTTGAACAATAAATTTCATTGAGCCTCAATTTATTGGTTCTGTGACAGGAGGTCTGCATTGTGCCAAGCTCTGACCTTTCACTGGCAGCTTCAGTACTGAAGCTCTTGTAGACATAGGAACTGCTAGTTATGTGAAGTGTCTGCTGGTTCTCAGATAGATTTCCTCCAGTGCATCCAGATATTGGGATATTGAAAAATCATAACTGCACTGAACTTCCCTGAATTTTTGTTTGAGTTACAGTATTTCTGCTAGAAAAATATCTTAAGTGAGGTCACACTAAACTAATGGCTTCCAATGCCTTGATCTCAGTGATAGCTCACAGCTATCAATGAGATCTGATGGTTGATGTTATAGCAGAATTGTAGTGCTCACTGGAAAGCATTTAATCAAAGCGTAGTTATGACTGAGGGCCAGATTCTGACTCCACTGAATTCCATTATACCCACTTGACTTCACTGATTTCTAATCTATCTTCTTCTGGCTTTCATTAACATGAACGAGATTATAAGCAGGCTTCAGTTATGGTTTGGAATATATCAGTTGATAATAAATATGAGCAAATGTAAGCAGTCAGGTAAAGCACATGAAGTGTACACAATACATAAGTGGGTTTAATCATAAACAAGTTTTGCTAAATTGACAGCTATGACAGGGATGACTGATTTATCAGCTCCCCTGTTACAAACATGAAAACTGAACTCCTGTATTCTTTTTAGATGTCTAAGTAACAGTGTCTGTTATAAAAAAACAAGCCCCCAAACCCTTGATGTGATGTACTAATGCGAGTAGACTGAGCAGATGGTTTTTAGGGCCTGCACTTCACATATTATGCAACTGTGTTGAGAAAGAGAAGTGAGGCAGAAAGAAACACAGCTAAACCTTCAAAGCCTCATTTATCACTCCTTGCTAAAATAACACAGAAAACGACCCAAAGAACACTCCAAAAATAGAGGAAATATTCAAGCGTATAAGCTACAAAACTTAGTTTCTTTTACCCTCCAACTTGAGCAGTTATTTCATTTGAGCCCTGGAGTTAGAAATTAAACACACTCAACACATTTTTATCAGGGAGGAGAGGGGATGAAAATCATTCCTGGACCTGGAAAACCCTGGTAGCATGGCTAAGAGAATGATCCCAGATAGAGCATGCAGCTGCTTCGTTTTGAGGTATTACACAGTGAAACCTGAAGATATTAGCTTAAACTGAAGAAGTAATAAAAAAGGGATATTCAACAGCTCATATCGATTAAGGAGTTTAACTGGAGCCTCTGTCAGTCCTTGTAGATGGAGTTTAGAGAAGTCTCTTATGCAGGCTTCACAATTCAGTGTTGTTACTGTTACATTTAGTAGTTGGAGTATTCAAAAGATGAGCAATGTTTGTGATTTTAGGAAAACTTATAAAACTATTAATTTTCCTTAAAACATTTTTGTGGTGTAATCTATCACCTGCAAAATTCAACTGTAAGCAAGAAGGAGGAAGGGGGTTTTAGTTAAAATACTCACAAACACTGTGCAATGCATGCATTTTCCTTCTTGTAAGGAGCAAAGAACAAAGAGGTGGCAATGGGACTTTTTGCCAGCCAAGCAATATTACCTTGAAAAAGGACTTTATTTGCAGCTTCTCTCTTTTTAAGTATTTTTTCCTGTCATCAATATTTACTGTGTCAAAGAGTGAATTATCAGGCTGTAATAATTGTGGAAGTTGCAATGTAACATGCAAAGACTAATGAGCAAATCAATGATATCGACATAACACAAGTTGGGTACCTTAACTCTTTTTACCTTGTTTCCTAAGTAGGCATTTGCTCCTTTACAGTGGTGTTTAGATGGTCACAGTAATCCTATCAGCCTCCTTTTGCAGTCAGTGGGAAAGTCTGTATGCTTCTGCAGGCTCTGCAGAGTTTAGCTGTATGTTAGCATACTTATCCACAGTCAGGAGAGGAAAGTAGAATTGTAGAACAACTCAAGTTGGAAGGGAACCATAGGGATCATCAAGTCCAACTCAAGGCCAGGTTGGACAGAGTCTTGGGTGACATTATCTAGTGTGTGGTGTCCCTGGCTATGGCACAGGGTTGGAACTGCATGACTTTTAAGGTCCCTTCCAACCCAAACCATTCTATGATTCTATAATTTAATGGCATGCTAATCTTGCAGAAAACTGATAAAGATTAAGAACAGCAGCCTGCCGAAGCCAAACATATGATGCGATGTCTAATCAAATCAAAATCATAGAAATCATATAGGAACAGTCAGATCTGTGTAGCCTGCAGTTTGGGTATATCATGTTTGTCAAATTCCTGCTGTACTGTTAATAAATCAAACCCAGCATGATTGGTGCTGTTTTCCCTCTCTGCTCCACCATCCTATAAATAGCTCACTGTTCAGTGAGAGCTGTGGCAACTTTCCCAGCAGGAATACTAGCACAAAGATGGCTGTCTCCTACACCTGTCTTTGTGCCTTTCTCATTAGCACTGCCTCTCAGTGGTACTGACAATAAGCTATTCATACTACGAATTTACTAGTTCTATTTGGGATGTACTTCCTCTGTCCCTGCACTATAATAAAGGTGAAAAGAATGAAATCAGGGTGCTGTTTGGATGTTGCCCTGTCTTTTTTATACATCCTCACAAATATAAATAACTTTCTATTTTATCAGTGCTACATTTTGAGCAATTTCGGGGAAAATTTGCTTTCTCACGTGTGTTCCTCTCTCAGTCCAGCTGTGTGGTGTTCATTTTGTATCAGAGTGAAGAAACAGAACATCACGTTTCATTTTAACTTTTGCTTATTTAACATAAGTTTTTGTCTCATGGGAGCCTCTTTAAGAAAGCCCCAATCAAAAACTCCTTAAAAGAAGAAGGAAAAGCACCGTTTAAATCTGCACAGTGTTCCAGCTGTGCTGCTGTCTCCAGAGAGTCTGACATCACGTAGCAAAGGAAAAACATGCTGCACAGTTGGAATAGGATTAAACAGCATGACCTGCAAGCAGGAATGTGATTAATACAGGGTATTTCTAAGTCTGGTGGTGATTATATTGCTACATTGAGAATGTGTTTATTAGAAGCATTTTCAGTATGTATTTTTCCTGAAGTTATTTATAATTGTTGCCTTTCTCTCAGGCCTGCAGGAGATAAGTTCTAAATGAACTGTGCAGTGTAATCAGTATCAACAGGCTCTACAATCCTGAGATGGCAAGAATTATGGCAAGCCTTATCCTAAGCTCTGGAAAAGTTTCTAAGTGTGCAGTTTGCACTGCCCCATTTTTATTAGCATTTTCATTATAAAGTTGTTACTGGAAGCATAAAGTTAATGTTCTGTAACAGGAAAACAGCAGCTGTGCAGTCCTAACTACAGAACCCCGGATGAAACATAGCAGATAAAAATAATAAGCACACAGAGTTACCCCAGATACTAGGGAAGAAAAAATTGGCATTTACACTAAAGCAATGACAACTTTTTTAAGCATAAAACTAGCGCAAAAGGACCTCCTATAATTTCTGAGCATTCACCTCCTTTGCATTTCAAAGCAGGAAATCAAGCTTGAGTTGATTTCCCTTTGAAATCAATGGGGAAATTAAGGTGAAAAATCTGTGCTGAAGAGCTTTCAAAGTTCCTGTTAAACCTGTGTCATGGTGGACTGGCTTTTGCCATGCAGATAATCAAAGTGATGGGATAAACAGCAGTATTATTCACTAGAAGGTGGAGGTAAATTAACTTTAAACACCTAATGTTGTTGTTTAATATTGTGCTTTGAGCTCCTCTTTGGAAGAACCCCATGTCTTTATTATTTTTTTTCCTTTTAACTTAGATTATATACCTTATGTACCCTAATTAGACATCTAAAATATATTGAGAATGTTCTCCTTCATGTCCCCTGCCAGAACTTATCTTAAAAGGACACCGTTGAATACCTCCACAGCTGTAAATATGGCTAGAATTTTCTGAGTGAAAAGGCAGTTTTGAAATCCCAGGAAGAACTAATGAATTGCTCAACAAACTTCAGCCTTTGCTCTCATTAAACAGTGGTGCTTTAGTTTTAAAAACAATGAAACATAATCTCTTTAAGCAATCCGGGAGGTTCCTCGATTGTGATTTAAGGATGCTGGGGATGGACTATTCATCAGGGACTGTAGTGACAGGACAAGGGGTAACGGGTTCAAACTTAAACAGGGGAAGTTTAGATTGGATATAAGGAAGAAATTCTTTACTCTGAGGGTGGTGAGGCACTGGAATGGGTTGCCCAGGGAGGTTGTGAGTGCTCCATCCTTGGCGGTGTTCAAGGCCAGGTTGGATGAGGCCTTGGGTGGCATGGTTTAGTGTGAGGTGTCCCTGCCCATGGCAGGGGGGTTGGAACTGGACGATCTTAAGGTCCTTTCCAACCCTGACTATTCTATGATTCTATCATTCTATGATTCTATGTGGTAATACATGTTCACCCAGATTTCTGGGTTAGAGCTGTGGCAGGGGGGTTGGAACTACATCATCTTTAAGGTCCCTTCGAACCTAAATCACTGTATGATTCTATGAGGAACTGACATCTCTCTTCATGGATTCCAACTCCAAAAGCAGGCTGAAGCCCTCTTCAATGCTTAACTGGATCTGTATGTGAACTTTGCATTCCCTAGCACTCTGTAGGGTTTTGCATTGTTGTCGTTGTGGTGGTGTTCTTATTCTATTATTATAATAATATGAGAGTCGGTTAAGGAGCAGCCAGCTGATGTTGGCTACACATGGAGGTAGAACAACAAACTACTTGGTGGATTGAGGAAAGGGAACTGGTGGATGCATTTGATGTACACTTGTGCATGAAGGAGCTTATCTGCAAGTGGCTGGACAGAAGTTGGGGTGAAAGAAAGGGCCTGGGAAGAGCCTTTGAGGAAAATAGTACAGATATTCATGCGAATGAAACTGGGAGCTAGAAGGCAGCAAGAGGTCAGACAAGGAGATACAAAGGAGAGACAGGGAATGCATAGGTGGAGTGGGCCTTGAATATAGTCAATGAGGAAACTGGGACAGGCAGATTAATAAACAGCCCAGGACCAGATTCCCTCTTGAGGCGAGGGCTGTCCTCTACTTTGAGCTGGCACTTCCACTTGATGCTACTGACCCCGTGAGCTGAATCAGCTGGGTGTGTGCTGCAGCAGCAATCATGCTGGTGATGAGTTACACGGTGGACATCATATTCCATGGTGGCACATGGTGGAATTTCTGGAAGAACTTGAGGGTATTTCTGTTGAAGCTGTGGAAATTGTGATTCAGAGTTGTACAAACGTTGCTTTAATATGGTTCTGTGACCAGGGCAGGCACCTCAGCAGCTTCTGCTCTTGTCCTTCTTGTCTGACCTCTAGCAGACAGATCTCCCAGAACATTTGGACTGGGTCAGATGCCAAAGCTCAGAGATTCCAGCTCTGATTTTTTTTTGGTAAAGACCCAGCCTTTATTAATATGGCCTTTTACACAGGCTTGTGACCATGCCAAGCATAACTATATGCAACAACTGTATGTAGAAAGTAACAAAGCACAAGTCCTGTTGATGATCAACCAATGCATTTTCTAACTGTGTGAGAGATTTGGGAGAAGCACTTTTCTTGGCAGGAGAATCTACACTAGTTGCTGTAGTAAGGCTCGGTGACTCAAGGACCAGAGCATGTTTCTACAGTGCCAAGGCAGGATGAATATTGCTCATGTCCTAAAAAGAGCACAATCCCTTCATTTCACAGGTGGTGGCAAATGCCTGAGCATGAATGTGCCTTCACCTTTACTGCTTATAGTAGAAAAAATGGTAGATGCAGTATTGAGCAGGGGTGGGAAGAGAGGCAAAAAGGGACACTAGGAGTCTAGAAGGTGAAGAGGGCAAGTCAAGGCAGCAAACCAAAGACAAGGACAGATTCCTAAACGCTGCTTCTTAGCAGCTCGGAATATCCACACATGACTCTGCTATGATGTGGCTCTGTCATTCAGGTCAGTGGAGACAAATGAAGTTGCTCTCGCTCTCATGAGACCTCACTTGGAGCATTGTGTGCAGTTCTGGTGTCCTCAACATAAAAAGGACATGGAACTGTTGGAACAAGTCTAGAGGAGGGCCACGAGGATGATCAGGGGACTGGAGCACCTCCCGTATGGAGACAGGCTGAGAAAGTTGGGGCTGTTCAGCCTGGAGAAGAGAAGGCTGCGTGGAGACCTCAGAGCAGCCTTCCAGTATCTGAAGGGGGCCTACAAGGATGCTGGGGAGGGACTCTTCATCAGGGACTGTAGTGATAGGACAAGGGGTAACGGGTTAAAACTTAAACAGGGGAAGTTTAGATTGGATATAAGGAAGAAGTTCTTTACTGTGAGGGTGGTGAGGCACTGGAATGGGTTGCCCAGGGAAGTTGTGAATGCTCCATCCTTGGTGGTGTTCAAGGCCGGGTTGGACAGAGGCTTGGGTGACATAGTTCAGTGTGAGGTGTCCCTGCCCATGGCAGGGGGGTTGGAACTGGATGATATTAACGTCCTTTCCAACTCAGCCCAATCTATGATTCTGTGGTTCTATAGTGGGGTGAACACTGGTAGATTCAGCTGTACAGCTGCTCAGTCAGTCTTTCTGCTGGGGCCTAAGGCTGAGGCTGGCTCTGGCCAAGCCTCCTCCTGCATCTGTAGCAACTAATGCAGCAAAACTCAACGTAAGACTGCTCAATGCTGCAAGCAGCAGCACAGAACATGACACCAGATAGGAGAGGTGACTGCTTTAACACACAAATGATTTCACTTCCTCGCACTTGCCCTTCCACATGCATAAGCACCAAGGATGTTTGTTCAGGTAGGCTGGGTGGAATTGTGGTGACACGGGGGACAAGGAACACAGGCAACTGAGTCCCCATCATCATGTCTCCTGACTGTTCCTTGACTGGCAAGCTTGGTGTTCGGGCATGTGTCTTTTGTGCCATTTAGGAGCTGACAGTAACTTTCAGCTCTTGTGTGTTCACCTCACTCCATGCCATGAGTCACTGACAACACTGCATAGCTCCTCTTATGCCTCCTCTGTCTGCCTTCTGCTTTCCTGACCTGGACATCTTGAGGAGCCATGTGTAGTCAGGCCACGGTGTCAATGAACAAATGCCCTTCTTCAGTTCCTTCTGTTCCCAATGCTTATGTTTCCATTCACAATGGTCTTAACACTTGTTAGAAATCTCTACACTCCCACCCTGCAAGCCTTAACTGCAGCTTCCCATGGGTCCCAGTGAGTTAAGTAACAGGACCCACCTTCCTTTGGCTGCAGGCCTATAGTTTGTTCTCTGTCTTCTATATCTGATCTTTACTGTGAGGGTGGTGAGGCTCTGGAACAGGTTGCCTAAAGAAGTGGTAAATGCCCCATCCCTGGCAGTGTTCAAGGCCAGGTGGGACAGAGCCTTGGGCGACACGGTCTGGTGTGAGGTGTCCCTGCCCATGGCAGGTGGTTGGAACTTGATCTCAAGGTCCTTTCCAACTCTAACCCTGATTCTATGATGATAGAGAGGGCTCAGGCCCAGAGCAGTGTGGAATGTGAACTGGGGCTCTGGAGGCCATATTTATGATATGAATTATCATATAGATATTTTTAGATTTAAAACTGTCTATGGGACTAATATATAGGTTTTGTGGCCTTCTGCCTCTGGCTGAATTTTACTGGTCACAATGAGATATAAGCACTAAGGTTTTTTATAAGCTATTTTGCAGCTATTCTGTATGCATTATTTCCTTTACAACAGGAAATTATTCAGGTTTATTAGTGTAATCAATACTGAAATAAATTCCCATTTTGACAATTTTTACTCTTCACACATAACTGAGTACATCTGCAGCATGACAAAAATAATATAACACTGTTAATGTTCAGGAAGGATAATGAGATTCCTACACAATAACAGACATTATGGGATTTAATACTAAATTCATTAATACTGAATACATTAAATATTTGTGATGATTTGAGTGATAAAACTGGTATTTGGTGGTTGTTAGTGGAGAAACAAAACAGAACAGGAGGCACAAGTGGCTCTTTCAGTGTTCCAGAGCCACCAGTTGTGCTGTGCCATGGAAGTACCTGTCTTCAAGCTCTTATTAAGAAAAGCTGAAGAAATTATTTATACCCAAATTCACAATATAAAAGCCGCATCAAAACAATGTGATTTACCACTGTTGACACACATTGATCTGCTGCTCTCCAAGGCAAACATTAAAACTTCTGAAAAATAAACTTATAAACTGAAAAATAAACTTAAATACGGTCTGAATCATGAGGCTAAACACTCATCCGAACTAGAAGCTTCCAGTCTTCATTTATGAATTTATTATGGTGCAAACTGTATTTTTTTCCCCCAGCTTGTCCAGTTATCTTGTAGTAAATACGACGCAGCAGGTTCATTAAGACACTTTTAACTTACTGGGGGTAAATTAAAACAACTTTGTTACCGAAAGGCTGTGTCAGTGTAAACAGTGCAAGTCCCATCCTCCCCATCCTCCTCTTCAGGGTCCGGGGTACGGCTGAGGCTGCTCCTGGCACGGTGAATTCAACTCAGCAGAGCGACCCTCGGGGGCACCGCAGCCTGATGGGTGACCGAGAGGACACCGCCCTTGTCTCCATGTGCCTACAGCGCCCATCCCGTGTATCCCCCAGGAACCACCTCAGCACACCCGGAAGCACGAACGCGCTTCTGACAGAAACGGCGCGCGCACGACGACGACGACGACGACGCCGCCGCCACCGCGCAGGCGCCGCAGCGCGCCCCGCCCTCACGCTCGCCGTACGCCGCCGCCGCGGAAGAAGGCGCCGTGTCGGAGGCGGCAGATTCGCCATAACCCGCCGCTCCCCCGGCCTGGCCCCCGCCGCCGCACCGAGTCACACAAGCCTTTATTCACCAAAGCGGGAGGCCCGCGGGACCCCGGCACACTGCCGCGGACAGCGAGCTTTGTTTTTACCCTTCCCCTTTCCGCGCCTCTCGGCTCTGGGCCAGCTCCCCCCCCGGCGCCGCCGCTTCCCCGCCGCGGTCATGGAGGCTGCTGCCGCAGGTGAGCGGGGCGGCTTGGGGCCCGCGGAGCGCGCACGGATCCTTCTGCGGCGCGGCCCCCGCTGACGGTGGGCACGGGGCGGAGGAAAGTAGTTCCGGCGGGCGTCTGTCGTCACGTTGCATCCGCACGAGAAGTAGTTCCCTCAGCGGCGGGCGGCTCTACTCGCGCAGCCCAGCCGTGTTCGTCGCTTCTTTATGGGGGGGACAACGGCTGCAGGGTTTCCCGGGGAGTGTGGAGCCGCCTTTACCCGTAGGGCCAAGCAGGGGGAAGCCGCATAGCGCGGGCCGTGGGATCCGTGTGCGTGTGGGGCTGCGGGGTGCAGGGGCTGGGAAGGCCCAGCTCGGGAGCCCCGTGGTGCCCCCGCTGCCTCTCCTGTTGAGGAGGAGTCGGGGAGCACCTGGAAAGGAGCAGCTGCCGGCTGTTGTTTGTATTGGAGTAAGGCACGCTTGGGTTAAAAACACTCGTGCTTTCCTTTAGCAGCTTGTGTAAATAGTTTTAGCTCGGTTCAGCTGCAGAAGGGAGATAGCGAGTTAAAGTCAGACGTTTCCATTGCATTGTTATCGCAGTCCTTTATCTGCCTTCTGTTGGCTTGACTCGCGCAGGGATTACTGTGTGAGTAGAACTACCTTGATAGCCACACTAATGCTGAGTACGTGCTCTCTGCGTTTCACAATCCCTACCTGTTCGTTGCAGTGCACGTTTGTGAAGCGCTGTTGCAATGATTCAACTCACCAATTACCCTGTATGTTCAAATGTGGCTTTTGGTCCTTGCTCCCTGAGATGACGTTTTAATATTTAGAATCCTAAGGTTTATTTCTGGCTGTCCTATCGAGTATTTGTAATTAGTTTACAACTTAAACAGGATTTTGTGCCAAAGCCAATCGCATTATCGGAATAACTTGTATGTGAAGAGAATGTCTAACAGGTGCTGTGTTATTTAAGTACTATTATAAAAGCATTCCAGGACTGTTTTATATTCTTTGATCTAACTTTAAATGAGAATTTAATTATCTTGCTACTATTGCTACTACTAAGCTTGTATTAATTCAGTTTATCTTAATGAAAAGTGTTCTGAGGGTCATTGAACCTGGCACTGTTGTGAGTATCCAGTATGTTTGGTCCTGCAACTTCTGACCTGTATTCAATTTCAAATGCATTTCTCTTATGTGTGCTTCCAAAGTCTGGTTTGAAGTGTTTCAGCCAGGGTATCATGGAATCATAGATTGGTCAGGGTTGGAAAGGACCTTAAGATCATCCAGTTCAAACCCCTTGCCATGGGCAGGGACACCTCACACTAAACCATGCCACCCAAGGCTCTGTCCAGCCTGGCCTTGAACACCGCCAGGGATGGGGCATTTGCCACTTCTTTGGGCAACCTGTTCCAGTGCCTCACCACCCTCACAGTAAAGAACTTCCTCCTTATATCGAACCTGAACTTTCCTTGTTCAAGTCTGAACCCATTACCCCTTGTATCCAGAAGTCGGTGGCTGATCACGCAGTTCGTACTTACTCTTTGTGCTGTTCCGAGTATTTTCAGCGTCTCTGGCAGTGCGGTTGATGGGACGATATTGTACAGGAGCGTATTTTAGTGGTAGCTTCAGCCATGGTGCATTTAGCCACATGGGGGCGATCTTAGAACATCAAAAGAGACAAAATCTAAGCACATCTATTACGGCTTTTTTCTTTTTAATGATGGAAAAGCTCCCTTGTTTATATGTGTGATAAACTGGTTATTCTAAACTGCTGCAAATGACTTAATTTTCTAGTTATTAGAGCGTAGCTTTTAATCCGGTTCTGAATTTTGTATATTCTAGCCAATATAAAGTTCATTGGCTTCTTTTGACGAACTTTACGTAACTTTTCCCAGTAGCATTTGTAAAGCTAAAAGGAAAACAATACATATGCTTTTATTTGCCTCAGTTAGTTAAGCTTCAGTAGTTCTAAAAGCAAGTTTCTTTTGACAAATCTAGTAGCAGACTAGTTAAATAAAATATGTTTGGTTGTAGTAAGAGCGTGAGGACACAAATCGGATAAGAGCCTTGTGCCCTTTTCTTGTTGGGGTGGCTGTTTGCTCGTGGTATGGGGTGAGTTCTGGTTTCTGGTCATATCTTAAGTCTGAATACAGTCAATGTAACCTGGATGCTCAGTCTTTCAGTAACTGGAATTAACATTCTAAAATTGGTTTACTAAAAAGCAGAACTCTAGCTTGTTACTAGTCTGTCTACCTCTGTATTGGAGATAATGATGTCTTTATGTCAAATACTTGGAGATTTTCAGAGGTACTGTGTGATGCTGGTGAAATATTGTAGTGTTTGAATGATGGAGTGACAGACCTACATTAAAGTGTACATTGTGTAATGCTTCTACTGCAACTTAAGGCTGTGTGGAGACCTCGTAGCAGCCTTCCAGTATCTAAAGGGGGCCCACAAGGATGCTGTGGATAGGGACTCTTCACCAGGGACTGTAGCGACAGGACAAGGGGAATGGGTTCAGACTTGAACAGGGGAAGTTCAGGTTAGATATAAGGAAGAAGTTCTTTATTGTGAGGGTGGTGAGGCACTGGAATGGGTTGCCCAAGGAAATTGTGAATGCTCCATCCCTGGCAGTGTTCAAGGCCAGGTCGAACAGAGCCTTGGGCAACATGGTCTAGTGTGAGGTGTCCCTGCCCATGGCAGGGGGTTGGAACTGGATGATCTTAAGGTCCTTTCCAACCCAAACTGTTGTGTGATTCTTGAAGTATCAATATCTGGATCTTTAATTTTGTGGCACGCCTGATGTGTGTCTCTAATGGTGCCTCCTGATGGGTGTCCAAATAGGCAAGTGTAAGAACAGTACAAGCCCTTCTGGGCTTGTGGAACCCCAAGCAGAGTCTGTCCACTTCCTAGTTCTTGATGGACTTTCCTCCCAAGAATTTTTAACATCAAGCAGACCTTTACCCAACTAACCTTTACCTGCAGAACTGTGTCCTTTTACATTCTCTGCTTTTTCCAGTGCAGCAGCAGGAAGAGATCAACTGAAAAAGCAAATGGTGGTTTCAGAGAGATAATCTGCTGTGGTCTCCATGACACATATGATTTCATAGTTCTTCATTTTAGGCTTTGCCTTTTCGACACTCCTAAGTTCAATCCTTTCCAAGCAGAAAAATGCTAATTTATATAGCTGTTTCTTGTATGGAATTGTGCTCTGGTTTTCATTGTCCTTATTGCTGGACCTTTTAAGGATTATTTTATTGGTAGTAATAGTAATTCAGTTTAGATTGGGTTGTTTTTTTCAAGATAAAGGAACAGTATCCAAAGATGTAAGCCCAGTATGGACTTCTCTCCTGGATTTTTCAGGCATTTGTATTACAGGACCGTTTGTTTTCTAGGACTGTCTATTGCAACTGTAAGGTCTGGGGTTTGAGTAGTGCAGTTCTTAACTTCATTTTGAGGCTCTTGTTAAAGTGTTTGCCAGAATTGTGAGATCTTTTGTAGGAAACCTCTCCAAACCCTTAGAAAGCACAGCAAATTGAGAAAGCCTCTTTTGCTATGCGTTCCTCTTCTTTGAAGGGTCTTTTCATACACAGATTACTTCTTACTACAGGGGCTGTTGGGCAGGACTGTTACTATTGAGGTGCTTTAAAAAAATGCCGCTTTGTATTTTCAAGCAGATAAAATTATCCATACTGACCTGCCTTACTATGGTTTTACATTAAATTTACAATCTGTATATGTATTCTTGTGTGACAAAACTCTATAAAGATGTTTTCTTCTACTAAAGTTTTCTTTCACTGCTATTTAGCTGTGTGATAGGGGTTTTTTTTCTTCCCACTTCTAAAACCTTTGATGATTAGCATCAGATCTGATGCTTTTAAATGCTGCTTTCAAGGACTTAACTCTTGGAACCTTTTTAGTCCTTTTTGTGGTTTGTTTTTGTTTTGTTAAAGACTCTTTTTATCTTTATATAGTTCACATTGTTTAAGTTAAACGCAAACATTTTGCTCTTTATCACTTTTAAAGCATTTTGAGTATTCCCTTAATCATGGTTACAAAGTAGCTCTCAAGTACTGCTGCCTTGAGTGGGGTCCTGTGTTTTCTTTAGATAAAGTTAAGAGCTGTTTCTCCTTACCTAGTTTCCTTGACTGCTTGCTGGGAGACTACTCATTAGTGGTGTCTAAACATTTAATCTTGGCATCCTGTCCTGACCTGACATTTAACCAATAAATGAAGCCTACAATAGATTGTTTTTATATGTCATTGTAACCTCTTTTATCCCCTTCAGTGAGTCACAGTCATTCTTACCCTCATGTAGTCCTAACACTGCATTTCTGTGCAATGTGAGTATTTCATTCTTCAGGGAGTCTGTTACTTGTTAAAACAGCCTGGTAATTAGATTTGACCCTAAGTTGCTTCTAACAGATAGCATTGCTTCATAAACAGTACTTTCTGTCCTCAACATTTTAAGGTGGTCATGTCCCACTGGCATCACAACAGTATTTTTCAGCAGCTTGTTTGAATGTATGTCTTGTCAGTAATCATAGAATCATAGAATGGTTTGGATCAGAAAGGACCTAATGATCATCCAGTTCCAACCCCCTGCCATGGACAGGGATGCTTCACATTAGACCATGGCACCCAAGGCTCTGTCCAGCCTGGCCTTGAACACTGCCAGGGATGGAGCATTTACCACTTCTTTGGGCAGGCTGTTTCAGTGCCTCACCACCTTGTCTACAGGATACCTTATCAGGCTTCTTGTGTTATCGTAGTAGTATGTACATTTGTCTTTTTACAAGCAACTGTAAGGAAATGGTAAACAGATTTTGTTCCTACTGTTCTTTGTTGTTTCCCTTAAAATTTTATTAACTTCTATGTCATCATTTGAAAACAGTCTTCATGATTTTACCACTTCAAGATGAATCACTTCAGTCTTTGTGGTCACCTGTCCTTCAGACTGTAATTTAAAAGTATTTTCATAATCTCTTAAATTTCGCTAAAGCGTGATGCTCCTCTCTATGTTGTTTTCAACTTGTACTGTTCCATTTGGTATGTACAGCACTATGCATTGGTTCTGCTCACAACAGCACCATTATGCATTCATGTCCCAAGTGCTTTTTCCCCCCACTTTTGTTCTCTCTGTCCTGGTATATTTGTACTGCTTAGATTTTTAAATGCACCTCATTTCTTAATCAGAAACATTCACAAACATCAGTGTAATTTAGTCTTACACAGCTCTCTGTAATGTCTGAGAGCCTCTATAGATGTAGTTTACCTGCTAAACTAAGCTTGTGGCTTTGTTAGAAGAAATACTTAGTGTGTATAATTAGGTTTTCTATAAAGTCATATTAAGCAATGTAGATCTTGGTACCATCTCTTAGTTTTTGCAGGAGTGCATCCTATAGCAACACTGCCATAACTTCCCTCCTTCCTGTGGCAATTAACTAAAGAGAATTAAATTATCCTGATTTTAGTCAGCAGGTAAAAGTGAGCACAGACATGGCCAGGTGCTCCTTTACTTTGGGTATATTCTGTGTTGGGGGGTTGGTCTGAGCAGTTACTTTATGCTGGTGAATTAAAAATAGTTGCTGTTTGGAGTGGTTCAAATTCAGATGAAGAAAGCCCTAAAATAGGTTTCTATTCTCTTGCCTGCTGCTTTTAGCACAGTTAGTTTTGAACAGGGATTGTTGTGATGCTGTTCTAATAATAGCACATAGTGGCATGTTTGATACACTTTTTCCTTAATGTTTACTGAAGAGAATGCTTTGAATTTGGAGATCTGCCATAATCCTGCATGTTAATTTCTGTATGAATCAAAATAGAGAAAACAGCAGGAGACAAGTATTGAGTTATTTAATTTTTTACTCTATCAAATGAAGAGAAATTAAATTACTTTATATTGACATCTTCATTAAAATAACTAAAATGCCATAAGGTCAAGGAAGAGGTTTGAGGAATAAATTCATGGCTAAATATAACCTCAAGTGGGTGTAATCAAAACTTGATTCATTTAAAGATCCTTTTTTGTAAGATAGAAAACTGCACCTGGCAGTTACTTCCATTTTACTGAAGTACTGAAGCAGCGCTCATTGCTTGAAGGTATTAAAACCATAGTCCTACATTGCACGGGATGGAAAAAATATTCCCTTGCTGTGCTTCCTGTGAAAATATTTATTTAAATCTGGACTAGTTTTTGCCATACAGTGGTTGAAAGTACATATGTCATAGAATCATAGAATGGTTTGGGTTGGAAAGGAACTTAAGATCATCTAGTTTCAACACCCCTGCCATGGGCAGGGACACTTCACCCTACACCATGTCACCTGAGGCTCTGTCCAACCTGGCCTTGAACACAGCCAGGGATGGAGCATTCACAACCTCCCTGGGCAACCCATTCCAGTGCCTCACCACCCTTACATAAAAGAACTTCCTCCTTATATCTAACCTAAACTTCTTCTATTTAAGTTTGATCCCATTACCCCTTGTCCTATCACTACAGTCTCTAATGAAGTGTCCCTCTCCGACATCCTTATAGGCCCCCTTCAGATACTGGAAGGCTGCTTGAGGTCTCCACGCAGCCTTCTGTTTTCTTCTCCAGGCTGAACAGCCCCAACTTTCTCAGCCTGTCTTCATACAGGAGGTGCTCCAGTCCCCTGATCATCCTCGTGGCCTCCTCTGGACTTGTTCCAACAGTTCCATGTCCTTTTTAAGTTGAAGACGCCAGAACTGCACACAATGCTCCAAGTGAGGTCTCATGAGAGCAGAGGGGCAGGATCACCTCCTTCAACCTGCTGGTCATGCTCCTTTTGATGCAGCCCAGGATATGGTTGGCTTTCTACGTGTAGGTGCACTTTTTGGCCTGTGAGTGCACAATGTCAATAATATCTTACCTGATTACTATAAATAGCATTAATTTCAGTGATTTTCTAAGATAAGTGCTTCTTTCTCCCCCTTTCTTTCCTCCCCAATCCAGCTTTAAAGCGAACAGCATAGGTAGTTTTTATACTTTGTGAAGGGGGCTGGAAATCAAGGGACATGCTTGCTAGTCTGCAACTTTCTTTTTGTTTTTAGTAATCCATTTGTTGATTTCCCTTTGCTGTGTTCGTGCTCAATGTAAAGAAAAAAAGATTGAGAAATATGCTGGGAACTTTGGAAAAATGAAAACAAAATAACTTCACATAGAGCTTAACTTTTCTCTTTTCCATGTAAGAAGAAAACTATTGGTGTTACATGTTTCAGTGTACCTTTAGCACAGTTTATATGGGCAAAGTGAAGATAATGGATTAACACAAAGTGTGCTTAGTGAAGGGAATGTTCCCATTTGGGTTTGGCTGTAATTCCTGTTGTTTGTTTACCTGCACACTTGATTACTGTGCCTTTCTTTCTCTGCATATTTAATTGCTGTCTAATTAATTGCTCTGTTGATTTCCTACATCATTAATTATTCATTAATTAATCATTGAGTCTCTGCATAGCTAATTAACTTCTTGCTTATTTGATTTTTACACTTAATTGACTATAATTCATTACTCTATTGCTGCACCACCTAATTAGCAACTGGTTAATCAATTACTGTTTGCTTACTTCTAATCTAGTTGTTTAGGCCTGTGATCAGCAGGGTTTATCCTCTGCTATCTGCCAGGTTGGACAAAGCCTTGGGCAACATGGTCTAGTAGTGGAAGATGTCGCTGCCATGGCAGGGTTATTGGAACTGAATGATGCTAAGGTCCTTTCTAACCCAAACCATTCTATGATTCTATGATCTGACCTCCTTTTCCAGCCATTCTTCCTGAAATAATTTCTTTACTCAGGTTTTGTTTCCATCTCTCCTCTGAGCAAAGCACATGGATCTTCTGCATATTCTCTTGATGCTCTCTGCACCTTCACTAATGTTATTCTCTGCCACCTGGTCTGTTCACCCCTGGTTTTGTTCCAGCTTTACTTCTTTTTGATGGGTTTGTGTAATCAGGCACTTTAAACAACCACAGAGACTTTTGGGAATTCTTGCAATATCTGAAGGGGTACCAGAGAGGGGACTCTTCATCAGGGACTGTAACAATAGGACAAGGTATAATGGGTTTAAACTTAAACAGGGGAAGTTCAGGTTAGATATAAGGAGGAAGTTCTTTACTGTGAGGGTGGTGAGGCACTGGAATGGGTTGCCCAAAGAAGTGGTGAATGCTCCATCCCTGGCAGTGTTCAAGACCAGGTTGGACAGCATCTTGGGTGACATGGTTTAGTGTGAGGTGTCCCTGCCCATGGCAGGGGGTTGGAACTGAATGATCTTAAAGTCCTTTCCAACCCTAACTATTCTATGATTCTGCTCATTTCCAAGTCTTCAAGTGGGAGGAGTGAGAAGGAAAGTGATGTGTGAGTGCTGATTATAGCTGTTCAAGGAGGAGACAGGAAACACAAAACATTGAGACTGAACTTTTTGAGAAAACAACCAGCAGATCAGGAAGCAGAAACAGTGGCAAATAAAACCTCAAACCAGAAGTGTCATCCAGATAATGGAATATCCATGTTCAGTGTTAGTTAAACCTTTAGGTAATGCTCATAGGTTTTATAGTGTGAATTTTAAATGTGCATTTACATTTAGAGAACAATTATCTACTGCATCAGAAACAGGCTTCATTCACTTTTCTTACTCTTATTAAATAAAAGAATAATGCTGTCTGGAGCTGAACTAGTTGAAAGGGACTTTTCCATTGTAAACATACTGCAATCAAAATAGAAATGTGTGTGCTCAAGACAGCAGAATGCCTGACAAGGAGCCCTGCCGAGCTCCTAAGAACATGTCGAGTGTATTATCCATTACAGAGCTGCCTGTGTGTGTAATATAGAGTGCTTCAAACAACAGGAACAGGTATTTGTGTTGTTTTGCAGATACATTTTCAAAGAGATGAAGGCATACCCTGCCTTTTGAAACAGTTGTATTATTTCAAAGATGAGGATGCTTTTGTTATAGGTGCTAAGGTTAGGTGTCTTGTTAGGTGCAAATAAATATAAGAGAGCCAGCTCTGCTTTTCTTAACATTCAGAACACCTTAAAGATGGATTTTTCTGAGTGGGATGAACTGTACAATTGTGTCATGGAAGGAGGGAAGCAATGTTGAATAGGAGTTGTGATATTTACTTGTGGCTGTTTTGAAAACAGATCCCAAAATACAGCTTTCCGATTCTCTCCCCCTCCAGCCTCATCCCCAAATTCACAAAACAGCACTTTAGTTTTCTACCTATCCGGCTAATCTGGGTTTGGTTTGTACCTCAAATAGCATTGGTTTTTCCAGTTTGATGTCCCTAATTTTCCTTAGGGACACTGAGGGAGAGGAGCAGTTGAAACCAATCTCTGGATGAGGAGGTTAGGTCTGTAGCTGAAGTGGGCTGTTAAAATTGGTTCCTGGCTATTGTTAGGTGTCATCAGACACTGAAAGGAGCCGCTGACTGTTGAAAAGTCAAATCATTAAAACAAATGACAGCAGTTTTAGGAAGCAAACAAAGTCTCTGAATTAACTATTTTTAGCTGGGTTTTTCTGAACTGTTGACTTTATATTAACCCCTCTTTATTGCTGCCTACTTTCTGTGGCTTTCAAGTCACACTCTAGAACCTGTGAATTAAAAGAAAAACCCAGCAAAACCCGTGAAGTTCTGGCTAAAAAGTTCTGTAAAGTTTCTGTTTAAAGCATTGACCAAGGAAAGTTTTCATGGAATTATTAATTTGCTGCTCTTTTGAAGATTTTTAGTTTTTTTTGGGTTTTCTTTGAATCAGTGGGAATTTTTCCTAGAACTGGTTTGTCACAGCAATAATTAATGTTAATATTGCTTCTGAGGCTAATATACAGGTATATCTTGAGAGCAAAACCTTTTTTCCCCTTCCTAAGTTTTCCTCTTATTTCTGCCCATTTTTCTCCATGTAGATGGGTCAAGATGAGGCCTGATATTGTTTTGCAAATATTGGGATAAAAGGAGAGAAAACTTTGTTTGTAGAACTCTTGAAGTGAATGCCCAGAGGAAGAAAGGAAGACTGTGATTGCATAGCTGTGACTGTGGTGTGATGCAACAGTTTGTGGTCTACAGCAATGCAGATGTTTTAAGCTTCCTTCCCACCCTTTCATTTGTGGCAGAGCCACATCTAAGGGTGATGATCTCTGAAACCACGCACTTAACATTTGTAACTCACAGTGTACGCTCATGGTAACATGCTAAGGCAAAAATGACACATCAAAACATACAGTTTTTATCATACATATTTATTTTCTAAAAAATGTTGTTATAGTGAACAAAAGTTTCCTTTTATGTTTTACAGCATTTTATTCCTTCTTTTGTTTCCAGTACTTACACAGGTAATCAGAGAAATTAGACTTGCTTATATGAAGTAAGTAGAAAGGTGAAGTACATGTGGGAAAGAACAGTGAGGCTTATGGACAGAAATAAGGGTTTGGAGCCCAACTGTGTTTCAGAGCTGCTTTGTAAACAAAAATGTGTTTTGCATTTATACTGATGTGATACACAATGAACCTGGACGAGGACTTGGTGTCTTACAGAATTTCAGCCTATATTTGAAAGAAGTATAAAGTGCAGCATTCTTTGTTTCAGCTCATTACTGTCTGTTAAGTGTGTTAACTGATAGTTACTGGGTTAGCTGAACCAAAACCTCAACAACTACTGGTAATATAGACAAGTGATTAACTGCTCATTTTAAACTTGCTTTTCAGGAATCAATTCCATCTTCATGTGTAAGCTTTGTAACTTATTTTCACCAAATCAATCTGAACTGCTGTCTCATGTCTCCGAGAAGCATACAGAAGAAGGGACCAATGTGGATGACATCATTATTCCTCTCCAACCACTAACAGTACCCACAAACATCAACAAAGATGGAGAAGGTAAGTTCATACATTGAGAAGAATGTAATTTTTAAAGTCATTTAGTTTTTTAATAAAACAACTGCCACCCTTATTTTCATTCAATGCAGAATAGGTCAGAGGACAGATGTGGATAAACTCAGCATGTGATAGGGAATAATGACATTGGGCCATGTCAGGTATAGCAAAGTCTGCATCCAACAGGTTTAATCTGAGCTGTGTAATAGCAATAGAAAGCTACCAGGCCACCATGGATCGGGACATGTCTTGAGGCTTAGGAATGGTGGTGTGCTTTTTAAGTTATCTAACTTGTTTGTTGTGATTCAAATAATATTAATACTTCTATTCCAAAAAAGAAGTGGCATGATTTGTAATTTATAACTGTGCTTTGATATTGGCACTGGTAAGTAAAGCAATCTGGTAGTCAAAGGTCGAATTAGTTACACAGAACAATTTTACTCTGCAATGGAAGAAGCTACATTCATTCCACTTTTAACTGATTATAATTGCAATCCCTTGTAATATTAGAAATAGTCTGAAAGTGAATCAAAATTCATAATTATATCTTCTTTTAGGCCCTTACTGAGCAATGGATTTATCTTGCTGGCAAACCTCTTCCTTAACAAAACTACTACGATATTCCAGTCATTGTTTTCTGGATTTTAAAAGCTATGTGGTCATGAATAAAACCCACTCTAATATCATACTTAATAGATTTTTTTTTTTTATCATTAAGCATGTGATGCTTCTTAATTTATTTACCAGCATTCATTCAGCAGTTATATTAACTTCCTTAACATAAGAAGCTATTTCTAATAATAGTCATATAGTATTCAACTATAGCTGCTATTTCTTCAGATGGTTGGTGAGGAAAAACTGCACCGAATTACTATTTTACGCAATGCCTAAAATTAATAGCGCATCAGAAGATGATGAATAAATATCAGATGTATGTCAAGTTTCAAAATACCATTCCAATTTTATTTCAGTTGTACAGAATGAATTTCCTGGGCATGCAGAATGCATCTTCCTTTCTGAAATCTTTGTTTCCTGTTATCCCTTCACTAAACTGTATTTCTGAGTACAGCGAGACTAGTACTTTGTGTAGCTTATTCTCACTTCTTTTAGTAAAAAGCCTCTTCTCTAAAGGTCTATCTGCATTTGTGTCTGCACTTTCTGTATGATAAGTTGTTAAGCATGCATTGTACATTTATGAGAATAGTATGTAATTCCCATTATGATATGAAGCAGCAGAAATTAGACATGTGCAGCTGTTAAGAACTTTGCAAATCTAGTTATGTAAAATACAACATTCATCTGTTACGTTGCACATTCATAAATTACCTTTTCCATTATTCTTGGTGGATACTTTTCAGCACCTTATATGATCATATGGTGCCACCTTTTTCAGATTACGTAGCCCAGCTCTGTGCCATCTGCTGTCAGTAAGACTGTCAAGGTAAATCACTTTCAGATAGTTTTCAACTTGTATTCTAGAAATACATTTAATATCTCTTCTTTCCCATCACACAGATTGCTCAGAGAAGAGGGTAGTTTGTTCTAAAGTCCTGTTCAATTATTTCCTGTGTTCTGTTTAGAGAAACAGGGAATTTGGAGAGTTCTTCCAAGGCATTTTTTCCCTCCTGTTATGGAATCTGCAATGATAAAACTTCTAAAATGTATATTATAAATTTTTTCTCAGTGGACCCTTTTTGTGGTAATTCAGTCATGTCTCTAAAAGTAGAAGTGATTGATAAATGGCAGTCTTAGAAACTCCCTTTTAGTACTCGTTGACTGATAGGTGAACATCTTACCATTTGAAAGCACAGTTTCTCTTCCAAGTGTTGGTAAACACTGTAGCTCCTCCAGAACTGGTATAAACGAGTGAACACTGAGTTGTTAATGGAGCTCTTTGTTCTGCCCGAGTAATAAATTGATGATTTTATAAGTCCTGTGAACAAGTAGGATGTTAGGCAAGTAATATGTGGTTATTACTCTAATGTTGTTTTATTGGCAGAGCTCCCTGCTGAATTTTGTTTAGTCACGCCACTTTCCCATAGTTAGGTCATGATCTATTCAGATCGTTTGTTCTAGCTTTTTTGATAAGGTGGTGTTTGCATTTTGCTATCAAGTAGAACCAAGGGTATTAGGCAGATGTTGCTGTCATACAAATTATGCATCGGTCGTATTGGGTTCAGCACTGGAGTGTGACATCTTTGTTTCGGAAATGACAGACATTTACTTGTCAACAGCAATCACTCATACTCCACTTGTGCTTAGGGTTTTCTTTCATAACTTCTCACTGTGATCTCCATCTTCTTCAAAGTGCTGGTCAGAACTCTGCTTTTTTTTTTTTGCTTAGTCTGATTGGTAATGATTTGAGGGACAGCATTAGAGACCCTAGCATCAGCTGTTCATAATATTATTCCTTCATGGATCATTAATTGTTTCAGGCTATATCTGCACTATGGGATGCATGCTTTATTGATTATGAAACCTTGAAGACAGTTACAGTCTGGGTATCATAGAAATCACCTCTCTTGGCTGATAATTGACAAAACTACTTGCACTGGAGTGCAGTAGCACAGAAATGCAAAACACTGCGATGGAGGATTGCAAAACATACGAAAGGGTTGGTTTTTTTCCTGTTCGTAATGAGGCTTTTGGTGTTATCAGAAGGCTAGATTTAAATTAGACATTAGGAAGAAATTCTTTACTGTGAGGGTGGTGAGACAGTAGCACAGTTTGCCCAGAGAAGCTGTGACTACCCCATCCCTGCTAGTGTTCAAGGCCAGGTTGGACAGGGCTTGGAGCCACCTGGTGTAATGGAAGGTGTCCCTGCTCATGGCAGGGGGTTGGAAATGGATGAGCTTTAAGGTCCCTTCCAATCCAAACCATTTATGATTCTGTGATTCGGTATTTAAGCAGGCAGGTTCTCAGTCACTCCTGTGACAAGACAGAATGCTTTCTTTTTCACTTGATATTAATTACATGATTAACTCAAAGCTGTGCTCCCTGTATGTGGGTATTTCTTTGCCTCATATATGTGAAGGAAATTTTGAACAGATTTTGAATAAGATGCTGCCACCACCTCCTGTTCTATCGCATCATCTTCACTTAAGATTCTTGAGGTCATTCATTTTTCCATATGCTCTAACTCAACCAATTTAGTAAGGTCTTTTGGCACATATACTTGAAAATTATTTGGGGTTTGTATTTTATTTAATATTCTCTCATGATTTTTCAGACTTTTACATTGTCGGTCTCCATTTATCAGGCAGAAGGTAGGCTATTGGCTTGATGAATACTCAATAAAAACCCTATATAGTTCTTAATCTTTATTCTTGATATATACTGGTGAAGGTTTCTGATATAGGAGGAGAAGAAATGTAAGTTTATTGTAGGAGGCACAATTTCTGTGTGGCATAGACCAGTCTTTCTTAGCTTGAATAATCACAAGATACTTTCAAGCTTTTAGAACTGCAACAGTTGCTTGATTACTGGGCATTTCTCTCGTGTAACCCGGAAGACATATTTCATACTTATCGCATCTGCACTGTGAAAAGCAACAACAAAAAAGCCCACCCCCAAATCCAAACAAGGAAGCCCTCAAACCAACAGTAAAAGCATGAAATTCTGAGGAGAATAACTTTATTTTCTATTTTTGCACAAATCTCAACATTTGCAACTATTTTGGTGTAAAAGAACAGCTTTAAGGGACTTCTTTGCTGTGACTGCTTTAAGGTGAAACATGCCAAAAATTTAAGTTTGCTTTTTTTTTCCTGAGCATTACAGAGTTCTTGACAAGATTTTTGTATGTTGCCTGTCTCTGATATTCTAAAGGTGATGGCTGACAGGAACTTCACACCTCCCGTGTTTCACTCAGCACATATAATGCACATTATGCTCCGGGGTTTTTTGGCAATTACAATGATATCAAGCTCTTTTTCATTCTCAAAGCTGGAAGTCACTGCACATAACTGAAAGTTCTTTAACTGGGATCTTGGTCACCCTGGGATCCAGAGACAGTCCAGGCCTTATGTGATCTGAACCGCATTCTGAAGGTATTTTCTCTGTTTCTTCACTATAGAAGGCAAATATTAACTAATTTGAGAGCTCAACTGTCTAACAAGAGATAAAAAGAATGCTAAAATCCTGGAGGAAGCCTGACTGTCCTGTTTCTCCATACAACATCAGGCAAGCTCTTTTCACAGAATTGTAGAATCATTTAGGTTGGAAAGACCTTTAAGGTCATTGAGTCCAACTGTTTACCCTGCACTGCCAAGTCTACCACTAAACCATGTCCTTCAATGCACAGTAATTTTCCTTCTAAAGGCAGTAGATGTAATACTTCACCAGATGTCTGCTAAGACTTTAGAAAACCCATTTAAATGCTATTAGGCTTTGCTGTTTGAACAGACAGTTTCTTGCAGAAGAGGAAGGTTAAAGTAAATAACCAAATCCTGTACAATAACAATCAGTTAATTCTTCAAGAAACACAGTGTAAGGAAATAAAAACACAAGCAAGCAACCTCAATGATTAACAAGAAAGAGACTGATAGAGACTGATTCTTGTCATTGTATCAAACTATTCAATAGAAGTAACTTAGAAATCTCCTAAGATAACTTGATCGCTATCTGGAAATTTCCCGCTTTCCCTCTGACTATCTGCTTTTGTTGACTAAAAGTTTCCTTGGGATCTAGTTGGTTTGGTCAGTGAAGTCAACAATTACACCTGTGAGTGGATGATAGCAAGGCGGTTTTTGAGGTAACTACAGCAGTGATGAGAGAAATCATCATCAGGAAGTAGCGTGAAGTATTTTATGTTGCCATGAGTTTCTGTGTTCACTACATCTCATTGATGTTACCAGTACTTCCTCTACAGAAATATGGAAATCATAGAATCAGCTAGGTTGGAAAAGACCTTTAAGATCATCAAGTCCAACCATTACCCCAGGACTGCCAAGACCACCGCGAAACCATGTCACTGAGGGAAAAATGGGAAATTATGTTGTATTTATTAAGAATTTTTAATGACTTCAGATTTAATAACTTGAAATACTCACTAAGGAAACATTTTTTTCGATGACTTTTGGAATTTATTTGTTGCCAAAAAATTTTTATGCCAATTTTTGACTAAGATGTGTTAATAAAGAACCATGCAAAATATTGTTCAGTTTTCTTGTAAAAGAACAATGAGCTTTTGTTTTTCAAACAAAGGTATACATTGACATGTATTTTCTATGAATACATGTCAATACTTGAGCCATTTCTTTGAGAGTGCTTTAAATTGAAAGGGCTTTTTGTTGAGTGTCAGAACAGAGCAGATCGATTTTGTAGAATATGCATGCTGATACAGTTATAGAACAACCTAAAAGAGTGCCTGCAGTGTAATTCCTGTAAAACTGACACTTTGATATCTGCCAATCTCAGTAACTCAAATTTGCAGTTTTGCAGCTAGCAGAAATACCAACAAATAGCACTGTTTTCAGATAAGTTTGTGTGAAGCTAAACTTTCTTTAAGCTTTAAGGATAGAGGCTGTCAAACTTAATGTACTATTCCTGTTTTTCACAGATCAGATTGATATTGGCTGATTAGCCACGGAATTTAATTGTAGTTTCTTTTTAAATCTCTTTTTCTAGAGCTTCTTGTAGCGAAGAGGAAAAGAGGCAGACCAAAAGGCTCTACTAAGAAGTTTTGTGTGGATGAAGATGTGGCAGAAAATAACCCTGTTCCAAGTGAAGAGACTCTGCCTGGGACAGAAGAAGGAACAGAACTGTCTGAAGTCTCACCAGGCAGCTTAGAATGTAGGAAATGCAATCGGAAGTTCTCCAACACACGTCAGCTGAGGAAGCATATCTGCATTATTGGTTTAAGTGAAGGAGAGGAAGAAGGAGATGGAGGTAAGAACATATCCAACAAAAATGTCTGAAGCATGTTGTGAAACTCTGTTTCCATCTTGTGACCTGATTGGTAATGACTTGTAATCCTCAGTGTTAATTTCAAATGGAATGGAATTGTCAGTTTCTTTGAGCACAAAAAGCACATTGAAGCAAAACTGAGAGTAAAGCCAGACAAGGCAGACATGTTTATTGTACTAATGATTGTCTTAAACTCCCTGAAGTGCTGCTTCCACATCAGCAACTGTTCTGTCTCTCACAAAGAGGATTACAGTTTTGCAATGAGAAGTAGTAAGGACCACATCGCTAAGTAACACACATAGGTGAGGAAGGATGATCCCAGAGAGGTTCTTCTGTCTTGTGACCTGGGAAGCCTGACATGTCTTCACTGTGCCTGCTCCCAGCCAGAAAGTGGAGCTGCTTCAGCCTTCACCACTGGGATGGGATGGGTTTGGGGCGTTTGGCTGTATCTGGGTTGAATCAGTTCCCCAGCAGCTGCCTCTTAGCTTGCTTGTTTTGAGGCATAGACAACAAGTAATCATTTTAACTGCCATCCCTCTCCCACACTGCACCATGAGCTGAATCTCTGGCAGATATAAGAGAGGACGTTTGATGGCTGGGGAATGTGATTTGGGTGGAAGACAGATTACAGTAGTGGATAGATCCTCGGAGTGAACCATTCATTCCTGCTGAATTAGAGCCTGCACCATTCTTAAAGACAGCACTTTTGGCCTTAGTTTAAAATGGTTTTGCCATCAGATGGATTCTGATTTAAGTGATTTTTTTTTTTTTTTTTTTTTCCCCCTGCAAATATCATGTCAATCTCTGCAGCAGAAGCAATTGCATGTGTTCATTTTGTATGGCCAGTTTCCTTTTTGGTTTTTTTCCCCATACTATTCCCTTGCTACTATGAAATACCAGCATCTTTTAGGGGATAAAAAAATAGTAGTTTGAATGAAGCGTAGTTTAAAAATATGCCAGTTAAGGATGTGTAGCTGTGCCTGCTAGATGACCTACATCCAGTTACGAATGCAGAGAGCAGTACCTTCAGTTAATGGCACAAATAGAATCATGGGACAGTTCTAGTTCGACAGGACTCTGAAAGCCGTGATTAATTCAGAGCTGACAGTAGCTTTACTCGTCAACACTGACATGACCGTTCCTTAAATGTGTTACAAGACACAGGCACAGTGTTGTATTCTTGAAGAAGCAGGAGCAGGCATTTAAAATGCCTGTTGCTAGATAGGGGAGGCCAGTTTATTCATCTGCTGAATTGAAGTGCCAACTGACTTCTTGGCAAGAGAGATGCAAAGTGAAGCAGTTTGTCTAAATAAATCTGTTTAGGACCAAGCAAAGACTCTTCTTGCTTTGGGAGACTTGGCATAGCTATTCTAAGTTGCAGATACTCTATTTTCTCATAAATCATCTTAAAAATAAGTTATTATATTCCTTTATAATACGGCAGGAATTGTTGTGCTATAGAGGGTGGGTTGTTCTAGTTACAAGAGGCACACTTATTTCGATGCTCTAATCCACAGTGCTAACTCTTAAGTAGTTTTTTTCCTGTAAGACAGCTAAGTTACTGATGAGATGGTCCCATATTACAGAAAGGCAGTTTGAGCCCTTGTGGTCAAAGTTGTAACTCTTGGTTTTTCATTAAAACATGCTTTTGTCTCTCCCTATTAACCATTTCATAAAGCACACTTTATAGTTCAGTGGGTTTTAGTGCAGAGAGAGTTCAGGAAGAAGGCAGCTATCACTGAGGGTGAAGATGCTGGTTTTTTTTTCTCATCTGGTGATTTCATAGAGGGCTTTTGTTGGTTGTTCAGGTTGCACACACTATGAAATAGTTACGTCTGTAGTAAAAAGTGCTGGTAACACGTGCAGCCACAGCTCCATATCAACAGATTGTTTCTGGGAGATGCTTGTTGCTCTCAGGGGAAGAATGGAGACACTGCCATCAACATGCATTAGATTAGTGAATAAAATCTAATGTTTAAGTATCAGAACTGGACTTGACCATTCTATAGAATAGAATCATAGAATGAATGGGGTTGGAAGGGACCTTAAAGGTTATCTCGTCTTATCTCATGAGACCTCACTTGAAGTATTGTGTACAGTTCTGGTGTCCTCAACATAAAAAGGACATGGAACTTCTGGAACAAGTCCAGAGGAGGGCCATGAGGATGATCAGGGGACTGGAGCACCTCCTGTATGGAGACAGGCTGAGAAAGTTGGGGCTGTTCATCCTGGAGAAGGCTGCATGGAGACCTCATAGCAGCCTTCCAGTATCTGAAGGGGGCCTACAAGGATGCTGGGGATGGACTCTTCATCAGGGACTGTAGTGACAGGACAAGGGGTAACGGGTTCAAACTGAAACAGGGGAAGTTTAGATTGGATGTAAGGAAGAAATTTTTTACTGTGAGGGTGGTGAGGCACTGGAATGGGTTGCCCAAAGAAGTGGTGAATGCTCCATCCTTGGCAGCGTTCAAGGCCAGGTTGGACAGCGCCTTGGGCAACATGGTCTAGTCTGAGGTGTCCCTGCCTATGGCAGGGGGGTTGGAACTGGATGATCTTAAGGTCCTTTCCAACCCTAACTATTCTATGATTCTATCTAGTTCCACCCCTATATAGTGAGGAAACAATCAGGGGGTTTTTTCCATATAAAAAAATTTTGAGGATGTTTATTCACAAACATATTCAACACTAGTTGAAGATGTATGATCAGCAAATTGGTTGTATTTTATCACTTGCCTGGTTTTGATCAATGTCTATGTGGGCTTTTCTGTGTTAAGGGACTTCGCATGACACTCAGTACCTTCCTCTCATCTTTGCAGATACTGAGTGTAGTATTCCTGTTAGTTGCTGAATGTTCTCAGCTCATACTGAGAAGATGGAAGTTGAGATTCAGTTCTTTCTTTGAAGTACTCACCAGGTTTGGGTTTCTTAAGTATTTTCACATGACCATCATCTTAATATTTAGCACTTGGCACCTGCGCACAAGATTTCTGTGCATATGGAATAGCAACACTTCTGTAAAGAAATAGGTATATTGCAATTTTGTATGTTATTTTAAATAGCGTTTTTGGAGTTGTGTTTTGAAAGCAGGGAATCAATCAAATCTATTTATTGTAACATGTTTTTTTCCACAGCATTTACCTTAGGTTGAACTGAAGGAATTAGCAAACTGATCTGCTTGATAGAGGCACATTAGGAAAGAAAACCAGCATGAAACATTTGTTAGCTTATTACTGTGGTAGTAGTTATGCATCAGTGTGGATCACTGACAGAATCAAGTCTGGGGTTTGTCCTTTTCTTTCTTTTCTGTTTTTAGTAGAATTCCAATATTCAAAAGTTAATAGAGTTACAAGTTAACATGAAAAGCATGAAAAGGCAATAAAATGGTTTTGTCGTTTGTTTTCAACCACTTTATTTTCTCATTAAACTGACCCTTACTTTTTAATGGTTAGAAAGAGATTTAAGAGTAGAGGGCTTGGGTTCTATTCATATGCCTACTAGGAATTTAATATGTGATCCCAAGCCAAATGGAGAATATTCTGTTGTCCTCATCACAGCTTTCCTTTCAATCTATAGTAGTGGATTTCTTTTATCTAAAACATACAAAAAGTGACTTTCAGTCTTGTCCACAGGTATATCAAATCTTCTCCCCCTTCCTCCCCCCATACTATCACTAGCTCCCACTGTCCACTAAACCAAAGCAGAGTAATTAGCCTGATTAATCTTTGTATTTGTTGTTTAACAGTATGTGATGCAGCCTTAGGGAAACACAATTTAATAAGCAGCTTTATGTTCTCTTTATATTCTGATTCTTGATGAGACTTATTTCTTCTATTGATGGCCTGGTCCTGCTGTGAAATTCATTTTATTGTTGATGATAAGCTAACAGAGGCTGTTTCATGAAGGACATGTGGAAAACTGTATTTGTTTCCTCTCACCCCTGTTCATCACACCAAAAGAAAGTGCTGCACAAGCAGTGCCTTTATATGTCTTTATATTCATATCTAAATACGTCTTTATATTCAAATATCCCTTTGAAGTGTTGCAGAGAAGTGTCAGGTTAGAATTACGTGGTTTCAACATCAATAATTTACAATATTATTAAGGAGTTAAATGGGGACATAATGAGACTCTTTATAAAGCAGCAATATTTTCCAAAATCTTAGAAATTTACAGAGAAAAAGATAGTTGAGAAGAGGCATCTATCAAAGAAGTTATCTAATAAAATTGAGGAAACTATTAGCACTGAAGAGCAGGGGCCTCTCAAGGGAGAGCATAGTTTTCTATAACCTAGAAACTGGAAGCTGGGGTAAAAACCTCAACTCCATAGAAAGTTGGTTGGCTGAGTGTGTTTGAATGTTTGTGGTTGTTGCTCATTGTAGGTATTGTAAATATGAATTTCAGATTTGCAGGTTAGCATCAAGTTACTGTGAGTTGTCGGTGTACACAGTTCTGCCTATGACTGACCTACACACCTTGTTTCCTTCTGGTTTTGTATCTAGCACATTTCACAGAATCACAGAATCACAGAATCACAGAATCACAGAATCACAGAATCACAGAATCAATCGTTAGGGTTGGAAAGGACCTTAAGTTCATCTAGTTCCAACCCCCCTGCCATGGGCAGGGACACCTCACACTAAACCATGTCACCCAAGGCCTCATCCAACCTGGCCTTGAACACCGCCAGGGATGGAGCATTCACAGCCTCCCTGGGCAACCCATTCCAGTGCCTCACCACCCTCACAGTAGAGAATTTCTTCCTTATATCCAATCTAAACTTCCCCTGTTTAAGTTTGAACCCGTTACCCCTTCTCCTGTCACTACAGTCCCCTAATGAAGAGTCCCTCCCCAGCATCCCTATAGCCCCCCTTCAGATACTGGAAGGCTGCTCTGAGGTCTCCACGCAGCCTTCTCTTCTCCAGGCTGAACAGCCCCAACTTTCTCAGCCTGTCTTCATATGGGAGGTGCTCCAGTCCCCTGATCATCCTCGTGGCCCTCCTCTGGACTTGTTCCAGCAGTTGCATGTCCTTTTTATGTTGAGGACACACAGAAATGCACTACTTCATCTAATATAAAGAAATTTTGTTGATATAAACTTTCAGCCCTCTGTATTTGTTCTTTATACAAATTCTTTATGTATAAACATTTGCTTTAAGGAAGAATTAGCTTCAAGAAACAACTTATGATTATTCATTACTGATTATTCTTATTTCAGATGAGTGTTTTAAATACAACTGTTGCATTGCTTTCTAGTTAGTAGGTCCAAATGTTATCCCATTTAAGAAGCTGAAGACATTCATGCCCCATCCCTGGCAGTGTTCAAGCCCAGGCTGGACGGGGCTTTGAGCAACGTGGTTTAGTGGAAGGTGTCCCTGCCCGTGGCAGGGGGTTGAAACTGGATGGTCTTTATGGTCCCTTCCAACCCGAACCATTCTGTGATCCTATGATTTTGAATAGCAACAGGAATTATGTAACTCTTTGTTTTGAAAGCTTGCACTTCTACATGTCAGGAGTTGGGTTGAACAAAGAATTGCTTTGAACCGTAATTATTGCAACGATGCTGAAAAAGAAAAGTATGTTTCTGGCTATTGATTCACAGTAATAGTGGGGAGAAAAAAGCATAATCAAAAGAGGCTGTTGGGTGACTTTCCATTAACTAAGATAGGTAATGAATCCAGTACTAGGACAAATAATTCTAAAGTCATCAGGACAATTACATGTAGGAAGGGGAAAAATAATTTGTTCATTAATGGTGAAATCATAAGAAATTCTTCACAGTTTGTAGAATTTTTACAAAAACCCACAGTAACAACAAAATAATTTAGAAACACAAATGTTTCTGAGAGTCCAGTTTTACAGTTCTGGGTTGTTTGTCTTTATTTTGCCTATTTTCTCTGTTTGCATAAGTATCACATTAGTTTTCTTAAATTGAGGTGAAAGAAGTTCCCCTTTAGGAACTCATGCAGCACCTCTTGTTTTGGTAACTTGTATTTCTTTCTACAGGGGCATTAACTTTCTCCTAATTCTTTCTTGTAGTGTAAGTGACTGTGTTACCTGCATTCCTTTTGTGCATAGTCACATTCTTTCTGATGTTTGCTCTTCAGGTAATGATTCTGACGTTGACCTTGACAGGAAGGAAGACGAGCGAGAGAAAACTCCAAAGAGGCCCAGAGCTCAGAAAACAGAGAAAACTCCATCAACTAAGGAGACTGAGCAGGTTTCAGGAGCTAAAAATCCTATTATAAGTGTGGTTTTGACAGCCCATGAAGCTATTCCAGGTAATCAGAATTAAGTTGTATAATCAAATGTAGTTTTGTCTGTGCTGGCACTGTATAAAATTAGTCATTGGTCTAAGACTGAACTGCTCAGGATGATTATTATGTGAAAGATATTTAGTGTTATTTGATTACCTTGATGCAGAATCTCTGCATCTGACAGCTACAGCATTTTAGAACTACCATCACGTTTCTTCCCAGGACCATCATTTGTCATACCTGTGTGTACTTATCTGTATTAACATCACCTACATTTAGTCTGTGAATAGTTTTAAAGAAGAAAATGAATGAATAGTGACCAAAGAACAGGAAAGTATTTTTCTTTTGTAATATCTTTGATACAGCTCCTGACTTGTGTGTGTATATTTATGCTAAATATAAATTTGTTTATGAAAATACAGTATATATCTACAGTTTACTATTTGTAATGTTAATACTTATGCATAAAAATAGTTTGGCAGAAAGTAGGTGTATATATTTGAAAATCAAGTAAAGTTCCTATATAATGATTGAAGGATTCTTCATCCATAAATTCCTATAGTGCCTTTTCATCAAAGAATTCAGGAATAATTTCAAACTGTTTATTTTAGCACTAGACATGTGTTTGCCACTTTTATATAAACCATTCACTCACCTGACTGACAGGATCCCTTTTAAGAACTTCTGTGCATTGTTTTCAGCTTTGTAGCTTTATTGTTCTCCTTTTTTGTTATTACCAACATTCCTAAGTACGTGTTTTGCTTACAGCTGTCAAAACAACTAAAATGTGTTATTTATTATATGCATGGAAACATCCATCTTTGTGTCCAGTCCTGTAAAATCCTTTTGAGGATGTCAGATAAGCATTCTGTCAATTAGAAACATAGAGAAGGCTTCAAGACTTAGTTGTATTTTATCCACAGTATAGAGGAGGTATTCAGACTATTTGTCTTCCTTCTTAAGTGAAAGATGCTTTTGGAAGTGTTACATTAACAGTTTGCTGTAATTCTGCTATACACTATTTAGGTTTGGGACACTACAACATGCGTTCACTAGATTTATGACTAAATTGGGCTTTTAAAAGTCCCTTCTAACACAATAGTTAGTTTGTAGCTTCCCAAAAGATTGATTTTATTTTTTCCCCATGTTCTTTTTCTGTAACGTGTACTTGGAAGGCATATGAAAGGTAATAGATATACAGCTTTAGAAATGTGAAAGCTTGCATTAACTCTCAGAATAAACACAGTTTGAATAAAACTGGTAGGGTTTTTTTCTGTGCAGGTGTTGAAAAACCATGACAGGCTTCAGAGGTGGGCCAGTGCAAACAACATGCACTTCTACAAGGCCATTGCAAGGTCCTGCACCTGGGTTGGGCAAATCCCAAACACAAATAAGGGCTGAGCTGAGGACTTGGGGGTATTGGTTGATGGGAAGTTCAACATGACCATGAAGATGGTCCAAGGGCTGGAGCACCTCTTCTATGAAGACAGACTGAGAGTTTTGGTGATGTTCAGCCTGGAGACAAAAAGGCTCCAAGGAGACCCTGTTGCAGCCTTCCAGTAGCTAAAGGGGTCTGCAAGAGAGCTGGAGAAGGAATTTTTGCGTAGACATGTAGGGATACAACAAGGGGTAATGGCTTGAAACTGAAAGAGGGAAGAGTTAGATTAGATAGGAGGAAAAATTCTTCGCTGTGGGGATGGTGAGACACTGGCACAGGTTGTCCAGAGAAGCTGCGGTCTTTAAAGTGTTATAGAAATCACATACAACAACAACTGATATGTTCGAAGTGGAATCTCTTCTGAATCAAACTAATGGAGCATTAATAACTAATTGGTTTTAGAAGCTTTGGCAATATTACAGAATTTAAACATAGGAAATAAAATACATTTAAAAAACCACAGAAGACAATGTTTGACAGAGTTTACTTGCTGGTTATTAAACATAGACTATGAACAAAAGTATCTGCCATTCAAAATATTTTTAGATGCGCATATAATTGTAGTTACTCACTTTCGTTCCCAATTGCAGTGCTTATGAAAAGCTGTGCTACAGTTAATCTGACACCAGCCGTGCATGCTCATGAAGACAGTGTTCCGTCTGCTCAAGGTCTCTAGGTCCCTCCAAATACAGAATCACAGAATGGTTTGAATTGGAAGGGACATTAAAGCTCATCAAGTTCCAACCCCCCTGCCATGGCAGGGACACCTTCCACTAGAGCAGGTTGCTCCAAGGTCGATCCAACCTGGCCTTGAACACTGCCAGGGATGGGGCAGCCACAGCTTTTCTCTGGGCACCCTGTGCCTGCGCCTCAGCACCCTCACAGGGAAGAATTTTTTTCTTTATGTCTAATCTAAACCTACCCTCCTTCAGCGTAAGCCATTATCCCTTGTTCTGTCACTACATGCATTGTAAAAGGTCCCTCTCCAGCTTTCCTGTAGCACCCCTTTAGGTATTGGAAAGCTGCTTGAAGGTCTCCCTAGAGCCTTCTCCAGGCTGAACATCCCCAGCTCTGTCAGCCTTTCTTGTTAGGAGAGGTGCTCCAGCCCTCTGATCATTTTTGTGGTCTCCTCTGGACTTGCTTGAAGCAGGCACACATTCCTCTTGTGTTGAGGGCCTCAGAACTGTGTACAGTACTTCAAGTAGGGTCTTACAAGAGCAGAGCAGAGGGGCAGGATCACTTCCCTCGACCTGCTGGTCACGCTCCTTTTGATGCAGCCCAGGATGCGGTTGGCTTTCTGGGCTGCGAGCGCACACTGAAGCCGGCTCATGTTCATTTTCTCATCGACCAACACCCCCAAGTCCTTCCCCTCAGGGCTGCTCTCAATTCCCTCTCTGCCCAACCTGTAGCTGTGACTGCGGTTGCCCCGACTCAGGTGTAAGACTTTGTACTTGGCCCTGTTGAAGTTCACGAGGTTGGCATTGGCCCATCTCTCCAGCCTGTCCACGTCTCTCTGGATGTCATTCCTTCCCTCTAGCACGTTGACCACCCCACACAGCTTGGTGTCAATATCAAACTTGCTGAGGGTACCTCAATCCAGCTGTCCATGTCACTGGCAAAGTTCTTGAGCAGTGCCAGTCTTAAATACTGACCCCTGAGGAAAGCAACTTGTGACTGATCTCCACTTAGACATTGAGATATATAAAATACACATATCTACAAAAATAGCACAAAATATTTAAATTATTTAAATTCTTCATTCTAATTATTTTTTAATTTCTAAAGGAGTTAAATTTTTTTCTTCTACAAATTCCTACTACAGCACTGTGCAGGTTTTTCTCTCTCTGATTTCCACTGAAGAACCTGTGAAGAAGCTGTATTCTCCTGCTACTGTACCCTGTGCTGTAACTTATGAACACTTGGTTCCTTTTCCCGTTGAGATTTTTGGGAAGCAGAGAAGAAGTGGAAGAATATAATTTTGTTTATTACTTTGGGAATGACTTGGTTTAACTGATGACAGTTGTTTCTATTAAACTGATCAGTCTTCTGTGTTTAAGCTGACTTTTCTGTACCTCACACTATGATGGTTGTAGGTTTATGACACGTGTGAATGGACTTAACATCACACTCATGCCAAGGGAGCTTTCCTGCTTGTCTCTTACTTCCCAGTTTCTTGCACTGGCACTTGTGGTAAACTGCTTCAGAAAGCTGGTAAAATAAATACACACGTATTTTCACTGCCAGTTTTACAAACTGGAATGTCTCATGTTGGGACCACTGGAGTTTCAAAGGTGGGAAGAGAGAAAGTGGTGTCAAAATGAGTCTCTTGGGGGAAAGGAGGAGGATTGGGACCACCCATTTTAAAGTAGCTGGGTCAGTAAGGACAGAGTGCTGTCAAAGGGGCAGTGCAGTCCTCCTGCTCCTGGCCACACGTTCCTATCCTTTGGATCATTGTGCCATTTGCAGGAGGAGAGGCATGGTGTAGATCTTAGTCAGAGATCCTTTTTCTGATCCTCTTCATCTTTGTAAACTCCTGTGCTGGCATCACAAGCACGTAGGTGAGTGGAGGGCTAGAGAAAAGAAGCTAACCTTGTATTGATTTAAAGCAAATATGGAATTAAGCAAGGTGAGCAAAATTAAAGCTTACTCTTCTGAGCAAGTAGCTCTGTTCCCATGGAGTTACAGACTGATTTATCTCAGCCAATCTAATGGCCCACTCTGTTGAAAAGGGTAGTAATCTTCATTCCATCTGAGTTTCTATTTCTTTGTCCAAGTTAAAATGTTTAAGCTCATGGTGAACTAACCTAGGAAAATATTAAAAGCTGCTTTTACCTTTTTTTAAGCTTTATCTTTCAGCTGATTTAGGTGATTAATATTCTATCCTGGTAGCATAAAAGTCTGTTAAACAGTTCAGTCTTTTCAGGAAATGGTCAACCATGCTGAAAGGCAGAAGAACACAGAGGAGGTTTAGTGCAGAGCATTTAATGCGGATCTTTGTCTCACATGTAGGAAATGAGAAGCCTGGAAGAGGTAGCCGTGCTTATAGGGCAGTTCAAGATCTATTTTCTTTTAACAAAGTCATTCTAAATATGGAAGAATTTGCTTCCATTTTAAAAATACTGAAATATGGGAATACTGCTCTGGTGTCTAATGTCTTTTTTATCATCTTTATGTTGAACCCACTGATTGAACTGTATCTCCTGTACTGTAATGACAAGCTCCTATCTCACTGGGCTACTATAGTGCAGTTTGATAGATGGAGTCCTGTTGGACAACCTGGCATTTATAAGGAGTGACAGGAAGAATAGAAATTACAGTGTTCTGGTAACATAGGCTAAAAACTTAGAAGATCAGAAAGCAACATTTGATTTTCTCAAAGATTTTTTCTGTAGTACTTGTTAGTAGTGTGAAATAATTGTAATGTATGTATGGATAAGTACATAAATACACAAATATATATATAATTTCAACTTTTGAAGATAATAGCATTGCCATTGAACACATGGGCAGATGAGAAGTTAAAAAGGAGGTGATCAATCCGTAATGGGTGCTCGGTTTGATATACATCAGTGGGGGTTTTTTTTCAGTGTAAATTAATATTGATACGGATTTTCAGTACCTTCAATGTGCACTACAGGTGACCAACATTAAGTTTTTCCTGCTACTGTTCAGAAAATAAAGAACACCCAGGTAAATAATCTCCACTCAATCACATCTCAAAATATGCTTATTTGTGCCTTAACTAACTGTAAAGCTCTGAGGGACAGAATCTGATCTTACTGTGTTCAGCAGAGCCTCTTTACTTCTGCTTTTAATGGAGATTGATAAGTGCACGTGAAACATATTCTTTTATTCTGACGGATGACAGTATGCCTCAAAATATAAACATTAAAAGATCTGTATAGGGAAAAGTTGTGCAGACTTTGAATAGACTAAAAAGTGTCTTTTCCTCAGCCTTATTTGTGGAACTGATTAAACAGCTTGTCTGAGGTTTTAAAGGATGTAATATGGGGCAGAAACAAAGATATTAAAATTTCATTTTGAAAAGTTACAGGTTTTAGAATGTGGAAGTATTTAGATGTAGGATCACATAATAACAGGCATCAAGCACCATGAACAGTCCCCAGAACCAGCAGTTGTGACTTATTATTTAAGCGGATCTATGTCATAAATACTGATGGCTTCTGGAGGTGTATCTATCATTTTACGCACATGAATTTAACAACAGAAACCAAAGTATTTGATCTAATGATTACAAAGTTTAATGTTTTGCTTATGTTTGTATATTATAGATAACACATTTTAATAGGATATTTTTAATGAGTATTTTTTGTTCTTGCTTTTAGGAGCCACAAAAATTGTTCCTGTTGAGGCTACTGCCCAAGAAAGTGAACCCGCAACTCCAGAGGCAACAGTTCAAGACCCTTCACAACGAAGAGGTTATCAAGAATATGCCATTCAGCAAACCCCTTATGAACAGGCAATGAAATCAAGCAGGTAATTCTGAAGTATTTACATTTGTGTTTATGGAAAATTTGAACGAGATGCTTCCCTATCCATTTTCATGAAACTGGAATAATTTCTGAGACTTTTAAATAAAGGAACAGCTGAAAAATAATCATAGAATCATAGACTGGTTTGGGTTGGAAAGGACCTTAAGATCACCTAGTTCCAATCACTCCTGACTTGGGCAGGGACACCTCACTCTAGACCATGTTTCCCAAGGCTCTATCCAGCCTGGCCTTGAACATTGCCAGGGATGAAACATTTACCACTTCTTTGGGCAACCTGTTCCAGCACCTCACCACCCTCACAGTAAAGAACTTCTTCCTCATATCTAACCTGAACTTCCCCTGTTTAAGTTTAACCCCTCACCCCTTGTTTTATAGCTATCCCTGATGAAGAGTCCCTCCCCAGTATCCTTTTAGGCCCTTTCAGATATGGAAGACTGCTTCTGAGGTCTCCATGCAGCTTCTCTTCTTCAAGCTGAACAGCCCTGACTTTCTCAGTCTCTCTGTGCATAAGTTGTAGAATTTTAAAAGCCTGTGTAGAATACCTTTAAAACCAAACATTTCTGTCCACTATGAATATTTAGGGCAATTTTGATGTGTTACGAAGTTTTGGTGCTGTAAACATAACTGGTTTGTTGTTTTTTTTAGGTTGGGTCCAACTCAACTGAAGATTTTCACATGTGAATACTGTAACAAAGTGTTCAAATTTAAACATTCCCTCCAAGCGCATTTGAGGATCCATACAAATGAAAAACCTTACAAATGTTCATACTGCAGTTATGCCAGCGCAATCAAAGCCAACCTTAACGTTCACATGCGGAAGCATACAGGGGAGAAGTTTAGCTGCGATTACTGCTCGTTCACTTGTCTCAGCAAAGGCCACCTCAAAGTCCACATTGAAAGAGTTCATAAGAAAATCAAACAGCATTGTCGCTTCTGCAAAAAGAAATACTCAGATGTGAAAAACTTGATCAAGCACATCAAGGAAACACATGATCTTCAAGATAAAAAGGTGAAAGATGTTTTCGATGAGCTTTGCTTGATGACACGAGAGGGCAAAAGGCAGCTTCTTTATGACTGCCATATTTGTGAGCGTAAATTCAAGAACGAACTCGATCGAGACCGTCACATGCTTGTTCATGGTGATGAAAGACCCTTTGCTTGTGAGCTCTGTGGTCATGGAGCCACTAAATACCAAGCCCTTGAGCTTCATGTTCGAAAGCACCCATTTGTATACGTGTGTTCCGTGTGCCTGAAGAAGTTTGTCAGTTCTGTAAGACTCCGTGCTCACATCAAAGATGTGCATGCAGATTTGCAGGAGGCTTCTGTTTTTAACAGTTCTATCAATCAGAGTTTCTGCCTGCTTGAGCCGGGAGGTGATATCCAGCCGGAAGCCCTTGGTGAACAGGTAGCACAAAGTGCAGATGAGTTGACTGTCATGAGTACCGATGCTGGTAACACACCACAACCATCTGATTGTAAAGGTGAATCAACAGCTGCAGACGTAAACCATAATGGTCAATCTAATGGTGACACAAAAATGGATACAACCATTTCCTTAGCATTTGAAAATCCTTTGATGAAGAATGTAACAGAAACACTGTGTCAGACAACAGATGTAGCAGTCCCAGACGTTCAATCCTGTGTAGCATCAGACTGCTTTCAGCTGAAAAATGGTACTTCTGATCCTGATGAGTTAAAAAGTTCTCCTGCAAACGAAGAGGAAGTTAATCCCAGCAGCTCAGTAAATGAGCAGGGTGAAGAAGTTCAGCTTTTGCTGTCTAAAGACAAAAGTTTAATTCCGAGTCAGGATAGTGCAGTGACTGAGAACCTTTCAGACTCTGAGGAGAGAAATCAGCCTGTTCCTTCCAGTGAATCAGAAACAAGCAATGTGCCAATTCAAAACGCAGCCGAAACCACAAGCCCTCTGCCAGCAGCAGCAGCGAATGCAGCTGTTGGTCCACAAGCAGCCTCTTCTAATGCAGCTACATCAGACAGTGGGAGTGGAGCTGTTGCCTTTATGCAGATCTTGGATAGTTTGCAGAAGAGACAAATGAACACAGAGCTGTGTGAGAGGATAAGGAAGGTTTATGGAGACTTAGAATGTGAATATTGTGGTAAGGAGCAGTAGACTTATGTTTGTTCAGGGGTTTAAAATGTTGTGTAGTGAGCCATCTTTTTCTTGCTTCTCTGGTTACTAGTGATTGATGTATTTGTGTATCTTTGCAGCAGTATTAGTTTTGTAGTTCAGTATGGATTCTGCAGTCCAGTGAGATATACTTTTTGCTGTGTAAATAGCGTGAAATGACTCATCTCAAAAAACCCACTAGTGGAATATAGTAAAGAAGTGTTTTGTTATGCTCAGTTTTGTGTTGATGTGAAATTTGATAGAATTAGGTCACTTCTGTCCACATGCCTCTTCCCACCTCATAACTTTCACTGGAGCCAAGCACAGCAGATTAGGCATGAGATAAGCATTTGTCAGTCCATGTTTTAATGCTTAAACTTCATTATCAGCTTAATACAAAATTCAGACTCTCTCTCATATAGTATGTGAGGATGTCTAGTGTGAGGTGTCCCTGCCCACGGCAGGGGGGTTGGAGCTAGATGATCTTAAGGTCCTTTCCAACCCTAACTATTCTATGATTCTATGTGTAATAATAATCATTCTGTACAGTAGATGCATATATACTGGTATGTTTTTGTGACTTGTTTTGAACCATGTTTTTCTAACTAAAGATTTTCATTACATAGTATCAGATCAAGACTGTTCTGATCATATTTGATTTCTTGAATTTATGAAAGAGGGAGGAATTCGCCATTCGCATGTATTCTAACTGAAAACTTTTGTCTTTACAGGAAAAGAAACAAGTTAGGATTTATTTTGTAGTCTTTAGTCTTGAGAAGGGAGAGGAATCAAAGTTTGCAAGAAGTTTTTGAAACACCATGATGTTGCACATTAGATGAATTGCTACGCACTTGTTGGTGCCATTATGTCAGAAAGGCTTTTAGAGGAGTAACACAAAAGGAACTAACAAAAAGATTTTGACAATGTCTTTGGTATACAGTTACATTCAGATTCTTTCTAGAGTAAAACAGATTTAAAGGACTTTCTCATTAGGAAAAAGATCATTGATCTGTATTAAAGTTGCCCTTGTTAGGCTGTTGCAGGTCAAAAGTGGCTTTTGTAAACAGGTTTTCAGTAGCAGAGTGTCTTTAAGACAACTTTTCATTAAACCAAAAGGGACAGGATTCAAGCAGTGTGTTTTACCCTGAAAGAAAACTGGTTCTGTATTAGAATTTTCAATTGCAGTTGTTTAGAATTTACTTTGTTTATGTCTAATTTTATTTTCAGGCAAGTTGTTCTGGTACCAGGTACATTATGACATGCACGTTCGTACACATACTCGAGAACATTTATATTACTGCTCCCAGTGCAATTACTCTTCCATCACCAAAAACTGCCTTAAGCGTCACGTCATTCAGAAACACAGTAATATTTTGCTGAAGTGTCCTACAGAACATTGTGACTACTCAACTCCTGATAAATACAAGCTCCAGGCACATCTTAAAGTTCACACAGAACTGGTGAGTAATAAACAAAACGGTACCTTTGTCTCAAGTGTCATCATCACAGTGTTTGGAATTGCGTGGCAATATTTGAAGATAGAGGATCTCACCTGAGCGTTCTTTGCTTTCTTATGTGCAGGGAATACATGAGTTACAGGTCCATTTTGTAGTGGTTTCCTATAGGATATGTCTGTATCCATTTTCTCCCTTTGATTTTCTTGATATTCTCAGATTCCTTGAGTTTTGAGAGAGTAAAATGAGAGTAGTATTGTTACTTCACTTAATTCCATGGACCTGAATTCCATTCCTTCACAAAATGGTGAAATGAAAACATGTTCCTCTCTTAATTACTATAGAAGGAAGAAATATAAGTTGAAAAGAGTTATTTTTTTCCTGATAGCTCCAACTAGTTGCAGCCAGTCTCTTTGAACACCTATCATTTTCTGCTGCTGTTACAAAGATGAAGAGATCATGTTTTAAAGGCTCCTATCTTATTCATGAAGCTTTCCAGCTCTGAATGCCATTGTGTTAAAAAGAGATCAGATCTACTTTTTCAATGTGCCCTGTTACATGTTTTATGTGAGACTATGCAAGGGGCCGCATGCCTGACTGCAAACCTCTTTGTGCAATACACTGCTTTGTGGTCTTGCTCTGATCCAACATTACCTCATGAATAATCTTTTGAGGAAAAATCTTTTCTACATCAACCCTGCTTGCATTTTATCACAGTATACTTTAAAAAATCTATTGTGGTATTCAAAATAAGAAATATTTTCAAACTAAGGAATGAGAAAGTGAAATTACTTACATGCTTTTCTTGCAAGGTTAAGAAAAACCAGTCATTTTCTTTATGTCAGAACTGCCTTGCTTTTTCCTGTTGTTGTCTTATTGTTTTGCATGAATGGCCCAAATAGGTTAAGATACTGTCCGAAAGGCAAGATCCTTCCTGCTTGCAAGGTATAGTTGATCTGGGACGTTCTAGACTTGTGTGTACCCAGAGGGGTTATAATGTGCATGCACTCACAGTGTATGAACATAGGTAAGTTCCTTCCTGTTCCAAATTGACCTCTAGAAAAGAGTGCTCAGCAAGTGCCTGCTCTCCTAGCATAATGAATTTAGTCTACTTTTAACTAGAGTATTTCTTGAAGGCCATCTGGAGTGCTTAGGTGGAACATACGACCTCATACATTTTACATGAAGGTACTGGTGTTGAATAAAGTACAGTTTAGCATTTCAGAAAGTGTGTGACAGGCATGCTATTTGTATTTAAACTTTCTTGACTGATGCTGCCAGAAAATTGGCATGAACTACATCCTTGCAATTTGGCATTTTAATAATTTATGCAGTAAAACACTTCCAAAAGGCAGTTTACCCTTCTCCTGAATATATTTTTATTCTTATTCCAGCAGAAGAGAAAATACCAGTTGTTTAATTGCAACACTCACTCTTCTATCCTTTAAGAGCAAGGAAATACTCACACAGATGGATCTTTCTTCACTCTTTACACAACATTATGGTTTTTGCTGGCATTGTCTTGTAAATAAATCTTACACACACTTGACAGAATGCACCACATACAACAAATCTCTCCTAATCACATGAGAAAGCAACATCACAACTCACTTAAAGTACACTGATAAATACTGTTGTAACACTTCCTTTTAATAGTGAAATGTGATGCTTGAATTAAGGATTCATGTTAATTTTTCCCAGGATGTGGCCAGTTTCTGCTCAGCTACTTAAAAAAGCTGTTAATATACAGTGCCTAGTGGTTTCAGGTCATCTTCTGCAGTCAGCAGGTAGGCTTTTGGCCAGCATTTCCAATGGTTGAAGTTGGTGTTTATGTGACATGTTTTATGTGACATGTGCAACTCACTTTAGTGTCATAATAGCTAGGAAAGGGATGGGCCGCCTATAATGACTTATGTGGCATGGTTTAGTGTGAGGTGTTCTTACCTATGGCAGGGGGTTGGAACTAGGTGATCTTAAGGTCCTTTCCAACCCTGACTGTTCTATGATTCTGTGATTCTATGAATGAGCTAGCGGTAACATTAGGGACCAGTTGTGGGACTGAAGAATGCTGATACAGGTACCACAGTTTGTTTACAATCTCCAGTGGGCTTTACAGTACTCAGTGTGCTGAGCTCTGAAATGATGTTAAATCTATATATGTAATTAATGCTACAAGAGAAGCTCCTAAATAAAATGAGAGTTCACATCCAGAACCACCACTTCCTATTGGGTGCCTACATCTGCTGTCACGTGCGTTTTGAGGTGCAAATGATTCTTGTCCTTGAAAGGATGCTTAGAAATTTCATTATGCTGCTGACCTTTCCTGTAATAGCATAGTTAGAGCTGTCAGTAGGAAGTGAGATACTCGAGCTGTGATTGCTTATTTCCCCTTCCTGAGGAGTGTTAATTTTCAGACCATCACTGATCTGACTATGATACCATTGCACTCTGGACCAGTGCCACTGTGTAGTCAAGAATGCAAAGTACTGGAAAGGGAGGGAATTAACCAAAAAATCTATGATCTAATGATCAGGCATTCAGTTGGAAAATGGCTTTTGTTCTTGGTCCTTGCTTCCATAATGAATGCCAGTCATCTTTACTAGTAGTTATTTCACACACAAAAAAACATGCTTGAGCAGTACAGTGTGCAGGTGCTTGTCATTTTGTGAGCTGTGATTTCTGCTGCTTGCCAGGCTTCATAAGTCTGTCTAACCATTAACAAATTCTTCTCTAGCCTCCTTCACACGTGTGTGTAGCCACCTCCTGGGCACATCAGCTCCTTGTAGCCAAGTTGCATTTTAATAGGACATCAGTGTAATTTGGCAATCTTCTGTGAAAATTCTGATTTTAATGGCATGATGAAGATTTTTGGACATGCTCAGTCTTTGGAAGCATAACTCAGGGAACTAATTCTGTTTCATTAGGCATTAGAAATTACATTTCTGTTGATCCGAATAGATGTAGGAGCAGGCTTTGACTGTGTATTCCCCTACAAAATTGTACAAAAGGAGGGGAATGGATCATTCATTTCTATAGTGCATTTGTCCAATTTGGGCCTAAACACTTTTTATTGTGGCCATGGTCTTAATTTTACACTTTTAATGGAATTGATAACAAAGCTGTCAGGAGTTCACAGAGTCTCGTTAGAAATTAGTGGTAGGATTGCCATGTAGATGCTGTAATATATGATCATATGTATTCTATGGATGTTCATAAGAGATATTTGTGTCATCAGAATGTCCATTCCTGATGAGTGTGATACAATAGCTTCTAATGTTTCTGGTGTTTTGCATGTAGGTCATATTTAGTACTATTTGATTCATTAGATAAACTCCATAGTGGTCTGTTGGTTTAAATGCTGTGTACGCAGGGGCTTTTCATTTTTCTTCTCATCACTGTATATGTAAGCAGCCTTATTTTATAATGAAACATAGCATAAATAAGAAAGTTCCATGATAGTATTATATGAATCTTTTTGTTAGGTTTAAGAATATTTATGGCCCTAATTCATTCCTGGTGTGGAACGTGCACAGGACTTTAAGTCAGAAAGCTCACTTCATTTTAAAATTAAGTTTCTTAGATGTTCCCAAATTGGCTAATAGGGGGATTAAACAAATCTCAGGAAGTGTGGAAGGGACTTTGAAATTGAAGTAGCTGATTGGACCATGCAGCTGGTCCCCAGCAAAGATAGATCCAGCTCTCCAGATACTTTGCTTCTGTTTGGGTCCCTCAAAAAACAACTGTAAAGATATTTAAAAGACAGGCCCTCCAGAAAGGCATAGGATAAATAACTTTTAGTCTTACCGGAGGAAAACTTGCATGCTGAGAGTGTGATGAAGGTATTACTACAACCTCAGCCTAAGGCCTTCAAAGTGTCTTTGTTATCATGTATGACAAGGGCATTCTGATGAGCTAGAGCCATGGTGGTGGAGACCTTCTCTGAGGCTCTGTGTTGTGACCTGCATGCTCTGAAATACTTAGCTTGCAACAGGGGATTTCTTGAAGTCTGGTTTTGAGAGTGATGGGATTACACGGAGGGACCAGCACTGTCACAAGGTCTCAGGGCAGCGACAGTAGTGCATTAGACAGTCAAAACTAACAGTGTAAGCTTCAGAAGTCAGTGGCACTTGCATGGACAAAAAGCTGTGAAGGGTTTGGTTTTAGCTGGATGGTTTTGGTGAGAGGCTGGAGCTTGACAGAGTCTTTTTGAAGAGACTTAGTGCTCCGAAGTGCAATCTGTTACACTGAAAAAGACACCCCTTTTGAAGATCGTTTGCTGCAGAACTTGGTGTGATGACTTTCTAACTGCTTAAAGAAAGCTCTTTGAATTATTCTGTTACTGAAAAATTTTGTTACCATCCTCACATAGAAAGATGCGTTCTTGCCTGTACTTTCATGTTACTCTGTAGCTCTTGATGCATTTACTGATGATTTTGGCTCTTTCAGGTGCAGGCTTCTAGTCTTGCATTTGTGAAAAGTATTAGCAAGAATGTAGAGTTGTCACAATTACAGTATTTAACTTAAAGTAGTGTATGTGGAGGGGAATGTTGGTTGCTTGGGTTTTCTCCTAATTAAACTTTATGAAACAGCACGGTATATTTGTCTTAGTGTTCTGGGCACACTGAGAAATACTTAATACAGAAAGTACTAAAGACCAGCAGCACCCAACTGTACATTAAAAGTATACCAGTATAAATAAATGAAAATAACTAGTATACATGTAATATACAGTTGAGTGTTGCTGGTCTTCAGTTTTCATTTATTGTGTATTTTGAACACAGTTATGTAGTAAGTTTGAGGAACAGTTTGACAGAGGGAGGTCTGTCAAATTTCAGCTGGCCCCTCAGCAGCCCCTGAATGATGCTGTGCTTATGTTTTTACATGTGCCAAATTATGAATGTGATCGTGTAACCCAGCCTTTGGAGAGGCTCAAACATTGCTATAGGGTTTTATTAGAATTAATCTACCAATTTTCATTTGAGTTACGTGTTCAGGTAGAAGTGTGAAATCATCAGGGACACATTTAGGGGTAAATAAGTTGTATCATTTGAAAGACTCTAATTCCACAAATGAACAGCTCTTTCCCAATAAGATTTTGTCAGCACTTGTAAATTCCTTGAATCTTCTACTCCAAAAACCAATTAATTGAGAAAAATCCAACATTTTTATGTGGAGTTTGATACATTTGTAAAAAGATTAAAATTGCAATTACACTAAAATTACATATAGGAAGAAATTGCATCAAAACTCTCCAGCCGAACGTGTTTGATGGTGTTAATCTTCCATAACATCAGTGAAACTGATAAAAGACAACTTACAGGCTGGCTTTGAAATCAAAATAGGAGAATAATACTTTATTGGCAATACATAAACTGCTGAATATTTATAAAGTAGTTAGAAATGCAGGCACTGAGTTGTGGCATCTGTCATTGTTAACTCTTGTGCTCAATTTCAGGCCATTTTCTAAATATACCTACTAGTGGGTGTCTTCAGAATAATGAGATCTAATCCTTAGGTTTCAGAAGGGTAGACTTATGAAAAACCTCAAAACCCCCTGAATGTTACTACTTACATCAAATACCTTTTCTTCTGTTCTGTGACCTCATCTTTCAACTCTTGATTCTCTGAAGAGTCAGTCAGAACATAATGCTTACATTTATTGTGAATATTCTCATGTGCTGTAACTTGGAGCCCTACACTCATGGGGATTAATGGTGTGCTTAGAATACTTTAATATTTCTCCTTCACTTACTTCATTATAAATATCTTCATTTCTTTCCTTAAAAGCTGAACCTTCAATTATAGCTTTGTTGAGAACCATGTATTACTGAGTAATGACTATAGTGATTACACCAGTAGACTGATAATGCAATCTCTTTCTTCCTTTCTCACTTAAGGATAAAAAGAGTTATTCCTGTCCTGTGTGTGAGAAGTCATTTTCTGAAGATCGACTTATAAAATCTCACATCAAGACAAATCACCCTGGTAAGGAAAAATCAAGGAAAATTTCTCAGTCTACTGCCATAAAGGGATAAAGGTTTAGAGTGAGCAGTGTAATGTGATTATATTCCAACAGAAGGGAAGAGTCTACATCTAATTTAACTGGTTTAGAAGAAGAATTGTAGTGGCTTTTCAGATGTTAGAATTTAGAGTGAAAAAAAAAAAAATCATTGTTCTAGCTTGTAATCAGGTAATTGTGCTAAGAAATCTGTCTTCATCTGGCACAGAAGTCATTTCCAAAAGAGGACCTAGGTGAATTCAAATTAAGCATTGGGAAGTTTGGAATTAGGCAGACAGGCATCCTGTAACAACCCATGAGACATAAAATTCCCATTGGCCATATGTAAACTGACAGAAAGGCATTTATTACACATTACTGGGTCCATAGGTAATTGGTGTGAAGGCAGAAGTCCCTGAGCTGATGCTGCGTGTGCTCATTTGGTGTGTGGCTGGGCTTTACCTCCAGGGCCAACTGAAGTCTGCAGCAGGTCTCTTGCTAGAACCGTCTGCGGTGTAGTACGATCAATATTAAGCTGGAGCTGACGAGCCTGGCTGGATCCAAGATAACCATTGCAGTCCATTCAGACTCTGTTTGTACCTCTCATTCTAGTGAATCATCACTAGAATGAACCTGATTTATCAGTGCAGGCTCAACATAAAATGTGCAGTGAGTCAACATGCTGTGCCTGAGTAAACAATCCTTTCTCAAACCTTGGGACTTCAGTGCCAAAGTGTGACTGGTGCAGGCACTGATTTAAATCTGACTGATGAGAGCTCGGCAGAGCTGCATTGATGTGTCTCTACTTTCCTCCTCAGTATTATGTTGGATAGTGTTGTGGTTTAACCCCACCTGGTAACTCAGCACTACACAGCTGCTCTGTCATACCCTTCCTTCATCCCTCCCCATGTGGGATGGGGAGGAGAATCAAAAGAATGTAAACCCCATGGATGGAGATAAGAACAGTTTAATAACTAAAGTACAATATAATACTCCTGCCGCTACTACTAATGATAATGATAAGGGAAATAGCAAGCAGAGAGATACGAAACTAAAATGGGGAAGAAGACAGGCAATAAACAGCAGTGATGCATAATATAATTGACCACCACCCACTGACTGATGCCCAGCCCAACCCGAGCACTTGTCGGTCCATTCTGGGTAACTCTCCCCAGTTTATATACTGGGCCCAGTATGGAATACCCCTTTGGTTATTTTGGGTCAGGTGTCCTATCTCTGCTTCCTCCTGGCTTCTTGTGCCCCTCCTCACTAGCAGAGCGTGAGACTGAAAAGTCCTTGATCAGGGTATGTGCTACTGAGCAACAACTGAAATATCGGTATATTACCAGCATTGTTCTCAGACTAAAGCTAAAACACAGCACTGCACCAGCTACTGGGAAGAAGGTTAACTCTATCCCATCTAAAACCAGTACAGATAGAAAGGCCCTGCTACTGTGGGTAGAGGAGAGCTGACTGCATTGGCCAACATTCTTTAATTAACTTGTCTACAGTATTCCTTATCACCTGCCATAATATTAAGAAATAAAATACCAGCCACACTCAAAACTTGAGTTTGGGGAAGAAAAAATCCAATTAAAATGCTGTAACTTTTCTTGTCTTTGTCAGAATTACAACATAATAGGTAAAGCAGTAGTTTCTTATCTTCCTACTGCCACTAGATAGTGCTAGACCCGTGTTTTAAACAATTTCCTTCAATTTCAGACTAACTCTCGCTTCAGCACTTTAGTTACCTCTTTATTTGCAGACTACTTTACAACAGTGTGGTTGGAGGGCTTGTCATACATCAGGACATGTCTGATGCAGCAAATTGAGATGTTTCTGTGCTATACTGTAGTCAGGTGGTATGTCACCCAGTAAGCATAGAAATTGAATCTCAAGTGCTGTGCCTGTAAATCCTATGTGCTCTCTCAGCCAGGAAGTATAGGAGGCCTCCCTAAATAATGTGATCTGTGAACTAGCAGTACATTATGTACTATGCCGTTACAAGTTGCCATTGGTCAGCACTCCTCCATTAACTGCTGAATTATTAGTGTACACTGTGTCAGAGGTCCAGAAACAGCAGTTACCTCTAGAGCCTTGCCATGCTAAACTCCTGCATTTTGGTATCTGAATCCCTTTAAATGTATAATTTAAATTTTTTTGACCCAAAAAAGTGGCTTCTGTTAAACTCTGGGTTGTAATAGAGGAAAGATTAAAAGAGAAAACCTGAACAGCCTCTTATTTTTGTGTCCTCTTTTTTAGAATCATAGAATCATAGAACAGTTAGGGTTGGAAAGGACTTTAACATAATCTAGTTCCAACCCCCCTGCCACGGGCCGGGACACCTCACACTAGACCATGTTGCCCAAGGCTCTGTTCGACCTGGCCTTGAACACTGCCAGGGATGGAGCATTCACAATTTCCTTGGGCAACCCATTGCAGTGCTTCAGCACCCTCACAGTAAAGAACTTCTTCCTTATATCTAACCTGAACTTCTCCTGTTAAAATTTTAACCCATTACCCCTTGTCCTGTCACTACAGTCCCTAATGAAGAGTCCATCCCCAGCATCCTTACAGGCCACATTCAGACACTGGAAGGCTGCTATGAGGTCTCCATGCAGCCTTCTCTCCTCCAGGCTGAACAGCCCCAACTTTCTCAGCCTGTCTTCCTACAGGAGGTGCTCCAGCCCCTGATCATCCTCATGGCCCTCCTCTGGACTTGTTCCAACAGTTCCATGTCCTTTTTATGTTGAGGACACCAGAACTCTGTACACAATACTCCAAGTGAGGTCTCATGAGAGCAGAGTAGAAGGGCAGGATCACCTCCTTCATTTTTAATTCATATATAGCAGGTGAATAGAACTTGGAAGCAAAATAGATTTATAAGATATATCTCCTTGGTACTAAAGAAATACTGCATCTAAGATACGCCTTATGCAGTACTTCTGCAATAACACTCTTTAAATGTATGGAGGAGAATTAATGCACAAATCTCTTCCTGGGTGTGCTGTCCTTGCAATCAGGAGGAAATCCTTTATTTAAACAGCATACCTCATTACAAGCCAAATAAATGTGAGGGATCTGATGGCAGTAAGTAACAAGTACTACAGTGGAATGAGTGCAATTGTTTTTAAAAACATAAATGGAAAATAATAAAGATGAAACGGAAAATGAATACTGTTAAAGGGAATTGGATTTTAAAATGACATATCAAAAATTAATTTAAAGTGAAGCCCTCTCATATTTATCATTAAAATGCTATTCCTGGAACTCCCTCTCCTTCCATAATATCATTCAGTGTGACTCCTCTCTTGTCTCTTCTGTTTCATCAAGTAGAAAGTATGAAATAAAAGAGTACTCCTTCTAGATTTGCAGAGAATAGGAGTTGAATTCAGATCTCATGAAGGCAATAGGACAAAAGTCTCTGTAGACTTTGGTAGAGCACTATTCAAAACAAGATGATGAGATCTTGGCTTTATTGCCAAATGATTTGGATACTGAGCATCGAAAGTTGAGTCTTGGATTCCGGTCCCAGCTCTCAGAATTCTCCATCTTTTCGTCCACTGATTTAATTTGATGCTTCGTAATAGTCTGAGACATGAGATAGATCCCTGCGGAGCAGACACGCTAGCCTGCACTCATGAATGAAGCATCTAAGCCATAAAAGGCTGATGAGGGTTCAGACTTGTATCTGTATTTTTCTTTCTTTGGATACTTTAGAACATTTCTCTGCTCAGTTCATGGGCTTTTATATTTCCCTTTAGAGGTTGCTTTCCTTGTGCATGTGAGTTCAGGCAAGATTTTTTATTCCACTCTGGGACCAATCATCAGGACACTGGGTATGACAGATCATATTTGATAAAAGTCTAAGTTTAGACTGTAACTTCCAATTTTTACAAGATCTTGGACGTATTAAGTTGTCAGCTTTCATGTCTTGGTATTTAGATTGCATGAGTGGTGTACTTTCCTTGAGTCAGGTGATAGCATTTTATTCATCTGAAATGCACTGATTTAGTTTTTAGTTTGATTTAGTTTTTAAAAGCATTTGGCAATGTTTTCATTATGTGTATTTGGGGCATTTTAATTTAAACTTAATTATTTTAAGCTTTTTCACTGTGATGACTGAAACACTAGATCGTATGAGGGAAAAACTTACAGAGCGGAGTGTATTGAGCCTAAATAAGCAAAGGCGAGGAAAGGAGTCTTGATCGCTGTCTTCAGCTATCTAATAGGACATTAAAAAGAAGACAGAGCCAGAATCAAGACAAAGCCAGAATCTGCTTGGGATTTTACAGTGAAAGGCAATGGGTTGAAGCAAGGAGGTTCTTATTAGAAATTAGGAAAACAATTTTGACTGTAAAGGTCGTCAAACACTGGAACGGGCTATGGCAGGTTGTAGAATCTCTGTCCTTGGATATGTCCAGAACAGGACTGGATGTGACCCTGAGCAACTTGATGTAACTTTGAAGTTGGAACTCCAGAGTTGGCCCAGCTTGAACAGGTTACCTTAGAGGTCCTTCCAATCACATTATTCCTTGAGTCTTTTTCTTTCTTTCTAGTTTATACCTGATTATCAGACATTCTGACCATTATAGCTATGACTGATATGAACTGAAACCCTGCAGGAAATAAGGTCCTCATGTTCTTTGCTCAGGCCTTATCTGAGTGGCAGTAGGGGAAGTAGAGCTTTTAAAAAGTTGGAGTGAATCAGGATCTAGCTCTTCAATATTACTTATAGAACAAATTCCCTCATGTCTTTCTGGTTTTTATTACCTTTTATATTTCTCTCAGAGGTTTCAATGACGACTATTTCTGAGATTCTTGGCAGAAGAGTTCAGCTGAAAGGACTTATTGGAAAGCGAGCTGTGAAATGTCCCTACTGTGATTTTTATTTTATGAAGAATGGATCAGACCTTCAACGTCACATTTGGGCTCATGAAGGTAAAACTCTGCTTTTAAGCTTTCCGGTATATAATCAGTCTCATTCCACATGAGCTTTGCTGATATAAAAAGGAATTCAAAATTATGGCTATACCTGAATCAAAATCGTTAAGCTACACTGGAGGCTAAATAATTTAGTACATTCTGGATCACATATGGAGCTGCACGCTCATAACATGAACAGACAGCTTAAATGGTTTATAAAATTAGTATGTTTCTGATTCAGTTTTCCCCAAAAACTCATTCATAAACATCTATAAAAATATTGTGTAATAAAAGTAAGTAAGGGGGAGCGAATTAAATACATGCTCAGTCTCTTCAAGCAAGTGATTTTATGTATCTTCTCATGCATAACTGCTGCTCCTTTCGCATTTGTCCAAAAGTACTTGGGCTGGAAACCTAGTAGGAAAACAATTGAAATCTGGTTGCTTTGATGTATACATATAAATTCTGTGTGTATTTTAGTTAAATCATGCTGAGCATGGCAAGTAGCTGACACAGACATAAACAGTGATGAAAATTCCATAAGATAATGCTGATCATACCTATGACTTTTTAGGGAGAAATTCCAGTAATGTGGCAACACACAAGTTAAAAATGCTTTGAAAATCTAAATGCCTTAAAATCTATGCCCAGTAAAATCTTGTGTCTACCCAGTCTGTCTATTTTTATAACAATTGGAAGACCACTTAGATGCTCTTTAATCAGTTAATAGTCTATGGAACAGATTGACTATAGTGTTCGAGCATGATTTTGGATTCTTTAGCCCTCTTTCTGCATAAAGTGATAATGGGTTTTGATACTCTCAAACTGGCATTTTGGTTCCAAAGTGTTCCCATGCAGATACTTCAGACATTTGTACTAGTATTGCATATTTGTTTAAGTGCTTTAACTATCAGCTCACCTGTCTGTGTACTGTAGTGGTGCTTCTTTCCAGTAGCCTTCACTCCACTAAGGAGTTTAGGTAATGCAAAATTGCAGGCTTAGAGCTATTACTTGTGTATTCCTTTAGATACAGTTTGTTTGTTCTGCCAAGAAGTCTTGGAACCCATCTGACTAGTGTGAGAAAGAGGTGAATAGGAATTTATTTCCAAATCAAAGTGTGCAATCAAGTCTGCTTAAAGGAGGCTATAATTCCTCATGCTTGTAAATCTAGTTCTAAGGTCATGAATATCATTCTAAAACTGCCAGAGCCTCATGAAACTGTTGAACTACTCTGCCAATTCAGATTTATTCAACTTCTCTTTGAAGGATTTACTTTGTTCTTGTAGATCTGTTAGATGACATACTGTGTAGCTCTCTCTGTTACATACTTTGAACTGTTTGAGAGAAGTGAAATTGTAAGTGCTTGCATGATACCAAGGGGGCCAAGAATAACGAATTCAAAAACAAGTACTACAGTGTGAGCCATTAGCCAGCCTGAGAGTAACTAACAATAAAACACAGCGTTGCACAAGTGCCTAATTAACCAGTCCTCCGTAAAACAGGTTTCTTCATTCTTTATGGTATTAAATGGAGAATGGTGGCAGGCTTCCAGTATCTGAAGGAGGCCTACAAGGGTGCTAGAGAGGGACTCTTCATCAGGGACTGTAGCGATAGGACAAGGGGTGATGGGTTCAAACTTAAACGGGGGAAGTTCAGGTTTGACATAAGGAAGTTCTTTACTGTGGGGTGGTGAGGCACTGGAACAGGGTGCCCAAAGAAGTGGTGAATGCTCCATCCCTGGCAGTGTTCAAGGCCAGGCTGGACAGAGTGTTGAGCAACATGGTCTAGTGTGAGGTGTCCCTGCCCATGTCAGAGGGGTTGGAACTCAATGATTTTAAGGTCCTGACCAACCCAAGCAATTCTATGATTCTATGATCATTATCTGAAGACTTTTAGAGGAATATTTGATATCTGTACCAGCTAGGCATCAATTTAGGCAGTGGACTCTACTTCAAAATGGAGGATCACCAAGACCAAAACATTAGTATATCCTTGGTTAAACTCAGTGCCTGGCTTCAGTAGGGAAGTACTTGATTCTAACAGAAACCGTCCTTTCATTAAGTTAAATGATGCTGTCAAGAGCTTGGTGTCATTTACACAGGGGCTGTAGGTGAGATTTCTTAAATGCAGATAGCCATATTTTAAACTGTTGGACCTTGTTCGTGTTGCTCACTTGTCCCTGCTTGCATCACAAGGTTCAGCTTGCTTGTATCATAGTACATATTTTTATTCCTAGGTGTCAAACCCTTCAAATGCTCTCTCTGTGAGTACGCCACTCGCAGCAAGAGTAACTTGAAAGCCCATATGAATCGTCACAGCACTGAGAAAACACACCTTTGTGATATGTGTGGGAAAAAGTTCAAATCAAAAGGCACTTTGAAGAGCCATAAACTCCTTCATACTGCTGATGGTAAGTGTATGTTTATGAAGTGCAAGTTTATTCCAAGACGATAAATACTGGCTGTACTACAGGGCCTTGCTCACAAGCATTTTTCAGTTGAACAAAGTGCTGCTTACAGAATTTGTTTATCCCTATGAGACATTGTGAAATAATTTAAACCTTTGCAAAATTAGTGTCTGTGAAAGAAAACCAGCTGTCTCTGCAGTACTTGAGACATTTTGTGTTTGCTTTATATCCCTTTATATTCTTACAGACAATTGTTGATCTCAATATAAATTTGAAAGCACAAATAGTTACATAGTTAAGTTTCTTACTACTTTCTTCTGCAAGAGTATTGTTAGGAGTTGGCAAATCCGGTAGCCCAACAGAGGCATGGCTGCTGCAGCTCTGTGTCTAATCATCTAGTGGCAAGCCTGAGCATGTGTTCTCTACACGCACACATGCAGCAGCTGAATTTGCTCTGTAATCTTAATATTTCTGTGATTACAGAAATAGTGAGATACAAATCCAGGAAAATATCATCTTTTGTGTGAAATTTTGGGATAGAACAGTATTTTATTCCTCTGTGATTATCAAATTGAAAATAGCAAGCTAAGCCGTACAGACCTTCTTTATGACTTAGTAGCTTGATCGTTGTTACTCATGCAACCTTGTGAAACCTCATTTCACTCTATTGACCATTTCATTTAAATAATTAGTTAAAATTGCGTATTCATTTATATTATTCTTTCACAGAAAGCACACAATGCTCTCTTGCAACTTTAGAATCTATGTGAAGGTTTTATCAGAGATATTTATGTTATTTATGCTTATATCTGCATGTATAAGTGAAAGAGATGATCCCTTTTGCATTGATATGATGCTGGAGAGAAGTCTTCATCAGGGATTGCAGCGATAGGACAAGAGGTAATGGGTTTAGACTTAAACAGGGGAAGTTCAGGTTAGATGTAAGGAAGAAGTTCTTTACTGTGAGGGTGGTGAGGCACTGGAATGGGTTGCCAGAGAAGTGGTAAATGCTCCATCCCTGGCAGTATTCAAGGACTGTTGTTCAGGTTGGACAGAGCCTTGGGTGACGTGGTCTAGTGTGAGGTGTCCCTGCCTATGGCAGGGGGGTGGGAACTGGGTGATCTTAAGGTCCTTTCTAACCCAAACCATTCTATGATTCTATATTTTAGGAAGCCTATAGTTACTGTAGTATTACCATGAGTTAGTAAGTCACTTGTTATTCCAAAAGTACTTTCCAAGATGTTGAAACAACTTGGTCAGTATCAGGCAGGTGCTGCACATACATCTGAACGTCATATGCAAGAATCAAGATTTTACTTATCAAATGCAATCCTCAGCTGATTCCTGGCTGGGAGAAGGAGGCAGATTGCATGTGAAGTAAAAGGAAATTCAGAGCACAATTAGACTATTTAAAAACCTCTCTGCATGGGGTTTCATTTCAAAACCTTTCTGTTTTGTTTTCACCATCTGGTGTGTCCAAATAGTGAGATACAGCAATGAAAGTTGAATTTTATTTTACCTGGGAGTTAGTTCTACTTCTTCAACAAAATACACGTGTGTTTAAGCCTTTACTGCAATTCAGCTGAGGCTGCTTTGAAATTTGGCACTGTAGTTGTGCAGGAGCTGGCCTTGTCTGGCTTTGGCTTTAGGGTATGAAGTTAGTTTTAAACATTTATTTGCATGCATGGAACTATATTCTCTTATCATTTACTGCTAGGTCAGGCTGAAGCCATGACTCTAGAGGCAGTGTTATTGCCAGGAGCCTTTTTTATCTGGCTTCAGACTGTCATCATCCTCTGCAATAACTGAGGTGATTGAATGTTCCTTTTTCATGCACCTCCCTTTTTGACTGATGCAAATAAATCCAAGATTTATACTCTTCTGCCTTACTTTTTACACTTCCAAAAGTGTTCCAGGAAATTCCCCATACCTTTGGAAAGCATTTTGCCATTGGCTCAGGTGGGAACAGAATCTCACTGTCTCTAGAGTCTTAAGAAATTTCCCTCACTAAGTCCACCCCAGTAACCTCTTCATGCATTCCAGACACTTGTGAAAAATAAGGTAACATTTGTCTCCAGGAATGTAGTGTCAGATTTGTCAAGGGACTTTCAGCCTCTTGAATGCTGACAGTTTCTCTTTGCCCAATGTCCCTTTCTAAAGTGACAGCACTTCAAAAGCTCTTGCTTGTGCACATCCGGTGTTCTTCAGGTATTTCACAAAGAATGAATTTGAAAGATGTGTTGCTGTTTATGAGTCTTGTCTTCCTGACTTATGAATCCAGGAAATTTTTGTTCAAATATCAGCCCTGCAAGGTCAATTTAACCAGTGGAATATAAAGTAGGTTTCTGTCTGCTTTATTCTTCTTCAGAAGACGGACTTCTCAAGAGTGGCGTGATAGAAAACAATTCCATAGTTTGGGCTTATTACTGTTTGTGATTAGAAATAAACCAGAAAGCCTGGGTTTCATTATATTAATTTGATGTCAGAAATTGTATCAAGGTTTTTCTTAGCTCTGTTTTATGGAATCTTTCACACCTAGTATAAAATACTTGTAACTTTTTTTCTGAAGAAATCTCTCTCTTCAGGATAATACAGAATATTTTCTATTGTTCTTCTCCATCCTTCATTTTACTTCTTTTGCTTTTGCATTAGTTTTTAGTACACGCTTATTCCACATCAAGTCAAATACATTTTGGCAGCTATGAGCAGTTAATATGCAAGAATGAAGTCTTTCTCTATTTAATACATCTTGTTGTTTGGCTGGAGGTAGCAGGCTGATAGAGTCTTAAAATAACGGAGAAAGGGAGTATGAACCTCAGAGAATAGAAGGAAGGAAATTGTGTTGTTTTAAATCATAAGGAAAAAAAGGTTATTTGGGAGAGATAATGCTTTGAAAGGAAAATGTATTTGAATCATAGCAGTTCAGTGCTTGGGAGAGAAGTAGATTATAACATGTGAACATAAACAAGCACCTGTGTGTTAAGGGTTTCCAAATCTATTTTACAGGTAGCAAAATAACTGTGCCTCCAGTTGTAAATAATTGATTTCCTTCTTTCGTTTAAGCTGCACTATAACAGTTCTTCTTCTTCTTTCCCAAGTTACTATCCCAGAAGCATTTAGCCTATTTAATGCTCATAATTTAAAGATGGCATTCAAGCCTTTTTTCTTCCTTACCCTGCTCTTAGCTCTGTTTAATCAAAATTTTGCAGAGTAAGTGCCAGACTTTGACTATTGTTCATATGAGGAAATAGAATCAGTCATTTTCTGACCTTCAATAGAAAAAAGTTATTCCATTTTCTATTTCAATTTCAGGAAAGCAGTTTAAATGTACAGTGTGTGACTATACAGCTGCCCAAAAACCACAGCTCCTCCGTCATATGGAACAACATGTCTCTTTTAAGGTAAGAAAACATAGAAATCATGCTTATTGATAAGTGATTTAGAAAAGCGTGGAACTTCAGACAACAGTTTTAAAAGTGGCACATTTTCCTGTTTGATGACATTTGTGCGTCTTAACACTTTAGTATTTTGGGAATGTTGACTTTATATTCAGACTTTTGACATAGGGTTGTTTTATCCTTGGACAATAGTATCTTTACTTGCCAAAAATGCATGTTGCAATATAAGCCAAATATTAATGGATTTTTGTGATTGTCAGTCTTTGAGGCAACTCATCTAACATGTACGGCTGCGTGGAGACCTCATAGCAGCCTTCCAGTATCTGAAGGGGGCCTACAGGGATTCTGGAGATGGACTATTCTTTAGGGACTGTAGTGACAGGACAAGGGGTAACGGATTAAAACTTAAACAGGGGAAGTTTAGATTGGATCTAAGGAAGAAATTCTTTACTGTGAGGTGGTGAGGCACTGGAATGGGTTGCCCAGGGAGCTTGTGAATGCTCCATCCCTGACAGTGTTCAAGGCCAGGTTGGACAGAGCTTTGGGTGACATGGTTTAGTGTGGGTTGTCCCTGCCTATGGCAGGGGGCTTGGAACTAGATGATCTTAAGGTACTTTCCAACCCTAACTATTCTATGATTCTACCTTAAAGGGTTGTAGGGAAGTAGGAAAGCAAACCCCATCCATCACTCTTCTTTGCCACCTTAATTTTCACTGAAGGTTTGCCATTCTATTGTACTAGACATAAGTTCATATACTTGAAGAAAATTGAAGATAATTAATTCTAAACCACCCCATTTATCTGAAACGTGTCTTGGAAAGCGTTTTAAGGATTGTTAATGTTTCTGTGAAGTGTTTAGGTTAGAGATATGTTTTACTTCAATAAACTGTAGTATGGTTTTATTCCTAAATTTCATATTGGTTCTCAGCATGATCTGTTTTGATGTAATGAATTGTGAAATGTTATATTGAGGAAATAGAAATAATGTGAGTTTCTTTTCCAGAAAAATCAGGTATTTTATACGAAAATGTTCGTTTTAATACAACATTTTCTCTTGGCTATGAGCATGTTTCTTATTGAAACTATCATACTATTTTCATTTGCAACATCTTTCATTATCTAGGAAATAATTCTGCTTCTATGAGGAGTACACTTCAGCCATTCTTAATAAGCACCAATGCTATGTACCTCCATAAGGCAGAAAGGAAGACAGTCTTTTGATTCATGGTTTAAATTTTGGAAGGCAAGACATAAAAGCAAACGAAGCAAGTTATCTAAAGAGAGGATACATTTTGAACAAATAATTTTTCTGTCTTCAGTATGCGGCTTTGCTGGGGACTTATCTTTTAAAAAGGATTTTGTGTAAATGAAAATACATCTTTCTTCTTTTTTAATGGCTAACGGGATGAATGTGCTCATAATGCAGTTCTTTAAATATAGCTGGTTCTAACCTCAGGATTAGATTTAAAACTGTTGACTCAGCACCTCTTTTCAGTACTCTTGCCAGCCTGCATATAAGTGTGCCTATTCAGTGCGTTATCAAGAGAACTGCAAAACACTGAAATAGGTCAATTGGGAGTATTTGTCAAAAGGAGTTCAAAACCTGCTAGTAACACATTGCCTCCTTCTGGGACAGTTGTTTGCAACATATCAAACTCAGTAATGTCAGTAGTTATGTGACCTAATGATAATGTGATCCATCTCCCAAGAAAAAAGGCTGAGAAAGTTGAGATTGTTCAGCCTGTAGAAGAGAATGCTCTGGGGAGAGCTTAGAGCAGCTTCCAGTGCCTAAAGGGGCTGACAAGAAAGCTGGAAAGGGGCTCTTTATAAGGGCATGTAGGGATAAGGCAAGTGGGAATGGCTTTAAACTGAAAGAGGAAAGATTTAGATTAGATATTAGGAAGATCCTAGTATCCCTGTAAGGGTGGTGAGGCTCTGGCCCAGGCTGCCCAGAGAAGCTGCGGCTACCCCATCCCTGGAGTGTTCAAGGCCAGGTTGGATGGGGCTTGGAACAACCAGGTCTAGTGGAAGGTGTCCCTGCCCGTGGCAGGGGGTTGGAACTGGATGAGCTTTAAGGTCTCCTCCAGTCCAAGCCATTCTATGGTATTTCCAAGTTCCATGAATTTGCAGTCCTGCTATCCAATAGCAGATAACACACAGGACATGCAAATATGTAGAAAGTGGTACAAGAACCCAGAAGTCTGACAGAAATGTTTTCTTGAAAAGAAGACTGTTTCAGCAATAGGAAAGGAGAGTATCCCTCTCTGAAAAATGGAATAGCTGAATTTTACAGTGCCCTCTGAAATGTAAGGTTAAGGGGATCTGAACACCACTTTTCTTTCTTATTGTTGCTGTTTGGAGCCTGAAGGAAGGTCATGAGCAATAAGCTTAGGGGAATGTTCTGGTCAACAGACCCTGACTGCAGATGTTTCCCTGCTTTAAATTCAGCTTCTTAATAAACACTTCTGTGCAAACCATCTTCAGGCCTGGTTGCTGTGTATGAAACATTTTGTATCCCATATAGGGGTACTTGACTTTTCCCCTAGGACTTTCGTCAATGTCGCATTCTTTTCCAGGACTCTAATGGTTGTGTTAAGCTTTCTGTAACTGTGTCTCTCAGTCAGAAGGTTCTTCTCAAAGGCTAACATTAGGCATGAACACTTTTCTCCTAAGCTTTTTTCCTTAGAAATGTCTCCCCCTGTCAGTTGAAGGCAGATGTATCCTTAAAAATCAGTTATTTTAGTTCCCGAAACTTACTTTACCAAATGGTCAGATGAATGTGAGTGCCAGTGAAAGAGGAGCTGTTGGAAGCGTGTTGGAGAGAGAAGAAAAGGAAAGGGATCAACCCTGTCAGGTACAGTTACCTGTGAAATTAGGTTGGCTGCACAATCATATTGTGCCTCCAGTTGTTTTATCTCCCTTAACCTCCCTCTTCAGACTAAAGCTCATGGCAGCTGAGTCATTTCCTTGTAGTAGAAAAGTCTCCATGTGGTCAGGCCTGCGATCATCAATTACGAAACCACAGTTTCCTGAATTACAAAAAGTAGATTATAAACTTATAATGATGAAAATACTCAATGTCATGCACATAATAAAAAGTACCAAATTTTAGTTACCATTTAGTTACAACTTCCATTTATATTTAATTTTGGAAGGTCTCCTTGGAAGATGCCTAAACCAGAAATGAACATGGTTTCTGGAAGCATTGCAGCTTAGACCTGTATCTTGAAGAGGACTAGAAATATGGTCTAATTTTTCCTTTCTGCTCCTAGCCTTTCCGTTGTGCACACTGCCACTATTCCTGCAACATATCTGGTTCCCTGAAGAGGCATTACAACAGAAAGCATCCTAATGAAGAGTATGTAAACGTAGGTTCTGGGGAGCCTGCAGCAGAAGCCCTGATCCAACAAGGTACATATCTACCATATAGTAGACTTATTATTTGCTGAAGCAAGTTTGGTGTAAAGTTAACTTTTGTGTGATATGTGTTCCTTGGTTTATTGGGAGTTACGTGATAAATCGTTGCTATTTTTTATTAATTCTGAAATGGCCACTTTTTACCCTTCATTCAGCTCTTGGTTTCTAAAGGGTGGTGTGATTGACCTTGCCTGTGCTATTCCTGGTTGCATGCATTTATCATTTTCACATGTTTGTCTCCTTTTGTAAGTAAAGTATTACTGTCTGTTGAAATGAATGATGAATTTCTATCATTCTACTGATAAATTTCTATGACAATTTGGCAAGGTTGAACTCAAGGTAAGGTTGAGCAAATACGAGGGAAGAGACTGAATAGTAAATGGCAGCAAATCATTCTCCACTACAAAAATGGGGAGAGGGAAGAGAGTACAGGTAAAACAAGTTGCAAATTGTTACGCTGATAATCTTGTTTCTGGTTAAAGGAAGCACACCTTATCTGTATAAATATTATTAGTATAAAGGAAATCTTAACAGTCTAATTCAAGAATCACTATTATTCTAGATCTATTTATTATCATAAAGAAACAATAAAATAGAGTACTAATATACAGAAGAAGAGTCAATAGTATTATTAATACAGTTAAAATAGTAACACGTACATGTTTAATTTTTACTCCTCTGCCTGGTGCTGTGGTCACCCCTCCACTGTTTCTCTGAGTCATAAGAAGGGTGGTTTCCCTCTGGTGTTAGCATTGGAATGGGATTTTCTGTAAGTTATCAGCTTCTGGAGTTCTTTGCTAGGAGGAGTATGATGTTCATCTTCCTCTCTCCTTCCATTTGGGGCCATTGTTACATGTTTGTTTACACACATTTATGCTTTTCTTTTTCATTGTTCTATAGCTCCATGTTAAATCTGAATTTACTGCATACGCTGCCCTTCATGTAAGTTAAAGGGAAACTAACAAAGATTAATGTCTAGTAAAAGCTGTCTATATCTATTCATATTGTATTCTGCTTGTTCTAAGTTACTCACTGAGCCTGGAGTGAATGACCTCATACTTGTTCATCTTTTCTTCTCTACTCTTAACTGGTTTTTGACTGCATTGCAGGCATTGCAGATAATCTTAATTGGAAATATTTGTATGAATGTAGACAGCTGGACTCATCTCAAGATTCCTAGAATGAGGTTATGAATAAATGAATGATTCATAGAAGAGGAAACAGCTTTAATTCTTCTGCTGTATTGTTATTATAGTTTCAATGTCAGAGTAATGCAGAATTGTGTCCTGTCTTTCACAACAGCAGGTTTTTGCCATTAGCACAGATTGGTGTGAAATGAATATTTAATTTCATTTTCTGTAACTGGTAATATCTTTGTCCCAGTCTGAAGAGAGGTATTTTTCTTTTATGAACTTTTGAGTTTCCCTTAGTAGGGAAACTATCTCAGTTTTGTCTAGAGATGCAGTATTGAGCATCTGCTATAATAGTCAAGCTTGATGAAGAGTTATAATAGATTGAGAACAAGGACAGGAAATCGTATAGGAATAATCATAGAATCACCTAGGTTGGAAAAGACCTTTAAGATCATCAAGTCCAACATTTACCCAAGGACTGTCAAGTCCACCACTAAACCACTAAGGGCCTCATCTGCAGTGAAAGACCCTAGTGACTGGGTGCAGTTATATTCTGTTTTTATCAAAATAAAAAGTTTATTTCTTTTCACCTGGTAGAATACCATAAGGTGAGTTTCCATTAATCTAAAACAGAATGCTTTTGTAATTACCTGATTCATAAAAGACTATGCAATGAGGACTTGGCTTATAACCAGTTTATGAGAGTATATTTGAGGCATTTGGACATGATGGGTAAGAGTCATCATTTGCCATGATAGTGTGGAGTCAGCCATCTGGTGTCATAGTTCCTAAAGTGGCATAACACTTCCCTAGCCATTAGATTTGTTAGAGTGAGTTCTGATCACCTAATGCAACCATTTATCACTTGCAGATTATTTTTGTTCTGCTTTAGTCAATAGGGGGAAAAAGAGCAATACTTCTTTGCATAAGTACAAGCAGCTGAGATGTGACATTTGACCAACTGACTTTCATCAGGGGAAAAAGAGTAAAAGCTGTTTAATCTGGTGTTGAAAATTGGATACTTAGGATTTTGCCATTCTCAGGTTTTTGTCTGTAATCCTGTACACTCATACTGTAAACCTTGGGCTAAATTCATGCTGTGCATCATTTTGCAGATGGAAAACTTAGGTTTATGGTTTTGTATAGTAACATAAACAGTAGAAACTCTCAAAAGCAGAGACAGTTGGGTAAAGATGACATTACGATGTTAACTCTTCCAGTTTGCTTTGATAATGTGCCAAAAAACTTAATACAGTTTGTTTGAAACTTGAGAAAACTCTAACAGCTCTCATAGAGAAGATGCATGTTTTAAAAATGATTCAAGTATGCCACTATTGTGTATGTTGAATATTGAGATCTTAGTGTTTATAAGCACTTCAAAAGAAACCCTAGCACTGACTGAAAGAGTACACTCTGATTTTGCATTGTGTCTCAAAGGCTGGCACAGCAGGGCTTTGCAAGGCAACAGGGAACCAGTAATTAAAGCTGGAGCTTGTCAGAGACCCCAGTCTTGAAGATTTTTCGACTATACATGCATCCACATTTAGAAGCTGTGATGATGTGTAATGGAGTAGATGTAGTCTCTAAGGAACCGCATGATTTGAAATAAAATGACAAGTGCATGCCAAGTGCAAGGTCCTACACCTGGGTCGGAACAAACCCAGGCACAGCTACAGGTTGGGCAGAGAAGAGATTCAGAGCAGCCCTGCAGAGAAGGACTTGGGGGTGTTGGTCGATGAGAAAATGAACATGAGCCGGCTCCAGTGTGCGCTCGCAGCCCAGAAAGCCAACCGTATCCTGGGCTGCATCAAGAGGAGCGTGACCAGCAGGTCAAAGGAGGTGATCCTGCCCCTCTACGCGGCTCTCGTGAGACCTCACTTGGAGCACTGTGTGCAGTTCTGGTGTCCTCAACATAAAAAGGACATGGAACTGTTGGAACAAGTCCAGAGGAGGCCACGAGGATGATCAGGGGACTGGAGCACCTCCCGTATGGAGACAGGCTGAGAAAGTTGGGGCTGTTCAGCCTGGAGAAGAGAAGGCTGCGTGGAGACCTCATAGCAGCCTTCCAGTATCTGAAGGGGGCCTACAAGGATGCTGAGGATGGACTCTTCATTAGGGACTGTAGTGACAGGGCAAGGGGTAATGGGTTCAAACTTAAAGAGGGGAAGTTTAGATTGGATGTAAGGAAGAAATTCTTTACTGTTAGGGTGGTGAGGCACTGGAATGGGTTGCCCAGGGAAATTGTGAATGCTCCATCCCTGGCAGTGTTCAAGGCCAGGTCGAACATAGCCTTGGGTGGCATGGTTTCGTGTGAGGTGTCCCTGCCCATGGCAGGGGGGTTGGAACTAGATGATCTTAAGGTCCTTTCCAACCCTAACTATTCTATGATTCTGTGAAAAGAGTATCTACAGTGCAGAAGCATTAGTTCAGAATTATATAAAACACATGTTAAGCTTTGGTTTTGGTGGGCCTAAAGCAGAATGCAAGTCAGACACCCTCAGACTTGAAAGAAACTTTACTTGGAAACTTGAACTAGTCTCCACTAGAGCTGCTGTCGAATTTCAGCCAGAAACACGACTGTTATGCACAGACTGAAGCATCCCCTACGTTTGCAGTGTTTTTTGTGGCCAAAAACTTTTTCACTTTCTAATGTCACTTCCAGAATGGCTTTTGTCAGCAAAGGAAGTACAAGATCTCACCCAGGAGGTATTTACTTTGCAATTCATGTTCTCTCTGTTATAGTTTGGCTACTCCCTTACCATTTAGCTCCTGAGAGATGAAACCAATATTTCTTACATGTACGTATTGCAGGAGTGATGCTGTATCTGAGACTAATGCAGAGAGCTGTCTGTTCCTGCTCTTTCTTTCTAATTGGTCTGTGGCTGGGGCTCCCCAGGGAGAGATGTAGAAAAGAGGAAAGATGGGAACATCATTCCTGCAGCTTAACATTCACCAAAGGGAGGCATGCAGTCAGGAAAGCAGGACTGCAGTAGCTGCCCAGATATACGAGTTGTTCCAGACTCTTTCCATTACCGTTAATCCAAAATTGCCCTTTAAGCACTATAGAAGTTTAACTACTTTATTTCTTCAGCACTATAGAAGTTCAACTACTTTATTTCTTCCCCTTTTTTCATGTTGGGCAGATGGCTAAAGAAAAGCCTTTTAAATTACAGTTGTGTGGCTTGATTAAGATGAGGTCAAATTAAATGGGTTCTTACTGCCTTGGAAAAGAATTTGTACGAAAATAACTCAAGGAATTTATTTGTGTCTCCTTATAGGTGGCATTAAGTGTCCTGTCTGCAGCTTTGTGTACGGCACAAAATGGGAGTTCAACAGACACCTTAAAAACAAGCATGGAATGAAGCTAGTGGAACAAGATGGGGAGACCAAGTGGGAGGTAAAGCAAAGTTGCCATGGCTTTGGCGCAAGATTTTAAATAAATATAGGGAGAAAAGTTAGGATAAGAATAAGAAGTATTCCAAAAAGTGTTCTTGACCTTATATGCAATCAGGAGGTCATGTATTCTCATCTCCTTTTTAAATGCATACATTTCTCTGACTGTTAAGCTCAACCGCTTTAATAACTGGTACGATTAACATCCTTGTAAGTGCTTATTCCTGCATTTTAGGACTCCAGTCCTCTATTTGCAGCACAAAGGGTGAAAGCTTCAGTGAAAAAGTGTGAAATTTAAAAACTTACTGCATTTTGTTACATGCTAAATATTCACTGGTGTTTACTGGAAGATGAACAAAGCTGCAAGCTTATTTTGAATTAATGACAATAGCTTAGGGCTTGGACCAGAGAAAGTGAGAATCTAGAATCTAGTTATACAGAGTAAGTATATAGTAAGTCTTCTGTCATTTGTACTGCGTTTTCAGCTTCAATCCGAAGTATATAGGAAATCACAGCATCACAAAGATCAGACCTTAAAATATTTAAGTTAGACCCAAGAAGCTGTGTTAATAAAAACCAAGCCAACAACTTTAATTTTCTTTGTTTGGGGCCCTTGAGAGGGCTTCCCCTTTCAAGCTTTCCTCTGCTGTCATGTGCATAGCAGTTTGTTCTAAAATGAAAACTCTTAGTCTTACAGAGCAGAGCTGACTGTAGATGCAGAAGCTATGGGGAAACCACAGAACTGTGTAGACCCATATATGTAAAAAATTAGAGTTGGCAAGCTGAGTCTTTGCGCCTGCCTGAGTAGGCTGTTGTTGGTCTCCAGTGAGAGGAAGAAGCCACAAGTCAAGTGCAGATGGCTGACCTCCACACTTTAAGACCTGTTCTGCTAAATTTCAGGCAGTCTAACCCCTGTTATAAATCTAATTCCTGATTCAAAAGAGCCATCCTGCAGTTCCTGTTTAACAGGTTTTGAGTATCCACAGGTGGAATATTAAGTACTTGAAAAATAAGAGTAGATTCTGCATGGCCAGTTATTCAAAAAATGCCAAGCATTTTAAAATGTAGCTCTTCAAAGTCTTGTATCCACATGAATTTTGCAAACAGTTCTCTATACACTCTCCCAGTAGATGCCCATACCTGAAAATATTAGAGGACATCCAGGATGGAAGCACATCTTACTGCTCAAACGGCTGTAAAGAAGTCCCATCAGAGCAGGAATGAATACTGACAGCTTGTCTTGAAAAAATACAATTATGGAAAGAATAATTTTTCTAATACAAGATGCTGTTTTCAGACTTCACAAGCATTTTACCAGATCTGCAAGGACATGTGTTACAGACTAATTTTGTCCAAAAGGTCTTTACTAGACACTGGTACAAGAGAAGTCAGTTGTTATTTCTAAAATAACTGCAACAAATTCGAAGTCACAATAATTTAGCATACTTGAAACAACTTTTGAAGTAGAATCTAGAAGAAAACTATGGGATGATATCCCAACTCCCATGTAATACTCTTGAATTATAGAAACTTATAGAATCATAGAATAGTTAGGGTTGGAAATGACCTTAAGATCATCCAGTTCCAATCCCTGTGCCATGGGCAGGGACACCTCTCACTAAACCATGTCACCCAAGACTCCATCGAACCTGGCCTCCTTGAACACCGCCAGGGATGGAGCATTCACAACTTCCTTAGGCAACCCATTTCAGTGCCTCACCATCCTCACAGGAAAGAACTTCCTCATTATATCTAACCTGAACTTCCCCTGTTTAAGTTTGAACCCATTACCCCTTGTCCTATCACTACAGTCCCTAATGAAGAGTCTTCAGTACTTCCATAACTTTAGTTACAATATTTGTTGTCCAAAAGTCATTCCTTTAAACTCAGAACTTTGATTGCCACTGGATTGCTAAAATGCAAGTGTGATTATTCATGCCTTGTCTGGGTTTTGTTTTCAAGTTAACTGCTGAAGTTTCTGAAGAAGCATCCACTCAGTATCTCCATATCACGGAGGCTGGAGAAGATGTTCAAGGCACTCAGGCTGCTGTAGCTGCATTACAGAACCTCAGATACACTTCTGAGAATGGTAAGCTACCTTATTTTTCAGGTTGGAACACAAAACATACCTTTTTTCATGAATACATTATTCTTTTGAGTATACTGGGCAACATATGATCTGCTGTCAAACTATTAAAAATGATGAAATTTGCCATCCAGAACTTACTTTCAGGATTTTTCTTTGGGGATAAATAATGAGAAATGATCGTTCTTTATGAATTTCTATATCCTTAAGTCATTAATACTTATTATGCACTGTTTTGCACTTGGTTATTAGGGGTGTGGAATTTCCTGCCTGTATGATTAAATACATTGTGAAATCAGCTATTTTGGCAGCATAGATGGTGTGTATCTAATGGCAATTCTCTAGCTATTATTTTTCTCCCTGCTTAAGTCAGCCATACTGCAGCAGTGACACGGTGGAATAGCTCATTTACCATGTTCCCAAGACAGTACTGACAAACTTAATTCTGATGGTACACAAAACTGAGTAAGCTATTCCGTATCAAATTGAGGAAGAATCAGAGTGGGATTAGGTAATGACTGCGGAGTGGGAAATAACAAAACTGGAAGAGGAGGAAAAAATTCCAGGTTTCTGAGAGTATTAAAATGTCAGGGTCTAGACCAGGTGTTGATATATTTTGGGTTTACATATATAAAGAAATGTGTTGGTTACCAGAAGATAGCATTTTACAGTTGTTTACCATTGTGGTCTTTAGAGTTTATAATACAGATACATTTCAAAACCTCCTACTTTTAATGGCATTTCCAAGCGTGTTACAATTAAATTACTGACAATTTCTGTGTATTGTTTTATTTTAATGACTGAGAATTCTGAATGAGTTAAAATCTCTTGGGAACTTTACTTAAGCTTTATACATTTAACTTAAAATACACATGGTCATGGAATATGCTGTACATAAGTTTTGATTTTAAGCATGAAGATGTAGTTTGCAGAGTAAAGTGAGTTGCTTTTTAGTGCATCCAACTTCAGATACTCTTTCAGCATATTGCCTCTAGGTATGAAAACCAGTATTATGCTGTCTAAAGGCAGTTGTATAGAAAAAAAAGCTAAAACAAGCAAACAGTTTTCAGTACTCAGATAAAATTGTTTCTTGTGTACATAATACAAGTACTTTCTGTTTGAAATGAAATTATCTGACCCAGATCCCCATCACAGTTACTTTTTTACATTGAAGGGTATTGCAGGTGGCCAGACAGATGGTAAGCAGAGGTTTGTAGTATACCAAATAGCTGTTGTGCTTATAGAGGTATAGTGTTCAGCTTCTATTTCAGCTGAATGTCTGGCAAATATACATTTGGATTTGTAAACTCTTGCAGGTTCCTAATTTGCAGTTACTGCTGTGAGTTGTACCTATTGTTTATTTATCCAATGGATTCTTTCAGATCTCTTTCACATAGACGTGAAAATGATCAGTGCGGCTTCACTTCCTGTTCATGTATTCCGCAGGCAAATTTGTTTTGTGACTACTTTCCTGCCATAGATCTGGTATTGAATTGTCATATTATTGAGCTATTTGAAATGTATGAAAAGCGCTGTGAGTCAGAGTTAAAGCAGAAGGGGAAAGAGTTGCCTCTGGCACTTAGATTCACATACCCTTAGAGCTGTTTTACTGTAATGATCTTATGCTTACTGTCTTTCTGATCAGGTGAAAGGCTTGATCCAACAGCTGTAAACATCCTGCAGCAAATCATAGAGTTGGGTTCGGAAACCCATGACACCACTGCGGTTGCTTCTGTAGTTACTATGGCACCTGGCACTGTCACAGTGGTGAAGCAGGTAAGAGCTCTTTTCTTCTCTAAACAAGCTATATTTAATTTTCATAGATTTATTGTGAAATGAGTATTACTTTGAAAGGGCTAAATTTTGAATGACCGTGCAAGACACGTATAGATTTTTTCCTAAAGTAATCTTTTACTACATGTTGTATGTGTGCTTATATGCCCACACACATACATATTTATACATATCTAAGAGCAAATAGTGACAGGACAAGGGGTAATGGCTTTAAACTGAAACAGGGTAGATTTTGATTAAATATTCAGAATAAATTCTTCCTATGAGGGTCCTAAGATGCTGGCACAGGGTGCCCAGAGAAGCTGTGGCTGCCCCATCCCTGGCAGTGTTCAAGGCCAGGTTGGACATGCTTGGAGCAGCCTGATCTAGTGGACGGTGTCCCTGCCCGTGGCAGGGGGGTTGGAACTGGATGAGCCTTAAGGTCCCTTCCAACCAAAACCATTCCATGATTCTATGATATATATACATATAAAAATGCAGACATTTTTGCATGTATATAAAATATGAGTCAACAAATACACATACCGATGTACATTGTGTGAAATGGACCTTTTTTTCTAGCAGGTATTTTCAGGCTTTTTAACATACCTGCGTTGTGCATGGTCACTTAGTTCCATTGTCATCTGAAAGAATCAGAAGGTCTATGGCACAGCTTTGATCCTGATACAGAAGAGCACAGAAGGGCGTTGTTTGTGCAGTGTAGTGATGTAGGACTGTACCTAAGGGTGAACCATTGTCATTAGCCTTTGCACTGCTGTCCTGTGGCTGAGGTTTGACAGACTTGTGGGGTCCTGAAGTCATGTACTCTGGGGAGAAAATGAGACTTCTCAGTCTGAGTTCACACTGAGGGTTGCAACAGAAGTGATCTGTGGGCATATGACAGCTCCAAGAAGAATATTGCAGGTGCTCCTTTACAGCCGTCGCTTATGTGAGACAGAAGTCAGTGTGGGCACTCACACTTGATATAAATAAAGAAAAATCCAACTGAGTTGTAGTTGGCTGAAAAGATCTGTGGCTAATTTTGTTGTTTTCCAGGGAAACTGTGCAAGACCAGAAAATACAGATCAATATCAAAAAAAGCGTATATAAAATTGATAGTTCATTTCAGGGTTTTGCATGAATTCTTAATTCCAGAAAAATGGTGAATTCAACTGGTAATTGATAGAATTGATGTAGGCAGCACTATAGTTCCTCTTAAAATGGGACAAACCTTATGAGATATTGGTAAAGGTACTTTAATGTGTGTCTGTTTTCCTTGGAGTTTGGTACTGCACAGTTTTGTCTAAAAATATTTGCAAAGCACAGCATTAATAAAGCACTTCAGAAATTAAGAATGATAAGATACACAAAATCAGCAAGTAGAAGGAAATAATTGTACATTTGAGGTGGCTTTGGACTGCAAACATCAAGACTTCTGCTCAGTATTTCTTCTTCACAGAAACCTACGTTTTGATATTTGAATGTTAAACTTTAAGAAAATTCAGTGATTCTTCCTCCTCCAATTATTAAATCTGATCAATGTCTAATTCATCTTAAAATCTCTCATCTTCCTTTTTAGGCCATCTGAATTTAGTGGTAGCTTTTTGTGGAGAAGTTTTTATATTCAAAATTAATATTTCCCCTGACTTTTTAATCCATATTTCTAGGCTTTTGAGTTTACAAGCTGCTAAGCAGTGGTCACTTCTTTTTCCCTTGCCTTGTATACATCAGTGACTCTCACTGGTCCGATGTCGAACTGTTAACCATCTCCACTCCTCTATCAAATCAAGTATTGCATTCTCAGATGTCCTGGGTTCAGCAGCAGCAGTCAGTTTTTCTCCTTCTTAGTAGCTGGTGCAGCGCTGTGGTTTTGACTTTCGGCCTGGGAATAATACTGATAGCCGGTGTTTTCAGTTACTGGTCAGAATGTTTACCCTGACCAAGGACTTTGTGAGTCTCATGCTCTGCCAGGGAGGAGGAGAAGCCGGGAGGAAGCAGGGACAGGACACCTGACCCAAACTAGCCAAAGAGGTATTCCATACCACAGCACGTCATGCCCAGGATGTAGAACGGAGAGTTCCTGGGAGGGCTGGATCACTGCAGGGTGGGGGGTGAGGTACTGGTCAGTGAGCGGTTGTATTCTCTTCCCTTGTTATTTCTCTTATCATTATTATTATTAGTGGTAGCAGTAGTGATTTGTGTTATACCTTAGTTATTAAACTGTTCTTATCTCAACCCATGGGAGTTGCATTCTTTTGATTCTCTTCCCCGTCCCTCCAGGAGCGGAGGGAAGAAAAGTGTTGGGGGGGGGGGGAAATAGACTGCATGGTTCTGATTTATGGCCTGGGCTTAAACCATGACATCAGAGCACAGAATATTTTGCTGCTTTTCTTATTTGTTTTCTCCCTCACCTCAGAGTTTTGTTAATAGAAAGCATTTCCGCTCCCCCCCCCGCAACTTGAAGTTGCACAGAAGCAAAAGCAGTGAAGAATTTCAGTGCATCTCAAGCTGAGTGATCTTGTGCTACCTTTGCTTTCACTTGAGTTTACTAACTCCTTACTCTGATGCTCGAAGCACCATTCCTCTATTATCATGTTTCTTGCACGTACTGGAATGCCTCCTCATTTCTTTCTCTGGTAGCCTCAGTGACTTTCCACTTCGTGTGTGCAGAAGTGTGCAGATCTCTAATTTCCCAGGGGAGGATCAAGTGGCAGTATGGCTACTGACAGCCCACTTGACTGCTTAGTTACCTTAACTGGGCTTTGTGGAAGTGGAGCAAGGACCAGGGGAGGTCTGTAGATGATGATGATTCCTCTGTTAAATTTTTCTCCTTTCACTTTTCTCTTTTACTTTTTTTTCTCTTTTAATTTTCTATGCAAATCAGTGTTTTATCAAAGTCTGTTTGATTTGCTCCACAGCTTTAGTTCCTTTCCAGTTCTTGTCGTCCCCCCAGAGCATTGCTTCAGAATTACAGCCACAACCATTCTTAAGTTGAGGGAAAGGAGTCTTTAAATGTTGCTAACCTGACTGTAATCCTCTCCTGCTCAGTATTGTCAGCTTTTCTTTTTTTCTCCAGTTCTGAGTAGCTTTCTATGGGATATCGCTCATTTGTACCTACGACTTTGTCAGGTTTTAATTATGTTGGGTTCCTAATTATTAACCTTGACGTGATCTTAAGAAATGTTCATATTTCACTTTCCTACTGGAAGATTTATTCCACACTTCTTCCTTGACCTTCAGGTTCTCTTGTGGATTGTGAGACAAAAAAATTCATTCAGGATGTCAGCCATACATCAGCGTCAGCTGTCACTGATTTTCCACTCTTGTTCTTTAATGGCCTCAGCGAGTCCGTCCTTAGCAGCTTGGTTCCATTTTTTTCCTTAACAACAGTAATTGTAGTTCTGAGTTTTATGCTGTTACGTTGGTATTATTCTTTAAGTATATAAATGGTCCATTTCTTTCAGCAGTTCTTACCTTCATGTCTCATTTTTTGCTAGGCCTTGCAAGTTCCTGTCATAGTTCTATATTTGCACCAAGGAACTTCTAAATCCTGAATTACCAGAATGTACTTATCGTTGTAAAAGTTACACTATATTGTTGCTCTCTTTGTCTCCTGTTTCCTCCCTGGAACTTTCTCCCACAGCTTTTCACCCTTTTTCCTTACTTTTCACCCATAGAAGTGTCATTTACACTTAATCCTTAAAATTACGTGTGAATCCAGATGTATCTTATCCGTAGTGCTGCCATCTTCATGCTTTAGCACTTCCCTTAACCTGTGTGCTCAGATACCTTCGGTGTGCAGTACTTGTAGTATTTTGGGTTAGTGCAAGGCTTTTGCCTGCAAAAGCAAGCTCTGTCTTTACCCATAAGTCTTCTTAGCATATTGCAAGATGTCCAGTGTATTAACTAGATCTGGGCTGGTATTATTGGTATATTTCATATATATTTTATACTGGTATATTTTTCTAAATTGTTTTCTGTTAAGCCACAAGAAAGAAAGGATGCTGTGTTTTTGAGGTGTTCTATTAAATCATTGTTCTGGATTGCATGTAGTCTTATTGCAAGTATCTGAAATCGTGAATACACATCATAATGGAGGTGCAACCAAGATCAGATTGTCTGTTCAAAGTCCCCAGCTCCTCAATGTGATGTTGGAAGAAAAGAAATTCAGTTATGACACTGGAAACTTTATATTTTTTTGTATAAACAAAGGAGTCCTTTGTATAAAGGAGTGATTTTTAGGAAAGAAAGCAATTTGACAACATAGCAATAACCAGTCCTAGTCAGAACTGGGATTCAGCTTATCATTTTAAAGCCCCAAAATACAAACTTTTATTGGCTTGGATTATGATTGGGATACAGAAATCGTTGTTGGGTCTGAAAGTGTCATGTGTATGAGGCCTTTCAAAGGTGGTGTCTAGAGCCCAAAATTACTTCAGCTCATTCTTGCCTAAGAGTCAGTATACTGACCTATCATCAAAGTTGAGCTTTTTCTGGTATTTAATTTGGGAGAAATCTTGTGTGACAGCTATGGAAACATGTGGCTGCTAAGGAACATCATACACACCAAATGCCCGAGAAGAAAATCACTGATATGAAGTGTTACCAGTATGATCTGAGATTGGCAAAAAGCCACACTGAAGCTTGAATCGCAGCATGGCAGGAGAAGTGCATCCCTGTCAGTTTGAGTCCTTTGCAGTTCCTAGTGATCCAGTCTGGATCTCTTTCTGAAAGAACTAATGGATGTTAGTTTATGGCATGCTAGTTGAGTTGTTCTGCGCTGCTTAAAGGCCAAAACATGTAACAAGGTGGGGAAAAGGTGAGAGCAAAGAGTGCTAAGTTTGAAGAATAAGTAGGAAAGAGCCTAATAAGTGCTTAGAAACGGCAGGAAATATTACTTATCCTTGAAGCTTATTTCTTGAATCCCTCACTGCATCAAAAGGGTTCCCCCTTTTCACTCTATGTCCATCAGCATTATTTTCTTCACGGTTGTTGCTCTTCCATTTCCAGTGCTTGTTAGAAGGAATGTGTAATAGTAGAAAGATACTTTCTGGTTTAAGTAATGTCTTTATTTTTCATAAATGTAGTGAATTGTGCCGAATGCCTTTGAAACAAAAGGTAGAAACCATGTACAGTTCCTTATGCAAAGTTGCATTTTTCTTTTTGCCCCAAATTACTGAAGCAGACGAGTCGATTTTGGGTTCCTGGTTTCAAGCAGGAATTTAATCAGCATGCAATAGTAACTTGTTAAATTTGGCTGTGTGTTATCTGTTTTTTAGAGGTTTTGATTGGGACTCTGATAGACAATTGTGCTGCCAGTTTGCCATGCTTAAGCCTGTAATACTGTATTGGGTTTGCGTGGCAAGGTTTTGGTAACAAAAAACTTTTCTCCTAACATTCACAGTGTATGTTTTGCCCCTTTTGTATTCTTTCAGAGGAATTCAAGGATTGATTTTCTCTTCCCTTCTTTGTCAGAGTTCTGTTCACTTGATGTTCTTTTGTGCCACATCAAACAGACGTTTGTTTTTGTTTCCAAGGCTCTTTACTCCTTTCTGGCTTAGGAACACATTTCTCATTGACTGTGAAAATTTTGACTCCTACCTTTGCTCAGGCCATGAAGATTTAATTGCTCATTACCATTTTCAAACAAGTTTCTTAACACCTTTTTCCATATTGTGCTTAGTTATGTGGATTTTTAATGAAGAGCAATGTGTACCTCATTGTCTTCTCTCAATTACTCCTCAAAAATATGGTGACAGTAATTATCTGTGGTTATACTGCTATATTGATACTAATGTCTGTCACACAAGACTACTCCTGTCTCATTTGTGTTGTACTCCCCCATTCTTCTTTTTCTGTATCTGCTTCCTATATGGAACTTATAAGGTCTTTTGGGCCATGAAATACATTTTTCACATAGCTTATCTGATATAATCCAAGTTCTGGTCCAAAGCACTGTGCTGTTAACAACAAAGAGCAGCAATTGGCTGCTGCATTGCAGAATTCTTTCGTTTTTCTCCCATTCAGAAATAAGAGACAGGACTGATGTTCTACCTCTGTACACTCTGGAGTGCAGGGTTAACGCTCTTCCTGAAAAGCATAGTGACCTATTTTCAACCTAGACTTCTGCATAATTTGCTCTGAAGAGTAAGTGTATCAAGTGTTTCAGTAGCTAAGCAGATCTTTGTGAAGCTTAAGGAAACACTTAAGGGTTTCCATGCGTTTCACCCTTTATTTTAGTTCCTTTCATCCTTTTATTCTGTGATCTCTTCAGGCTTCAGTAAAATCCTACCATGGTAACAGTGACTTTCTTCAAAGTGACAGCAGTAGCAATGCACAGCAAAGATTACATATCAGCTTGAAGCTGATCACAGAACAGTATTATAGAGTGTAACAAATCTTCACAAATAAATAATAATATTAGCATGGCTGTCATGTCAAAGGCTGCAGCAACACACCTTTTATTTCAGTCTGGCTTTGATTCGTAACTGCACTATGCTTGGTGCTGGTGTTCATCTAGAAAATTTGCTAGTACGTGGAGTTACATACAGGTTGATTGTCACGTTTCTGGTTGCTTTAGGGCATGGAGCAATTTGATGCTTAAGGTGACAGTGCCAGCAAAGGAAAGTTTTAACTGGGGTAACAGATTGCCATCGTTTCAAGAACAGGAATCTTGCTATCAGATTTTAGCTGTGTTGCCATACTTCCTCAGAGGGAAATGTGGTGATACAGCCTTTTCCCAGATGAGTTGCTAGTCACAGTCTTTCTGTCAGGATATATTCAGCCAGCCAGTTGCTAAGACTTTGTAAACGTCTCCCTCACCAGTATGAACTTTTGTTTGCTAGCTTGCGTTCTTTATGTTATGCAAAGCAAGTCATTAATATTCAACGCTCATATTATTCCAAAACTATGGAGCGCCAGATTGTCTTTGTTTTGTAGCTCATTATAGAGGTTCATATGATCAAACTGCAGTGTTTTCTGTGTGTGTCTGTATGTGGTTTTCACACAATATATCCATATGTAAACTAGAACAGAGAGAGTTCAAATTATTCAAATGGCACTGAACAAAATGGTAGAGAAGCTGGTACATCATATATCATATATAAGGCTCTCTCTCATGATATAAATAGGAGCATCTGTAACCCAGTGTAAGGTTTCAAAATCCTGCAAGATCTCTGTGATTAATATTTCTTCTTCATGGTAAACTGAAAGGCAGCATTCAAACTGAAATAAAGGAAGAGGATTTGGAGTCTAGCCCAGCAAGACTATTTTAAACACTGTGGACCCGCAACTCCTGCTGACTTCAAAGAAAATTGAAGATATTATTTCTCAGGATGTGCTCTAGAATAAGCAAGAGGCTTTAGCATCTTACTGCAAGTATTTTTTTACTTTTTTTCAGGGAAGGGAAGAAGCATAAGTCATCTTCCTTAATGACTGGAATTAATTTGTCTCGCATTAAAAATACTTGATTGTTTTGAGAGGAAGCGATACCTCTAAGAGATGTCACTTATATGTATTTAGATGGTCCTCAGATATTTGAATTAAGAACATTTATAAGTTAGAAATGTTAAATTTCTTATGAAGACGTCAGGGGGGAAGTCCCTTTGGCTTTTGAGAGACACATTTATCTAGTAAAGAATTTCGATGCAGGTACTGAATCGATTTAATACACCAGCTGTTTGTGGCTTCAGCCACTTGCTGTCATTCTTCAGAGAAGGATAAGCAGCCAGATGCTTTTCAGCTGCCTCTCAAACAGAAAAGAGGTCTTGGATGTTAGTCTTCAAAAGATTTCAGATGCCAATAAAAAGAATTGAGTGTAGTGACTTCATTCATTCCGATGGCAGCTGTTCCACTGTTTCATCAATCTGAGGAATGTAAATTAACATTCCAAGATGATTCCCTGTGGAACGATCTAATAGGAACCAAGCAGAAGCATGTAAACATTGAACCGACTTGAAATGTAAATATCCAGAATAAGGCGGTGATTTATCAAACTAAAAGGGTTACAGATAGCTGTCCAATAAAGATACTGGAAGCTAGAACCATCAGAAATAAGGGCATTAGTCTTCTTTACCCTCCATGACAAGAGTAATAAAATCACATCGATAAAGTCAGGTAAGGAGGTTAAATTAACTTTCTTTATTGGCCATTTTCATTTCAAAAGCATATAAAACTGAAAAAATATTAGATTGCTACTATTGACTTGAATGAGATTCTGGTTTCATTTCATTTTCTTGTCAAGTGTGCTTTAGTTATTTTCCTTTCTTTGTTATTTATATACACTTACAAAACTGTATTCAAAATTATTTGCTGGTTTTGGTTTAAAATGACTGAAATGAGACTGTACAAGATCCTTCTCAGACTGTGTGATGTATTCTTGCAGCTCTTAGCAAACGTAGTGTAATTTTTCTGACTGAAAGCACATTGTCAGAGGATAACATAGAGTGCACTAACACAGGAGAACTTAGTGTGTATTAAATAATTGAAGGGCCAAATTTCAGACACCTCTGTGTGTTAGTGTGAGGGTCTTTATCATCAAGGGCTGTAATTGTGAGCTGATTCATAACAGGCTGTGAGATTTTAATTATGTAACCTCTTTAACTGCAGCTTCTCTCCTGAGTTTGCTGGTGATTAGACTTCTGTCTCCCTTTTACGATCTTCATTAGTAGATCTTGTGTATGTTCTTTCCTTTCATGCAGGAGCAGACACTGGAGCAGGAAAGTAGCCTCAGAGAAGCAGTAGCCTCAGGAGAGAGACAAGGACAGTTGTGAAAAGGGAGTCCTGTGTATGAATCACAACATTCCTATTGCTTTCAGTAGAACTTCCAGTTTCTTTAATAATGAAAAAAACAAAAATGAGAAGGGTAGGGAGGAACAAGAGAAGGAATTTAACAGTGCTGTTTCTTTTAGTGATTTAGCTCCTTGCTTTTCAAAGAGGGGCTCAAGCTTCCATTGGGAAAGGGTACTTTGTTGGTTCCCATATTTTATGACAACATGAATTAGCTTTTCTGAGGGTAGTTGCAAATCTTACTGTATCAAGGCAAGCGTCCAGCCAGCAGAAGTTGTTTAAAGTAACTTTCAATTAAAATGTTCAGATATGCTTGGTAAAAGAAATAGAACATGGAAAGGACTTCAGCCCATTCCTGTCGTTTTATCCCTATACTCTGAATCCAGTGCAACAAAGCCAGAATCAGCATGAGTAGGTACGATTGTGTCATTGCATTAAGGTCAGTAACAATGGCAAGATTCCCTTTAGGTGTTAAATCTTTCACCAGGTAAAAACCCACATATATTTCATTGATATATTACAGGCATACTGACTCTCAGGCCTCCATATAATTTAACACCTGAGCACACTTGTTGAAGAAAAGGCTTTGTATAGCCTGATGGATTGAGTGAAAGTTCAAAGTGAAGTCCTGAGGGATTTGTGCGTGTCTGAAATCTTCAACTGACAGATACTTTAAACATGGAATAAAAAGACAGTGTACAACAATGGAAATGGTTGCTTAGGGAAAAAAGGGAAATTAGGAAAGAGCAGCAGGAAAACAAACATATAGAACCCTTTTTCTCCTTGCTGGCCTGTAAGGAGTCAAACACATGCTTGGAACCTCTTCTGTAGTTCTCTCCTTCTGTTGCCACTCCCCTCTTAAGCAGCAATACTGATGTTAACTATATTTTCTTGAACTTGATACATGATCATCCCCCTGAACTGGGCACTGGTGAGGCCTCAACTCCAATCCTGTGTTCAGTTCTGGAACCCTCACTGCAAGAAAGACACTGAGGTGCTTGAGTGGGGACAGAAAAGGGCGATGGAGCTGGTGAAGGGCCTGGAGCACAATGGGGAACGGCTGAGGGACCTGGAGAGGGGTTAGTCTGGAGAAAGGAAGGCTCAGGGGGCACCTTATCTCTCTCCACAACTGCCTGAAAGGAGGATGGAGTGAGGTGGGGGATCATTTCTCCCACGTAACAAGCGATAGGACAAGAGGAAATAGATTGACCTTGCACCAGGAGACATTTACATTGGATACTAGGAAAAATTTCTTCCCTGAAAGGGTTGTCAAGCACTGGAACAGGCTGTCCAGGGAAGTGGTGCCATCCCCATCCCTGGATGTATTTAAAAGATGTGTGGATGTGGTGCTTCGGGACATGGTTTAGTGGTGGGCTTGGCAATGCTGAGTTAGCATTTGGACTTGATCACAGATGATCGATGAGACAGTGACTGTTATACACAGGGTGCAGAGGCTTTAGAACTCATGGTTTATGTTCAGGAAGCTATGCAGCCAGTAGAAGAATCAGCTGTGGAACAATCACTGCAGGAGCTCTAGAAAATAAAGGAGATAGCTACTTGATTTGCCAAAGCCAAAAGTTTGGGGTTTTTTTCCTAGACAAAAGCAAGCAAACGTACAGATTTTTAAAGGTCTTTTCCAATCTAAACAATTCTGTGGTTCTGTGAAATGCAACAGCTCTCTCCACTGAACACAGGGAGTGGTAATGTATTGAAAACATCTAAGAAATGCCTTTGCATATACCTTGCATACCAAAAAATTGCTATTCCATTCTGTCCTCAAAAGTACATGATATTATCACTAACTTGTGGGAATGCAGTTCCTCCACATGACTTACAGGTTTTGATGTGTTTTTACTGGCCTGGAGTACTTTGCATAGAAATTCTGTATGGATGTGTTAAGTAATATTTGTTCTTGGATTCCTGTAAGTACTGTATGTTAATAATTGACAGGCAGCTGTTTGAGCTCTTTGCAGTGCGATTCCAAATTGTATTGGCTTTTTCTTTTTGACAGGAAGCAGAATGTTCAGTAAAAATGCTGTTATTTTCAATTGTTTCTGTCACTGCCCTTTGAATAATGTACAAATTGCTGCTTCACAAACAGGGGTCTTAGGAGTCTGTTTCAGTAATATTTATATTTCACAGCTTTCTAATGAAAGTCTATTAAGGTTTACAATGAACAATGGGTTGGATAAGGAAAAAAAAAAGAGAAAGAGATGGGTACACCAGATGTGGTTTCATGTGTTTTTTGATGCATTCTCATCTCACTGTTACTAGAGGAATTGTTTGACTTGAGATTTATTTCGGTAAGAGCAGATTTGAATGAACGACGGCTTAAAGATTAAAGCTGTCCGCAAAGACCTACATTGTGGAACTATGCAGCTCCCTGTGCATATCACTGAGATGCTGCATTGCTGCTTTCAGTATTCTGTCTCTACGCTTACTAATCAGAAGTGCTCACAACAAATTCTTGTAAGACTGACATTTGCTTTCAAAATGACCTGATTGCTAATTTCTGTGCTGTGTTTCCAGTAATCATCACGATACCGGGTACTTCTCGAAAAGGTGAAATTCCTGTAACCTCTTCAATTTCTCCTTAGGTAAAAGAAGAGGAGCAATCAGCCAACCACACTTTGATGATTCAAGAGACGCTGCAGCAGGCTTCAGTGGAGCTCTCTGAGCAGCATCACCTGGTAGTTTCATCAGATGAAGTGGAGGGGATTGAGACAGTCACTGTCTATACGCAGGGAGGAGAGGCTTCAGAATTCATAGTTTATGTTCAGGAAGCTGTGCAGCCTGTAGAAGAGCAAACTGTGGAACAAACAGTGCAAGAGCTCTAGAGAACAGAGGAAATGGCTACTTGATTTGCCAAAGCCAAAAGTTTGGGGTTTTTTTTTCCTACACAAAAGTAAGCAAACTGACATTTTTAGTTAATTTGTGAAGTGCGACCTTGTTACTAGATAGTGATCTGACTGGTTAGATTGTATCAGTAACTTACATTATGTACAAAACCTCCTCAGACTTTCTGTATATAAGAAATCATAGATTCACAGAATGGTTTGGATTGGAATGGACCTTGAAGTTCATCCAGTTCCAACTCCCTGCCGTGGGCAGGGACACTTTCCACTAGAGCAGGTTGCTCCAAGCCCTGTCCAGCCTCGCCTTGAACACTGCCAGGGATGGAGCAGCCACAGCTTCTCTGGGCAGCCTGGGCCAGGGCCTCACCACCCTCACTGGGAAGAATTTCTTCCTTACATCTAATCTAAATCTACCCTCTTTCAGTTTAAAGCCGTTTCCCCATGTCCTATCCCAACATGCCCTTGTAAAAAATCCCTCTCCGGCTTTCCTGTCAGCCCCTTTAGGTACTAGAAGTCTCCTGTGAGGTTCCCCAGGAGCTGCATTCTCCCTTCTCTTTATCAGTCTGTTTTCCTAGGAGAGGTGCTCCAGCCCTCTGATCATCTTCATGGCCCTCTCTCTCACTTCATTCCTGTAAACCCCCAGAAAGACTGGTCAAAACCATGTTATCCCATGACAATAAAGTATCCTATAAAAAGGTAGCTAGAATGCCTAGAAAAGTCCTCACGTCCCATTTTATACATATTTAATATGTGCTTAATTCACTGGAAGCACAGTTATTTTCTTTAAATTGCAAGGGTTCTTGTTTCTGAGTACATGCCTAGAACGTGTTTGCCACGTTGAGGGTCTAGCCCATACAAAGCCTCAAGACTTTAATTAGAAACATACCACAGATGGGCTGCAATTGTGAGATGATCCTTTGAGTTTGGGAGGTATTTAAAAGCCATATGTGATAATTCTGGGTACCAGTTCAATGTCTTTTATTTAGCTAATTGAATAATGATATTCCACTGGATAAATACCTGTCCAGTACCATATGATGAAACCAAATCTGTCAAATCAATGAAATATTCTTATGTTAGTACAAAAAAAATTATATTCAAATTACTCAAAAATTATATTCAAATAATTTGTAAATGCTATAAAAGATGTATGTTCATATGTTTTAAACAGATAAGTTTGTAAATATGGTTGTGTGAAAGAACTTGTATAAAAAGCTTAAGTAAATATTGAGAGGAATCTAGATATTCTTAATTATGCATGTATATAGTTCCGGATTTTAATTCCTGAATCTTGAATTGTTTCTGATTTAATATTTTTGAATTTGAGCTATAAAAGTTATTAATGAATAACAAAATTGTCATGTTGTCTTCTAATGCTCTGATTTCTTGAGTTGGTTGTCTGCCCCTTCTAATTCTGCTGGATTCTGTTAAGGCTGTGCAGAATCAGAGTACAAACGTTTAGTGGTAGCTTCTCTCTTAACTGTGGCGATTAGGGATGGAAAAGAACTGAAAATCATTTGACATTGGTGGTAGTTATGTTTCCTCTGGTTTAATCTTGAAAGTGCCCAAGATGCCCCTGGGACATTATGTTTGGATGACGACCTTTTTGCCATTTGGCGTAACTAGCCAGAGCTGGTCACAGATGTGAGTATTGATTTCTTGTATCTTCAGTAATCTTGACTAGAATGGGCCATGAAGTGTTTAGTAACATTCGCAGCATGATAGAAAGTGATGCACCAAATGTATCAACTTGATTAATCAGCTGAAGAAACTTTGGGTTTGTAATTACTGGCTAAAAGTCAGTGTTGATATGCAAGAATAATGCTTTCTGTTAGCTAACAGAGAAGAAAGCAGCCTGAAAAAGTTTTCTTAGAATTTACTGAAATATTCATGGCCCACTTGTGGTTAAAACCACATTTGGAAGAGCATCATAATCGTATGAGGTGAGACAGCTATGTTCTTAACCTAAAACCTTTCTGAATCAATTCAACAATGTATTGTATTATTATCACCTGACTGGGGTAGGAAAACAGAAATGTGTTTTGCTATGCATCACTCAAGAGTTCTTAAGTAAATTATTTCCAGTTTGACTCAGTACTTACATCTGTGAGAGGCAAGTCTGCATTTGGAGGAAGGGTTTTGATTTGGGGCTTTTTTGTTGATTTTAATTCCACTATGTCATGACCATGCATACTTAATGTGATTTAAGGTGTGATTTATGAGTTATATCAGATTTTCCTACACTAAAGCATAAACATTTTTGTTAATTTAATTTATCCCTTTTTTTAAAATGTTATTTCTTTAAAAAATACTTTTCAATTTGGGGCTTAACTCTGCTTGGAAATGCAATGGTTGGAAACATAGGAGGTCTAAGTCAGGTAGGACTGTCCGCTGTGTTGTGTACTGCACATTGATTTCTCCCCTCCATAACGAATACATTTTCTTCTTTCTAGAATAGCAACATCTGTAATGCTACCAGGAGATAAGTACTTCCTCTTTAATGCAAGCAATGGTACTTTACAAAGTGAATGTCCAAAGATTTGCATTTTTTCAGAAGCACAAATTAAACAAAGAGCTTTATTTATACCAGGCGCTTGTTTGGAGAGGCCATGGCTGCTCCAGTTGTCTTTCGTCTGGATTTAGAACAACCAAGAAGGTAAGAATTAAATCTATAGCTTGACAAGCTCTGCTTCTGTTAGCACCTAAACAGCACAGATTGGTTCTGGTGTAGATTCACCTCCTTTTATCCAGTTAATCTTATCTGAGGGTTAAGTGACCTTTTCAGTTCAGGGATACAAGCTGTTACTGTTTTGTTAGTCAAGTAGCTCCTGTTTCTGCAGATTATACATTCTTCCCACACCCCAGTCATTTTCATTAGCATTTACTACACTATATGATCTTCTGTTTTTTCCTCTTTTTTTGACACCTGAAGAGTATTCTGGCTTTAGGCTAACACTTGGCAAATATTAGTCTTTCAAAGCCTATGCATGCATAAATCGAGTAACTCATCTGCACAGCTGAGAACACACAAATGTTTCTGGGACTGTGTTGAGCATGGAATGGAGATAGGTCTTGGAAGCAAAGAATGAAAAAGGAAACTGCAAATTATTTTAGTGGCAGCAGAGTCTTATTTAATGCAAGGTAGGATTATTGTGCTTGAAGTTGTCTTCTTCAAAAGGTCTTACTAGGAACTAACTAGGAGCATTACTTCCGGAAAGACCTCATGTTACAGGATGGTATAAGCATCTGTGCGCAAAGGGGAAGATTTGGACCTCACAGGGCAAAAGGCACAGGAGAGGGCATGGGAAAGGGAGGTTCCAAAGTATTTCACATCCCTAATTTATTATATCCACAGAAGGTAATATCTCTTTCCTGAGTAGAGAAGAAGATGGCATCTGCCTACTTTTCTGATGTGGTTTGGTTTCTGTGGCTGGTTGTGGTTCCTCTAGATCCCAGCACTGTTTCTGGATTTAACCAGTGATTGTAGCATCCTAACTTACATGAAGCTGCACTAATAGAGGCTTTGTACAGGGTCTGTATCCCTCACCTGCAGTCCATGGGACAAAAAAAGAAAGGAACCACATAATTCTACTTTGCTGTTTTACCTCAAATTTGGGTTTTATGAAATCACAGCTAGAGATAGGAGTACTACAGAAATGATAATGTTAGACCAATTGTCCCTACTATAACAAGGAATTACACTCTTTGAGTATATATACCTCAATGCTTTTATTTGCGTGTTTTCAACCGATTATAGAAGGAACATTGCTGCAAGTCTATTTTCAGAATGCTGTAATAAATTCCTTCTAAAACTATGAAGTTTTGGGCCCACACAACATCCTAGCACTGCCATACAGAATATGACACTTAATCTGTTTGGTCTTAATAAAGGAAAAGAAAAATGCTTTCACATTGCAATAAATTTGCTCACAACATGGCCATGTGCTTTACAAACTTAAAAACAACCCAAGTCAAAATACATAGAAAGCCCCTGCATCTCAAGAATGAACAAGTACTGTTAGCACAGCAAAGAAAGGAAGAAAGTAGCAGAAATAATATTGCAGGATACTCAAATTCAGATGCTTTAAGATCCAAGTGTTTGGCATGTGAGGAAAACTTTCAGGATCAGGACATGATTGTTGAACTCTTTGTGCCTGCCTGTGAAGAAGGTTTAACATCAGCCGCTCCAGATTGTTGAAGCTAAAGTAGTTGATGGAGATGTGAAAATTCACCAAGTGAGGAAATTTTAGGCACCTGGTCCTTCTCCATATCAAGCTCTTGGGATAAAAGCATCCTGAATACTCAAGACTGACCACTTTGGGAGAACTCTTTTCCAAAGTCACACCTAATCTTTTATGGAGGTAAAAGAATTATCAACCAGTCTTATGCCTTAAAAGACTGCAAGCTTGTCTTTCAGTGCCTTGCTTAAATGTGGAGTTGCGTTTATGTAAGAACAGTGAGGTTCAACTAAGGACTCTGCAACTGGAATTGAACATTGAGTTTTGTGTTTTACTTCTTTTGCTTGAAAATAATGGTGACTTATCAGAGTGCACATAGAGCTGGGTGAAACAGATGGTGTAACCAAATCGGAGTAAATGGGTTGTTACAGTTTGTTTTGTGGTTTGTGGCTGTGGAGTTTTCTTAATTGCAGTTAATTACCAGATTACAGTTTCTGCTTTTTGAAGGGATGTTTGAGCTGGATGTCAGGGTTTCAACAGGGAAAGACATGAGCTCATTTGCAGACTGCATCATTAGCAACAATGTGGTTTCTTGAGGTAATGCTAATAATACAGTCCTTGTGATAAACTGCAATGTTCTTTTCCCATTTGTAATGTGATGACAGTGAGGTTACTGAGTTGTACTGCACATGGCTTGACAGCTTCTCAGTTTGCATTTCCAGCTTTCCCATCATTAGCAAACATCATTTCCATCAGTAGCAGCACTACTGCCTTTGTCTTTATTTCTTCCTTGAAATGAGGACAACTTTTCATCTTGGAAGACTTTCATGTTCACTCAGTCACAGAGGTGTATTTTGGCACATCCTGAGAGTATTAAGCTTGATATTATGACATAAATATGCAGTATCATACTAATCTCTACTATAATTTTAAAGGTAAAGGTAGTTCGTTAGGTTCATGCGTTCCTATTCTCAACAGAAACTTACCAGTATTAGACTTTAAGGGATTAAAAGCAGTGCCTCATATTTCAAAGGACTGCAAATTACAGAGCCCTTATTCTATTTTCCTAACAAAATATTCTGTTGAAGTCTGTTGTGTTTCCCCATTAATCTTGAAGACAGTTGAGGCAAAGAAAGGAAACCATCAAATTTCTCTCTTGCTAAATTCTAATGGATAAAAATGCTCTGCTTGTACATAAACATAATCCTGTGGATCTGAAGCCTTGGAATTGAATTCTGCTTTGTACAGGACTGGAGATTGCTGGAATCAATTACTGGGGGTTACTGGAGATTCAGCCTGGAGAAGAGAAGGCTGTGTGGAGACCTCAGAGCAGCCTTCCAGTAACTGAAGGGGGCTTATAAGGATGCTGGGGAGGGACTCTTCATTAGGTACTGTAGAGATGGGACAAGGGGTAACGGGTTCAAACTTAAACAGGGGAAGTTTAGATTGGATATAAGGAAGAAATTCTTTACTGTGAGGGTGGTGAGGCACTGGAATGGGTTGCCCAAGGAAGTTGTGAATGCTCCATCCCTGGCAGTGTTCAAGGCCAGGTTGGATGAGGCCTTGGGTGGCATGGTTTAGTGTGAGGTGTCCCTGCCCATGGCACGGGAGTTGGAACTTGATGATCTCAAGGTCCTTTCCAACCCTAACTATTCTATGATTCTGTGATTCTATGAAATAGACTACCTTAGCTGCAGCAGCATCTGGATGGCGAGCGACTCCAGATAGTCAGTGTATTCCTACTCTTCAGCTGAAGAGTTCAAGAGCTGCTTGCTTGGTTTTGTGCAGCTACCTGTTTTTATCTCTCTGCTTTCTAAATGAAGTTTAATGTGCCTAATAAATTTTACATTAATATCTAAACCCTTTGGATAAAGGAAAGGAGGTTCAAAGGAAGATGGAGCTAGGAGGTGGCTGGTCTCTTTTCCCAAGTAACAGTTGATAGGACAAGAGGCAATGGCCTCAAGCTGCACCAGGGGAGGTTTAGAGTGGATATTAGGAATGGTTTATTCACTGAGAGGGTGGTCAGGCATTGGAACAGGCTGCCCAGGGCAGTGGTAGAATCACCGTCCCTGAAGTGTTCACATCAGTTGAGCAGGTGATTGATACCAAGTGCCCACATGCACCTTCATCAACAATACGTAAGGATTTCACCAAAGGAGAATGGGCAGGGTTTAATATGCTACAAAAACATGGGATGATGAGAACGCTGTCAAGGAAAAGAAACTCTAGGACAAATAACAGGATTAACGTCTTGTTGGGGAGAGATACTAGCTTAGAAGGTAGGACCTGAAACAGCAGAAGCCGCCCTCCGTGAGTTGCTCGTGTCGTTGAGCAAAATACAGCCAGACATTAGGAATGAGCCTGGTGGGAAGAGCAGGGCAACTGACCTCAAAGGTTTCTCTTACACATCAGGTTTCTGAGCATTTAATAATAGCGAAGGAGAACAAAATGACATAAGGCCTTTCTCCCATTCAGAGCCACACCGAACAAGGATGCTTGTCAGAGCTTACTTGGAAGGAATTGATGGGATGGGCTTTAATGGGATGTGAAATAAGAGCAAAATTGTCACTTTGACAAACTAAAGAATAACAAAATAAATTTGTTATTCTTATGTCACTTATTCCTCATTGAAAAGTCCAGCATAAGTCTCGAAGAGAGTACTGGCTGCCAGTAAAATACAGAAGTACAAAATAAACATCTCTGACAGTGCCATAAATGCCCTTTTTATTCTCCATAAAAATATTTTTACAGTCTTGTTTGTTGAAGGTGGATGAAGAGGGGAATTACAGTCACTGCATTGCACAGAGCTCTGCCTGGCTTTGGGAGTGCTATAAATTTTTCTGGAAGGCTGGAAATATCTTTATCAGCCTCGGTAAATTAAAAGGGATCAAAAGGTCTTCAGTGTTTTGGAATGAAATCAAGCTATTAATGGGAATTTATAGAACAAGCTTTGTTGTGTGGTTTTCTTCAAAGAATGTTATCATCTGGAAAATAAGAGATCATTTTGTGTCATGAACCCTAATGAAATACACTGCAAGTGTATTTTACATGAACACCAAAGATACATGGGAATGAGAGCATAGAAGCTACCTCATCCCTAATATTCTTTATGAGCTAGCAATGAAACAGAGGACAAACCATTACAGTGGATTACAGAGGCAGTCAATGCTTTTACAGTTTGTTTTGCAAATGGTGCCCCTTTTTGATTAGCCTTGATAGCATTCATTTTGCTACTACCATTAGAAGTGAAAATACTTTTGGGGAGCTGAAAGTTGAATGAGCTTGGGTATTAAAAACACAGTCTAGACTTCCTTAGTGCTCGTTCAAAGGATTCTGTATATTAAAGGAGTTTACCTTCTCTGAGATAGATCCGGCTTCTTAAACAGAAGGCACCAAGATGTGGATGATGTGTGATTTAACGCAAACGCAAACCATTTCACTGGGGCTGACACCACAAGGGTGTATGAATTTGTGTGTAGATCACCCTCCCCGTGATTTAGAAGGACTAGTTAAATACCTGATTTAGAAAGTAATAATTGAGCCTGCCAATAAAAGTAATAATGTGAGGCTGCCAATTGCACATGCAATAATTGCATGTGTTGGGAGCATGTATCATGAAAATGGGAACCAATGGAATTACACCACTTCTCAGGAGGTTTTAGAGATTGAGAGGAGCAGCTAATGTGGCTAAACCCAAAATTAGCTATGCATATGTAAAGAGTATAAAACATCAGCACACAAACCCCAGAACTAATTCTCCAGTGCCAATGAGCTTGGGGCTCATCACCACTAAGTGAGCATCCAATGGCACAGTGGATCGAGGTTGGAGCTCGGTAGTAATGGCATGCGTATTTTCCTAGGGTAAATGAACAACTAATAGTAAAGCATTTCTCCCTAGATGTAACTTTTGCTTACATTGTTACTCAAAAGTTAAAAAGCCGTCTATAATAAGCTTGTCTGCTGACTGCAAGTGGTGTCCCAATCCTTCTGAGCCCTTCTTGCCATCCTTCTTTGTCATTTGTAAGATAAAAATAGTAGAGAGTAAAGCAGCATCTTTAGTTAGTGACAGGTACCTGCATCTTAAATAAGGATGCAATTCGTTTTTTGAATGAAAATGATTTAGTAATCTTAAAAAGGAAACTGATAGGATGGTGGTCTTGAAGATTGCATGGATATACAAGTCCTGGTTGTGAGAGGTGAGGAGTGCTTTGAAGTGTTGAATATTATGACTTATTTGAAAATCAAGCAGTAGGTAACAAAACCTGCGCTCAAGTCTTTTTTCTCCTTTATTAGCATGGCTGTCAAGAGCACTTGCCTACATCATGACTGGTTTAACCATATGCTTATTAAGCATGCATAAGTAAGTACAACAGACAACTGACAGACAACAGAAGTATTTTGGGAGCTGGGATCAACATTGGAAATGCCGTGGATATTTTAGGAACTTGCCTGGCCTTGTTTCCTAAAAGGACCTTGGACCTCGGTTGTAGGTAGCTTGTCTCCAGTCCTGCCTCTGCTCCAGTCTCCTGGATGGACCTCAGACCTTCCCTGCAGCTTTCTCTGCAGCCGTGCTTCCTGCTCAGTCTCCTGCTGCTCCTCACTGTGTTCTCTGGGTGAATCTTGGACCTGATTCATCATCTTGCCTTGTCTGGGACTGCAGATGGAGCCTGTTACAACCATCCAGCTCTGTCCATGCAGCTTCAGGTCTGACTGATAAGATGAATAAAGCAGTTGGACCTTAGTGCGTGATGGGCTTGTGAGTGCTACTGCAGTATGAATATGTGGGAATAATTAGCTTGAGCATTTAAGCATGTCTAATGTTCTCTGGGGCGTTTACATAGCTGCAAAGCACAAATACAAGCCAAAGCAAGTCCATCTATCCCTATTATCTATCTATCTATACAAAGAGATATATACACGATAGCTATATATATCCCTATATCTATATATACCCATAGTATATATACTTTATCTATGTATATTTGTAAGTCATTTGAACATTGTTTTCCTAAACGCTTTTTGAATTTGTATTGTAAAATCAGAACTTCAAATCTAAATCCCAAATTAAGTTGTTTGGCATTAAAAAGAAGCCTGGAAAATTAATTCATCGATACATTAGGAACTTGGATGACATCTTCCACACTTTATCTAGCTATTCTAAGGCCTGAGGTGCCACTGAAACGTCACTGAAAGTTTGAAAGGAGAATGTTGCCTTAATGCAAAGTAATCTGCATATTAATTACTGTCACGCAGCTGATGCAGTGGGCTCCAGCTAGATTCATCCCCTTTAAATCACTTTAATCCTTTGCAAGCTTGCAAAAGTAATTATTCTGCATTTCCATCTAACACTGTGTAATAAAAACTTCAGTCTGTTCATCTCCTGCTCCAGCCCCACAGTGACCTTTCTGCACATACACCAGCAACGCTGACTGCAATTAATTCCTTCTCTCATTGGGAACCTTCTTACATTGATCTACTCTCCATAAACGATGGTAAACTTACCTGCTGGATTGCCCTTTGAACAATGTCTGTCTCTCATTTTTACTTCCAGCAAACACAGCGTTTGGGTCATGCATTCCATGGCATGGCTTCTTGTTCAGCGTGTGCAACACATTGCCATTGATTTCTGGTTGCTTTTCCCTGCCGTGGCCAGCACGGTGCTCTCTGGGAGTGAAGCAGCTTCTCTGCATCTGCTCTGTGTGTTCCATTTCTGCCTTGGCAACGGTAACTTCTGTGCAGCTTAATTTTCCTTTGGCTGCATTTGTCTGCTTTATCAGCTTGATTTTATTGGCCATCTACTGAATCTGAGGTGCGAGCCATTTCATCTGACCGGGGAGCAGCGTATTACAGTGGGTGGAGGCACTTTGTGGTGGTGATGCAGCGAAGATATTAACGTGGCAGAGCTCTCTGTTAAAAGGCTTGAATCCTGTTCTGCTTTAGGATTATATAGTCCACAGAAAATTGCAGTAAATCACTTCCTTATGGGTCTGGGCTTCAGATTCTCCCATTTATTCCTTACTTCTTTTGCAAAATTAATTTTCAATTCAGAGCTCACTGAGCCTGAGCCTTTCTTCTGTGACCACCATTAACACAATGGTGGTAATCACTCTTTCTTGAACGTTGCTATTATCTTGCCTGGTTTTCAGCAGCGTAAAGAGAAAACACCAAAAAGACATCACTTGGTGTCAAACACCCATATATTTACATGACATTCAGATGAATTGAATGACTTGCAGAGCTGTGGCTGTTTCTAGCAAGTGGCCCAGAGTAACTGAAATTATTACAGCATTCTAGTAGCCTTTCTTCTGGGTACAGCTGGCAGTTTATTGCAGTTATTCTAAACAAGCTAAACAAGATGTAGAACATGCACAGCTCTATAAGACAGGGCAATTTTACAGCTTTTCAGCCTTCATGGATGATTCAGACATTAGCCTACCTATGTATTTTCTTACATTACTAAGCATGTTCTTTTTATGCGTGTGTTTAATTCTTTCATATAATCCTGCTTTCTTGGTAATCTTTCAAGGACAGATAATTACAACCATTTGAGCTGACATGGGATCCCTATGTAGAGACTGGTGTGGATCCAGCTGTAATGCGGAAAGGTGAGCAAGACGGAGCTTACTGCATTAGCTGTATTTAGATATGTGCATATTATTAACTAACAGACACCATTTTATTATATGTAATGAAATTACAGAGCAATGACGTTTAGGTCACATTATGAAACAGTTCTATAGCAGTTGAAATCTCAGTTGGGTTCCGGTTACCTGAGAAATGACGGTCCCTGTCCAACCAGTCTGGAAGGTGAATGCTGAGGTACTTGCAGTACCAGTAAGGTTCCTTACCTGTAACTTACTCTGCCAAAGCTGCTTGGGCTGCAAATCAAGGACCTGCTGTCTTGGCAACTTGGGAAGGATGTAGAGAGGATAACCCTCAGCTGCCCAGCCTGTCACTCTCTCCCCATGGCTTTTGCCTTGTGAAGCAGCTGCTGAACTTCTCCTGATTTGCGTTCTGATAATACAGGGTAAGCTCAGATCATGTTCCCTTTCTGCATCGCGTTCAGTACTTGCTGCAGGAGCAGCTGAGCTCTTTGGATAGCAAGAGAGAGAACCCTTAACGGGGGGTAATATCAGCAGGTGCTGCAGTCATCTGGACACTGCCTCTTCACTGCTCAGAGCCTTGGGTATGGAAGTGAAGATGTGTCCCCAAATGGAAATGAGGAAAGGAAAGTGTGAAGGGAAGGGATAGGAAAAAGGAAAGGAAAGGGGAAAGGGAAGGGAAGGAAAGGGAAAAGGAGAGGAGAGGAGAGGAAAGGAAGGAAAGGGAAAAAAGGAAAGGGAAGAAGGAAAGGAAAGGGAAGGAGGAGGGGAGGGGAGGAGAGGAAAGGAAAGGAAAGGAAAGGAAAGGAAAGGAAAGGAAAGGAAAGGAAAGGAAAGGAAAGGAAAGGAAAGGAAAGGAAAGGAAAGGAAAGGAAAGGAAAGGAAAGGAAAGGAAAGGAGAAAAGGAAAGAAGAGAAGGAAAGGAAAGGAGAAAAGGAAAGAAGAGAAGGAAAGGAAAGGAAAGGAAAGGAAAGGAAAGGAAAGGAAAGGAAAGGAAAGGAAAGGAAAGGAAAGGAAGAAATGAAAAGGAGAAAAGAAAAGGGAAAAGGGAAGGGGAAGGGAAGGAAAGGAAATTAAGAAAAGGGAAGGAGAAAGGAAAGGAAAATGGAAAGAGAAGGAAATTTCGATCTGTGAGCATAGTCATCATTGGATCAGTTTGTTACCCCCCGGGCTCAAGAAGAGTTCTGCTGGTAATTTCAGACACTGAACTCAGTGCCTCTTCCCACCACAGAACTGGAAGACAGCGCATTCGAGATGAATAGCAAAATGCAACCTGAAATCAGATCTTCAAGCCCTCAAACAATTGATTTCAATGAGTAAAAGGGAGAAACCTGTCTGGCAGCCACCGATGACTCAAAAATGTCAAAGATTACACATTAATAGACTCTCTAGCTGGGAGTTGTTTATTACCTTTCAGTAAGATCCGTGTGCAAGACAAATTGAGCTGTGAGAAGCACGTGGAACAGCCATGGAAGCATTCTAATGGGGAAAAACATCATGCGTAAAGGGCATCAAAAGTCTGCCTGTGTTTGCTGTTCTGCCTCATTCTTGTTCCCTTTCTAGTTTCTAATAGTTCCAGCCCCGCTGTGCAGCTTTTTAATTAACATTTTTGGTTTTATGGAAATGGTGGGGATAATGCAGCCCCAACCTCCTGTCACTGGTGTATAGACGGGAAGAAAGGGTTTCTAGTCACAAACATGAGATGAAGAAGTAACAAAGGAACGGAGGGAAAAAAAACCTCTGTTTTCTAAACCATCAGGTCCGTGAGCCTGATCCAAACTGCAAGGAAAGAAAGGAGATCCTTTCTCAGTGGGATTGGAGAGTGCTCTGTTCTAACGAGTGCCAGCTCTTCTTTAGTGACTGTAATCGGTAACAGTGCTGCTGTAGCTAAGGATAAAGGAAGCCGCGTTCAATGTCTCAGTAGGAGAAAGAATGCCCTTGTTACATCTTGTCCCCTCTGTTTATAATAGCAACGTGGAGTGAACATTTGCCGAGGGTGTGTTGGCTGAATGCTTGATATTCCCCGTGAAGGCACTGCATGCACGAGGGCATGGTGGGTTCAGTAGGCTGGTATTGCCATCTCTGCCTATGATGACTTAATCCTCATTTTGCACTTGCCTGCATACACTTATCTGGGATGATCAAAGTGCTGGAAATGAGGAAACTCATTAAGGCTCCCAGCCCTTTTCTCGAGTCAACAACCCCGATAGATGCTCAGATACTCTGTAATGGATATTGGGCATCAAGTGAATAGAGTAGTTTTATCTGAATGCATCAAGCATGTGCACCCTATTGCAAGCAGGGAGGAAAGGGGCTGCAAGTTGCTGTCAGGGTCAGAGGGAGCCCCAGCACACTTTGTGCTGCCTCTCAGAAACAAAGCCTTCCAAGCACCCGAGAAAGGGAGAAGGATCGTTTCCTTTATGAACTTCTGCAAAGCGGTTTGTGATGCTGCAGCACGGAAGGAAGGTACATGGGACATCTGGCATGCACCACCTTGCACTGGCTTTGGGATTACACGGCACCTTGCCAGCTCAGGCCTAAGAGCTCCTTGGCACTGATGAGAAACAGAGTTCTTTCCATCTATGGACTTTTATGATCTGTCCTAAGATCTGGCACTGTCTCCTATCACTTTTGCTAAAAAAGAGAACATGTTTTGCTCCTCAACCCCCTTGAGACACCATTATCACACAAGCTTGAAGCTGGATGCTGGTCCCAAAACACCATCTAAAGTCTGTGCTTTCTGAAGCATGGTCAATCCAAATACGTAACCAGAGGAAAAGCAGCCGGCAGAAGCAGCCCTGCACGTCACCGAGCATCATCAACATCCAGCTTCTTCTTCAGGGGGACAAGAGTGCAGACCGCGCAGTGGAAAGTGGCAGATCTCTGTTATCGGAGGGTGAAGGCGATGACAGGGCATGTCAGCATTTGTCACCGCTGTGTCAGGGACTGAGTGACAAAGGAAGGGCAGCGATGTGTCTCTCCAGGCAGATAGTCACCGATAGTAGCCTGGAGTCAGAGCCACTGTTGTCACTCAGCCATTGTGAAGGGTGACAAAGGAGCAGCGTCTGCCCTGCCATTTAGAAGCTGCATGAAATATTAATGAGCAGTTGTAAAAGTGAGTCTCCAAATCAAGAAGAAAATAAAGAAGCCAACATGCTGTCCTGCAAACACAGAGATAACCTTTCCCTCCCCTCCTCTTTCCTCTTTTTAATCAGAAGATGGAGCATTCTGCATTGGTTGCTTCTATTTCCATTAAATAAGGGAGCAGTGTTGGAGTGACACAGCCTGAGTTCTGAACAGATTCTGCACAGTTTTATCCCTGCTAAATGTTTTGGATCTCTTTCTCCCTTTAAAAACCCCTCTATATAAAACCCTGAATGCAAATGTTCAAGTTTCTCTCCCTGCCAGCCCCATCCAATAATATAAATTCTATCTCACTTCAGGTTTTTTGCTGAATTGCCACCTTGTGCTAATCTGGGAGATTGGGTCTGTGTTAGATCTTAGTGGAATACCCATTTGTCTCCTTACAGAATAGAGGAGATATTGGAGTTAAAGACATGAATTGGATTCTAAAGTTTGATTGCTGCTGGTCTGCTGTCCAGAGAAATTTCTCCTCAAGTGCTCAAACTGAAAGGCAGCCGAGTAAGCAGGCAGTAAATAACAAAGTTGAAATGATTGGCGTTACTGTTTTGAAGGGAATTGAGGATTTATAACATCTCACTTTGTACCGGATGTGCTCCTGCTAGCCTTTAATTCTGTCTCAAGTGCTCTTAGGTCCCTTCCTTCTCTTTCCCCCTCTCAAAAGTGGGTTTGACAGCCTGAAAACATTCTTGATGGCTTAAAATTAGCCCCTTTTTTTCACCTCCTTTGTGTCTGAGGTGCACTTGTAATGCTGGAGATGGTTTGTAACTGGGCTGCCAGCAAAGCACAAGGAAGCGGACCTGCTTGGTCATTATTTCCATAAGGGTGGTTTGTAGGACACTGCAGGGACCCTTTTGGGATGTGAAGGGTTTCGTGCTCTGTTGGGTTGAAGGAAACACTCTGTGTGTCTGACTGGTTTTCTGACAAGCATTTGTTTGTTCCTGGCCTGCTCTAATCCTCAGCTTACACAATAACTCACATATTCCATCTCATCCGAACCACTGCACTGTGCAGCTGCAGAAAGGCAGCTGAGCCCATCCTCAGCATAATAAAGGTGAGAAAACACAAAGGGAAGCACTATCGGAGATCGCCATCGATCCCTGGGTGTGATGTTTTGTTCAGAAGTTCATACCCGACAGTCATTCTGAGGACTTGTTTTACTGGGCTCTGCATACTTCCCCTCAGGAGCAGCAAGGATAAACTTCACGCACGTTTAAGGAAAGGCTGTGATAAATCTGACTGGGGTTGAATGTGATACAGATATGTGTGCTAACAAAAGAACAGTGGCTGTATCTCCCAGGGTGAGATGCACAGAGGGAGGTACACACGGCCCAGCAGCAGCACAGGCTCCCTGTGCGGGAGAAGATGATCATAGAATCATGGAATAGCTTGGGTTGGAATGGACCTTCAAAGGTCATTTAATCCAACACCCCTGCAATGAGCAGGGGCATCTTCAACTAGATCAGGAGATGAGCTTCCACCACTGGTACCCAGGTCTATGAGTCAATAAGGAGCAGTCCCTCAGGCATATGGGACTGCCCAAGCTGTTTAATGGACAAATGAATAGAGGATTTGTGTTTATGGCATCGTCTGGCACCTTCTGACAACGTTATGTACAAACATGCTTTAAAAGGAAAAATAAAACCCTCACCTCCCACAGGAAGTGAATAGAAATATGTTTTCTGCTACTGCAGTGCTGCCTACAACATAAATAGAGCATCGCATTCCTCCAAAAGCTCTTTCATAGCCGTTTAAACAGACACAATAAACTACTCTTAGTTGTAGATAAGAAATCTTTCTTTGCATGATTCTGACTGGCAAACAAGCAGAAACGAACGTACAACTGGGGCTATGGAAAAAACCTGAGGCTTTTTCATTTTCTCAGTTCTGTTTCGTTGCATTAAATCTACAGATTCCAGTTGCTTTTTTTTTTTTTTTTTTTTCTGAATACTTTTAAAATTAAGTGTGAAGGTGGCCAGAAATATCATAGCATGGTTTGGGTTGGAAGGGACCTTAAAGCTCATCCCGTTCCAAACCCTGCCATAGGCAGAGACACCTTCCGCTAGAGCAGGTTGCTCCAAGCACCATCCAACCTGGCCTTGAACACTGCCAGGGATGGGGCAGCCACAACTTCTCTGGACACCCTGTGCCAGCACCTCAGCACCCTCATAGTGAAGAATCATCATCCTTCTTTTCTTAGTCCTGCCCCATGCCAGTGTAGTCCTGGGTCCCTTGGTCATGACAGTAAGGATCATCAATTTTCCTGTTTAAGACTGGAAAAGCAGAGAAGACCTCAGCCCATTCGTTTCCTGAGGCCTCAGTAACTGCCCTGCTCTACACAGGCTGAGCAGTTGCATTTTCTGATTGTAAGGGATGCTTTATGCATGAAATACTGTGAGAAATGGAAAGCAATTTTCCTTTCAAAATGTTGGCACTATTACATCCAGCTGAGACACGGCTGCACAGGAACACATCAAAATGAAAAGTTACTTGGGAAGAAGGGAATTGAACTGAATATCCAGGCTCTTTCCAAGGACTCAGCATGGCTTCAGAGGCACGTTTCCCATATGCTGCCTCACCCACCTCCTCCCACTGGCCCAATGGCCACGACATTGGTGTGAGTAGAAAGACTGATCACCTTCTCCATAGTTAAATTTAACCAGAAGGCTTTGTAACTGTGAATGAGTAAAAGTCATCCTCTGTGGAGAAGATGAAGAAGTAATTCATTGGACTTGTTTTATAGAGGTGTCATCCAATAGTTATTTCATTGCAGCTTCCCCTGTTGGGAAGATCCTGTGCACAGGGAAGTCGTGAATCTCTTCTCATAAGCCATCAATAATACATAAAAAGGAAAGGGAGAAAAAAACCCTTATAGTAACAAATCTTTCACTCACAACTTCCATGTGCAGCTTGGAAAGAGGTGTCTCTATAACATGACAGCATGCTTCATCAGTCTGAGGTGGCATATTGCTAGCAGGACAGAAACAGGCCAGCCTAGGGCCAGGCTGCATCCACTCCTGGGGTGGGAAGTGGTTGCCCACTTTCACTTAAATCAGAAAATATAAATGAGATTTTTGCATGAACCAGACCCAAACTTTACATTTGGGCCCCTCACTACAAGAGAGACAAGAAGGTGCTGGAGCAGGGCCAGAGAAGGGCGATGGAGCTGGTGCAGGGCCTGGAGGACAAGTGTGATGGGGAACGGTGGAGGGACCTGGGGGGTTTAGTCTGAAAGGTTGAGGGGGAACTTGATCGCTCCCTACAAGTGCCTGACAGGAGGATGGAGTGAGGTGGGGTCGATCTCTTATCCCAAGTAACAAGCAATAGGAGAAGACGAAGCGATCTCAAGCTGTGCCAGAGGAGGTTTAGACTGGATATTAGGAACAATTTCTTCCGCAGAGGATGCTCAGGCATTGGAACAGGCTGCCCAGGGCAGTGCTGGAGTCACCGTCTCTGGGAGTGTTCACAAACCGTGTAGATGAGGCCCTCAGTGACATGGGTTAGTGGTGGCCTTGGCAGTGCTGGGGTAACAGTTGGACTTGGTGATCTTAAAGGTCTTTTGCAACCTAGTAGATTCTACGATTACCAAATTACTTAGCTCTTGGCTTTGAATGCTGTAGACCAGAAGGCTCACCTGTATGCAATCCCCAACTCCTTACTCTTGTCATTCAGCATATAAATAAATATATACATGTATGAATGCTGTATTTTCCTTTCCCTCCTCAAGGCACTTCGCCTTTGCATGACAAATGTAGAAGAAAAATGAAATGTTATCATTCCTGCCTGAGACAGCATCATTGAGATTCACGGCAATGAGAAGAACTTTGTTTTCTATTACTCATGGCTGCTGCTATTTCAAATGAACCAGAAACACTTTTGAGTTTTGCCCTTCTGAGTTATCACACTTTCCCCTGCTGGGCTGAAAGCAGCAAAGGCTCTGTTTGTCAAGAGACTGGAGAAACTTCGACGTGAAGCCTTTAAAGAGAATGCTTAAGGAGCTGTCGATCACGAGCACACACACCAGAGGCACCTGGGGCTGTCTCCTCCCTCTGGCTTTACTCCTAAGGTGATTTACCTGCAGTTTCTGAACATGTTTCCTGTCTTCCTTTCATGAAGTGACCGGGATATTCAAGCTTCTCATTTTACACCTGAGTGAAGATTAGTAGTTTTAGTAGGGGCACCTTCTGAAAACAGAGCACATCCCAGCTGCTTGAATTGGGCACCAGCTTGGGCTGTTGCAATAACCTGCTATTTTAGAAAAGAAGAGCGTTCTTAGTGTATATAAATAGGCGAATATAATTTTCTGGGTGCTGCCAAGTGTATCTTGTATATGGAATCGTTTAACTTCTCAATCTTAAAAAAGTTGTTTTTCTTGAAGCCAAGTCACCTTCCCATAATTTAAGGAAACATTTATCAGGTCAGCTTTTCCTCTTGGACTTCACTGCAGGTCTGCCTGCTTTTGCTAGCAGTGTATTTGCCCTCTTGCCCTTAATTTAAAGAATATATTCTGCTTACAGAGACATTTGTTTAACAGGGACCTCAAGGGAAGAAAGAATTTGGTTTACAGATGACTTGATTCCCTCAAGGAATGCGAATCAATCATGTAAATTGCAGCGTGTCCTGCACTTCAGCTTCAATCAATAGGGGATTAAACTCTCGTTTCAGCGTGGGGAAAATAAATGCCCATCCTGATGCTATTAATAACACCTGGGATTACCAGAAGTGTACTGATGCTTTCAAAATCTCACTTTTTAGTGCTTATGTGTCGTTTGGTATTTCCACTGTTCCTCTTTGCTGGGAGGGCAAGAAAAGAGGAACTTTGACTTATGCTAACTTGCTGCCAGGCATTGCTAAAAAGGTTTATTTCCTGCAGCTCGGTACCCTGTGTGTTGTGCCTGGCTTTTTGGCTGCAGCAGCATATTAACATGACAGTAACTCAGGAGCAAGACCAAGAAGGACCCAGTGTAACTGCTCTACGATTCTGGTCCTTGCTGTGCCACGCTCCTCCTACATTGCCTTGAGCAAATCACTTAGGTAGAAGCCACCCATAGAATCATAGAATGGTTTGGGTTGGAAAGGACCTTAAGTTCATCTAGTTCCAACCCCCCCGCCATGGGCAGGGACACCTCACACTAAACCATGTCACCCAAGGCTCTGTCCAACCTGGCCTTGAACACCGCCAGGGATGGAGCATTCACAACCTCCCTGGGCAACCCATTCCAGTGCCTCACCACCCTCTCAGTAAAGAATTTCTTCCTTATATCCAATCTAAACTTCCCCTGTTTAAGTTTTAACCCGTTACCCCTTGTCCCCTCACTACAGTCCCTGATGAAGAGTCCCTCCCCAGCATCCTTGTAGGCCCCCTTCAGATACTGGAAGGCTGCTCTGAGGTCTCCACGCAGCCTTCTCTTCTCCAGGCTGAACAGCCCCAACTTTCTCAGCCTGTCTCCATACGGGAGGTGCTCCAGTCCCCTGATCATCCTCGTGGCCTCCTCTGGACTTGTTCCAACAGTTCCATGTCCGTTTTATGTTGAGGACACCAGAACTGCACACAATACTCCAAGTGAGGTCTCACGAGAGCAGAGTAGAGCCATAGTCTCATAGGCTGTAGGATCCCTCATTCAAAAGCTGGTATTTCCATAGAGCAATCCAGGATGTGTGTGTATTGGCCATACCTCTCGTTTGACTCCAGGTTTCTGGTCCATCTCCAGTCTCACTAACTGCCTAGTAGTTTTTTCCCCACCTCCAATTATTAACCTCTGTTAGAATAGTTTGAGGTCTGTTAAGATGCTAATTTCTGTATGGCTGGGAGTTCGGGATTGCTCTGGTGCAAGGTTCCCTCTCTGGGTGGTGAAATAATGCTCTGGTGGAAGATGAGGGGTGTTTTCCACACTGACTGAGAGCAACCTGGAGGCAAACAAAGGAAATACAAGCGTTTGATGTAGTGTTGCATATTGTGTTTGTCGGTCTGCTGTGTGGTCAGAGCATTTGGTCTTCTTGCAGAGAGGATACCTGTGTTGTATCCTCTCTGTTGGGATGAGTTAACATTGTACATTAACTACCTTTTCCATCGCGTGTCCAGAGTGTGGAAGACCTCCATTCAATTCCTTCCCCAGGATGAGAGGACTCAAACTTCTATACCCATCATGTGGATGTGGCATTTCCTGTAAAAGTCACTTGATTAACAATTAAAACCACTGATCCATACCAGAGAACAAACAGCAGGAGGTCTTGCTTTGTGGATCATGGGGTCCTGATCTCCATAATCTGCCTACAGATTATGAAGACCTACAGACTGAAAGGATCTCTACAGAGACCTTTTCAGTGTCTGATACCAGACAGGATACTTCATTTTATAATCCATTACGCTTTGACAACACTTACCAGTCAGACTCACCTCTTACAACCTTTTGGTTTTTATACAGGGCTAGAGAGGCCTCTTCGCAGCGTGGAACCTGGTCAGTTTGTAAGGAAATCATCAACTCACTGTGTAAAAACCAGTCTACATGTTGCCTACCCCACTAATACTTCTGTCAGTAGAGCTATAGCTGCACTTGAGCCAGGTAGTGAACATTTTCTCCTTCTGATATACAAGCTAAAAGAGACAGAAGTAGGTCTCTATTTTTTAAATGCATAAAATGCTCTTTGAAGAAAGGACTGTTCTTTGCTGGGATTAAGATCTGCTGCCCTAGCACTTACTGCATCTTCTGAGAAGCATTTCCAGTCCTAGAAAAAAAACCCCAGATTTATTTATATGTATTTTTTGCTGGTCCACATCTATTATCACATATTTTGTTCTTTTGTATGTAGAAATTGCAGTTTAAATAATACATTTCTTCAGAAATGGATTTTATAGAATAATTATGCCACATCAAACACTATTTCCATATCAGTGTACTTTTGAACTAATAAATCCATTGCAGTTGCTAGTGAGTTTTAGAATGATCTCTTGCCTGCTTTAAATGGTTGTCACTGATTTTGAAAAGTGCCTGATGTACATGAAATATGGTTTTGTAGATTGTGTGGTTTAAACTTTGGAGATTTCTGCTTTAATTTACAACAGCCCTCAAATGCTTTTGGCAAAGGAAGCAGCCTGCCCCATGTAGGTCTGAAACCAGATGTAATTAGGAATGTTTCCCATCAGGAGAAGTCTGTTCTGGCTCTTTACGTGACTGTTTTTGTGTCATCATTTTCTATGAAAGCTGTTGCAGGGAATTGGTGTCTGTCTTCACAGCAATCTGTCAGCGATTGGGAATCTCATAAGCTTGTTAGTGAATTTTGACTCGGCAAAGATAAAATCAGCTTTAGCTAAAGCCTTCCTGGCACATAATGATCTAACCCACATGTGGACGCCTTTCAGTGATATTGGCCTCAAAACTCTCACTGGGAGTGTTCTCACCTGAACTGGTTCGAAGTGCAGCATTCTTTGTCCATCCCCCATTTGACCTATTTCTGTCATAAATTACCCAAACTGGCCTTACGAGGGCTGCATGAGGAGGAAAGATGTACTCTTGTGGCCATTGTCATCTTCTGCTTTTGGTGCACTGCGTGCCTTAATCCATGGTCTTGCTTTTCACAGTATGACCACAGGCTTGGTTTGATGGCAACAAATTCATCCAGATTATGGATGGGTGTAGTGGATCTGACAGGTTACCCCGGGTGGATGCAGGTGGCCACCAAATGTGGCAAAGGATGCCACTACAGCGGCAGTTCTATAGAACAGCTCTATGCAACTGTTCACCCTGTGACATCCTCCTGACCTCCTTAGCATGATCTTAGGCAAACAGTTCATCTATGAATCCATCTTCTGTGAGACCAGCTCTCACTACTGCGTCAGCAAAATGTTTCTATGATTAGAAATACTAATCAATGTCTACAGCAAGGTTTGCAGCTTCACATCTTCTCTAGGCTGCAAGCTGCTTTTCATGGACCCCAGGATCATTTTTACCTTTTCACATACCAGGATATTGTTGACTTTTCTCCAGCTTGTGACTCATTATATCCCCCATCTCCGTCTCGGAATAGCTACTGCCTGGGGAGTTAGTCCATACTGTGTGCTTGTACAGTGGATTCTCCCTGCCTTGCATGCTTTCATACTGAATTTTACCCTGCATGTTTCAGACATCAAGATCATCTGGGAATTTGATCTCGTTCTCAAAGAGGCTCAGCAGTGCCTTCACACCACTTGAAAAGCCATTAAAGACTTGCTGTTAAACACTGAGCAGAAAAAGGTCACCCCACCCCAAATTGGCAAAGAACTACGGATATGAACGTGAAACACAGTTATGGTGTCCTACTATGTCTGCACCGACTGTACATGGTCTCATTTAGACTGTGTTCTTTCTTATTTCTGATATAGTATCCTTGAAAATGGTGTTCAAAACTGTGCGAGTTAAACCGTATGAAATCCAAAACTTCTTCACTGCCGTGTGAATGTGTATCTAGTTTTGGAAGGAAATCAGATAGGTTCAGTCATGATTTCATTCTTGGCACATCAGTATTTTTCTTATCTAACTCCTCCTTATTTTCCGAATTCTTACACATGGCTGGTCTGATGATCTGATCCAGAGCTTCATTGTGTATTTGAGGCAAGCTGAAAGGTCTCTATTTTCCCCCAGGTCTTTATTTCACCTTCTCAGGACTGAGAATGCTTTTGGCCTTCAAAGTTTGTTGGTAGTTCACCCACCCTTCACAAATTCTCTCTGTTGACCACCAACAGACCCAAAGGTTAACCTGATAAAGCCAAATTGTATTGAGAATATCAAAGGCTCAAATGAAGTTTTAAACATAGAGTGGCATTTAGGATGGCTGAATGTCCCTGAGCATCTGCATGGTGTGTGGGGTAAACTGAGTGCATCTTTCTGTACCAAGCTGGAGGTGGCATGAACAACTCAACACTAGCTACCTATCTTAAGTAGTTCAGTCAAAAGCCAGCTGTGTACCTGCCTTCTGCTTTTTCTCATTGGCACCAAATGCTCCCTCTGCTCAGCAAAAAAGGTAAGTAAGTCCCCTTTTTGAATTTCTCACCATCATTTGTCAGCAGTTTCCCCTCTCCACTGAGATGCTGATTGGTAATTTCTGTGGTATTCCTTGTGCTACTGATGTAGACCCGGTTTCCTTTTCTTGTTCTTCTGTGTATAGACCCCTTTCTACCTTCCTTTTCTATAGGCATAGTTTACAGTTTTGTTTTAAGTACATTGACTTTGAAGAACTGGACATCATCCTTTTCTCTTCTCTACTCCTATGAGATACTGGCTGTGTCCCTGAGATTTGTTCAAGGCCAAATGCTAAAGGTGTCAATGGACTGAGTGAAAATTCTGGATCTCAGATCATGCTGGAATATCATCGGGAGCTGCTTTTTTAAGAACAAATATTGGAAGTTAGAATCATAGAATCAATTAGGTTGGAAATGACCCTTAAAACCATCAGGTCTAAGCAGTAACCCATTACTGCCAAGTCCACCACTAAACCATGTCCCTAAGTGCCACATATGCACGTCTGTTTTAATACCTCCAGGAATGGTGACTCCATCACTTCCCTGGGCGGCCTTTTCCAGTGCTTCATAACCCTTTTGGGGAAGAGGCTTTTCCTAATATCCAATCTAAACCTCCCTTGGTAAAACTTGAAGCTGTTTCCTCTTGAACCATCACTTCTTACCTGGGCAAAGAGACTTTCACCCACCACACTACAGCCTCCTTCAGTCTGCTGTCCACCATTGCTCGCTGGTCAAGGTAGCAAAGTTACAGCACCGTTCTTGCACGCCCTTCCATGCAAACTCCCTCACAAACTGCCACACCACATCCTATTTGTTTGCACTGCTTGTGGTGCTCCCCCAGGGTTTCTTTTATACATGTCCGTGCCCAGCCATACTGGCACCAGAGCTGCTCACCTCAGCAACTGAGTTTTCATTTGCTTCTTTCATTTTACTCCTTTCATTTGCTTCATTTGCTGTCAAGATATAAAGTCTCTGGCATTGCTTTCCATCTCTATCTAATCTCTTCTACGGCTTCTCTGCTGAAACATGGCAGCATTAAGAGCATTTGCATTTCCAACCCAGTAGGCACCCAATGGACAGCACAGTGCTGTGGGGCAGTTCTAAATAAAACTTTTCAAGTAAATCATTGAAATGAAGTGTTGAAGATTATCAGCATGAGGCTGTTTAGAACTGACTTAAGTCGCTTCATCATAAAAGAATATTTAAGTATGTTCAATAATTGAACTGAACCAAGTTCTCTGCTCCCACCTCTTAAGTAATGCCAAACTCAAACTGGTATTTGTTATAGCTCCAAAATTGAAAGCACATTCTCCATAAAAAATTAATTGCTTTAACCTGGCTTTGCACTTACTCAGAAGAAATAACTACGTTGGCTGTAGGACTGTGGCTGTGAAAACAGCATGGTATTGAAAATCTTTACTTCTTTCAAGCTTCTCTTTTGATCATGATCATGCTGGCTCCATTAATAACTCTTTAGGTCACTGGAATCTGTGTTTAAGAATGGAAAGAATGACCTTTAATTACATTCAAACTTTTCCCTTTTCTTCTTTTTGGTGCTGTTTTGGCAAGCTGTTTCCAACAGAAGGCACTGATGGTTCTAGTTCCCCCAGAATCCTGGGCAAGAAGATATTTGAGGACATTTAAAAGGCTGGCACTAAGGTACTAGACAAGGCCTCCTTTCTCTGTGTTAATAATACAGCATTTCGACAGCATGGAAATGGCACACGTCACTAATAGTATACACTTCAAAGCAGGGGACAGCACAAAATCAATGCAACTTCCAACCAGAATAAGCACACAGAAAGCGATATACTCTGCCCATTTTTAAGTTTCACATTTAAATGATATAAAACCTGTTTTTCTGTTACTTCAGAGAAGCCACCACCAACTTTCTGCTATGAACAATAAAATCAGTACTGCAGCATTTATGCTATTATTTTAATCTTAAATTCAGTTTGTTTTAGCATGTATCTTCAGTTTGCTGTAAGATAAATTTGTTTTTCTATTAACAATGCAATGTTAAATCATTCCAACCTAAGCCATTCTATGATTCTGTGATCATGGAAATTAGTTCTTATTAATGAAATATCTTAGGCTGCAATATTTGCTCAAGCTCTTATCCAGTCCAGCAGTTAGATGCTTAATTCCTGTGTATTTTTCAGGTCAGTCACAAGTAAGGACAATTTGGACAATTTCCTGACTCGTGGATCACTGTTCTGCAGAATCTTGGAAGATCAGGCTGCTCTATTTTACTTCATCTGTAAAGATTAGAAAGATCATTGGATTGTGCCTCCTGCTATTATAGGTACACAGAATTTCTTATCCATGTGAACTGCTGATCAGGATCTGTCTCAAAACCTTGTTCTATTGAAGTTTACTGGCTGTGATCCAGACATTCAGTCCATGGAGATGTGGAAACTTGCTTCTGGTTTCACAGAATCACAGAATCCCAAGGGTTGGAAGGGACCTCAAAAGATCATCTAGTCCAACCCCCCTGCAAGAGCAGGGTAACCTTGAGTACATCACACAGGAACTCGTCCAGCTGGGCCTTGAATATCTCCAACGTAGGAGACTCCACAACCCCCCTGGGCAACCTGTTCCAGTGCTCTGTCACTGTCACAGTAAAGAAGTTTTTCCTAATGTTCACATGGAACCTCTTATGCTCCAGTTTACACCCATTACCCCTTGTCCTATCACTGGACATCACTGAGAAAAGCCTAGCTCCATCATCCTGACACTCACCCTTTACATATTTGTAAACATTGATGAGGTCACCCCTCAGTCTCCTCCAAGCTAAAGAGACCCAGCTCCCTCAGCCTCTCCTCATAAGGGAGATGCTCCACTCCCTTAATCATCTTTGTGGCTCTGCGCTGGACTCTTTCAAGCAGGTCCCTGTCCTTCTTGAACTGAGGGGCCCAGAACTGGACACAATATTCCAGATGTGGCCTCACCAAGGCAGAGCAGAGGGAGAGGAGAACCTCTCTCGACCTACTGACCTTTCAATGCACCCTAGGATGCCATTGGCCTTCTTGGCCACAAGGGCACATTGCTGGCTCATGGTCATCCTCCCATCCACCAGGACCCCCAGGTCCCTTTCCCCTTCACTACTTTCCAGCAGGTCAACCCCCAACCTGTACTGGTGCATGGGGTTGTTCCTGCCCAGATGCAAGACTCTGCACTTGCCCTTGTTGAATTTCATCAAGTTTCTCCCCGCCCAACTCTCCAGCCTGTCCAGGTCTCGCTGAATGGCAGCACAGCCTTCTGGCGTGTCAGCCACTCCTCCCAGTTTAGTGTCATCAGCAAACTTCCTGAGGGTACATTCAGTTCCCTCATCCAGGTCGTTGATGAAAATCTAGATGTACTGATATCCAGTTTGCTTGCCCTGCATTAACCTTGTTGTTCATCTCTTTTGTCATGACAGCTTGAGCAAGCCCTGTATGCCCAGTTTCCTCTGGCACAGCAGCCCAGCTACTTTATTGACCTTGTCTTCACCATGCCCAGTTTGAACTCTTGAATGGGAGTTCACTGGCTCAGAGTATTGCAGGTGAGGTTGCCCCAGGAATAAGGACACCAAGGTGCTCTGAGATACAGTGATTATTTGTATTTCACTGCATAGACTGGAAAAAATCTCATCTCATATGTCCTAGGAGCACCACTGCCTTTCTCACATATGCAACAGTGGTAATTGTCGCTCATGATGGGCAAGTACAAACCAGCCTTCCTCCTCAGTTGTTCCAAGTTATTACTGCCCTATATATGTTATTTCACTAGTTAATAGATGTGACAACTAAATGTCACTGATCACTTCAAAGCAGCATACTTAAATTTCCACTCTTACTGACATTATTTTAACACGTTCTTGTTACTGTTTATTGCTCTGTCAGGTGGTTGTTCTCCACATCACATACTGTAAATTCCTTTAGCTATTTTTCTTGTGTCACACTTGAAATTCTTCTATTGGACTCTGGTATTATTCCACCCTACCTCAGACTTTTGTATGTGAGTGGTATGCGAGTGTAGATCCTATTTCTGCGTATCATAGAATTTACAGGGGCCAGCAGGTAATGTGCCGCTGTACAGAATCCTACTGTCTAGGCAAAGCATCCATTAAGCAAAAGAAATAGGAGAATTTTCTACCACTGTTCTTAATAGAAAACCAAAAAAAGAGTCACTTTGTGTTGTATGAACTCTTTGGAACAGCCTGTGGAAGCAACAACACTTAGCAGACGGGTTAGAAACCACTGTGTCATTTAAGTAAACCATGGGTGCGCTGCAGTGCTCCAAGCTAAAAATGAACATTTTATGTCTAAATTTATGTCTACATTTATGTCTAAATATATATCCAGGAAGGAAATCTAAACATTAATACATATGTACCAAATACGGCTGCGTGGAGACCTCATAGGAGCCTTCCAGTATCTGAAGGGGGCCTACAAGGATGCTGGGGAGGGACTCTTCATTAGGGACTATAGTGACAGGACGAGGGGTAATGGGCTCAAACTTACACAAGGGAAGTTTAGATTGGATCTAAGGAAGAAATTCTTTACTGAGAGGGTGGTGAGGCACTGGAATGGGTTGCCCAGGGAGGTTGTGAATGCTCCATCCTTGGCAGTGTTCAAGGCCAGGTTGAATAGAGCCTTGGGTGACATGGTTTAGTGTGGGTTGTCCCTGCCTATGACAAGGGGGGTTGGAACTAGATGATCTTAAGATCCTTTCCAACCCTAACTCTTCTATGATTCTATGATTCTATGTATAAAAATAGGTATAAAATAAACCCAAGCAAATAGTAACCAGACACTATTAAGTTTCTAAAGACTCTAAGGATATATTGTGGAGGTAAAGTAGGTGGTGTACTCACTCATGTCTCTCTGAAATATTGTACTCAAATCAATTATCTTTTTACTGTTGTGATTTCATAAAGGCTTAATTAGTTCAAGTCTGGAATTGCATCAGCAAAACCAATCTGTTTTAATTGTTTCTGTATCAGTGAACTGCGGCACATTTTTTTCCTAGCCACAAAACAAATTTAATCAACTCTGCCAAATAAGAAGTCATTTGTCACTTGAAAGATGGAATTGTTTATTTTTACTGTCAGCCAAAAAGAAATATTTACCATACATCTGCATGCAGACGCCTCTTGCATCTCTAAATGTGATAATTTTGCCTTCTGTAAAAATACACTTGCACTGGAGAGTCACATCTATAATTCTCCTTTTCTTCCATTACCTTTCATAGAAGGTTGTCTTGGACACACAAGGTCTGTGCATGTCAGAGGTCCTGCTGCCTCCTATTGAAGGCTTCTTTAACTGGGTGAAATGAAAAATCTCTGCTTGCAAGGTCATCTTTGAAAGTCACATAAGACACGTGAATGATGAAACGTTGCCTTTTGTTCTTCTCAGAAAGAATTTCTTAAACGGATCAAACTAATACAAAGATGAGGAAGCTCAGTGGATAAATAGCACATTTGGAGTGAAATTCAGTCAAAATGTGGTAAGATTTCCCCACATATGGGAGGTGCACCCCAAAGACTTTGCTCCAGCCCAGCAGAGTGGATGGATGTGGATGTATAGACCTATACTGGACACGCTTTGCCCATCTCAGGCTCCGAGGGCAGTGAGTTTTCCTGGTCCTCTGCAGTCAGCAAGCATCAACCAGTGCCCTGCAACCAGCACCAGGGTCTGCCTAATCCTGCCTGGATGTGTTGGCACCGAGGACAGAGCAAAGCACATCAGCAGTCTATGCCTTCTGATCTGCTCTAACCATGACTTCTCTATTACATGATGGACCAGGTGCTCTGATTCATGTGTGTAGAGTAGCCAGTGCTACTGGTGACTTTCTTAACCACAGCATAAGGGTTGGACGCTGATGAGCCCTACCACAGACCTTTCGCTACCAGTGAAGTGCCAGTTCTGCATCCATTCACATACCAAAGCTGCCTCTGTAATTTCCAGCATACTCCTGGGCACAGGAATGCGGCTCCACATGGTGGCAAATACCTAGACTGTTCTCTGTCAACAATTTGTCCTGTTCCAACTTGTGCACTCACCAGCAGTCCCTGGATACAGCTCAACAGCTGGCATGATCCAGGGATCATTCCTCAAAGTGGTTTGTGTGCAGCCACCTTCTTTTGGGGACTACCTTGATTTATTAGCATGAATGCAGGCTGATTCATACCACTTGACTTCAAGGTGCTGCGACATTTGTCATCATTTGCCAGCTTGTCCCACCATGTCTTTTTCTCTGTGCCTGTCAGCTACCCTGTGGAACCTGCCATTTCAAATCTCAGCTACTGCAATAGACCCTTATTCGCTCTCAGCCCAAGCCATTTCAAAAGCCTCCTGCTTGTCAGGATCACATCTGTACTCAGAAGTGAGCTAATCCTGTCACTCAGCAGCGGGCACAAAGCTCTCTGCTCCTACCAAGGCTTATTCCACAGGGCACAGTCTATGTGTTGAGCAACTGCTCTTGCATCTCTCAGCCTGTCATTGATGTAGCTGCCAACTAAACCATTAACAAGAAACAGTCAGTTTTTTCCCTAGAATATGAACAGTAGGGATTTGTTTTCTGTCATATTTCTTTCCTAGGCCTTGGAATACAATAATCTGATAAAATTCTTATTAATAATAATGTATGGTCACTGCTTGATGAGACATTTGGAATAGTTGAAATCTGCCCATGGTATTTTGAATCATGCCTTTTCTGATAAGACTTAGATCTCTCGAGTAGAGGGCAGAGATTTGCAGCATGACTCTTATGACTCTTTGTGCACTGATAGCTGGATAATTGAGAAAACAAGGGCAATTCAGACTCTGATTCACGTTGGATTTACCTGTAGTGGCTGAAGAGGTTACCAGCCTGGAAGATAAACTTTTCAACTATTGCAGCTAAATCAGAGGTGATTGTGAACCTGAGTTGTCAGCCTGCACACTTTACAGCTCAATGTTTTAATGTAAACTGAGATTGATAGTGGTTTACATTTACTGGCAATAGTGAAATCAGCACCACATCTAATCAGTAATCTGGCAGGGACATTTGGGGATGACAGGCTTTTAAATCACCCTGGCCTGAAGTGCCAAACGTTGTGAAAAAGGTGGCTTTAAGGACCTTTTTTAGGGACTGTAATATCTGACTCTGGATTCACGAGCCCGTGTTCATCAGCCCTGTGGATTTCAGTGGACTAATGAAAAATAGCTGACCTGTGGGACTGAGATGAGTGTTTTTCCTCCGTGCAGTTTCTCTGCATAGCTCTTGATCTCATGAGAGATCTGTCAAATCAGATGACTGGAGTAGATTTATTAAAGTGGGTTAAAACCACCCAAAACTGGATAATTGTAATAATTGTAAGTTTGGTGCCAGTTATGTCTAAGACTTTAGAATAAGTTTTTAAGGAAAATACAGAGAAATGAATTAATGAATCCTGGGTGCCCCAGAATAATCTCAAGTCTTCTTTGATAAGAGATGAGATTCTTTGTAGTAGTCAACCATGCATTTTTCTCTTGACATGTAAGAAATTACTACTGAAGGTGGATAAACTGGGTATCAGTGGAGAACTTTGAACTGAGTAGGGGTGAAATGAAAAGGAAATTTACAATAGGTTGTTATGAGGGTTAAATTATCATGGGGGAAAAAGGGGTCTCTGGCTTTGGAAACTCATATTTAACAGCATGCGTTAACAACCTCCACAGGAAAAGCAGGGGTAAACTTAGGAGAACTGCTTATGAGAAAAATCAAGCAGAGGTGAGCAGCTTAAAATGTATCTGAATGAAATGCAAGTCATACAGGCCTTGAGAACAGGAATTCTGGCTAGGGAGCTAGGAATTCAGCTAGGGAGATCATGATATAAAATAGAGGAGACATACCTGGCTATCCATTCAAATGTACTTCCAAAACTAGGATTGCCAGGCAAGGTGCTTTTAATGGAGATAAGGAAATACAAGACTGTCATGAGACTTTATTTGGAGTAACATGGGAATTCTGCTTTCCCATGACTGAGAAAAAGAAATGTGGACTGAAGCAGGTAGAGAAAAGGATAACCCAGCAGTTTATTTTGTTGGAGGAAACCAAAAGAGCTCAATTTATTTCACACGGCAAAATGGTACTGGAATACATCTGTGATAGGTGTGTGCCTCCACCCAGGGAACACGGTTCCTATGGAGAAGACTGGTGGGTCCCCTTCAGTGCTGCATGCCTGGTAGGAAAACACAGTTTGGTGCTAAAATGGTTCAAAAGAAAGCATTTAAAGCCATTCTGAAAAAAAAAAACATTTCAGTTGTGTAAAGGCCAAAATGTTTCATTGTTCTTTGAGAGCTCCTGAACAAGTATGTGACATATGGGAATCATTGCACTGGGAGAGGTGAGGGAGATTAGATGGAGAGGTGGGATCGTGGCTCTTTGGTCTCCCACTGCATGGGAGCACAGTGGGATGTGACTGTCTCAACCCACTTTTGTTCTTGTGCATTTCCTTCTCTGTGCCACCTTCTGCAGGTTATCCCAAGAGCCTGCAGGGTCCAGGAAACCTTTCCAATAGCAGTTTGTGACACCTCCGTGACAGCATGAGCCCATCAGAGAAAGACCATGGTGCTCTGTGCAGTGCCTGCGCTCTGCTGCAGTGCTCTGAACTGACACTGAGTGATGGTAAAACTCGTGCTTGTGGAGTCCAGGCCCAAGGTTGCGAGGGAAGGATGAAGCTTCTTATCAGAGTTTGATGTGAAAAAAGGAATGTAATAGAAATATCGATGCTGGTATGTCATTCAAGCTCTATCGTGGCTTGTTTATCCATTGATTAAACAGATGTAACAGACCTTACCTGCTTCAAAAAGGATTCATAAGAGATGGAATCAATAAATACTCCTGAAGATCTTTGATGCTTGAAAATGGAAAATGCTATTTTCTCTAGATTTACACAACAATCCAATTACTGTTTTGGAGGACCAGAGGCAGAAAAGGCAACAGATTTGATCAAGGCTGAGGTTCTTTACCACAACTACACTGAGACCTAAGTATAAAACATAAGAATAGATGAAGAAAAAATGGTTCAAATAATTTTCTTCCAAACTTAGAATAAGTACAAGATCTACAAATGTAAAAAAATAAATAAATGAAGAAGATAGGCCAAGGCTATTTTGTCAGATCAGCTGTTTCTCTATCAGGACTAATGGAAGCAGTATATCAGGTTAGGAAGACACAGTCACAAAACTAATGAAAATATAAAGGGGATGACAAATGTGTTTTGATACCATCCTAAGACCCAAGTGTCCCTGAAGAGTTTACTGCAGAAGTAAGTGCAGGGCACAATTCAATTCCATGTAATTGCAGTGAAGGCAGGATTGAAGTCACCTAAATTAAGACTGAATTTAGACTAATGCTCTGCAGAATTTGGACACCAACAGCTCAGTCCACTGCTTCAAAATGTCAATTCTCTTGATATTCTCCTTATTGTGCATTGTCTATGTGTCTCTTTGGCCAGCCTCAAGTTCCCTATTCATATAATTACAAACATTGCACATCTCTGTTGTCACCCATTGAGATCAGGTTGGTGGCCATGTCACCTTCAAGATCATTTGACATTCAGATTTCCTCACCAATGCCTAATTCTATCCAAGAGCCTGGAGAGCTTCCAGTTAGTGGTGCTATACTTGCAGGAGCACTCTGTCATGCATACATCCATATGGCTGGCCACAGATGTTCAAACCCATGACAGTGAAGAGATCAGTACCTATGAAGCAGGAATTTAACCTTCCCTGATACGAAGGGTTTCAAGTCTTTGTCTCTGATATCCCCAGCCATTGAGCTCCAAGGACGTGCACTCCATCACTCTGGCTGCACAACTATGAGTTCAAGATTAAGTGAAGCCAGGAGAAGAACAGAGAGACAACAACCTGGCCCTACTCTGAGAAAAGCAGGTAAGGTTTCTACCTATGTTAACAAACCTTGTTGAAGGAGAGAGCAAAGGTAGGTTTTGTTGGTCCTGAGCACTACTGCAGTAACATATTAGCAGTTGGAAAGTGCTGCCCTGTACACTTGTGTGTGTAAAGGACTTTCCAGGCTGACCTTTCTTGTCATTAAAGTTTGCTTCCATTGTGCAGACTTGTTTAAAAATGCCCCTCTCCCTCCATTTGTTGTGTGCTTTTCCATCTGTTTCCCAGAAGAGGAAAAAATGTCATTTGAATATAATGGAAAACCTTCTGCTATGATAAAATGCAATGAAGGAACCATAGAATACAATGATTTTCTAGCAGGAGACTCATACGTCTTTAAATCAATAGAGTTGTGTTTGCTCGCTGTGATGAGCCAATAGCACACCTAGGGCTGGCAGGGGCTGATCAGCAGGCTGGCTGCAGGACTCCTGAAGCATGTATTATAAAAACATAAAAAAGAGCAAATCTGTCCTGTCAGCTCTTTGGGGAATAAATCCTGTGCTGGGCAGTGCACAAACACTGCACCACAATGTCCTGACATCTCAGCCTGCCTCTTGTAGCTGTTTTGTGCATGTGTAGTCTCACCATGGCCCTGAATCTGCCCCTCATTCTGTCCTCTTGCCTGCCCCATCTCTTGGCTTCATCATTATGGTGACCTGATCTACCTGCCTCTTAGTCTGATGGAAGCATCTTCTCTTTCCCCTTTCCTATCCATTCAAAACACTGCTGCTCATGACATTCTTTATCTCTTCCAACTGCTTATGCACTGGTCTGTAGTAGGAGAAACTAGTTGAAAATATTTCACAGCCTACACTCTTTGCCTTCTTTTTCCTTACCTTCTCATCTTACTGTCCTCAGCCTGGCCTTGGCATCAGCTCAGTTGCTTGCTTTGTGCTTTTGAGGGAGCTCCTCTGTGCCTTCTCTCAAGTTTCCCCTTGCGTTAGGCAGGAAAACCCCACTGACAGCTCTGAAACTACTCTGTTATGAGTCTCCTCTGAAATCCCTCCCTAAAACACCTCTTTGCTGTGTGATCAGGTCCTTCCCCTCCTGAAACCGCTGACCCTATCACTTTGGCCAACAGTGTGCCCTGGTTTCCTTGTGTTTTCCTTTCCTGCTTGTTGCCTCTCATCTTACATTTACCCCATGAACTCTACAAAGCAGAGAGCTCCCCTTTGCCCTGTCTGCAGGGTATGTAACTGCAGGAGGAGGACTGAGGTATGGAGGTATTATCCAACTAAATAAATACTCCACAGGCAGCTGTTTGCTCTCTTTGTAAAGACAGGATCTGTATTCATCCTTTGCCTCTCAATCTTATTTGTCATGCTCACCCCTATGAACAGAATACTCTCCCGATTGCTATATGGCATGCATTTTCCCTCACCCTACAGGGTGAAAAGCCCAGATAGAGAGTTATCAACTCTTTCTTTTGCAACTATTGTTTTTATAAAACAATTCCAGGATGGAATATTAAGTTTCAGCCATAAGCCCTCATATCGCAATTATGTCTTCATTAGGCACATGAAAGAACTCCTTAAACCCCAATATATTATACAGCTGCAGTCTGGTCACTTTTCAGCCATATACTGTATCTTCAAGAGTATAATAATTCCCACAATGGCAATAATAACTAATAACAATGATCAAATCCATTATTTGCAGAAGAGGCAAAAGACATAAAATGCAAAACACATGGAATCAAAAGGGAAGGCTTGAGCATAGACTAAACGTTTCATAAAGCTGAAAAATGAAGGCTTGAGCCTAGCTCAAGACATTTTATATGCTGGGACATAATTGCTCTCGATTTCTTTATATTGGCTTTTATCTCAAAGAAGCCAGATGACAAATTGCCAAGTTATTTGTCATAAGCCGTTAGTACATGGTTTCCCTCCCCTCCTCCTCCTCCTCATGCCCTCCTCCTTTGCCTTTGGATTCTTTCTTTTTGATATTTTTCAGTTTACACGATTTGGAAAGGCCAAAAAATGCAGAGCTTAAGCGTGTTATACTCTGCAGCCTGCTGGCCTCCTTCTCACTATTTATGTACTTCAGTTGTGCTTGGGGAACAGGGTCATCTTTGGTGTCAGACAAACCCATTTTAGAAGGTGCTCCTGCCCTAGAAGGTTTGCACTGAAGAGATGAAGCATCTAAGAGAAAGAGGATAAATGATAGTGACTCATCCCGAGTCACCAGGCAGGCAAAGGGCATGCCTGGGAAGGGATTTATATCTCAGTGGTGCTTCAGTCACTGCTTTTCCTGTGAACTGGTGTCCTTTTATTAGGACAAAAAATGTTGTGGCTGAGAAATTGGGTGTTTCTCTAAACTGTCAATGGTCAGACAGTCCGTAAAGATCCACTGGGGTGGTCCAATGCAGCTTAATAATAGAATTATAGAATCATAGAATAGTTAGGGTTGGAAAGGACCTTAAGATCATCTAGTTCCAACCCCCCTGCCATAGGCAGGGACACCTCACACTAAACCATGTCACCCAAGGCTCTGTCCAACTTGGCCTTGAACACTGCCAGGGATGGAGCATTCACAGCTTCCCTGGGCAACCCATTCCAGTGCCCCCTGCATTACACAACAGCATTTTTAAGCTGATGGTCAGACCTAGGTTTCCTATGGAGAGATTTCAGCACCTCTTCTTTCCCAATAGATCCTATTGCTACTCCTCTGTCATGGCACTCAAACCTTAAGCACTGTGGATGCTGGGACCTGGCACCCCTCACTCATTGATCCTGATTGCTGATTGTGGGCAGCTGGAAACAGCCTGAGATGCTGCAGCATCAGGGTGTGCATTTTTCATCTTCTTTGTGATAGGAACGGAGGTGAGGAGTTCAGCGCCCTCCCTTACCTCCACTGACATCAGTGCTGTGTCAGCCCTGATGGTATTAGCACAATCCTTTAAAAGCAGTTCATCTTATTACCATGGTGTGCACTCCCTGAAGGCCATGGACAAATGTTAAAGTCTGGAAGTGCGTGTGATGTCATGGAAGAAATATGAAACAGCAGCTGACCTGCTAGCTTCTACAAGGGCAAACTTTGGTTAATGTTTCCTATTAACTCCTGGCTCCTTCTGTCGGCCTGCTTTTGCGGTAGGGAGAGACTAAAGGAAGTAGTTCTTTCATCTTCTGCTTGCAATTGCCATTTGCCAAGGATTTGCTAGAGGTCTAATTAAAGCAGAATAAATGTTTTTTACATTTCTCACCCAAGAGGGTAGTTTAGATCATAATCAGTGGAACGGATACAGCATGTTTCTGACTGAATTTCCAGTGCTAATGAAAAGGGATACTCTGAATGATGAAGACAAATGTACTTCAATGAAGAATTAATACTGCTCATAATGTCACAAATATGAAAACCCATATTCTTGGAACAAATGCTTTAGTACTTTTGTGTCTAATTCTCTGTTAGAATCTGAAATAGACAAATATTTACGCTGATATTTAGTACTTAGTACTAAAGTGACTGTAGTTTATATTCCCCATAATCACGTCAGAATGCCATTTTGTGTGCTTTGTGCTATGCCATTTCCACTTTCGATTTTCCTATCCCTGAAGCAACTTTTCATGGGGAAACCCATTCTTCCAGCTAAAGAACAGCTCTTCACAAATCTCTGTGGTGCTCTCTGAAATACAAATGTAACACTAATAAGGCCCAGATGCCTCTGTATTGAAAGTACACATCTAGCTCATGAGAAACGTTTTCTTCACAGGGGACCTTATGTTCTTAAACAAAATGCATCAAGTGATTTTTGCAAACAAGCAGTTATGGAGGAAAATCACAGCAAGCCAAGAGATGTGGTTATGAAGGCTATCTGTAAATGCAAGTTGCAAGAATGGCTAGGTTTTACAGACAGAAGCAAACAATAAAATGTTCATGGGTTCACAGGTTTTACTAAGCATCAGCATCGCTTGTTCCTGCTCCATGATCATTCAGAACTGCATCGTCTGTTGACAGCCTCTTGCTGAATCGGCCCCCCAGACAGATGTAGGCTTACATCTACAGATGTTCTTAAAGACAGATGAAATGTTCATCCACATTGCTCTCTCCCATACTCTTTCTTAGGGCTCCCCTTGATCAAGCACTCGGAAGACATCCTTGACAGCCTCAGCTCACTCTCCCTGCTTCTAGCAGACCAAACAGTAACATGAAGGAGCACTTCCCACCCCTTCCTAGCCTAAGGGAAGCCTAAGCCTGGCCACATAAATCTTTCCCACAAAACAAAACTGAAACCCAATTTCAAAACTTAACATCTGTTCCTGAAGGCTTTGTTAGGACACCGGTGCAGACTGATAAAGGTGGCAAATAGTGAAGGATTGGGACTCTGAGATCAGAAACATGGTATAAAATCTAGGATCTATTTTCTTGCTAAGTCTTACTTTTGCATGGTGATCTGCTGTCACGGTTTGCATTAAGTTCACCATGATCGACTCTATACCATAATTTGTCTTAATCTGTCAGCCCACTTTTAGGAAACAAAGATAGCAATCAGCTTTGCAGAACCATTATGTCATCCTACAGAAGACAGTGTTTTACATATTGCTATTAGTGCCTTAAAAGTATTATTCAAGGCTTGACCCATCCTGGCCTTACAAACTATAGCTGTCTGCCAGACTAACTCCATTTGCTCCCATTTAATACAGTGTTGTAATAGTTTCCTCAAGTACCTTTATTTTTTTTGCAGGTTTGCGGTGTGCCATTGCTGTTTACTCAGGAGAAAAGTCATTGATGGTACCTTGGTTCCTTGCGATAACAAAGAAGTTGTCTTATACAGTGAATAGCTGTTCCTTTGCCATTGAGTTTATATTAACATTCACGCTATCAATTAAACAACATTTGAGGATCAAATATGTGGCAATAACTGGAGGGGCTGAAATAATTGCAAAGGTTAGGTCATGGTGATCAAGCTTCCAAATGCATTTTACAGCCTGTGAAGCATGTGAAATGTGAAGTCTGCAGGTTATTTCTTCTTCCTTCAGGTGTCAGAACTCATTTAGGTTTTAGACACTGCCATAAAAGGCAATCAGATCTTCCTTTCCAATCTCCAAAATCATTTTAGCACAAGTAATATCAACAGATTCACATCATTTAAAGCCTTCTCCTACCGCCGTACAGCTGCTTAGGCAGTTAATTACAATATGTTCCCAGGATGAGAGGCTGAATAGGCAGTCACATTTGTGCGCTTCATTAAAATGAGCTTAGCAAAATTAGGCTGATAGGATAATGGGGATACCTTGTGCAGTTTCAGCTATTCCCAGCAACAAGACTCTTGCCAGATATTATTCTCTTTGTGTAAATTTTATACCTTGCATTAGTTGACTAAAAATAAGTAATGGGGACATGCATTCATCTTACATCAAGCTGCTAACCTTGATTTTAAAGCCTTATAAATGAATGCAGCATCTACTCATGCAAAATAACAATATATCCACTATCAAGCTTATCATTTAGTGCTGAGGACAGAAAGAAGCTTGAAATAGTTTTGCTAAGGAAGTACAGGAAACGAGCCACTCCACGAGAACAGGTGGCTGACACGAAATGCATCAGGTTTGCATCCTCATCATTTCAAGTAGAAATGTTCTCTCTAAGTAAAGTTTATGCAGCTCTTCTTTCTCACCTTCAAGGATTATTAAGGCTTGAAGTACAAATTATTTTAATGTTGATTTGTCCATTGCTGCTTCATTTGCAGAGGGTCAAGGCCCCAGAGGTGGGATTCATCTCATCGGTCTTTCTGAAAAGCTGTCATCTCGTTAGCTACATGTGGTGTAGAATAATTAGGCGGACAAACTGCCCTTCAGGGAAATTTGTCTTGGGAGAGGAAACACCTCTGATTACCGACAGAGCTCCAAAACCAGCTTGAGACAAATCATCTAAATGCGAGCACCTAATGTCAGAAAGGGTGAATTCAGGTCAAAGAGGCCCATTTCTTGAACCCATCTATTAAATAAGCTCCACTTGATTAACAGAAAGATGTCACATTCAGATAAAATAATTTATTGTGTTGTTTGATATTATTTGGGGGTGGTGGTTTTGTTTTGTTTTTCAGGGTGCACCTCTTGGTTTTTTGTTTTCCTTTTCATGGTAACAAATGAAGAACTTTGCCTCACCCTGGCATCCTCCTCTTGGCTTAGCATAGAGCAGAATGAATGGAGGAGAGCAGGTTATGCTTCACCTTTATCCATTGTTCTGAGCAGATAATGAGGGGCCAGTGTGTGTGTTTGACGCTCGGGAAAGAGCAGTGCTATGTCCTGTTCCAGAAGCTGGTTTTGGTCCTCACCTCTGGGACACCTGCAACAAAGTAGAATCTAAATTGAAGACTTCCAAGACTCAAACAATGAGCAAGACTATTAAATCTGACTTCAGGTGACTTATCCATCCCCAGGTGTAGCCCTCTGGATGTTGCAGAGCCGGTCTCTTTGCAGAGAGAGCACACGAGGCATATTCTGTTGGATGCTTTAAACATTACATCTGCAGTCTTGGAGTTTCATGATCAAATGCCAAGTCAGAAATAAGCCTTCAGTATCTGTTCCTTTACTAACCACACTGCAATGAAAATGACAAATGATGTGAGGTTATTACGTTTAAATGGCCATGAGGAGGAAATAGGTGTCCCTTTCTTTGCTGTTAGCAAGAGCTGTACTCTAAAGATGAGTAAAGCAATTGCCAAGAAAAGTAAGACATTATTCCATGCAACATCCGTCACAGATATACCTATTATTTATGATATATGGATAAAGCAGGAGAGATTATATTTTATTCTTTAAATCACTATTGTTCTATAGCAGTGGGGTATGTGTTTTTGTGAACAGGAACACGTGTAATTCCAGTGTGTGCATTTTTGTTGTATTCAGAATTGCTGAAAATAATTAGCCACAATACCAATTTCCCTTCTGGAGTTTAAGAAGCAGGTTGAGAGCAATGATGTTATTAAGAATAATTTCAGAGCAGTAAATATAGCGATCTAATCATCTATAATGGCAGGCTAGACATCTACATTTGACTGAGATGAAGAAATATAGCACTGTGTATTTTGTTTCAGTGAAAATATACATACATATATCCTGCATGCAGCAAATATGATGTATAGAACACATTTTCCAAAGCACATAATTCCTTCAGTGATCAGCTCCTAACCCTCACTTTTTCCTCCAAAGTATTAAAACCAAAAGGCTATATATATATATATATATATATATATAAATATTACATCTTTTCTGTTATGCATCTTGGTTTGTTAAAAAGTTGGAATACTTAAATGTATTTCACACAGGTATATAAAACCCACTCTGGATCAAAGCTCAAGTCCTGGAAGACAATGAGACTTTCACTGGTGGTTCAGTTGTTAAATTGACAAGGTTCTAGAGATCTTGCTGGTGTTCAGTACTGGGTCCACATCAAAAATGCAAGTCAGTAGTTTTGGAGCTGCATTAGCAGATGGGACTGTTGCTTCTTAGATCTGGAGCAAGCAATGTTCATGCTCCCTGACAGCAAAACATACGGTCTAATAACCATAAATGAGGGTCAATGTTTAACACTCTGCTCTTGAGGTATTTAGCATTCACCTAATGGCCTTCTGACAGAAAGCTTTATGGAACAAATGTGGCCAACAGTTCCCATACAGTATAAGTACGACCATTTACATTCTGCTTGGCACATGCTATTTATAATTCATATTTTTAGTTTGTGCAGTCTGCAGCATTTAACAACTTTTATGATGCTGCATTTAAAGATGAGAACAGTAACTGAGAGGGGTGACTGAGGCCAAGCTTGTCACAAACTTAGCAAAGTTTGTTGTCTTTGGAGAATCTCATTGGTACAGACTGACTGTGCCCATACTCTGAGCTCTGCATGTTCAGTGCCATGCACTGGCCCACATCTCTTCAGGCAGGCACTGCAAGCTGAAGCTTGCCCTCACAGAAGAACAGGGTGGACTGACCCTCCAAACCCCTGCTGGTTGTGGAAGGTATTTTGGTAGATTACTTGTGTTAAAATATTTTAAGAGATTCATACACTTTTTAAAGGAGAATTAGGGTTCAATCGGGTGAAGTAGTCTGAATTCTACAGTGAACACCAGTGTTAGATGAAACTCCTTAGTGCTGGTTTCTTGTTTCCGGGTGAGATCACCTCTTTGCTCTCATTCACCAGTCTTCTTCCATCTGCCCACAAGTTGATTTTGACTCAGGAGGGCTTGTGGTGAGTTGCTTTTCCTGATCCATTCCCAACATATGGCTTGTGTTAGGTGCTTCCATGTGTTTTCTCACATGGGCTTGATTTATTAAATGGATTAGGTGACTCTATGTGACTAATCTGGCTCATCAATATCTGCTATTTCACTGGCCTGCATGTGTTTGCAAACTTTATCAGGGTCAGTTATCATTTCATTTTATGAATGATTAATATAACTGATTATCATCAGTTATAAATCATTTATTGATGAACCACATCAGAAAGATACCAGGTGGCTGACAAAGGCATCTTCTGGGCATAAGGTAGCCCTTTATTAAAGTTTATAAATATGTTCATAATTTCTACTTATTTACTTTTCATATAATCATTTGATGGTAAGTTGCAACTCAAACTCTCACTACACAAAGTACGCAGTGAACAGCTTAGGCTTGCTGCTGTAAGTAGACTTCACTCTCCCAGGTGATGTTTAACACTCTCTCTGTTTAAAAATAGACCAGTGGTGTTAGCTGAAATCTCTATGGCTTTTCTAAGCTTGGAAAGACGTTAGGTATTACTTTCCATCTGACAAAGAGAGGTGAGAAAACACGTCCCTATTCAGAAAATCAGCATCAGGCACAGCTTTTTGGTGTGGTTTTATTTTCTTTTCTCTCTTTAACAATTTCAAGGTCGTATCACCAGACATGATAAACAGTAAATGTGCTATGAGAAGACATTTAGCACAGAGAACATTAGCATCATCACTGCTAGTAGTTTTAAATAACACACAAAACCCCCCACCAACAAAACCCCCATCATCCAATGATTAAAGCTGATTCCTTGTGTAATTAAACCAACCAGCTCATTAGCATTAACCATACTACACTTTCTAATGACCCAATTTATTTTAAACTACAGATCCAAGCAGATCTGATAAGGCCACAGTATCCTAATTCTAAAGTAATTCCTAATTAAAGCAGCCTTCTAGGCATTGGCAGCCACATCAAACCATGTCTCATTACAATTGGACTTACTCAGCAGACCACTCCAGTTCAACATGAAGGAATTGAGAGAACTTGCAAGCTTTTGGTTCAGTATGTTCCTTATGGGATTTTGATGAATTTATTTTAATTTAAATCTATCTAAGGACTAAAACCCAAAGCTATTATGGAAAATGAACTCTTTCCTATATGTTACAGATTCTTCTCTCTCCCAAGGGCAGCATCTGGCAGATAATATGATATGTCATACTAGAATGAAGCTCATATGTATTTAAGAAGCAAGTTATAGTTACAAAGGCAAAGCTCAGAGGATGATTTGTTTTGGCACAGCATTTTTATCCCCAAACACCAGCCAGATTTCTTGGCCCTTCTTGGCTTTAACACATCAGATAAAGAGCCATAGATGCATTCCCAGTATTGTTATAATGCACCAAGTAAGTCAACATGCTTACATGATGGTGACTACCTCAAAGCAATGAACTGCCTGTGCTCTGAGCCCCCTGGATCCATCCCAGGTGCCATGCAAAAGCTGTGTGACTCTATCAGCACAATTCCAGGACTGACTTCCTTCTGCTTTGTGCCACCCTAAGGTGGTCAAGGGGTTTTGGCCAGCCCAAAACACACACAGAGCTCCTTCACATCTTCACAGAGCATATTGTGTATCCATGCATTGAGTGGAGTTACTGCCTGCAATGGTGTGGTGTCCCATTCCAGACAACTTCAGTGCTTATCAATGATCCTTGTTAGGAGAAGATTTTGCATTTAAATCCGATAAGCTCAAGTTATCTTCAAAGAGGAAGGTCATTTGCTGTGGTCAGATGAGATGGCAGACACTTGCCTTTCAGAAGAACTCCACTGAAGGAAAAAACCAAACCTCTCATTAGTGAGGAATTTAGCTCAGAATCTTCACTGGTATTGATTCTGTCCACACTTGGTTGACAGATTAATTTAAATATTTGCTGTATCTAATCTTTCATCATGTGCATCTGGATGTTTCGTAAACCAATTTACTTTAGGTATGGAAAGATCAAACAGTAGAGATGCAAACTGTATATAGCTTCTATGCAAGAGCATCAGAACACGACATTAATCTCCTTTCTAATTTCCTATGCTCCTATTTTTGTCATACAGGGTGACATCCCTCCAGCAACTGGGTGATTGATATTGTGGAGGGTAATTACTCTTAACTATCTTTAATATTGGTGCAATTGCTCATCCATCTTAAAGCAAACAATATAGGAGATTATTTATTAAGGACAGACATTGAATCATTATAAAAAAGGATTTATCCTGAAAAAATACAGGATATCTATGTTTATCCTTCTGGTACCAAGTAAATTATATGTTTCCATTACAAACATCTACAGCCTGCCCCAAATGAGTGGACTTATATGGTGAAATAGAATAAGGCCTTGAAATATAAAACTAAAAGGGACTTATCCTCTTATTACTGCAATATAAAAATTGATAAAAGTATCTGACATTATGTCAGAAAATAAGAACCAGCAAAATAATGGTATGTAGCCTGTTCTACTCTACCAGTGTCAAGGATTTTTATGAGGACTGCATGAAGTGCACCATTATGGTTTATCCTTATTCATGTATTCACATCTTGATGTGTGATAAGTAACTTCCTCAATAACACCTTGCTGTCAGTAGACTTGAAACTTCCTTTGTTATTTCTCCCCAAATTGATAAAGACTGTCAGCTCTAATTGCTTTAATTTTGTGGTTGCTTATGTCTGGGAATGAATGAGGTTGGGCTTCTTGACTACAGTCTGGTGACCAGAAGTTTTGTAGGGTCTGTCTGGGTTAACTGCTTTCTATTGAGAAAGCATGAAGCAAATCTAATCTAGGGCTGCATGTGTTTTATGTGGAGAGGAAAAGCATGATCGATATCGAATCATAGAATCATAGAATAGTTAGGGTTGAAAGGGACCTTAAGATCACCCAGTTCCAACCCCCCCCCCCACCATGGGCAGGGACACCTAACACTAAACCATGTTGCCCAAGGTTCTGTTCAACCTGGACTAGAACATTGCCAGGGATGGAGCAGTCACAACTTCCCTGAGCAACCCATTCCAGTGCCTCACCACCCTTACAGTACAGAACTTCTTCCTTATATCCAATCTAAACTTAGAATCATAGAATCATAGAATATTTAGGGTTGGAAAGGACCTTAAGATCATCTAGTTCCAAACCCCCTGCCATGGGCAGGGACACCTCACACTAAACTTCCCCTGTTTCAGGTTGAACCCGTTACCCCTTGTCCTGTCACTACAGTCCCTGATGAAGAGTCCCTCCCCAGCATCCTTGTAGGCCCCCTTCAGATACTGGAAGGCTGCTCTGAGGTCTCCACGCAGCCTTCTCTTCTCCAGGCTGAACAGCCCCAACTTTCTCAGCTTCTCTTCATACGGGAGGTGCTCCAGTCCCCTGATCATCCTCGTGGCCTCCTCTGGACTTGTTCCAACAGTTCCATGTCCTTTTTGTGTATATCTACTATTTCTTGGCTTTAAATAGACAAATGCTCTTTCTTACTAACCAGAAACATCCTGTAACACAAGGACATGAGAAGAAAATGTGTAGATTCCAGTGGAAGACATGGGGTGGTGGGAGCAAGATACTTTCTCCCAGTTAAACATTGAGCTACTGCTTAATGCCAGTTGAGTTACTGATATTCCAAGACCCATACTAGAAGGGCTCATTCATGGCCACACTTCCCTAACTAACTTTCTTCCCCAATCCAGACCTCTTGGTCATTCACAAACAGTATTAAGAGTGCTCTGAAGTGACACTGTAAATCAAAGTCTTTGTAGTTGACTGCCACTTTATTCTCTTCTAGATATTTACAGATGCTGTTTTTCTTCTTATTACCATGTTCTTGCAACCATGGGCCCGAGCAGCATAACAGCCTCTGTACTTTGAATTCCTCCATAATGATAGCAACAAAGGTAGCAGCTTCCATCATTGCTAAGTTCAGGGCAGTCTTGACCATATTAAGCTATCTGCCTCAAATTAAATATAGGTCCACTGAGAAATGCTCATCTTCAGCTGTCTGCCTCAAATCAAATATAGGTCCATTGAGAGAGGAGGGTCTGTTCATTTCTAAGCACATTTGGCTATCACATGCTGTAATCTAAGAAAAGGGGAACCAGCGGCCTTTGAAGCCTTTGAAGCCAAGCAAACCTCAGCTTGGCCTGATCCAAAGCTCATGGAGTTCACTCCTCAGTGTTTTTCGAATCAGTTCTCCTTGTGAGCAGCCATCATCAATTCCTGCTGTGTGCAGGACAGAGTTAAAAGCAAAGACAACTGGAATAAAAATCCAACCCTGTACTGGAAAATCCCCCTGGTCTTTATTTAAGTGTCAAATGCAGAAGAACAAATTACCACCATTTTTTCTTCCATGGGAATTACACAAATAGCTTTTTGCTTTGGAAAGTTGGGGTTCATGTTTTACTTTATTCTGTTACAGGAATCGCCTCAAATATAAAATTCATGCCTAAAGCAAGAAAAATCAATCAAAACATAATAATTTATTCAATAGTATAGACTGGTGCTGCCAGGGAAAATTGATAAACGAATAATCAGAGTGCATTAGACCCCATCCTTTCCTGAATTACATGAATGAAGCTCTTATGTAGCAGAGGCAGTTTTGATACTTCAGAATCTATATAAAAGGCTGGGCTCAAATCTCCTCCCATGTTCATTTTATGCTGGAGTAATTTCATGCATTTTGATGAGATCACTTTTTATTTGCACTAGTGAGAGAAACACAAGAAACGGCTTCCACAAATACTCTGTCTCTGCTTATTTCTTTTAATAGGGGGAAAACCTATAATTTGGACATAGTCATTTTCAGAAAACTGATTCTTCTCCTTTGTGGAAGGATGATTTACAATACCATGAATACAAATAATGGCCATTGAGCAAGGTTCATATATTATACTGTCAACAAAACACTGAGCTGAAGACCAAAGAAACTAAGAAAACCAACAACCCCCCCCCCGAATAAAACCTTAATAAAAATATTGATCTCAAGATGGGCTCAAGTAAATTAACTTCTTGTTATAAGAGCAGCCATCTAAATGGGGGTTCATCCTGAACTATTTCACTTTCTGTTTTGGTTGTATTTTATTTTTCTTTAACCTTCATTCAGTCTGCATCCTGAAGAAGGTCTCTCTGCTAATAAGGTTACTCAGTCAGCCCTTCTCACCTCCTGTAATCTGCCTAAATTATGGAAGGCAAATTAAACCAGATCAAAACAGTATTAACAGACTGGTGCTACCATCATAATTAAATCACAGCTGATGCAAAAGGATGATGGAGACTTGGTCATAAATACTTCAAGTGGTTCTGATGACAGTAATGCATTTTATTAGGCAAAACTATTGTCATTTTTATGATCTAATGCACATTTACCCTTTTCGTGCCCTTCAGTCATGAGGTAGATCATAAGGTAAATTGGATCCCTCTATGTTAATGCCTTTTTTTACTAGTTAACTGATATTAGTGTTATATTCTACATTATTTAGTGGCTGCTCTTGTGCCTACACTAGGTGCTGTCAATAAGCGAAAATCACTTTTTCTGAGAGGTATTTGTGTCCTGCACTGTTATCTCAACAACAGCCTCATGCAATGGGCTCCCAAGACAGGCTCAGCTCTGCTTGTTTTTCCTCTGAGCAGCCGCAGGCCTCAGTGTCCTGAGCTGGACGCAAGACCTGCAAGAGGGATGTGGTGTAGTAAAGACAGGACTGTGAGGAGCATAGGACAGAATCTTCTCAGCTGGGAATAGGTTTGAACCAGAATTTGCGATCCCTGAGGAGAGCACTGATATCAGTCAATTAACAGCAGAACTACTGCCTTTTCCAGCAATCATTTAAAAGCATGCAATAGGGTATTTGACACAGTGCTGTGGTTTAACCCCAGCCAGCAGCTAAGCACCACACAACCGCTTGCTCACTCCCCATCCCAATGGGATGGAGGAGAGAATCAGAAGGGTAAAAGATGTGTAGTTGGGGCTGAGCATTAAGGAGGAAGGGACGTGGCACCTCAAAAACTGAAACATCATTATAGTTCCACATGATGTCCCATGCAATAGGATTAATGGCACCTTAGGATACATGGACTTGGATACCTCAGACCCTCAGGTCAATGAGAAATGTTGGTACTCGGTGACTCCTTAGTGCCCTCCTCTTTTAGGCTCTGCTACAAGACACCCCCCTCTCATCCTCCTTGCAGGGCAGGTGCCTCAGGGCTAGGACTGGACTTTAGCACTGCTGTGCTCCAAATCCTGACCAGGAGGGAGCACACAATATTGTGTTTATACTTGCAGCATGCTACAGGGCTGTCACACATAGCCCATCTCTTTCGGTATTAGTTAGCCTACCAGTACGGGTGGCCAACCTTGGAGATGATGCTTTTCTTGTTCCTACAAGACTCTGAGGTGTACTCAATTCTGATATCTTTAATTTCCTTTTAGCTTGTTGACTTCCTGTGCTACCCACTCTACACATCTCTGCTTGTTTACACTTGAGAAGGAAAATCAGCTCAGAGAAAACAAAACTCTCTTCCTTAGCCTGGGGCATCCATCAAAGCAAGCAAGGGGAAATGAAGTGGAAATGAAATGTGGCATCCGGGGAAAAGCCTTCCTTTGATCTTTCTTGATATTGTTGGTTACAGCTAATGGGGAAACCACTTCACAATTCCTTCATTACTCTCTGGTACGTGAAGTAATTGTTTTGGATAAGGGTAGTGGTTGAATGTCTACATCCTGCAGCCTATGCTGGGGAACAATATTGTGATGTTAACATAGTACAAACCCCAGAGGACAGCTGTTCTTATAGCGAAACCTAATTAATGGACTTGTGTTCGACATTATATTGCCTATAAATTGTCCAACACATTTCAATTATGTCAGAGAGGGTGCAAGATAAAGTTATCATTGGAACAGTGTAGACACGTTCCATTGCACTCCTTCTCCTATTGCAATGCTGTATGTTCTTGCTAACGTGCCTGTATAGCATATCTGTTTACTAGAATAAATATTAAATACCTAAAGTTTACCTTGCTAATTATCCCTTTAGTGTTATCCACGGAGGAAGAGCCCTACTGTCTGCTCAGGTTTGAACTGCTGAAAAGAAAGCCTGGATGTCTTATGGTTGTAGAATAGGTGAAGGAAGACATCCTAGACAGTAATGCACTTTTCATCATAACATTTCCTGGCACCAGGAAATACTAAGTTTAATAAGAAGGTATTTCTCCTAATAAGAGCAAACAGAGTTCTATGACTCTATGATTTATGATGATGACATCTGAACTTTCATTTCAGCAATTATGAACTTCATTGACCTGCAATACATTCTTATTTTATTTTTTTTTTCTTTAGTGCCAAACAAAGCAAGATTTCCCTTGCAGCAAATAATGGTTCTTCCCGTCTAAATTAAACATTTACACAGATTAATCTTTGGCAGGTTGTCTTTTTCAAGCCCTTTACAGTTAAATCCTCTCTCCATGTACTTGGAGAATTCAGATGCATCCACACCCTGGATGCTCTTTTCAAACATGCATATATTGAAGCATTCAACTTTCCAGAGTGTGATTATATGTACTTTATATGGGGTATCTCTATATGACAATTAGAAAACAATAGCAGAAGGCACCTACTTGTGACTGGAGGGGCATATTACAACTTGAAGAATTATGTTACGCTCAGGACCATCAATTATCTTAGTTTCTAGAGTATTTGGCTGGCCAGAAGACCCCATCCCTTCTTAACATATGATGAGGGTAGCTTTAGATTAGACACTAGGAAGAAATTCCTCACTAAGAGAATGATGAGACACTGGCACAGGTTGCCCAGGGAAGCTGTGGCTGCCCCATCCCTGGCAGTGTTCAAGGCCAGGTTGGACAGGGCTTGGAACAACCTGGTCTAGTGGAAGGTGTCCTTGCCCGTGGCGGGGGTTTGGAACCAGGTGGGGTTTAAGGTCTCTTCCAACCCAAACATTCCATGATTCTATGATGTGAAATCATTTAACCATACATTACTTTCCACTTAGATGCCCACTGTCTGCTTGCCAATCTGTGCAAACTCCCATAATCGCAGGACATCACAGTAGCCCTTGTGGTGAGGTGCATGCTCAGACCTGTCCTAGCCTCTTTGACTCCTAAGTCTCAGTCCCCATTATCAAGGAACACAGCAGCCTGACACAAGCATTTCTGAGTAGTTCCATTACAGTTTTAAATGATTCCCATTATAGAAATGTTATCAGCAGTTCTGCCCCTCAGGCATAACAGAGTTAGCCCAAAAAGTGACGCAAGTCACTTAACAAATGGCCAGATAAAACCAGGCATCTAGTTTTGAACTTTGAATTTGGATAAACTGCAATGGTCCACATCAAAAGCATGCAGTAGAACACCTTCCATCTATGGTATCAGGTCTTTTCTCCTTCCAGATGAGAGATTCCTTTTTACTGAATTAAAGCAAAATTCACTAGTCACTAGAGTGCCCTGAAAAACTGAGAAACAAAGAGATTATTATGAGTATCTGTACAATAGAATATTGCTTCTGTTTTAAATATTTCTCAGGGAGGGCATTTCTTTTCCAAGTACCTCAAATAAAGCCAACAATTCCAGGGAGGATGGCAGTACTTATATTTATTATCTGACAAACCTTATGGAGCAAAAGATTACATCTGTCTACATTATTTGGCTGTTTTGTGGAGCTGATGCCATCAGAAATGAAATAACCAGCTTCAGAGAATGCTTCCTCTTAGTTTATTGCTTCATTTTGTTTTATGAATGCAGCCTCCATAGCCTTTTGCTTTTATTCTGGCTTTCCATGTTGCTGTGCCTGCTACTCTAGCTTATCTCTTCCACTTACAGTATAAAATCCAGGGGCTCTATCTGAACATAAAAGTAACCTCAGATGAAATTTGTGAACTTCCAAGAAATGAATTTGAAATAGCAAGAATAATAAAAAGCCTTTCCTTTTAGAAACAAATCAGTTTGTCCTTTTTGTAATGTAAGAAAAAAACAAGAAACTTATTTAAAAATGAATCTTACTTAAAGATAAAATCCCACTTATGTCTTAGTTGTAAGCCCTCTCTGTAACCAGCCAAAGGAGCAAATTTCTCCAGCAGAGAAAGCCCATACGGCAGCATACGTGGAAGCTTCTGCTCCAACCAAACCCATCCATTTAGTGTAAGAGAAAAGAGGACCTTACGCCAATTACTATTCAATATATAATCTCACAGGCCAGAGGGAATGAAAACAAGTGGGACTGAGAGGAAAACATGAGAGATGAAAGAGAAAAAATGTAATTTTCCCTGAATAAAATGGAAGTTTCCTCAATTTATGTCTCCATCCCCTCCTTCCAAAAGCAAAATTTCTTTGAGGTCTTTCCCCAGCCTCATTTGATTCCCAGCAGTCCTCCATGCCTTTTCCTCTGGAGGCCTTGCACGTAACACACATATTCCAGTTTTCATTTGCTGTGTCTGTGCCTTCTATTTTTCAAAGCTAATACACCAGCCCGATGTTTTCTGCTATTTTATATTCTGGAGAAGTTTTCCAGCAAAGAACCTTATGAAAAATTGCAGTCTGCAGCTTTAACTCACACACTGCAGGTTGCCCCACGGAATTGGAGCCCTGTGATTTTCTTCATTTGCCCAAACAGAGTATGCAGCGATGTCAAACAGACTCAGAGAAAAAGAACAATTACGACTTTTAACCATGGTCTGTAGCCTTCGTCTGTAAAGTTTGAGCCTCATATTAAACTCAATAAACAGTCTCTTTTTTAAACTAAATATAGACCACTTGCTCATGCAAATGACATTATACTGAGTGGAACATACCTTTACAGTAATTGCATTCACAAATGATGTGAGCATGCCTAAGCCTTTTGGGGAAAGGTCTTTTTCCTCCACCTATATTAATCTTAAGATTCAAGGCTCCATTGAGATGAAGGGCTTGTTCACATCCCAGCCCTCCATCAATTCAGGTTGGAGAGCTGCCCTGGGAAGCAGGAGGTGGAGCGGGCATTTGCCTGTGATTCTCCAGACAGCGTTCCTGGTATGGCCATTCACATCTGAGTGGTAAAGGAATATAAAATGACCTCAAGTAAAATGGGAATATTTTACACCCTCTTTGCTCTAAAAGTAATCGTGTAAAACGAATGACAACATCAATATGAAGCTATAGTTTTAAATAAGAGTTGTTAGTTTTAAGAAGTAGGTACATAAGGAGGTGAATAAAGCTATCAAGCAAACTGAGATTATGGCTTTCCCCACCACCTTTCTACTAATATTTATCTTTAAGAATTAAAAATCTCTTTGCAAATGCAAGCAGTTATATAGGGAAAAAATCACACCATAGATGACTTTATTAGCTTCAAATCTTCCTGATGTGAGAACAAGTCACCAACTAGTGAAAAGGAAGGTGTGAGTCCAGGGTCAGAGGAAGAAAATACCATATCAGTAAGAAGGTATTTTTGGCACCTGAGCTATAATGTGGTATATGAAATTTAGACATGATTTCAGCACTTTGACTCCATGGCTTATTCCGGAGCTGTGATGAAGATATGACGACCCCAAAAAGGCAAATCTAGGAAAGCCTGTTTCATCTTAGAGATAAAAGTGTAATTCCAGTAAATGGTGTCTTAGATAACAAAGAAACTCAGGAAAAAGGATAAGGGCTGGTGAATAACCTGCAAGAGACTGACATAACTGAACATGTTTCAGAGAGGGTCTGCTAAGGCATTTTTAACAGAAAAATGAGCAGTTGGATCTGATAAGAATTTCCTTGTCCTCGTGTTGGGAGTGAAGCTTCTGAAAAGGGGGGATATGACCAAACTCAAACAGCTCCATAGCCCCCTCTGTTCCCACTGCTGAGTCAAAAGGAGCACAGGTAGAAGGAACCCTTAAGGCTAAGAGCAAACTTGCAGATGTCCCAAAGGATTGAATAAAAGCATGAGGGTGGTTGCAAGGAAAGCCAAACGAGATCTTAATCAGTCTGCATCTTGATAGCACATTCCCTGAGTGACAGGAGACACTAATGGATCTTGGAGGAGGTAAGGACAGAAAGGAGAGATATCTGCAGTGAGTAAATCTCTCCCTGGGAGGCAGATGAGCAAATCAGATTGATTGTGAAGCTCTGTGGAAGCAAATGCTCATAGGTGGTGGATGGAATAGTAAGCAGGGAAGAAAACTCTCTCTTAGGTGGGTGCAATGAGCCCTGTGCTGGGCTGTCAGGGCAGCATCAGCCTAGCTGTGACTTTATTAGCAACCATGAAGGATAAGGGAAGAGACCTGTCTTCTGCTGGGCTGGTAGGACCAGCCAGGGCACAGGGGATGGGATGTTTCTTGGCCTCAGTGGGGATTTGCAGCTCCACTGCTTATGGATGCCGGATAAGGTGTTGGGACCATAGCTGCGGCAGCATAGCAGATCAGCATTAAGAGCTGTCAAGAGGACACTGTTATTAATGTAAAGCTGCTCTTAATCAGTTCAAAGAAGCTGCAAAATTATCCTCCCCTTGGAAAGCGACTGAGCAAATGTGGCACAGAGAACAAGAAAGGGATTGCTTGGGCAAGTCAGTATGGGAAACTTGGGCTAGAAACCCTGTGATTTCAGTCCTAAGAAAGGAAAGCCATAAATGTAAATAGATTTGTATCTGCTTTCCCGTTCTAGTCCCCATGCTTCCTTTTCCTCACAACATCTCTCTGGCAGCACTGGTACATGGAGAAAATACAAATCTAATCCTGCAGTGTCCATATCAAAGAGTTCTTTGCCATGGACTTCAGGGGCAGAAAGGTCAAACCAAACTCTTCTGTGTGTTATCCACGTGAGGCAGGGTCTTTCTGCTTCCCCAGATGCATGTGCACTGGCAATGCACAGAAAGCAAGATGCTGACAGCGGCAAGGGGGAAGGTATGACTGTGAAACACAGAACTGCCCTTCATCAGACATGCTCTGAGTCCTCTACATATTAATTTCTGTGCAATGACCCTCATATCCCCACCTTAGAGTCCTTTTTGTGCAGGCAAACCAGCAAAGAGAGTTTATAAATGCAGTGTTTATAAGCTCAGGTCAGACTGTGCCTGTACCCAAGCAGTTTCAGTTTGAGTTGTAGGTGTGAAATATAAAGATTCAAATATACCATCTATTTCATTTCAAGCAAATCTTTCTCTCCAGGTCATAAATCACTACATAAAAGCTGCTGTAATGCCTGGGGTATTCAGTTTCTCTAATGGTATAAAGCAGACCAGCCTTTTAGGGATTTTTCTAATTGACAGAAGGTGATTAAACAGAGAGCGGTGAGACAGGAAGTGCCCTAGGTGTTTTATAGTTAGAGCTGGTTTGTGCCATTGTGAGTAAATGGAACCAATGCTTCGTATCATTATTTAAATAGTATAATTAAATTCAGAAATTCAGATGCTTAATGTTCCCTCTGGCCTGCAGCCAGGAAAAAACGTGGTCAAAGGAGAGGGGGCCAATAAACCAGCAAGGCTCTGGAGAGCAGAGAGAAATCAGTTCCAGGGCACTAATTGAAATCAGTGGGCTTAAAGTGAGGCTCAGCCGATCTCAGGGGCTTGAGTGAGGTTTGCTGTCATTTTGGATTGGTTTGGAGAGATATTTTCTGGCACTCCATGCTTCTACGTTGGGTTGCTTCTCCACCATCTCTGTTGAAGTGACCACAGTGCTACCCTGGGGAGGATTTTGCAGTGATATTTCCCTTGGAAGGCTGCTGTTCTTCACAGCATCAGGCAAAGCACAGCTACTCTAAAAAGCCAACTTTCACAAGCATATTTGGTACATGTACCCATTTTTGATGTGACGGAGTGGAAGTGTGACGGTAATATTTCTGTCCCCATCATCTAGTTTGTGATTCCCCTTAGATATCCTAATAGCTGGAATCTGGTGTCAAAGAAATCCATAGTGGAAATAAACTTTGATCAGCAATGCCAGTTGGCCACAGGGAATGATTGCAAAGCTGTAATGGCTTCAGATCAAGAATGGGAAATTTCATGGAAGTTACTCCTTAGGCAACTTAGTGGGCTCAGCACAAAAGTGAAAGAGTGAAAGGTGCCTAATCATAGAATAGTTCTAATGGTAGAATAGGATCAAACTAACTGATCAAACAGTTCTGTTCAATACTTGTCTGTGAGAATCAAAGTCATTGGTGCAAGAAGTTTTTGCAGCCACTAAATTTGTGATGCAATGCTGGATTTACTTTTGGTTTTCATTTCAAGATGAATAGATAAAGATGAAAATTACAGCAAATTATCCCATTATATTTATGCTGCTTGTGGCAAAATTGTGCCTCCCATTGGTTGAAAAACAGTATTGTGGAGCAAGGTTTGTAAGGATGTTTCTTATTTTCATCTAACTAATTTTAAGGCCAAGCTTAGTAGTTTGTCATTGATAAGGCTTTTAGTCATTTTGAAGAATTGGGAAAGTAGGGCAATCAGTGGTTTTCAATGTGTTGTCCTACCAGCATTGCATTCAGAGAGATAAGTAGCCACCTCCAAGTTGTGTTTTTCTTAGCATATCTGAACAGGTATATCTGTCTTTGGCAACCCACTCCAGGGAAAAAGAAAATAAAGATCAAAGATAATTACAATGTGGATTGCAGAAAGATACCTTCGAGCTGTTTCTATAAAGATGAGATTGCCTACTAGAGATGATCTTTAGAGCTGTTTCCATGGTGCAAGCAAACAACTTTAATGCAAAATTATGCCCGAGTCTCTTTCAGGTGTTCCTTTATCTAAAACAAGCAGCATAAGTAGCTCATTCACACCAGCACCTCACTTCACAAACAGTACCACTGAAATCAGCAACAAGGATGGCAAAATCAGTCCCTGGGTAATCATGCTTTTCAAGAGGATTTTGGTTCTGCAAGATGCGCAGCAGATCCTGCAGAACCGACACAGACTTGGGGACAATTAAGACCTTGCAGAATCAAACTGGTATTTATCAGGCTTTGATTCATGTTGCCTCATGAGTATGAAGCTTATATTTCAAGTTTTGTTCTCATAAATGATTTCTCTAACTTTTTTCATTGCAGCTTCTTGAAATCATCCAACAACTTTGGCATACAAATAAATGAATAGCTCACAGGTTATTGGAGGTGATACTAATGACTTTTGGAGAATATTAATTAACCCAATGATTCTTTTATGTTGTCTAGGCTCAAAAAAATATCATCTCCCCCTAATTTTCAGATACATTTCCAAATTTGTTTAAATATATGTATAAAAATATAGATACATTATATACACAAATACAGATCATTCTGTATAGTGAGATGATAATTCTTATGTTGGTGTAGTACAGCCTAAACAATACACGTTAATTAGGTGTGCATTTCTCACCCTTACATCAGAGGTGTCACCCTTAGATCCTAGGTATGACTCTCAAACAGCAAACTCCTTGAGACAGGCAATAGCCATGCTGTTGTGATAGAGTAGAAACAGATGACTTTACAGTCTGTTTTGTGCAGTTTTGTGCTTATGTTTGCATGAAAGAGGACTAGTAGCAGGGATTTTTGTGTTTTATAGCAACAACTTCGCATGTGATTGGTTGGATGGAGAGATTAAGGCTTTTGATGTATAGGATAGGCAGAAATAAGGTGAGGTATCCCATTCTCAAGAAATGCGATTGCTAGATAGTGGTTGCCTGTGAATGCAGAGGTCTGGAAACTGTTCATCTAGAATCAGCGCTTCCCAGTGTTTCTTTAGAAGGAACAGCCTTTTAGAGGATAACGTGGATGGGAATTAGCAGGCTTGTGGAAGCAGCAGATTCTAGAGTATCACTGCCACTTCTACATTTGCAGATGAATGCCGTTGTACATGTTTGTGCTACCTCAAGTTTTGGCTGCTTTTCTGAAAAGGCTTTTAGACCACACTTTATTTTTAGGAGAGGATCCTAAAATGAATCAATTTTGGTTTTGTTTGGGTTTTTCTTTTGGCAAGGGCCATACTGGGGGAAGGCTAAACAACTATCCTGGCCTGGCAGAGACACACATGGGACTGTATTCGCTCTGCAAATAGGGCTTCCATCTCCAGCCCCTGCTGTCTGGCACATTTCGCATGTATTTATTCTACAGGAAAAAACCCACAACATGAATTCTGGCATTTTAAAGCAGATGTCTAATTAGTTAGTGGCTGCTATTTTTCTCTTAGACATGCTTTTGGGAGATTAATGATAATGAAAAATGGCTGAATCCCCTTTATCCCGAAGAACATTAATTCCAATACTTTAGATCCAATACCATCACCCACAACATACTGCTGGATGCTCTACTTCTTTCAAGTCTAATCCGCATCTCTGTTTTTGGGGGAAGGGAGGTTGTTTGCTTTTGTACATCCACGTCTGCTTTGATTCATATGTAATTTATCGTGTGCTTTCAACTGCTCAGTTAACTGCCTTCTGTGCATATTCCACAAAGCAGACAGAGTTTCTAACTCAGTTATGCAAACTTTGAAGAGTTCTACTTTTCTGAGTTCTTTGATGGATTACACGTAGTTGTATAATAAGATGTGGTGTGCACGTTGTCACAGACCACGCTTAATGGCTAGAAAGCTTATGGCTATATAACATAAGCATCTGCTGTGTTTGCAGGCTACTAGTCAGAAAAAAACAACTGAAGCAAAAAATATGCTGCTAAATAGGAAAGTTGTCTGCTGACAGTCGGCCATTGTGTCACAGTCGGAAGAAAGGAGGCACTGTGTTACTGTATGCTTGCATTGTGATGGAGCCAGGGAGCCTAAAGATCTCTCTCTATAAGAATTTCACTGAGCTGAACTGTCTTCCTGCAGTTCACTCTCTTTCTCAATTGCCTTCATTCAGACCTTTCCTGCCTCTGCCAGAGACCTTTCTTCTCTGAAAACCCAGGGATGAACAATTAATCTCCATTGTAACCAGAAAGGTAAGGGAGATGGCCCAAGGGTGGCATCACACCTCCATTTTAGCTGCCTTTGGCTACAGCATTCACATTACCTTTTGTCATAACTTCTTTTTTTGATCAAACAGCCCTGACCTTCTAACCCTCCAGAATGTGGGTAAAAAACCCATATAAAATTCCTCTGTAATTGAAGTGCTCCATTGAAATAGAAACTCAGATGTTAATCGCACTGAGATATCTGAGTCTGGAAGGATATTCTTTTTCTTAACAAGTTCTGGCTATTTGATCTCTGCAAGATGGGGGATGAAACCCCACTATCACAGCGGTGATGGTAGATCACTGTACCAAAAGGCCATCTCTTCAATAGAATTATTTTTATGAGCACTTTCAACTGTTGTCCCATATGTTGAGCACATTTGGGAGAGACTTGGCTGCGCAATGGGGCTTTTCATGGCAGATGAAACGGCAGATCTCTTAGGAGTGAATTATTCATACTGATGTCGTGACCTTTCATTAATATCCACAGTTTCAAAAATAAACTCTAATTCTTTTTAATAAGTCTCCCTTGCTTTTTCTGAGCATCTTTTTCTTCTAACTCAGGAACGGACAGATCCTAAAACTTAAAAGCAAATTCCTGAGAAAATTCTCTTTATTTTCAATCACCCCCCAACCTTTTTTTTGTTAATAAGCTCAGGAAATTAAGAAAAGTTCCTATATTCATTTCACAATACACACTAGTAATTTCACTGTCTGTGGAAGAAAGCCACTGTAGCCCTGTGTAATTTAAATTCCTATCATATCCTACTAATTATATGCCACTTCCTTTAGGGAAGTCATTTCCCAATTCTTGTATCATATCACAAGAAATGTAAGATATAATAAAACTGATTTATTTTTACAGATATTTCCCTTCTCATATAACTAAGATCAGTTTAATTTCCAAACTTCTCTCAGCTCTTTAATATTCAAGAGCTCTTACATTCTTATTAGTAAATAACAGATCTATAAATTTCAGCCTCTTCTAAGAGTATTGCATTTTTCAGATATAAGGATTATCTCAGGATCATTATTTCTAATCCAAAGTTAGATTACTTGCCTTGTTTAAACTTCCAAATGCACCACAAAGCTTTGCTTACATGCCTTTCTTTTTCTTGCATTACCATGTGCAAGCAATGGGTTTGTAAATCACCTCCTCATCACGCAGTGTGCAGACTATCTTTTAAATGACTGCCAATATATCTTGAGCTTCATCTAATTAAACCATACTCAACTGATGGATGTGCTTCTGGTGTATCTTTCCTTGTGCAATGATATTCTTTTCCTTACTAGGCTTTCTGGATCACCTTCCCTTAGTGCTCTTAAAGTACCACAAAAATTCTGGAAGGTCTAGTAGGACAATTTATCCTGGGAGTGCTAGTTCATTATTTCAGATGTGGTCTGATCCCGTGCCCAGTGAAGTCAGTGGAGTGATGCCTTGTGATTTTTGATTAAGCTTTTTGATTAAATTTGATGCATTGGTTGCAGCTCTGGAGCTTGATTCTCTGCCCTCTTGATGCCTTCTCTTCCCCATAGCAGGTAATTTAGCAAATTGGCTGGAAGGATTCTAGTCTAGATTGTTCTAGTGGAAAGTGTCCCTGCCCATGGCAGGGGGTTGGAACTGGATGATCTTTAAGGCCCCTTCCAACCCAAGCCATTCTATGGTTCTATGACTCTATGATTGTCAATACTTTTAGGTTTGAAACCTCTTTTTTCAGTACTTTCTTCAATAGCTTAAGCAAGGGCCAAAAGAAAGTTAGGGCCTTTACATGACTGCTACAGAATAGAGATCTTTCAGTGATGGAAAAGTCAAAACTATAGAGGTCAGAGGTGAAGGTCTGCAGGCATAAACATAGAGACAATGCTCTCAAATCTCTCTTAAGAGTAAGCTTCACTCAGATCTTTCTTCCGGATATCACTAAATCAGTCAGGTGAAGCAAAGACCTTCCCACCCTCTTGCGAGGTGAACGCAGACATTCCATCTTTCAAAACCTTTGAGACACAGTCAGTGATCAAAAGCAATTATTCTATCTTTTTCTTACTTTTATAAATGAAAGCAGTTAAGTGCATATGGCTTTCTAACTATCATCACAATCTGCATTTAAATAAATACTTTTATTTATATTTTTTATTTTTTTTTTAATACTGTCTGAAAAGAGAAGAGCAATTTAAACTGAGGGATAGATGGGATTTTATCTTAGGGATCTCCAGGATGGTTGAAAGCGGCAATTCTAGAGCAGCTTTTCCTAGTTCAGACACCTTAATTCCACTTGGTTTGAGTCATATGTGATGTTCACATATACAGAATCTGGCTTTGAGCAATTAATTCCCTCTTGTACATAGCCTAAAACGAAGTCCCAAAAGCTTTATTTGGGCAAATTGCTTTCAAATGCACACAGAAGTTACTTTTGCATCTGATGACTTGTTTATATCCCTGTGCAAAAATTAATGAATCTTTCTTTAAATCTCCAGTTTTGAAAACCTTGTTGTAAAGCTTATATGGATCAATAGCTTCCATTTCAGTACTTTAAAAAAGAAAGGAAAAGGCCTGTTGAATTCCTTAAAGCATAATTATTCCTAGTGTCAAGATACCATGAAGTATAAACATCATCACAAGGATTTAATTTATTTATATACTTATTCAAAACAGACACGGAAATACGTTCCTGTAGGAGTCTGCAATACTTGTATGAAATGCAGTGCCTTGTGGGTTTCATGTACTTTTCTCTTTCACACTTGATCTATTTGATTCGGTATTCACTTCATCTTTTTGTGCTAAATATGCGGCTAGTGCACTAATATTAATTTTGGCACAATGTGGCATATCAGGTAGCAATGAGCAAACCTCAAAAGTTTCATAAAAGATCTGAATTTAATCCCCTCTATCCTGCAGGTATTCCCTTCTTTTCATCAGTGTTAGGGAGCTAACTTAGCCAACCACATAAAACGCCATCTTCAGGTAAGACAAAAATCAATTGCAATACTTTATCCTTTCAGAACTGACTCATTCAGATCTCAGTGCCCCTATCTGAGCTTCTTTGCTTTGGTGGAACCTAATTAATAACCCAGTTAAAAAGACTTGATTAAACAAAATGTCCTTGCATCCTGCTCTGGAGATAACTGACTTGACTCACCAGCGATTGCTTTATAAGTGAGTATATATATATGAATATTAATATTCCTGTGTTTTGTTGATGAAGCTATTCACACCTTTTCAAAGTTCTGCATTTTAAAAAAGATATACTCCCTTCTGTACCTTCTTTTGAGTCTATCACCATAATAAAGAACACATTTAGAGCCTGCTCCTTCAATGTCCTGAGTGCTCTACTTAAGTCCTGAGTGCCTTTGGTTCCGTGAGCTCAGGGACATGCTGTGGAGCACTGTTCATGCTCAGCACAATTACAGAACATCCAGTTTCTTTGCTTTAATCCCTTGGTCCTTCTGTTCCTTAAATAGTTGGTTTATTTCAGCTTAGACAACGCTGCTTTTAATAACTCACCTTTTATGAATTTTATCTTTCCTGTCAAGGCTGTGGAAAAATGATATTTGATGTTATTCACTGTAAAGGTAGGTGTCCCTGGGATCCTGACGGTATGAATACAGCCTGTAGAAAAATTCCATGAAAACCATGTTTGCTTGGTTTGTCTTCATCTGCAGGATTTACCCTTGGCTGCTCTATCCCAGTTTCTTCCAGAAACAACTGGGCTGGAAAGTGGCATCAGTTCTTTCTGGCTTCTCCAGCAATGTCCATGCTTCTCTTCCTTGGATGATGTCTTGTCTTCATAGTTTTCATTATCTTGCCCTGAGCTTGCTAGTCTAAAATAAGAAAGGGGCTATCAGCTTTAGTTGTTGGGTATGAAAATAGCATTTTCAGGGCATGCACAGCTTGCCAGGTGTATTCTGTATTGGATTAGGTTTGTGTATGGTTTTGTGCACCTCTTTGGAGTGGCCCGAGTCCATCAGCTCATTCTGTAGCTGGTCTGTTTGCCAAAAAGCTGTCAAGGTGATAGTACCTGTATCCTCTCCAACTGAACCCGAAATGGTGACCTGGTGAGCTGGCTCCGAACCGTTGGCTTGTTCTTCCAGGCAGCAATATTTCTATGAGATCAGCAGAAGCCTGTGGGACCTTGGTGCTGCTCTCATTCTAACTCATGAAGCACTGCCCAGATTGGTGAGGCAGGATCTGCAGCACTCACACTGAGGGACATCTGGATATTTGCTATGTTTTATAAATAAATGCACTTCCAAAAAGGAGAAGAAAGAGAATCTAAGCACCTATGGCTTGAGCCAGTAGGCACATGAACATACATGGGAAGCATAATATTTCACAATGGAACAGCTTCTGTTTTAATTTAATTTTACAGCTTTATTAGCCTGAATAATCATCTCCCAGGAAAAAATTCTCAAAGCTCATGGTCTGGCAGGAAGAAAGCCAAACAGGACAAAACCTTAGCCAAATGTATAATAATGAAGACTAATCCTGACCTGGCAATGAGAAGGGACAGATGACCAAAGAAATCTTTTCCATCTCAGGCCATGTTGGTTCAATAATAACACCCAGCCAATAGTTGCCTTCATCCAAAACCCAGTCCCAAATTTCTAAGTAAGTGCATGAAAACAATATAAAAGAACTGAGTTGCAAACAAAATACTGGATTACATGATCTTTGCATTGAAGAGCAAATTTGAAGAGTCTTAGTTTGAGATCTTAATTTCTTAGCTCCAGAGTAGCTTACAAAACTAATTTCATATATGGAAAGACCACAAAATATCAGAGTGCCCTAGCTAGAACATCAGGAGAGTTTAAGCTTTTAAATCCACAGGTCTAGATACAATCTGAGTGAATAGAATTCCTGATGCAAGAGAAGGCCCCTGTCTTCTACATGGGACAATCATTAGTAGCATGGTGTGTTTGTGCACACACAAATGAGAGAAGTAAGATTTCTTCTGATTTATTCCTTGAAGCAAATACAGTGGGTGTGAGGTGAAATGGCTGGGGAATGGGGGTAACTTATGTCTGTGTCTGCCAGTGTCTAGGTTTGAGACTGAAAATGGGAATTAAATATCCCGTTTTGTCACCAAAAATTGGAGTAAAAACACCTGGGTACTGGAAAGTTTGTAAAAAAAGTATAGCTTCCAACTGTCCCTGTACAGAGGAGCATGTGGCAAACTTACATTGAACAGTGTCCCTTCCTGAGCAAAAATACTTGCAGTATTTGCAAAACATGAGATTCAGAAAGTGAGGACAGGTGACAAGTTGCCATCAAAGCTAGGGCCATGGTCTACATCTGGGGTATTCTAAGTCAGCTCTGCCACTGAAGGAGTCCCTCCTCTGATCTCAGACAAAGTTCCTCAAACCTCCCTAATTCTGTTACTGGATTTGGTGCTAGGAAGGTACTCTGATTTTGATAAACCATCTACCTTGAGCAGTTAATCCTGGGAACCAGAAGCAGGAGCAAATAAGCAGGGTGCATTGAGCTTTGAAATGGTGATGCAGTGATCCTCAGCATCGCAAGCTGCATCTTGTTTTGTTGGCAGCTCATACAGGTATTGTAAGCTTTTAAAAGCCAAGTAGTGTCTTCATAATTCCCAAGCGGACCCACTAGTATTTTCCCAAGTTAGACAAAACCAGAAAAGAAAAAAACACTACACCACAGCCCATGTGAAAAGAACCCTCAGACGCATACATGTCCAGCACTAAATTCACTGTTTGCATATAGTAAAAAATCTACAACACTGACATCTGAATCAACATAGAAAGAATAATTTACAGTTATGGATCACAGCTTTCAGTGCTTCACTGTGCTGATTTTTTCTTGACATAATTACATTCAAACACTGCCTGTTAATGTGGTGTTTAGAAAGAAACAGGAGAACCTGTAAGATGTTTGTCTTTTGGAATAAATTCTTGAATATCATTTATTTCAAGTGTTCCCTCCTCTTCAGCTGTGCTAATCCAGGGTTCACATGTTACAGAGTACTTTCCTTCTCCACATTAATTGCAAAACTCAGTCTTTGGAATACCGACAACTGTAAAACCCCAAAACTACAGATGGCACAATCAGAACACAAAGGGTGTGTTGACAGGCTGATAAATGGACAAACTACTCAGATTTCCTCTAGAAAGGCTTGGGAAAGCATCTCTTCAAGAAAACAGGAGATTTTTATGTTCTTTTTGCCTTCTGTCACAAGAACATCAATATTTTGTTCTCTACAACATTAAAAAAAGAAACTTTATACAGAGAAAAGGTTAGCAAACATTGTCTTCAAAGACAGGAAGAGCAATTTCTATGAAAACACTCGACTGAAGAAATACACTGAGGTTAGTTTTATTTCTGAAATCTTTTCAATCATTTTTGGCTATGACTGCAGAGAGAGTAGGCAGCAGCAAGGTTTCTTACTCAGTGTGATTTCTCCCTGTGTATACGCAGACTCCCATTTGCTTAACGCCAGGAAACTGATCTGTTTGTCCTGTAATGCCAGCAATCATGGGAGCTGGAAATGAGTTTCATTTTGGCTTATGCGTCGTTGACTTGAGCCTTAATTAAAATGTAAGTTCAGATAACTTTGGGATGTGAGTCATCAGGATGAAGAGAGTGATGGGTTTATATCTGAAAATGAAATTACAAGTCAACTGATGAAAGAGAAAGGAAAAAGCAGTGATGGAACATTTTGATCCCAAATTTAATGGAAAATCAAAGGGAACAGCAACTCCAAAGCCATAACACAACAGCTGTCTCAGGTGCAATCCATGTGCACCCAGATGGACTTTCTTTCTGTGTAAAGTCCAGATTAGCAAAGGTTTGCTGGGATTGCTGATTTCTGAGTCAGAAAAGGGCATAAATTTGGAAAGCATCATCCCTAAATCCGTGTGGAGACAGAACTTTTGGACAGAGCTTTTTTGATGGCAACCAGCCTAGCTTTAAGAGTATAGAGCCTGTTCCCAGGTTGCTGGAAGCATCCTGCACCACTAGTAGAGCAGAATTAGATCTTGCTTAGGCACAATGTGCTACAACACCCAGCAGCCAGCTCTAGCAGAAGAAATGAGACTAACACAGCTGAGAAAACATTCAACCAGCCCCTGACTTCAAATCCATGAATAGAAAACAAGGCAGTTTAAAATTTAAAGAATAAATGAATGTTTCAATAGGTCAACTAATTTTCAACTGTGAAAATGAAAACTGCAGTGACTCAGGCCTTGTAACTTAATATCACTGCCCAGAAACAAAGAACAAACATAAATCTGAAATACTATCAGCCACAGCGGAATATATCACAAGTCAGGTCTTCATGAGGGAAATTTACCTTTTGCAGTAAGTTATTCTTGTTACCGGAGTGGAAGTGGTGGAAAAGAATTTTCTGGAGCACAAGGGATGGAGCTGAAGGAGGAGTTTTAATGAGAGGAAGTTCTGACATTTCAGTCAACTGCTTCAAAAGCGGTTTGGCAAAGCTTGATAAAAGCCTTCATTAAAGTGTCCATCAGCTGCACTAATGTTTTAAAATGGTCCGTATTTTCGTACCAGCATGTGACTGAAAGGTGAAGGGGGCTTGCGAGGAGCAGGTCCCCTCTGTGTGAATAGAAAAGAGCCATACGGCAGGTGATTCCCCTCTTTCAAGCTCTATTTCTTCATGGGAAGAATTGACCCTCTGGTCAATTTGGGACAGAAAAATACTATAAAATAATAGTTTCTGGTCAAAGTAAAGCTAGATTATATATATATATATTATATATATATATTATAGATTATATATATATATACTAAAGATACTATTAATTTCAAAGCTGATGAAACCTAATTTGACTCTAAATAAAATCTGTCATTTTAATTTGGGGTTGTAGAAACATCTGAAGAACTCATTTGTCTCTCTTCCTCTCTTTTTCCTTTTCATTGCAAGTCATTTTTAAACAAAGATGCTGCTTTGAACAAAATACAAAGAAAGATCTTTTTTCCAAAAAGAAAAAAAGGTCAAAAACCCCCATACTGATATTTTATAAATGAAGCAATGTACCTGCAGAGAGGAGGAAAGTGTGATACAGTTGTGGATAATAAGATACAGCACCATGCCAAAGCAGGAACATAATGAAGAAAGAGAAACTTAATAAATTGCCTTCAAAATGAAATGAGAGACTGAGCTCCAAGGCTTCCCACCATCACTCTTGAGAGAGCTTTTTGTTCACGGAATACTTAAATTGGGAAACACATAAGACACATACCCAAACAGCGATAGAAACAGCCTTTTCAAGCTGAGTAGTCTGTATCACGATCCGGGGGCCCTTTGAAGAATCAAGATAACCAGACAGTTTATTTTGTCTGACAGATCTTGTCATGTAACATTTGTGCCTTCAACATGCTATCTCAAAATGAGTAAGACATATTCCTGGATGTCCCTGTGTTTACAGGTAATGAACTATTTCTATTTTTTTTTTTTTTAAGGATGAAGGAAAAATAAAAGGCAACAATATGATATAAACATAATTTCTTTGTTTCACATTGATACTTGAAAATGAAAATTATTTTCAATTCAAGTCAGTATAAGAAATGCCCCATGGACAATACTGTGTACAGTTGTGGTGTCCTCAACATAAAAAGGACATGGAACTGTTGGAACAAGTCCAGAGGAGGGCCACGAGGATGATCAGGGGACTGGAGCACCTCCCGTATGAAGACAGGCTGATAAAGTTGGGGCTGTTCAGCCTGGAGAAGAGAAGCTGCATGGAGACCTCAGAGCAGCCTTCCAGTATCTGAAGGGGGCCTATAGGGATTCTTGGGAGGGACTCTTCATTAGGGACTGTAGTGATAGGACAAGGGGTAATGGGTTAAAACTTAAACAGGGGAAGTTTAGATTGGATATAAAGAGAAAGTTCTTTACTGTAAGGGTGATGAGGCACTGGAATGGGTTGCCCAGGGAGGCTGTGAATGCTCCATCCCCGGCAGTGTTCAAGGCAAGGTTGGATGGAGTCTTAGGTGACATGGTTTAGTGTGAGGTGTCCCTGCCCATGGCAGGGGATTGGAACTGGATGATCTTAAGGTCCTTTCCAACCCAAACCATTCTGTGATTCTATGATTCTGTGACAGCAGCCTTTGGCAACTCTCTCATGGTACGCACTAAAATGGCCAGAGGATGTAGGTTGAAGTAATAGGCAGGGAGATAAGGTGCTAACCCCCCCCAGAGATTTCAGGAAGTGTGGTGGCAACAGAATAGTGCCTTTAGTAATGTAAGAAATGAAAAAGAACTGTTGTCCCTCCTTTCTGTGCTTCTGTCTTCAAGTGAGCTGCACAAACCAGTCCTAGCAAAATCCTAAAATCAGGGGCAAATGGACTTTCCTGCTGTTGCTGGAGTTGGAGAAGCACCTCTGTAGTCACTCGAGTTTAATCTTTTCTGAATTTCCATAGAAAAAGCACTCATGTTCTTTAATACAAAGAAAGATATCATTCTAGAAGACTAAGTCAATGGGCCACCACGCAGCATAGACATGATTGTCTCCTCCTTTAACTGTAAAGCAAATCCTTTTCTTCTTTGGGATGGAGCTTTCCTAAGGGCAGCTGGGATTTCTCCTTCTCATTTTGGGAAAATAACCAGTAAGATGTCTGGAACATTAACTCTGATCTCTCTTTGCTGCTTTTATAGTGCTGTAAAACTGAAAACTGAGATGTCAGGAGACCCTAGTATTCGGAAGCCATCAGGATGCAGGTGTAGATATCTTGGTTCACCTGGAATCCTTTATTTGGGGGAATTTTTCTTATAGCTCATCTACAAGCAAAACCCAATACCATCCTTCACAGCCACAGAAGTCTGGTAAGAGTTTTAACTGTCCAGTTTTCACATTCCCCAGTTTTACAGCAATGACCATTCACAGGCGTGCAGTGTTTTCTATCATTCAACAGCCCATAAGCAATGAAGATCAACATTCCCGGGTGTTTTGGATAGGGAATTTGAAAGGAAAATTAATTTTCCAACATCATCTTATGAATAGGTGGCATAGCTCAGAACTGCAAGCTGTTTTCCAAGTCCTGAACAGCAGTTGGAATATGGTTTTACTCCCACCAATAAAACCAGCAATTAAAATAATAAATATATTTTAGTATTGGAATTTTTTTTAATGCTTTTATTTGAGGGTTTTTTAAATGATTTTATTTGGTTTTGTTCAATGACATGTATTTTCCTATTAAAAAAAATATATTCCAATGGGAAATGTTAACCTAACCTGTTTCTACTTCCTTGCCAGATCTCAGAGGTGATAGATCACAAATCTTCAGCACTGAGACAGGCATTTCCTTTCAGCATATTATTTTAATAAGCCAGCAGTAATGGATCTAGCTATTCTGGAGCTTTAGTCAATAAGTGTCAAGGGCTGGGATTTATTAACTGCTCACTTATGCAAACATGCTTTTCTGCATTTGAAAGGTTTTCAGTAGAAGACAGCAACTGAGCTGACTTCCCTAATCATAGAATCATAGAATCATTTAGGTTGGAAAAGACCTTTAAGCTCTTCAAGTCCAACCACTACCCCAGCACTGCCAAGGCCACCACCAACCCATGTCACTGAAGGCCTTGTCTACGTGGTTTGTGAACACTTCCAAGGAGGGTGACTCCATCACTCCCCTGGCCAGCCTGTTCCAGTGCCTGACCCCCCTCTCAGTGAAGAAAATGTTCCTAATATGCAATCTAAACCTCCGCTGGTGCAGCTTGAGGCTGTTACCTCTTATTCTACGTTGTCCTTACCTCCATATTCAAATGTTCCCCAATGAACCAGAAAAGCTAGCAGCAAAGTGTGCTGCTACATGCACAATGTGACTTATGTTGAGCTCAGTGAGGGGCAACATAAAACCTGGTTGCAGCTTCCACTAAAGAACAGAAAAAACATAGAATACCACAATCAATTTTCAACCTTGCTAATTGTGTATGATACCGGTATCAGACTAATCCCCACCTCAGCTAGGCGAGATGAAGCTAAATGGTGTTCTTCTTTAACACAAATATAAGCTGATAGAAATAAACATGTATAAACTTCCAGTACAGTCTATTAGACATACTCGTCCGGCTTTTGCAGTCTCTTTGAATGTGATGAAGCACCAGTCTCCAGGTTCTAATTAACCTGCAATGATCAGAGATATAATAGTTTGGCAAACCTTATCTCAGGCCACTAACCAGTAGCCACTCTAAGCCTCAGAATGGATGGCAATGCATTTTTGCTTTATTGAGCAAAATAGATGCTATTTTCATTTGCTGCCTTCCTGACAGTGCTGAACTACATCACAACACTTCAGGACAATGTCTGCACAGCTATAATGGACATACCAAGAGAATTAAACTCTATATGGAAGCCAATTAATATTTTGCATTTCATCCCAATTGCTTTTATCAGAGTCATAAATATTAAGTATTGCCCATTCTGTGCATAATGAATCCCTTAAAAAACCCTATAAAACTAAGTAGGAAAACAATAGTAAACTACTGTTTTGTAATTTGAAATAGTATAAAGTAGGGTTTCTCTTCAATTTCCCTCAGCAAGGGGAGATGGAAATCTCCCTTGTGGCTGCTGACTAGTTTAGATCCCTCTCTAACCCAGGAAAGAGTCTTAAAGAAAGGCAGTAATAGGACATAAGTGTGATGCCATCCCACCAGGGGTTGCAGGAGCAGTTACCTTTTGCAGTGGAAACAGTTCAGGACCATCTCACAATGAGAAAACTGCTCTGCTGTGCTTGATGACAATTACAGCATTGGGACTGGGTACCTCTTGGGGGGTACCTCTGGGAACTGCTGCCAGTTTTCCCTGAAGTCATCCCTTCTCCAGCCTGAACAAGCTGTGGTTCCTCAACTTCTTCTCATAAGCAAGTGCTCTCCACTCTACTGGACCTCCACTGACTTTGCTTCGGTTTGTTTATATTCTTCTTGTATGGGAGATGAGGGCGGAGGGGAAGGAGGTAAAACATTAAAGTTGTGATTGAACATGGTTTTAAGTGTAGGACTTAAGCCTACATGGTCTTAGGCCAGAATTTCCTTTACTCACAACCAGATGTGTAGCATTGTGCTGCAAGTTAGCCAGCTGTTGATGTTTCTGCTGGCGCCTGCTTCACTTCACATGTGTTAGGTGTGACTCATGATATTTGGCAATGAAGCAAGGAAAATTGGAAAATGGAGGGTAATATAAACCATTTCAAAAGAAACAGAATGTTAAAGGCCAGGTCCTTACCCTTGTGGCCTTACTGGGAGGTTCCTACTGACATTGATGCAACTTCTAGTAAAGGAATGAGAGTCTAATTTAAACAAAATTGGGATTCCTACATTTATGAGAAAGGACTATATGAAAGCAATAGCCAACTGCTTGTAGGAAAAGAGGTGCTAGCAGTGGATGCTTATGCTCAAAGCATATGGAGTACCCAGTAGACCTACAATCTCACTTCCACAATCCATCCATACATACCTTGAAGTATTGACTTGAATCTAGTTTGGATGCAATAAGCTAATGATCTGTGAGGTACTCACTGGGTAAAGGTGAACTCATCTCTTGGAGATGCTGCTCATCAGTGTGACACAGAGACATGGGCTTTTGTTGGAGGTGAACCTGCCAATGACTAGAGAGCTGTTTGTCAGAGCCAGAGGAAGGACCCCAAGTGAGAAGTCCTAATCTATGATCTTCTCTAGCAATCATGAATTAGACTAGTCAAATCTGTTCAAATCCTTTTGCAGAATGTCCTGTTTAGGGAAGTTTTCTGTAGCAACAAACTGCAGATAAATACTAAAAATGAAAGCAAAGTAAAAAAACCCCAAAGTTTAAAGGCTTAGTACAGGCACACTGAAGCAATATCCACTTCAATCCAATTATAAACCAGTTAGCATATAGTGCTTTGCCTGGAATACTGGACAGTGATGTACAACCTACATATACGTAAGAAATAAATGGTCAGAGCCCATCAGTAAGCAAGTTCAGCATTAATTGCTTTACTGAGCAATTTTCTGCTAGTCAGCCATCCCCAGACATGCCATAACATGAGCAGTTGTTCTCCCTGAGATTTTCTGATGGCTGATAGTGTTGTCAAATTCCACCTTTTCTACAGCAATGACTCCTTTTCCTGTAAATATAAAGTACAGTGCTGGGAAAAAGTTTCCTCCACCCTGTAGGAGTTTTCTTGTTTTGCTTCATGAACCCAGAATAACTCATCATGATAATTGGATTATACTTCTCAACGAAAAATTTGGTATACTATTTTTATAATAACAGTAATAATAATAATATGAATAATATTATTAATAATAAAACGGGAGATATTTACAGTAATTCTTAATACATTGATTTTATCTGTGTAAGAGTCTCTCAGGACTGATAAAATCATTTAGTATAGCCCAATGCTAAACTTCTGGTGAATTTTAGTTGCTTTAAAGAAAAGGGAAGACATTTCTAATCACCTGGCCTCATAGGTTCTAGCTGTTACTTGTGGGTTTTGACATAAAGTAACCACTTTTTGCAGTTTGTGCAAATATATTAAAGTATTCTGTGAAAAGTTTCATCTTATTGATGTACATTAAGAATTCTCCAAACACAACACTGGATTGCCTACTCAAAGGAAGCAGGGAAAGATTTTCTACTGTAAAAAACCTACTTAGTAGATGTTCTACAAATGTACGCGAGTTTGAGCATGCATCTTTGGCCATGGTTTGGAGTTTGGTATTTAAACATTATGTAAGTCTTTTGTTAGGCTCTAAAGGACCATTTGTTATTCAGCTCTGATCAACCTGCCAAAAAAAGAGAAAACTCCAGGCCACAACAGGTAGAGATATTCTATGACAGTAAACATCAAGTTAAAAACAAGCAACAGCAGTAACTTCTGTTAGTAGATGTTTGCAGATTTAATCTGTTATCAACCATGTAACTAAGTTCTACATTACCTTGAAATTACCACTACTTTTCTGCAATGATCATTTTTGATAAGAAAGTTGCCTTGAACCACTTAAATACCAGGTGATGACTGAAAATGGCTGTTTATTATTCTCAGGAGGTGTTTTCTTATGAGATTAGCTTTGCAAGAGAAAACAGTCCCAGCTTAAGCTTCTCCAAGATTCGTTCTGCCTGACATCAGAAATGTTATTATAAACAGCACTTCCTCTTAGCCTAATTAGTAAAGGTTTTCAAATGTAGTCAATAATTCATCAGAGGTAAATGAAATATATAGTATGAATTTTATATCGATTCATAATTAGCAGATTATGAGGTCCTTTCATGAGCTAGTTTCCTGCTGACACACAGTTGCCCTGACAAGGATTTGTGTTTTATGCTTTCAAAGTCCGCTTGGCTTAAGTGTCTCTAATGCTTCACTGTATGATGGCAGTGTTGCTTATCTCAAATGAGAGGATCCTGGGTCCTAAAATGCTTCTGATACAGGAGACATCAGAGTTCAGTCCAAAGTCTGATGACGCCTAGGTTTTTAGCATAATGGCAAAGAGACCCTAATTGACAAAGTAACTTTGAATATTTAGATCAGTTTTGTTTCATTATCATCATTATTGGATGGTTTGGTTTGGAAGAGACCTTAAAGCTCTAGTTCCAACTCCCCTTCCACTAGACCAGGTTGCTCAAAGCCTCATCTGTTTTTTAACAAATATGCAAGAAACCCTGGCTCTTGTGTTTACACCACAGGTTTTTTCCTGCATGTATTTTCTCAGGCTGCATGCCCTTAGGTGAAGATGCAACATCTTCATTTTTCCCATGTATTTCTTACTTTTCTCTTCCTGGTACCATTTGAAATGAGGGTCTGAGAAGAGGAACAGTGGAGAAGACAATAGCTGATTTTATTACATAGAGATGTGTTAATCAAAGATCAGTAGCTTTTTATGCACAGTGAGGCCCTTAGACAGTGCAATCTGAATCATAGAATCATGGAATAGTTAGGGTTGGAAAGGACCTTAAGATCATCAAGTTCCAACCCCCCTGCCATGGGCAGGGACACCTCACACTAAACCATGTCACCCAAGGCCTCATCCAACCTGGCCTTGAACACCGCCAAGGATGAAGCATTCACAACTTCCCTGGGCAACTCATTCCAGTGCCTCACCACCCTCACAGTAAAGAATTTCTTCCTTATATCCAGTCTAAACTTCCCCTGTTTAAGTTTGAACCCATTGCCCCTTGTCCTATCACTACAGTCCCTAATGAATGGTCCCTCCCCAGCATCCTTGTAGGCCCCCTTCAGATACTGGAAGGCTGCTCTGAGGTCTCCACGCAGCCTTCTCTTCTCCAGGCTGAACAACCCCAACTTTCTCAGCCTGTCTCCATACGGGAGGTGCTCCAGTCCCCTGATCATCCTCGTGGCCCTCCTCTGCACTTGTTCCAACAGTTCCATGTCCTTTTTATGTTGAGGACAATTGAGGAATCTTCAACACCTTCTGCTCTCTGCCAAAGGAGGTTCCTAGCAAATAGAGAGAACATGGCCACAATAGGCACAACTTCAGCATTTCTGAACTTCCACAGGGCAGAGGACATTCACATGATCTCTTATGCTGAAGACTGAATTGTATTATTGGTTGCTAGGAGAAGCCATGGAGAGCTCCTACAGGGCAGCGGCTGTGCTAAATAACAGTGGTTAAGTCCTGTACGTCACTGATAAGTGTCCTGTAGATAAACTGTTTTCTTGAAGAGAAGAAGGAAATTACCATGTTTCATTTAAACTCACAACAGTTTTGGAGTTCACCTTCCTTTCCCTCCTGTTGTGCTGTTATTTACTTTTCCTCTCATGCATCTGATTAAAAGAGTTCTTAGAAGCAACAAGTTTATCAGTCAGGTTGGTTTTGATAGTGCTTTCTTTTGTACCTGATATGCACAAGAAGAGACTTGACTAAGATGCATTATAGGACTGCACTGTAAGAGATTAAAGAATGAATAAACCAATCTTTAAGTACCATTCATGTATACACTGCTTTATGGGGCATGGAAAATCTAGTTAAAAGAAATCCCTTTTTTTTTAGCTTTGTGGTGCCAGAAGATAGGTCTCTGGGCAAAGAAAATCTCCTCTTTCTTTAGAAATGCAAAATATATGAGGAGTTGAAGGCAGGGAAAAGTAGCCGTTCCAAATTTATTTTCCCCATGCATCACTATTAAATCAAGTATGTCAATGTATTGCTTAATTTTATGACCTTTTAAGTACATTTGAGTATAACAACTGCCACAAACCTCTACTGAAACTATTTCCACAGAGACAACCCTTTACCTGAATTGCTGAATTCTACTACAGGGAGCCTTTTACATTCAAAGAAATATACAATGACTATAAAGGATGGGAGAATGGCCACATCTCCAGGGAAGATAGTTTTGATAACCACATTTTTTCATGGCTATTGTTATCCATTAGTCCTTAAGTGAACTGTGCTGTGGAAGAAGAATGAGCAAGACAGGCATGCTTGTATCTTATTTTAGCAGAGTTAGGACACCCCTAGTTCAGGAGAAAAGTGCAAACTCAATAAATGGATATCCAATGGGAGTTTTAGTACTGATCATAGAATCATAGAATCATAGAATCATAGAATAGTTAGGGTTGGAAAGGACCTTGAGATCATCCAGTTCCAACCCCCCTGCCATGGGCAGGGACACCCCACACTAAACCATGGCACCCAAGGCCTCATCCAACCTGGCCTTGAACACCGCCAGGGATGGAGCATTCACAACTTCCCTGGGCAACCCATTCCAGTGCCTCACCACCCTCTCAGTAAAGAATTTCTTCCTTATATCCAATCTAAACTTCCCCTGTTTAAGTTTTAACCCGTTACCCCACTGATAGTGGGGAAAAATACATATGTTAGTTTGGAGGCTATGTTAAACAAGAAAAAAGTCCTTTGGACAAGCAATATTGTGGTGAAAATGCTGGCTCTGCCTATTATCTCTAAATTTATGCATGTAGGAAGATTTTGATAGAAAAGGCATATTTCATTTTTATATTAAAATTCATTGACTGTATAGGTAACAGAATCTTTCATTTCAAGGAGTAGCATACATGACAACTGTTATTTTCTTTTTTTAACCAGGTAGAATGAAAATTTCACAGAAAATAACAACCAAATGCATAAATACATGTTAATAGTTAGCAATTAAAGTAGTTGTAAGTCCCACAACTCTCAAATTCCAAGACAACACTCAGCACCTGACAGGAGCTATGACGCATTTTGAAAGTCTTACACTGAAACCTTACTACAACAACAGACATGCCTATAAACAGACCACAGTTTCCTTTAAGGATCTTTCTTCCACAGCTATCTCTTAGTGCCTTTTTCTCTGCACCTGTGAAGTCTCAGACTCACTGCAGGAGTTTAACTGAGGTCTCATGGCTGCCAAGCACCAAAATAACAGGTAGCTCAGTATCTCTGTCTGCATTATCCCTTTCTGATCTTGCTGTGGAGAAGGGTATTTTTTTTCCTAGTTGCTGTGAAATGTTGATTTTGCATTCAAAGAGGATGTTTCCTGCACTGAAAAATTTATTGTTTTTCCACATTTGGCCCTTTGTTTCATGCAACGTATTGCAGACATGAAAACCAACTCTATATACACTGGGGAAAGTCAGAGGCATTTTATGAGCACAGCTGGGAAGAAACACCAAGCAAGCAGGGTTTTTTTCTGGTTTTGTTAGGGTAGTTTTGTTGTTTTATTCTCTTGTGAGAGCTGCTGTGAACAAAGAACCATCTAGATGAGTGTTGTGGTTTAAACCCAGCCATAAGCCAGAACAGCACAGTGGTAAAATCATTCCTTATTATTGATTTTATATTTGCTTATATTTCAGATCCTCTGCATAGAGAATATAGACTTTGTCTGCAGTTGCAGGATGTCTGTGGAGTCTTCTGACCTCTGATAGATGTCTTCCAATCTCATGCATGCTCTCCCTCTTGTGTTTGGTTGTAATATTTCACTGGATCAACTGATCTCAAAATTCTGAATCTTTGATGCATTTATGTCCAACGCATGATATATGAATCTGTGGAGAAACTGAAACACGCAGCTCTGTCAATTTATTGGAAATAACACATTGCTTTTTCTTCTGCTTTTCTCCTTTGTCCTTTATTTCTCCCTTCCACTCACAAAATGGGGGGAATAAACTGGCATCTCAGAAAATTATGGAAGATTTGGGGTTATATCCTCAGCTGATGTAAATTATGATGGCTCACTGGGTTCTCCATCAATAAGAAACCTCATCTTTGAGTTTTTCATATGACATTTCCTGCTTCTGTAGATGGATCACATATTTTAGAGCAAATCAATCTGAATCACAATAACAAATAGGGAAAAGACATGTTGACATTTTACTGCCTCGAGTCTATATACACTGTGTTCAAGACTATCAGATACAAATTCTCTCTTCATTTACCCTGGCTGTAGCACTTTACATTGTCCCCATGTAGGCAAAGAGGACACCCTAAGGAGTAAAAGAAGCCATTTCTGAAAATGAAGTTATTTAGGCCTCCTTTATGGTTTCTATTCAGGCAGCAGGGATTAGGAGTTCACACTAATGAACATTCCACCCTGTAAGGATGATGCATCTTATGTTTTGAAAATGAATATGAAAACCATGGTCTGTTTTATAGCAGACACTTGTAAAGCACTTTTCAATTTGTGTCTTTTTCTGCACAAATGGGTGTTAATTGGCATTTCCTAGGAATTGTTGCAATCTAGTAAAATTGCAACAGAAAGATGATTATATGAGCAGAAAAACAGCTATCTGTGTTGTAAAAGTGCTCTACCCACTCATCCCACTATTATCAGAGCTGCAAATCATCCTTTCAAAGCTCTGGGAAGTTACAGCAAACCATGAGGAACAGGGTGTAATCCTTGCAGTCTACTACTGTGTGAGTGTGATTTAGTATTAATGTTCATTTTATCCACTGTGAAAGGTGCCTCTCTGGGTAGGGTTGTGGGCCTTTGTAACAGAAATGGATACCATTACAAAACTGCCTGTATCTGAAGACATTTCTGCAGCACTGATAAAGAAATGACACTGTTGTTCCCCAGATGGTTTTGAACTGTGATGCTAAATAAAAGGAAATGTAATACAGGCAGTGGCTGCAGAGAGATCCTCTTATGAACAGAAAAAGAACAAATAGGAATGTTTCACTCTAGGACCCACAAAGCTCTCTTTTGAAACACGTGTGTACCCCACACAGTTCCCCAAAGTCATCATATCTTTATGGTCCAACGTTAAGAAATTTCAAGAGAAAAGTCATATAGGAGCTAAGCTGAAAGATGCTTGGCACTGGGAAGTACAATAATAAGACTAATCAGGATACTGATTTCACCCTAGGGTCATTGTATGAGCTGCTTTATACAGAGTGAACCCAGCTTCCTCTGGTGGAACATTGAACTGGTCATTAAACATTGATTTTAATTTTATAGTGGGACAGACAATCCCTAATCACTTTAGGCTTGGTACCACTGTGTACAGCAATAGCTTATCTGCTGTGGAGTCAGGTTTTGCCTTAGGCAAAAGTGATATACAGAGCCCTGGGACCTGTTTCAGCAGTGGGTAAATGTCATGGTATAGAAATCAATGTAGAGCAAATGAATTAACACTGTTCTACCTTGCTCAGATCCACCAGCACATTGGAGGCTGCACAAAGACTCTTGACTTTCAGGGTAGCTTGTATTTCCCAGGCCATTTTCACCAAAGCTAAGTAGACAGAATTGCCATTGTGCTGAGGGAAGCCCAGGCACCGACCTGGGTCCACTCCAAGCTGCCTTCTTTGGGCTTCCTTTGCTTTTTCCAGAAATGCATAAGGATCCTCACCTCAGAGCTCTCTTTATTAGATGCCTACCGAATCCCACTGCTAGGTTTTCCCCTAAGAAATCACAAACTGATCTCCTTTCCAAGGCTGTAAATAAATCCCTGCCTTGTTCTTTGCTCTAGTATGCATTTCCCAGCCACGCTGATCTTTGTGTTGCCCAGGGTTAGAACATGGTTTAAGGAGAAGGAAAAGGATTTGAATCTGCATCTCTCAGTCTCATAGTTTTTCTATGTATTTCTAATGTATTTTATATGTATTCTATGTATTCCATATACTTCTATGTATTTCTAAGTCTCATAGTTTTAAGTCTCTAAGCAATGAACAGTCAATAGGGCAGTGGATTTGCTCTATTTGCACATGGGACATAAAGTAATAAACTCACTGTGAGAGCACTTTTCAGCCTGAGCCCCAGAAGTGGAAGAGGTGTAGGAACATTTTGGGAAGCTTGAAGGGCTTAGGTGTGAGGTGGATACTCAGGGCTTTAGCAAAGACACATCTCTAGAGTCTATTAGTGTAACAAATATAAGCACGTAATTGGCTTCAAGTGCCACCAGAATTCAGCAGCAGGCACAGAGAGAGCTGGTGAGGCCACATTTGGAAGTACAGAAAGTGGCAGTGATCTGAGTCATGTCCAGGGCACCAGTCTTCAAAATGGACTTGGAAACAGAGCTCCTTTGAAAAGGGTGATAATTCAGATTCTGAAACACTTCTGAGGACCAGCTGCTTTCTGCCATGCACTGCATGAAAATGAAAGATGCCATGTCCTACACTGTGTATGTCTGCATTTGCATGCCATGTTGAAGAACAATCTGGGAAAAGCCATTTTCCTTCAGCTCCGGCTGTGGTTGCAAGCAATGGAAGGTACTGAGTGCCTTTGGGGTACGGATCACAGATCACTGGGAGGTAATGAACACATATCTTTCTGCAGCATGAGTTTGATGTGTCTGTGCATTCATTCAACAGCAGCATTCCCCTGATTTCAGCGGTACAAGATCACATCTATAACACTTATCTCCTTGAGAAGTGAAAAGACAGCCAGAGATGTTCTTGTTTTTCCTGCAGAAAAGACTGCTCAGATGCAAAAGGGAATAAATGAGGATTAAAGTTAAAAGCATAAAAGAAATACTGAAAAGACATCATATTCCAGACCTGTGCATACAGAATAACATTCCAGATTGCATCAAACAGTGCAGCAAGACTGTCCTGTAGCTTGTTAGCCTGACTTGGTGTTGACTTTGAAGAGCTCTTTACATGTGTCATTTAATGTAATATTGATTTTTCCTATGCGAGTTTCATTATTTGTGAACATTCCTAAGATGGGCAAGTGTGATGGAAAAATGGAGTTTTTCTGTTGACCGGCATTAACACTTCCTTTCCCTCACAGCACAGAGCGGCATGGAAATGAGGCCAGCACTAAATCAGTGCCTTGCTCACAAGGGTGGTTGTGTCTTATGCAACATTTCACATCTCCCTGAGGCTACACAAATACTCCTATTTTTCACTCTCCCAGTCCCAGGAGAAGGAAGGTCTGTGCACACTTCACAGGTTGAGAGTGGATCAATACACAGAAAGCAAGCTGCAAAACACCGGTGGCAGAGATGGGTCCAAAGCACAGGGGTTTCTGACGGAGTCTCCATTCCTGCTTTGCTCCAAGGATGTGGACAAGGACAGGAAGGATCAGATATTACTGTAAATCAAAAGAGATGCTGCCATTAAAATATGAGCTTGTCAAATGGCACTCCTTGAATGGAGCAAGACCCTCTCTTGCCCATTATGGACTCTCTTTGGTCTGAGCTGAGTTTCCATTCCCCTGGCTTTTTATCAAGTTTAGCTGTGAGGATCCCAGGATAGGAGAAGGGAAGTCTGACTTACACCACATTTAGCAGGTATAATTCTTTTTACTCTTTGACACATCAGTTTTCTCCCAGCTCCATGGTAGAGTGGGAGAAATAGTGCTGGCAGCTCAGATATCATATATGTATGTTATCTGCACTAAGCTCATGTTTGTTAAACCTAATCCTGGAATAAAATGCTATCAGAAAGAATATGATCCTATTGAAAACAGAGGGATCATTTGAGAATTTAAGTTTAGCAGTCTTACCAGGTGTACAGGAACAAAGGTATCTTGCAAAGATTTTAATGTATTCTTAATTTCACACATACAACCAGACCCACTGCGAGCAGCACATGAGCAGAAGCATGACCAAAGTGCAATAGAAATCACAGAATCATAGAGTCAGCTAGGTTGGGAAAGACCTTTAAGATCATGAAGTCCAACCATTACCCCAGCACTGCCAAGGCCACCACTAACCCATGTCACTGAGGGCCTCATCTACACGGTTTGTGAACACTTCCAGGGACGGTGACTCCAGCACTGCCCTGGGCAGCCTGTTCCAATGCCTGAGCATCCTCTGCGGAAGAAATTGTTCCTAATCTCCCATCTAAGCCTGCCCTGGTGCAGCTTGAGGCTGTTTCCTGTTGTCCTTGTGTTTGTTACTTGGGAGAAGAGACCAACCCCACCTCACTCCATCCTCCTGTCAGGCAGCTGTAGAGAGCAGTAAGGTCCCCCCTGAGCCTTCTCTTCTCCAGACTAAACCCCCCAGGTCCCTCATTCCCCATCACACTTGTCCTCCAGACCCTTCACCAGCTCTGTTGCCCTTCTCTGGACCCACTCCAGAACCTCAATGTCTCTTGTAGATGCCAGCCCACCCTCTGTCCTGTGCACAATTGCCATGTACCTGCCCGGCTGCCAGAATTCCTTGTGCCCCTAGATCTAACGAGGATTCAAGCATGTGTGCTATGACTCTGGGAACATGCTCATCTTCTTTTGCTGATCATACCTTTCATTTTGCTGCTCAGGGACTCCGTATTCTCTGAGAGCTTCAATAGAATCCGCTGGGCCAGATGATTTGCTTTGAATTTCCACAGATTAAATGCCTGTATTCTTTCTCTGTATAACTGAAATCAGTTGTGTTGGGGGTTGTGCTTCTTCTTCCTTTTTTAATCAAGTAGTGATTAAGAATGTGGAATAAAAACAGGGAGTTTGGGTCATATGAAAGTAGCTTTCATATTCTGCATGAAGACAGATGTAACGCCATCACTTTTTGTGAGGAATTGTGATGGTTAGAAATTGAATGGCTTTTAATTTTGTTTTTCAGTACTTCCTTCAGTGTTAAGTTAATTAGCTGGAAGGCAGCCAGATAACTTGGAGTCTTTGCAGTGTTTGAGGGGGGGTTTTGCATAAAGAGAGACAAGCCCACTACTTGCTGAAATAATTAGATTAGCCTGAATGATTTAAAGCCTTTGGAGAAGGAGGAGCTGTATAAGCTTTGTACACATAATGCTAAAGCTCTTATTTCTTGCAGGGACTTACTGAGGCCCTGCAAAACCAGACCTTGTCTATCAGACATTGCTGTGGGAAGTCCACCACATTAAGCCCACTTTCCTCGTGGATGTGTAACCCTGCACATAATGGTTTCCTCTCACAAAACCTTCTCTGAAGATCCAGGATGTGGGTCTAAACTTATGACAAAGTCAACACAGGACTTTAGATACCAGTGAGAATCCAATGGCTCTGTTTATATAAAGACAGCATTATCCAAGGCTGATTAATTCTTCCAGGAAGGGGTCCACCCATGGTTGCCTCAGTGAGTGGGACTTCCAGCTGGTATCCCAGGCAATGACTTAGTTTACCAGAGGGACCAGTGATGAGGAGCAGTGACAGAATCTGTGCATGTATATCATCTTCCTTACTTCCGCACATCTAGGAAAGACTTGGAAAATAGGGAGCTGCTTCATCTTAAAGGCATTGGAAATAACTGGGATGGTGGGGGATGGATCAAAACCCTCTATGCATGTTGAGTATTAGTGGTACAATGCCAGCAGGCTTCCTGCAGATACCGTACCCTGTTCTTTGTGCTACCAAAATGGTTCAAGTCAACTGCAGTTGTTCATAAGTGTTACGTCATGCCTTTCTTTTTCAGAATACACCAAGATCTCAATTTTATAGGAGTGTAACCTTGCTACAATTAGCAGGATAATAGATGTGGAAAACAACAACCCTGTAGCGTAGCGAGACCCCAGGTCGCACACTCAAACCCAAGGAGATGGAATTTCCTTCATTTTTCTCTAAATGCCTGTACAAACACAGCTGAAATCAACAGGAAACAAGGCTCTGAGCAAAAACGTTGAGATGATCCATTTGCCTTCAGAATTTCATTTAAACTCTATTCCCAGTTGGAGTTTCATGCAGCTGAACCTGGCAGACTCTCTGTCTTTTGTAGTACTACATAGGTAATATGTTTCTGCAAGGATGAATTATTCTTGTACTCTTCCGTATTAGGCCCAAATTAAGCCTCTCAGTCTTTTCTGCGCATATCTCATTTTCTCCTATCTGCCTTTTTAATACAAAATTCTATGCATATACTGATATATCTTATTTACAACCTTCAGGCATTGGATTATTTTTATTTATAAGGCTGAAGTTATTAGATTCACTAAAATTCTCATGGTAAAGACTGAGTACGTGATGCATATGACTCAGGCACTGTAGGAAGAGCAATACATATTAATTTAGTAGCTCCAAAGTGATCCCAAATCATACGGAAACATAACTTTTGCTGACTTTTGTTTCTGCACCAATTAGCTGTCATGTTCCCTGTCAATTGAAAAACCACTCTTTGTGACTCCATCATTTCCTTATGAAGTCAAAATAGAATTTGCCCATATAGGAGGCTCACAGTAGGTTTGCTCCCCAGTGAATATATCAAGTGCTTGACTGGAACTTTCACTGCATGCTTTTGGTAAAACTACACATGCCTTATTTGTTTTAATCTCTTTTCCACCCCCTTGGAATGTTCTTGTACTCTAAAGCTTAAATGACCTCCAAAAGACTTTCCCTGAGAAACTGTTTTTGTTCCTACTCTGAGTTTCCTGTTTCTTGGTGTGATTGTTCACAGCCTTGAAGAGCAAGTCTGAGGCACTTGGACTACTTGGCTATGTCTGCAGTGCTCTGGTAAGTAACTCCCAGGAGTCAGAGCACCCTGCTCACACCACACTGAGAGCCCCTTGGACATAGGCAGAGCAAACCAGGCTCAAGCTTTTATGAACTCATACAAGCTTGTGAGACATCCCCACCCAGCTCATCTAGAGCGCTGTCTTCTGCTTGCACAGAGATCCCCTCCAGCCAGCACCTTGATCAGTGGAGATGCTGTACCCACATGGGTACAGAGGAGATGCTGTACTGTCTGGGTGCAGCAGCACACCGGACACCAGACAGTTATCCTATGTAGCCATGAAATTGCCACGCCGAAGTATAACAACTTCACTTTTGGAGCACTAGAAATATATGTTATTTCTATCAAATGCATTAGTGTTTAAGACACCTTAGTTTCTCTCAGAACATTCAAAATCCTGTAAAGTTCATATTAACAAAAGTGTTTTTCTTTCTTTAAAGTGTACATTCTCAACATAGTGTGCTTTCTGATCATTACTCATATATTCCATCCTTGTGATGCATGTATTGCACATTGATGTTATGCATGTATTTCACATTGATGTCACGCACGTACTCCACTGCCCTATACTCACAGAAGGCTAAATTTCACTGAGGATTTTGAGAAGCTGTACCTAAGTAAGTGGCTTGCCTGGACTGGCTTGTACTTGACAACATTCCAATCACAGCATGCAATGAAGTACCTTTTCCAGGAGAACAAAAGCAAATAAAAATTACAGTTATCCCCTACCCCACCCCAACAGCATCATTGTTTTAACATGAAGCAAAACTTGTAAATTATTTGCTTTATGACATGCAAAGAAGCATGACCTAAAATGAGGTTATTTGCTGTATTCAGTGAAGTCATACAGAAATGATTAAGAAAAGAGGTCAGACAAGTAAAATTCCTAGTTATGGATGTCTTCTGCTATGTTCAGTTGATTTATGTGCTTTGACTACTAAAAAAACCAATTTGGAAAAGGAATATTAAATGTATGATTCAGACATGGCTTTCCATTTAAGAAACATGGTAATATAAAGTGTGCTCAGTCAGTCAGCCCAAGGTGATTACTCACAAGGTAAACAGTTAGAGAGAAGACCCTAGTAAGAGAGAAAAAACATCAATCATAATCTTGATCTTCCCATGCTGAGTAGGCTCAGTCCAACTCCATTTGCTTTCTCAGCTGGAGTCCAATAACATCCTGAGTGGTATAGATTTCTCAGTTAATCCTAGTGTATATTTTGCATGTGATGAGTGTAAAGTGTATTAAATTAAAATAAAAGGTCTTATGCATGGGCACAGCCTGAGGACACTTTCATCTGGATGGGAGGATCAGTGCAGGATGTTGGCCTTTCGATGCGTCTAAATCTGACCTTTTTCCCAAGATTCATCCTCACCTATTCATGTGCCTCCCACTATTCTTCTCTTCTGTCCATTTTATATCCAGAGTCCAAACTTTCAGGTGCACAGAAAATAAGGATACATTCAGAAGAGGAAACTCAAAGTCCTGGGTAAGGGTTCCCTGCATTTAGGCTGTATCTAAGTGTAAACCTCTGAGTCCCTGGCAGTTTTCAAGGACAGGTTGGAGTAACCTGAACTAGTGAAAGGTGTCCCTGCCCATGGCAGGGGATTGAAACTGAATGAGCTTTAAGGACCCTTCCAACCTGAACCATTCTGTGATCCTGTGACTCTATGACATTTGAGGAGATGCTGACAGAACTGGCCTTTGTGGATAATTTATACTCCCTGCTGTACCACTAAACTGGGGATTTCAGAATTCTTTTCTCTTCCTGTTTCCCCTTCTTCCCTTTCTTTATGTTTTAATTTTAATGTGAATTTTTCAGGATGGGGTCAGCATTCACAAGTCACTTAAGGGCTGCGCTAAAGTCTCTGCCATCAATGACAACCATCAATGACAACAAAAAGAAAGGATTGGAATGGCATTTAGCCTGACAAATATGCTTGTAAAGAGATGTGTATATTTATTAAAGGTGAAATATGTGCACTACTTTTTATCCTTCAGTATTTTCTGTTTTGGAAGTACCTAAAGGCATTTCAGGTCTTTCTATATTTAAGATAGTAATTGGGAGAACAATTGAAGAAGATTGAATGTATAGTGAAGAAAAAGCAGTAGGAGGCAAAGATTTCTTCAGAAGAAAATATAACACATTACAGGAATTGAGTGCTCTGCATTTAATAAGGCAAGCAAATAGACAAGAGGAAACCAAAGAAAAGGCACAATGGAGACAAAAAAAGGCTTATTATGACAAGAAAGCAGGAGTTGTTAATTATCAGTCTGGTGATAAACTATTACAGTATTGCCAATGCTGTCTCCTGAAGAATGTAAATTATGTGACACGAGATTTGGCCCCTCACAGGGATAAAGAAAGAACATGCAGTTGTATTTCCAAAAGAACAAGAAGATTTAAAGAACTGAGGGTGGGGAGTCAAGGAAGTTGATTTATACAGTTTTAGAGTCACCAGCGTAGGCAATATACGTAAAGAAGGAACAAATGAACAAACCTTGGAGTAAAATAGACCAATAGATCAAGCTTAACTTATGCAGATGTGAAGAGAAAGCAGATCTCACACTAGGTATTGCTGATTTGATTTTAGCTGAAATTTAGTGCTCTGTTAATCAGATTTCACAAATACAAGGGGGTTCAGTTGTCGGGAGACCCTGATTAGCATTTATCAGTCAGGTAGGAAGAAAAATACCCTCCTTGAAGACTGCGGGTGTCCAAAGAGGGCCTGAAAATTTGCAGGAGCAATCAGAGAAAAACAGAATGAAACTGTCTGTGAGCTGGGAATGGTACAAATCAGTTTGAATGTTTTCTTAAGTGGGATCACTTTCGCACTTTCAGGGAGAAGGACAAGGCAGTGTTTTCTGAATGTATTCTAACTAATAGACAAGTGTTTTAATGGGGCATACATGTAGAGTTGCAGATGCCATGACCATGTGTTATCTGCTCAAAGAGAGGAAAAGGGATCCACCTGCATATGGGAGAGCTGTTGAGCTCTGCCTGGGACAGTGGAAGCATATCTCCTTCACTGTAAGGGATCAAGGGAGCTGCATGATGGTCTTCTCATTAAGAAGAGTTTCATCATGGAGACTGCAATTTCTTGCATGCCTTGTTCTATTCTAACCATTTACTGCTTATGTTGTGCTGTCTGTTTTATAATTCCAGAGGCATCAGCGCAAGTACATGTGCTGTCCAAACCTTGCCTCATAAAGCACGACCAAAGCTTCTGTTTGGTGGAAAGATATTCGCATAGCTCTATCATCTGAGAAGGATGGCCCAAAAATAAGGTCCTCATGCGCACAGATGCCTGTGACAAGGCACTATTACAAAGTTATACCCAGAAAGTCAGTCAACTTGATTGCTCTATCTCCTCTAGAAGGTGCTAAACATGTCAATATATGAAGCTTTGCTTGCATCTTTGCTTAACTGTTCAAAACCTTCTCATATAACGTTGGTATATGGTGCCATTATTATGTAAATACTAATGTTATGCTCACTAAATATGTCTCCCTGTCTGCTTTCATTTTCTCTTCTTTCTTTTGCAGGACTGTCTGTTTTATACCTCTCTTGGGCTTCTATGTCCTATGCATGGAGAGCTCATCTATTGACATGGCTTCTGTGAGACGTTTGGTTAATACTTTTGATGAAATTATATGAGTCTACATACTAACCAAGGGCCTGGATTACTCTCTGCCTTGTGATGTTATCTACAAAATAAGGACAGCTGGAGCCCAATACTTGTTAGAAGCCCAGGTTGCACATAAGAGTAGGAGCTTGTGGACACCAAGGCATGGCAGAGCCAGGTGGTTCTCATCATACTGAATAAGGCCCCTCAAGTACCCACTGCAGAGATGCAGGCAGCCTGGCATCTGCTGTGCTTCAGCAAGTGAAAAACCATATAGCGTAGGCATATCCTAACAAACTTCAGACACCAATTACACCCCTCACAACCTGTGTCTGGATCTTGACTGTCCTGTTGATTATTTTACAGTCAAAGCATTCCTGTTTCTCCTTTGAATTAAACATACACAACTGTTGCAGCACAGAGCATATATTTCATGTGTTGCAGTTAAAAATTCTCTTTGCATTTAGACCAAGTGTTTGCTGGTTCAAGATCAAAAGAATTTTTCCTTATACCTTCTCATATCAGCAAATTTAAGTGACTGGTCTTTCACTTTGGTCTATTAATGCTGCTGATTTTTGTAGCAGGACATATCCGCAATCTACCATGTAGTGTTATGCCCATTAGCCTGAACTACCACCCCTAAAAGCCTGGAGCCCATCATTTTTTGTTTGTATATTTAAAATATATGTTAGCTTTTTCAATGAAATGGAAAAGTTTCCTGAAGAAATTTGCAGCCAGGTCTTCTTCAGCTCTTACATGCATAAACTTTTGCTTTTATTTTTATATATATAACATGAATAAAGCAACTAGCAAAGAAGACCCACACCTCAAACAAAACTATTTTTGGTTCAAACCAAGAGTCACCTATTTCTTCCTCGTGCGTTCTCCTTTGCATTTTCATGAAAAAAATGGGATCATTTTATTTTTTCATAACACCATGAGAAAGTTTTGCCTCCCTTTCCTTAGGAAAGTGTAATGAGAAAGAAACACAAAGGAAAAAAATGTCTTAAAGGGTAAAAAAGCCAGTTTTAGTGTAGGATGCTTAAATCATATTTCTATTTGGTGTTTGCCTTTCTCCCCTTCCACTGCCTCCCTTTTAACTACATGAATCTAATTTGTAACAGACAGGGAAGATCCAAGGAGGACAACATGGCTATACCACTTGAATAAGGACCCTTCTAGGTGTATTAGGGCATTGAGCAATGGGGATAAAGGAAATGACACAGCCCAGTAGCTCAGTATAAGCAGTGGGTCAAACCATAAGCCCACCCAACAGAAATAGCAGCAGAAGCACATTCTAGTCCCTTTTCTCTCAAGGTTGTGGTGTCTTTTCCTACATCAGTTACAAACTTCTTTGCAGGTGTCACCTTTAGCAATAATTGCAGACCCCAGTTGGAATTGCAGCTCCAGGCTCTGTGTTGGGCTGTGCCTGCTCTCAAAGACAGCACAGATGGAGCTACACAGTCTTTCTGCTTTGGAAAACTTGACTTTGCATCACAAGAACATTGAATTGTGCACATATAAACTTGCTTTTTTAGGGCTTTATAAATTGACAGCATATCTAAGCAGTTCAAAAAGTCTTTGCTCATACCCCTTTGGTCCTGCTCTGAAGAAAATGTTTAAGAAAACACCGAAAGCTGACATTTATTTTGACCCAGAGGCTCAAGAAAGAAGAAGCTGTTTTAATAGATGCAGAGCTTATTCCTGTCGAACATTGTCAAATTAACCTGAATGCACATTATTATGACGAGGATAGAAGGACAGGCCACATCTCTTGAGAATCAAGCAAATAAAACCGTAGATCAGTGGATTTGCCTCCAGCTAAGTAACTTTGGCATTGTATTATCTCTGCCGTTCAGTGATCATCTGACCTTTCTTGAGACACTTTATTTTCATATCCCTTTTCTGTCTGAGCCAAACAGCTTGCTACTGCATAAATCACGGGAGGCTAAAGAAAAGCTTCAGCTGCCAGCTCAGAAACATATTAGATGTGCCTTCTTAGATATACTATTTCCATCATATCCACCACGGATACATAAATATACATGTTATATCCATTTGAGGTAGCTCACTATTGCTTTGGATAATCGCTTCCTGCAACACTGGTGATATGTCTGGGAAATCCCTACACCTTGCTCACCAAGTAGCTGTGAAAAAATACAGATTTCTTACAAACTGTTGTCTTTCCTCCTTTGGCACAGTTTTGAAAATGACAAGGTTGAAGAGCATGGATAGGGGATATTGTGCTTTCCACCTCCAGTCTGCTGGGTTAAAATTGGAGGTCGTATTTTAGGAAAGCAATTAAGCACATGTTCATCTTCCACTATGGTTTATGTACCCTGACTGCCACTGTAATGCTCCTAAGATTAAGCACACGTTCAAATGCAGGATTGCACCAGGGGGCTTCATCATCAGTGTAATATAAAATATTTGGACTCTTGCTCGTGGTCCGGATGGGCAGGCTGAGTCATTTACAAAGAGAAACTCCTCCTTTATTATTTGTCATCTATGTGTATATATATGTGTGTGTGTGTGTGTGTGTAACATGATCAATATGTTTACAGTCATATATTCTTGAGCATCCAGATACTTTCTATTTATAAAGACTGAGAAAGACAGTTCATGCTCCTTTTTTGTCACAGTCTAAATGAGAAGAACATAAAATATGAGAAGATAAGCAAAAAAGAGCTAAGGAAAGGGGTGATGAGCCACATAAAAAATAACTTGGCCCATATTGCTGTCAGAATGAGCTGTATTTGTTAGAACTTAAATGAAAGAGTTCAAGGACTGTTTCTTTTTCTTTATTATTACATCTGCACACCTACGTACCTCTACATCTGTGTCTGTGTGTGTGTATGCTATCCAAAGGGAAATTGTCCTGACAAACATATAGTACAGATGATATTTTGTAAGGTTTTTTCCTTGACAAACCTACCATCACATTTTTCCACCTTTTAAACCCCATGTCAATCCAAGTTGCCAGATAAACTGAAATGCTTCCAATTTTCAATACCAAATAGAAGGGGCAAACAGGTGGCTGGGAGTGAAGGTGGAGCCCATAGTCATAGAATCATAGAATAGTTAGGGTTGGAAAGGACCTTAAGATCATCCAGTTCCAACCCCCCTGCCATGGGCAGGGACACCTCACACTAAACCATGTCACCCACGGCCTCATCCAACCTGGCCTTGAACACCACCAAGGATGGAGCATTCACAACCTCCCTGGGCAACCCATTCCAGTGCCTCACCACCCTTGAAAAGCATCGCTGATTTTCTTTTTCAATGCGATAAAGCCGCTTTATTCCTGCATATTTTTTAGAAGGCTGTTTCCCAAAGAGCAGCACTAATTTTTATCTGAGAGGAGGTCGGGGGGACAAGAATGGTTAATACAAGGCTGAAATGAGGAGGTGGAGAAAGGAGTGAAGAGGTGGGAAGAGGCTTGCAAGAGAATAGAGGTGTTTGACATGAGGATGCTATTCCAGTGCAAGGGAGTGGCAAGAAAAGTGCCTGAAAAGAGACAGAGAAAAACGACACAGAAATTAGTGTAATGGATGGGAATCTAGCTGAGAGCTGATTCCCACTCATGGCTGCTTTTTGTCACAGTGCAGTTGGTATAGTATATAAGTGTATGTTCATTGTGACTGTCAGAAGGCGGCAGGAAAAACAGAGGTGTGCAGCTGTTGGATGACCTTCACACTTGGCTACACCGGGGCCAGCGCTCTCGGTGTAGACAACAGTGAGATCATGAGAAACTGCATGGCCCCATGAGTAAACAATGACAGAGCTGGCATAAATCCGGCTGGATGGATGCACCATGTAGGAACTTTCCCAACTGCCTGCGATTCCCAACATTGTCTGCAATGACGCTTTCTAGTTTGAAGTGGAGGCCTGGATGATGATTTGGTGATGACTGGTGATGTATTCCTTTTTAATCACTGTTCTCTCTATGCAGTAATGATTTGATGCATTGCTAATTTTCCTCTGCACTTTGCATATCTATTTATCTGATTTGCTTTGTTGTATGTATTTAGAATATATAGAGAGAGATATTTGATTTGCATTAGTGTGCATGTTTTCTTTAGTGTGTTTATTTGCTTTAGCGTGCTTGTTTAATAAACTGTGCATGTTACATAGCTAGTGTGTGTTTGTTTTGTTGTGTACCCTTCCTGTCAGCAGAACACACAAGGCTCTCAGATGTCAACCCACCATGGTATATGTGGCAGAGTTCTTCCAGGTTCTTGAAACTGCCAAGAAAGAGATGGCAAATTGAAAAGAATGGGCTGAATAATTAAATTGAAACAGGTTCCTCAAGGGAAAATAGTAATGAAAATCTCCAGCCTTATCTGAAAAGTGGAGTTTAGAGCTGTTAGAGTGATTACTAACACAGCTGCACCTTTAGTTCCAATGCGTTTCTTGTCAGAGGAGTAATATCCATCATATTTCCACATCTGGCTATGCCAGCAAGCACATAAATTTTATACTTGCTTAACAGAATGTGCAATGCAGAGAGGTGGCTGCATACATTGCAAATGCTTTCACACTGACAGGAGCCAGTCACTGTGTCTCATTGCCAAAGGACTACAGATTTATCATGGCAAATTGTATTGAACGTGCTGCACAGCCAAAACCCATTGGACCAATGAACGTCAGCTCTAATCTCTGGGCACTCACAGAGCAGAGAGAAGGAATTGCTGCCTGACTGCATCCCATCCAAGGGAAGATGCTTTGCAGCTTTGTCCCCAGAAGACCAGTGATCCGCTCTACTAAGACCTATGCTCTCTCCTACCCCCTGCATGGCATCTCTGCTGCCCACTGGCTCCTGCCAGGCAGCTGCACAAGAAGAAGCTGAATTTAACTCTTTTCCACTTTAGAAGATGGTATGAGACAATATCTGGTAGCAGCAGACCCATGGGTAATGACACTTAGCAACAGCATGTTTATTTCCCTCTGAGAAACTTGGGGGATCAGAAGAAAGCTTTGTATGTGGAGAGATGAATAAGGGAAGTAGGAATGTCAAAAAGAAACATGAAATTAAAAAAGTCTATTATTTTACTTGATCTTTTAAGCTATGGCTTATTAAGAATTCCAGCTGTCCTGAACTGCCCATGAAACCCTGCCTCAGATGGACCAGAAGTACTGAAAAAGAAGGAAAACACAACTCAGAAAGAGCAATCACTCCTATTGCTATTGCCGTGAGTTTTGCTGCAAGGGAATTGAGGGGCTTATTAGAACCTGTGAACCTGCCAGGAGGCAGTTTTTCCCCTTTGGTAATAAAGTATGAAAGGAAGGAAGCAAGTCTGAATCACAAACACGCATCAAAGAGACACAGTCTGAAATGTCTATCAAAAGTCATTAAATATTTGTCTTCTATAGAGAGCACAACAGTGGAATAATTGTCACACTGGGATACCGGGAGGAGCTGAATGAAGGCTCACTCCTGTGGGAGGTCTTCACGCCTTTCCACGCACAGAGTGTAGTAGACCATAATGACTTTAATCAAAGGCAAGATCTTAAGAGCTCAGCAGAAATGCAAGCAAGGCTGTGCACTGTGCTCTTACTGTCAAGGCAAAACATAGCTGTGAATTGATGGCAAACCTTTTTGAGAATGACTCACTAAGTTCATCTCCCATCCCCAGTTTCCCTCTCCCCATTTCTTAGAGGCATAAGCACTTGAAACTGGTTTCTAGGAGTGATCCGTGGTTATTTTCAGCTAATCCAGAGTTTCACTGCTGTTGAAGGGAGTTCCATCCTCCACTCCTTTCATTCATGTGTCAGAGCAGAGAAGCTAAACCTCTGTTTTTCCAGTCTCTCTCCCAGTCATGGCCATACAATGCTGATGTAGGGAAGACTTGAGCATAATTCAGCAAATAGGAGCTGAGGCATGGGTGGCACATTTACCCACTTGGGTGACATGGCTTTGCTTCATCTCCATCACTCATGAGGGGTGCTGTCAAAGCGAGGGATTTTAGCAAACAAGCTATATAGATATAAACATACAAAAGCAGTAGTCTCTGCAGTGGTATATACACTGGGCTGCACTGTGACGGCTCTCCTTCAGTCAAGTAGGTAAGGAGCAGAGAAATGAGGGTAACTGGAGAAGTTTTGAAGACACCAGGAACTGCCACTCTGTCCTGGGAGAGCACCTGAGTGGTTGTTTTTCTCCATGTCTCCCTTGGCATGCACTGCTCCTTCCTGAAACCACAAGTCAGCACACATAGGCAGTTACTCGTGCAGTGAGGAGCATCCGAGTGGCTTGTCACAGCCTGATGCTTGAGGTTCCTCCATGTGGCTGAATTCCTCTTTGGAAATAAATCAAGATGAAGGAAAATTCCAGAAGTGCAAATATTTCTGATTATCCCAGACTTTGCTTGATCATATCAATTTTGTGTCATTTTCTTAGCTGAATGAGCTCTTTGAAATGGCACCAGACCTGGGTATAATGAAAAAATACAGCAAAATAGCTGCTTCCTCCCCCTCACTGTGTCTGTTGGCCTAAGATATTCAGTCTTCCAAAGAAAGTCTTAGAATGGTAATTTGAATAATGTACGGTTGCTCATCTCTAGATAAGGATAATGTACATAAAAGCCTCATAATTATGTACTTTCCCAGACTTAGATGTCAGGATGTGTAAAGGTAATAAAACCACATTAAAAAACACATGAAAATCTACCAACACCATAAAATTGATTATAAATTTATATTAAAACTATCATGTGTTCCTGTTCTTGCTTCCAAGCATTCACTAACTGCCCAAGCGACAGATTTACCATTACAGTGAGAGAATGAGGGTCTCATTCACTCCTCATTTTAGAGTAAGGTTTGCTGAAATCAGTCAAGCCACTCTGGCATAAGTAACAGGTGAATCAGTCCTGCTAGGTTAGAGCTGTAAAATTTTCTTTAGGCAAAGTGCTGTTCTGTGTCTTTATGGCATATATATATGTGAACACAGCTAGATTAGACTAGATCTGCCTGCCGATGCTGTTTTTCAGGGGCTTTCATGGGCATCATCTCAGTCACAGAGACGCCAAGCTGTTCTATACGGGATGCTCAGATCTCCATTCCAATAGAGAGCCAAGCTCCAAGACAGCAGTTAAGTCCAGACTCATCTATCTCACCATCACAATCCCATAGAATAGAATAGAATAGAATAGAATAGAATAGAATAGAATAGAATAGAATAGAATAATAGAATAGTTAGGGTTGGAAAGGACCTTAAGATCATCTAGTTCCAACACCCCTGCCATGGGCAGGGACACCCCACACTGAACCATGTCACCCAAGGCTCTGTCCAGCCTGGCCTTGAACACTGGCCAGGGATGGAGCATTCACAACCTCCCTGGGCAACCCATTCCAGTGCCTCACCACCCTCTCAGTAAAGAATTTCTTCCTTATATCCAATCTAAACTTCCCCTCTTTAAGTTTGAACCCGTTACCCCTTGTCTTGTCACTACAGTCCCTGATGAAGAGTCCCTCCTCAGCATCCCTGTAGGCCCCCTTCAGATACTGGAAGGCTGCTATGAGGTCTCCACGCAGCCTTCTCTTCTCCAGGCTGCACAGCCCCAACTTTCTCAGCCTGTCTCCATACGGGAGGTGCTCCAGTCCCCTGATCATCCTCGTGGCCCTCCTCTGCACTTGTTCCAACAGTTCCATGTCCTTTTTATGTTGAGGACACCAGAACATGCAAATTTAGGCTGAGCTCCTGAACAACTTGGGGCAGGAAAACTTGGGTCCAGCACTTGATCTTTGAACTCAGCATTTCCTAAGCAGATCCTGGATGCTTCACACTGACCAGTAAGACTCAAATAGCCAGAAAGGCAGATGGAAACTGCAAAGAGCATGAGACTTATGTTGGAGTTGATTCCTAAGGCTTGTCTTTTTCTTGTACTATAGATAAAACCTCAGAGCTAGTCAGCATAGACCAGTCTGCCCGGGTCACACCTTCCCATTTCTGAATGCTGTGTTGTTAGAAATAAGTAATTACAACTCTGGGAATCTGTAAAGAGCCACAGCCATTTAGAAGTTATAAAGAGTCATTTGAAAAGCATATCAAAGGAACAGAAGACCTGTAAATATTTTACCTTGACTGAGCAATAAAGGGCAGTGTATTTTACAGTAAACTGTAGGAAATAAAAAGCTTTTTATCCATTTCAGGTTTTGAATTCTTTTTCATCTGTGCAGCTTCTTTATAACACCTGCATACCGAACATAGCTCAAGAAGCAAATCTCACTCAAGGACACTGCATTGATTTTCTTCCACTGGTAAAGGCAAGACGAAGATGGAGAACCTACTGTTGTCAAGTCTGGCCCCAGGAAGCTGATGAAGGGGGAAAGCTATGGAAAATGTGTTTGTCTTTGAAAAGCTGAAGCTGGCAGGTGTATCTACAGCATTGGGATCTGGCACGACTGTATCCATCTTCCCTAGGAACTTTGAAGTTCTCTTCATCTGTGACAGGCAAGAGAGCTCTAAAAAGGTTTCACTTCAGTCTGTTAATTTTATATGATCCAGCTGTATCATCCTCTTGCTGTTCCAACAGTAAGTAATGAGGGGAAGAACGTCCTGTATTCAGTTCAGATAGGGACTATTAATGTTCATTGACAAGATCTTCCTGGCTAACTCAATGGATACCTTGGAGCTAGGTACAGGGTTCTTCGTTGGACAGTTTAGTAATTAATCTGCGAACCCTTCAAAGAAAACAATGGCTTAAACACCTGAGAAATCTGACTTGGATTCACTTACCCAAAGTAATAAAAACAATGATTTGGTTTAAGTTCTCACTACCGTCACATAATCACTAAACATAGATGTTTAGCATTGTTGGTGTTGCATCAGTAGGTACAAGAGATCACCAACAGCTGGCAAACACGACACAGGACCAGTGGGAGACCTGTACCTACCCTAGGGGTACCTGGAAACCAGGTTGGGTAGGGCACCTAGGATGTCTGTATGTGGGCAAATGAACAGAATCCTCAGTCCACACAAGCAGTGGTGTCTGGCAAGATATTCAGCTGGCCAACAAGCAGGTATCTACTGCAAGGGGAACAGAACTGCACTCCTGCATCCTCTGACTTACACACCTAAGGCTTGTTTCTGTTGGCTGCACACAGGCATCCAGTGCCATTTAAGATGCCTTCAGGTATCCCACCTGGCCTCCAGATGCATTTCTGGAAAGGGCAGGAGCCTACTGTGTGTCCTGTGTCATATTAGCTCTGAGTGGATGGTTTAGATACCAGGTCCATGGAGTCACCATGGTGGGATTTTACTGCACTATAGGGCATACATTGCATAAGAGTGCATCACCTTTTTCTCTAGATCTTTTGGGAGTCCACACCTCTGAAAAGGGAATTCAGCCTTTTTGCAAAGTTGGGGTCTTAACGCACATGCTGTTCGGACACACACAGCATTTGCTTCTGGATCCCTGTTGGAATGACTTTCACAACAGAAGAAAGAAGAAATGCCCAAGGCTAAAGAAGCTGATGGGTATGACCCATGAAGTTGCTCCAAAGGCTTCTTATTCTCAGATCTTCGGGGTTACAACTACAAAAAATCAAACCAAGGCACTAGATCCTTCTCACTCAAGAATGTTTAAAGCATGAGCACTGATAGTTAAAACAGAAACAACAGAATGAAGGTTTTGACACAGAAAGAGCCTAAAACTTTGTATATTAATGAACTCTCCATACCAAGATCCCTGGCTACTACAAATTGACACAGATCTATTAACTTCTGCATAGCATTGCCACTTTGTGGGAAGACATGGCATTCAAAATATCACTGTATTTAGCCTTGAATGAAAAAGTGTTGAGGTTTTCTCCCTCACAAGAGACAGGCAGTGAAGATATTACACATTTCAGCACTGCTGAATTATAGCATGTGCTCACACATACTAATTCACAGCACTTTACAAAGTGTAAAGCCACTTGAATTGTCAATAGATCACAGGAAAAAGGAGGAACTAGTGAACTCAGCATAAAAAAAAACACTGTGAAGAGCAAATTAATAAGAAATTATTAAAATGTTTAGCAATCTCACAGACACAATCGAGAACAACTCACCTGTGACCAGAGATCTCTTTCAAAATAGACCTCATGTAGCAGAAAATGAATGCACAGAGAGGATGTATTCATAAAGGGATTTATTCCTGCTGCTCTGGGGCATGTATTCAGAACTGAAATACTCAAAAGCTGTTGCCAGTTGCTGAAGAACCTAAATTCCTCATGCAACTGAAGCGTCTGCCTGCACAAGTTATCTAATCATATGGTTTTCTGCCAGAGGCATGCATACAGCTGGTCAGCTCCTGGTGACAACAATATGCTTGAATATCTGCTCAAAAGCTTTTTGAAGCTTTGTGATAGGAAGGCTGTCCTGATACTCTAAATTGCTGTCATTACTGTTCCTATAGGAAAACTGGTTTTGAGCTGCTCTTCCATCCAAAGACTACTATAAATCAATCTACAGCCTACAATCTACATTTTCTTGTATGTTATTCTCTTTGCTTCTAAAGCCTCTTTCTAAATCAACATCCAAAAATTCTGTAGCTAAATATTCTTTTAAGAATGTAACATCTACTGCTACCTTGGCCTCTGCCAATTACTTTGGTAGGAAGCCCAGTGCTTACCGGCGCTCTAAGTTGTCAGGCTCTATGTCTCTCAAATCAATAAAACCAGCCTGAAAGTGAGTTTTAACTTTTAAAAATTCATTGGCATTTTCTCAAGCAAACCACAAATACAATTCTTATTTCTTGTGGCTTAAATCATCTAAGCCACAAAGCCCATGACTATAGGCTTTGCTGCATGAGAAGCTGCTTCTTGATTTTAAAATAGATGGAAGATGCAAAAAGTTCATCCAGAGAACCTTTATATTTAAATATATACAACAAGATGGGTTATTTTGAATTAGTTAAAATTGATTTGTAAAAGATGAAAAATAAGCCAAAATAGGCAGCTTTAACTCCAATGAAAAGATGCACTGGTTTCATGTAGATACTTTTTGCCTTCACATTTCAAATACCATAAGACAAATGGAGACATAAGCTCTCAGGTGATAATTAAAGAAACTGATGGCTCCTCCAAAACATCATGAGTGGTGAGGGCTCACCATTCCTATGAATTTTCTAAGGCTTTAAGAAAGCATCTATTCTGTGCATTGCATTCTCCTCAATGCACAAAGAACAGCAAATTCAGGTTAAGATGGTCCACAGTGTAGTTCAACATATGTTTTAAGCTGCCACCAGTACTAAAAGAAAAAATGCAACCTTTCCTCTTCTCTGTGTTGATTATATCCAAACCTCACATGAACACGAGCTGAAAACTAACCAGTCTTCAGGATAACAACAATAACAACAATACCAATAATAATGATAGTCTGTTTTGCAACTGGATCAGTTCCCTAATCTGCTTTGTCACAGAGTTGTATAGATGTTTCAACCAGCAAATAAAAGGGAGTGTGGAGACTGAATAGCAGTGGGGAGAGTGAGGGACAGTTTCTTTCAGCATCACTTGATGTTGTCTTGCAGGAACAGCCCAAGTACCAATTTAAACTACAGTCTACATCAATTGTAACTATCAGACTGTTGCTATGGGATAAGAGTACACATAAAGGCAGCTCCTGCAGCTCCACTAATGCTTTGTAATTCCTTAAATTAAGCTAATTTAGCAGTGGGTCTGAGGCTTGAGAAAAGGATTTCAGAAGAATCACTCTTAATTATCACAATAGCACTAAGTGTATAACACTTCACATTTTCATAGTGCTTTACCATCACTAGCCAATAAATCAATTTGGTCCCTAATGGCATAGTGATATTATGAGTAATTTCAATGTCTTTCACGTAAGGCTGGGAAAAAATGGTTTTCTCAATTACAGAAACTTTTCTGAAACCAGAAATATAAAGGTGCCTGACTTATCTGAATGCTAACTGACTCTTGGTGTGCTGCTTGCTGGGCAAGGCAGGCTTTGCTTTTCCCAGGGGAAGATGACAAGTACTCTACAGGCCACTGACTGCAGAAGTAAAGGCATTTTGAGAATGTGGAGAGGTCTGCTAAGTGCTAACATTTCCATGAAACTAATGTCTGTGAAACATAGACTTATGAAACCCATTTTGGTTTGTTTTTGAAGCACTTCTGTTGATCGCTAAACGTACATGGGGCAAGCACATGTGGAAATAGATGCATTGGGATACAAACACTGAGACACCAGGAACAAAAAAAGCAAAGCTCAATTCTGTAAATATTAAATCATGAAATCTTGAGGTCATAATAATTTTGAAGACCTGTGGCTTCTGGGAACAGAAACATTTCTTTAAGCAAAAAGAGAAGGTGTTACAGAAGGTACAGTGTGTGCAATCTGTACAATATCACTTACGCAAAAATTGAAGGAAAACTCAGGGAAGAATCCTTGGGAAATGTCTTTTTTCCTGTGATCTATTGACAACTCAAATGGCTTTACACTTTGCAAAGTGCTGTGAATTAATATGTGTGAGCAGCATTCCCAGGGAAGAAATCCTTCAAGGAATTAAGGAAAATTCAAGGAAGAGGTTTTCAGAACTGGGCCCAGATTAAATGTCTTGCCTTCTTCTTCACATACATTTATTTTGCACAGGAGCAACCACACTGATCGTCCACCAACTTTAACAAAGTTACTCTTGATTTAATAGTTCTGGACATGAGAGTTAACTCAAGCTCTCAGGGTAAATTATGGATCAAAGCTAGGTTGGAGATGGAATAAATCCGCGTGTTAAAGCCAAAAACTTCACAATTATAGAATGGATGACACACAAGGAAATGAAACTATAACTCTGACTTGTCAGTTCCAAGAACAAAGGCCTTTATCTCCTGGATAAAAGGAGATATCTTATAAGCATTCTTGGCAACAGGTCCTTTCTCATCATTGCAGGTCACTTACTGGAAGGTGGATGCTCATACCTCCAGAGCTAGTATTTTACAGTAACTGGTTCAGTTAGGCATCAGTTTGAAAAATAGCAGTTTCCTCAGATGTTCATGAGTAACTTTTGTATGAAATGGGGAAATCATGTGTGACACTGAAAGTCAGAGGGAGGACAGAAAGCTCAAGAGAAAAAGACAGCCTTGAAATACCATGAGAAACTTATGCAAACACAGGGAAGTGGTGCAGTCATCATTCCTAGAGGTATTTAAAAGGCGTGTGGATGTGTCACTTAAGGACATGGCTTAGTGATGACCTTCGCAGTAGTAAGTGGATTTGATAAACTTAAAGGTCTTTCCCAACATAAACGATTCTGCCATTTTGTGATAAGCAGCTGTTTCTGTGAGTTTTCAGTAGAATACAGATCCAGAGCAGAAGAGGTGATAAATGCCACTGTATCAATGTACCTCAACTCAGATGAGATGGTGGAGTGGCTTTTGCAGGTGACTGACGCGTTGCTGTCCTTGGTCTCTTCTGAGACTCTCAGCAAGATATCTGTTAGCACCAAATGTGTTCTAAATAACAACACAAACCCACAGCTCTTGGCGTTATTCTTAAGAAAGAAAGCATCAATACCAAGCTGTATGGTCAACGGAATGAGAATAATGGCCTAAAAATCTAGTGCTGATCTTTTGTTATATTTTGGAAACAACTTTTCATTAATGAACATTTTATTTTCCAATAGAAAATATTTCATCAGATCCTATTTACTTGCTGTTTTCTAGTGAACACCACTGATTTGTCTTGTAGAAAAGGCTAACATTCAGAAAGATTAATTTGTTCTTTCCCAAAAAAAACCATTGTAATTAAGTTCTTAGTGAAACAGATGGGCAGTTCCATCCACAAAATAGAGGTGTTAATGTAAATATCACTGAACAAATTGTTGCTCAGTTACATCAAAAAGGAGCAGATATGATACTTTCATGGTGTCAACATTTCTGACTATGATTTACTATGTTAATGATTTCTCATAAGGAGCCATTATCCTAAGGGAAAACAAAACCTGGAACTTTTGGACACAATTTATTTTCCTGATCAATGCAGTTGCGTGAAAAGAAAATATATTATGTTAGCCTAGCAGTAAATGACAAATCCATAAGGAATTGTATATCATAGAATCATAGAATCATGTTTGTTTGGACCTTGGTCCATAAAGAAGTCACATTATAAAATGTCCAGGATTCTCAGGATGCTCTGTATTGTATCATGTTAGGAATAAAATGCATTTAAAAACTATTTACTTATAATTAATTTAATTATTTTATGGCCCCTGAAGGAAGAGCCAAACTTGAACACCTCATTAATTTTAGTTAATCAACAGTAAAACCTTTAGATGGATCATATGCTTTAAGCTCTTCTTTATTAGAGAGACTTACCAGACTACTATGTACAAAATCCTCTCAAGCTCTACAACAGCTCACATCTTCCACAACCCTTAAAAGCAACCGTGAAAAAGAAAAGTCATGTTTTGCAAAATGCTGATGGGACCTATATCAGTATTCTTTCAATTTGTGTAATTCCTTTGTAGAGGAAATATATATATAAAAAAATCATATATGAAAAAGCTTCAACATATAAAGTGAAATGGAGCTAATCCATAAATCTATAACTTGAAATGAACTCTGTTACTTTAACTGTTCACCAAGAGTTGAGAAATTTATGGCTTGGCAATGTATGTTCACCAAGAGTTTGTGAAGTAGAGAGGGAAGACACCATTTGTGTCTGAAGTGTAGCTTATATGAAATAGATTAATCTGAGCATACCCTTAGATCACAGAAGGCTGGTGGATTATCAAAGAGTGAAAAGGAAGGGCAGGAAACCTAAAAGTTCTGATTTGCCCATGTTATTTTGAACTCCAATAGGATTGCAAGAGGTATCCTGTTTAGGTGATCAAAAATGAAGGTGTTTTTTCTCTCTTTTTTTTACCCAAGATAAAACTAAATGCCACAAAACTGAGTTCAGCTCAATATTATTCAGTGCGCTCAACTTTGTTATAATGTTGGTCATTTTATCATCTGATTGTTGCTATATTTACTACTATTTTCATCTGCATATTCACATGTAAAACGCAGTCTTTGGATTTTTTTTCCCCTTGTTTGGAATTATTTCTCATACCTCTCAGAGACGCCTCATTCCCTTTCTGTTACTGCCTGCATATAAGAGAATTATGAACATGGCTTCTCTTACCTCCTGGGAAAGTTTAACAGTAAGTAAATCTAATTCCTTCGCTTCCAGCAGAATCACTGTAACTTCCATCACTACTGAAACAGATGGAAAATTGCACCAAATAAATTAAATATTAGTGTAAATATCACTGAGCTAATTGACGTTCTTCTGGACCAAAAGAGGGAAAACAAGATGCTTACATGTTGCTAACAGCTGTGAGTATAATTTACAGCATTAATGGCTCCTTATACTAAGCCATTATCGTGGGCACAAAGATTCTGGAATCTAATTTATTTTCTTGATCAGTGGAGCTGAATGCAAAGATGGCATGCAGGGCTTGTTGTACAGTAAATCATACATCTGTGGTAATAGAATGTAGACACTTTCAAATACATTTTTTTTCCTAAGGAGAAGATAACATCAGGGTTTTAATTTTTCATTGGGCTTTAGTTATCTAAGAGGGAACAGTTTCCTCTAAAGAATTTTTTAGACACTTTTTCCTCTAGAGAAAAGTATAAGACGCTATCTATTATCCATCCATAAGGCCTGACAAGTCTGTGAAATTTCCCAGAAGGTTTACCTCATTACCACTGAGAAAAGGACTTATTCTTTTCTGTGAAAATATGCAACAGTTTCATTGAGGACACAATTATGAGGACAAATTTCCTGCTTGAAGCTGAATAACAAGTATGTAAGACTGCATTTCTAGCAATAAAACATAAAAACTGGGTGTTCTCCTTGTTTGCCCTGATTTTATATATTGGTAAACCCAATACCTGTTGGAGTGATACCAGTGTCCTTCAAATCTGTGGGAAGAAATACTATTCTTTCACTTTAAATCTACAAAGCCTTTAATGCAACATCTCCCAGCAAAGCAAAATGTCCAAGCTCACTAAATAAGAAGTCAGCAAGGAATTACCTTAATAATTCATTAATGAGCAAGAATGCTTCACAAAACATGTGCTCTAGTACCTGCTCCTAAAACTCGGTAAGAACAGTGCTTTTACTGTGAGGATAAAACCATTTTGGGGGGGGGGGTGTGTGTTAATTTATTAGGTTAAGGACTTGAAAAAGATGCACATGTGTCAAATTTTAACAGCCTATAAAAAAACATGTAGGGTATTTTCCCCCATAACCGCCTCCAGGAATCTAAATCTCTGGGCACTATAAGACAGTTCAAGCTATAAACCACTTTGCATATTTCAAATGCATATTGTGTGTTACATTTCCTTTTCCAATCCAAACATCAAATCTCTTTTCACCTCATTTTTCATAATGTGTTGGGTTTTTAAAGCAATCAGTGACAGCAACAAAGAGCTGCTGGTGGATACAGTGCTGACTCAAGTAATCTCTGATAGCTCTCTAAGAGATAACACAGCTTGCTACACTGCACAGTCGCATTCAGACAGATAATATGCAATTCTAATTCAAAAAGTGTTAGAACATAATGTTTCTGTCTTGCTGCCTGATCTTTCAACTTATGTTTCTGTGCAGTGTTAATTCTTGTATTATAGTCCATTGGCTCTTGAAAAAAGAGAGAAAAACATTTCTCTGGCTGTGTTAGAGAACTTTTTTACTCGTTAATTTTTGTTTCCCCCACACTGCTGTATCACTGAAAAATACGACAGAGGAGGAGTACAGTATAGTTTATTCTTCATAAGTGAGGCTGACGTTCAGAATTTGTCAAACCCAGACTATAAGATGAGGATCTGAAGCAGAGAAACGTTTGCAGGACACTGGAAACATTAAGATGTGCTACTGATGAATACTCACAAGAATGGAACAAAGATGTCTGTCTGGGGAAGAGCATATAAGAAATGCAAGTTCTTGTCTTCTTGCATTCTTCAATGCATTTGCTCCAGTTCTCAGAAAGGACAACAAAGTCATATTAAAATAAGGAAGATTTCAAGATGTCAGAGCATTGGGAGATATTTAGAGAAAGAAGAATCTTCTCAGGTGATGGAGTCTGCAGGAGGAATAGAGAAAATAATCTCCTGGGATGAAGGATGGCAGGATTGAGCTTTGAGAATGAAATCACTTTAAATCGAAGAGCTTCAAAATAAGAAATCAATGAATGAAATTATGAAGTTCATGTAATCTTCATACGTTGTTGCGTTGCATAAGGAAGAGGAAAATCAGGTGAACAAGGACACAGTAGTGAACAAAGGTGTATCGACTGAAAAAGGTCCAGTTAGTGGAAGGACTGAAGAATCTAATGGGGAGGTGGACTAAAAGAAGAGATACTAATATTGACATGATACTAATATTGATATAAGCAATCATTACAAAATGTCAGAGTTGGTGAAACATTAGTGCCTAAGGTGGCTATGGTGAGGAGAATGAAGGAAATGAGGTCTGTATACAAAGCCCAAGAATTATGGATTGTGACTCTCCTCATTACAGGTGAGAGGGAGCAAGGAAATACAGTGGTATCAAACCAGAAACTCTTTGTCAAGGCTGTGTCCAGAAATGAGGCAAACTTATAATTCTTTCAGAAAAAAAAATTGCAGCACTAAAAAGTTGTGTTGTGCAGGAATCCCATTGATCTTGCCTATCAGAGTTGTGTAAAAAGCCTGGAGAAAGAAGAGGATCTGAAAAGCTAAGGCTCTTACCATTTCAGGGATCCAAAGAGTCAAGGCCATTCATCTTCAGTGCCCAGTTCTAGATGCGTCAATTATCCCAGATTCATGAAGGCAAATACTATGTCATTTTAGAAATCACACTCTCTTTTCTTATCCTTAATGTATTTTATTTCTGTCCTTAAAAATCATTAATTATCTTAAAAAGCTTAGCTAGGAAGACTTGTAAGGAAGATTGAGGAAAACCCTTACAGAGGGACTACTTCACTCTCATTTCGAATGATAGTAAGTGGAGAATACTGAGACACTTATTCATGCTTCCATATTTTATTATTCAATAAATACCATGCCATTGTTCATGTCCTATAAGAAAGGTGTAATTCCAAATTTGGGATGTTCTACACCACAGTTAAAGAAAGGCAGTAAGCAATAATAGCTGTTAAAGAATGGGGAAAAGAAGAGTAGCAGAGCTGCAATTAAAAGACTTGGAAAATGAAGAGTTTCTAAGAAGTGCAGTAGCTCAACTAGAGACATTAAAGTTGCTCAGAATACGGCAGAAGAGAAAATGGAACAGTCATTGGTAAAAGGAATGCAAAATTCTGAGAATGCGAGAAAGATTGACTTTGTTATGGTAAATTTCTTCTGTAGAATACAAGGATGTGGCTGCTTGTTTCATGTTAGGATAGGAAAAAGAGAAAGACAGCACATTTCAAGTTCAAGTAAGGAAAAACACCCCAGAAAATTAAAATAGCAGTAACACCAGTGTTTCCCAGCTCATTTCAAATGGAATTGCTAGATGACTACTTTTTTCTTTACCAGTTTCTCATCACATCTCAGGATAGCAGTTGCTGAAGGCTAATAAATAAATCCAGACAGTATATTTTTTTCAAGGTTCAGCCCCTCCTTTCTACTAATTGCAGGCACATTTCAAGCTTTTCATCCCATCTTATTTGTTTCTCACCATATATCATCTTCACAATTCATTTCCATGAATCTGATTTTTTCCATTTTTCTGCTTCACATAATGAATCACATCTTTGTTTCAAGAGCTCCTCATCTCCTGATCCCCTTTGGGATCAAAAGCATGAAATTTGATACATTAGCCATTCTATCCCATTACATTAATTAGAAATGAAGATCATGTTATGAGAAATTGATTGAACTTTCTGAAGCATTTATTGAAATCACTGCCTTTTAAATGTAGGCAATTGCAGAGCTTCTGAAATGAAAAATGAAAACACAAAGGAGAAATAGAAAGCTGGAAATCAAAACATATGACTGGAGAAGATATAATTACTCCAAATTATTGTCTTCAATTGTCTCTGTCCTATAGGCAAAAACACCAAAGGTAAACACCAAAAAATGAATCCCTTGTCAAGTTGAAAGAGCAGATACAATTTTCAGTGGTTAGAATGTAAGGTATGTTATTAGTTGATTAGAAGTAGTGTCAAATTCAGAGCAAAGGTTGGCAAACACCATGTTGTGGAGTCAATTTTTGACTGAGTTTCTTCTGGGAGATGTTTGTATTGGCATTCAGTGGCTCTGTGAATGGAAAATAGGACAGCCCTCTGCATCTTCAGAAGTGTTAGTTCACAGTCCTTTCAGTTTTAAAATATTACATCTCCATTAAAAGGTGGATTTTGCAAGAGGCCCATGACACTTCTCAGAAAGACAAATTAACATCCTCTCTTTCTGCCTCTGCTCCTGCTTGTACCACTGTGTAGGTACCTAGGTGCTCATATAGATGTAATTTTATGTCATAGGAGTGGAGCTGGATGTTCAGAAGACAAATTCAGGTCCACTCCCATGACACAGAGCATTGCTGTGCAGGAGTTTGACAGAGAATGGGAAGTAGAGGAAGGGATAGAAACAGGGTGGTGAGAAGGCAACACATCATCTTTTCCTCCTCTCCTCCCAGGTAGTGGATCCATCTGTTGGATTCAGCAGTTTCAGTGTCAGAACAAGGAAAGCTGTGTGAAATCCTCACAGTTTATCTGCTTCAGCAGCACAGTCAAGACATTGGACTCCGGATCCAATGAAGTCCTTCTATAGCAGGTGCTCAAGTGCATGGCAGTTCAGCTCGCTAAGAATCTGTTTGAATACAGTTGAAAATAATGAGCTTTAGTGAGTAAAAATAGCTTATGGGTGAGCTTTAATTCAAAAATAGGAATACAGGCTTTGCTTGGTCCGAGTTTCAGAATGTCATTTGTTTGAGATTGTGGGATAACACATCCAGCTATGAATGATCAGCTATATACCTTTTGTCTGCTGTGAAACTGTTTCTGTGCTGTTGGCATGACTTCTAAAGAGAGAGAATAGCACCTTCTTTTAGCCAAGGGTTTTCTGAAACCCGGTAAAGATTAGTCATCCTCCCTACAGACTCCGGGCAGGGAAATTTGTCTGAAAGTTCTGAGCTGTTCTGTTCTACAGCTTCTTGAGATGCATGTTCTCCCCTTAAATACCTCAGAGAGGCAAAACCTAGGAGCCAAAGGAGACACAATGAATTTTAATGAATAGGTACTGAGTGCAGACACTCAGTGAGCTTAGACAAGTTTTGGCATAGCAGCTGAACTCTTTAGTGCTCAGCAGCACAGGATACCAAAAAATACATTCCCTACCTCAGATTTCATGTCATTTTCTTCATGTCTTTGACCAAAGAGGTTGTAAATGCTCCACCCCTGAGAGTGTTCAAGGCCAGGTTGGACAGAACCTTGAGTGACATGGTCTAGTGTGAGGAAACCTTGCCCATGGCAGGGGGCTGGAATGGGGTGATTTTAAGATCCTTTCCAACCCAAACCACTCTGTGATTCTAAGATTCTAGGATTCTATACTGTCCTTTTGTTTTCATTCTTTCCTTTGGTATTTTTGTCTTCCTAGATAGCAATGATAAGCATATTTATGCAGATTGCTTGGTGGCAAATGTGTTCCTGTATGTGCTCTAGTGTGTTTCCTGTCATGTTGTTCATTATTCCTTCAGACTTTAATGTTCTCAGCTTGATATAGCTAAGAATAATGAAGCATTTATTCCTATTCAAGAAGCTAATTAAAAGACTCAGTTTTATTTCTTTTAGGTGGGCTGATGGCTTAATTATAGATGTAACACTCAGGAAAAAAATTCTATGTTGGGTGGCCCTATATAACTACACCATGTCTCTCTTTCCATTTTCTCCATGACATTGTATATTACAGTTCCATGAAAAAAGAACAATATAATGAAGTTTGAAACAAAATGCTTCTGCTAATGAGCTGCAAAGTTATGATGGGCAATTACTATGTGAAACTTTAAGTGAATGTTATTCGGAGCAGTTTTCCATTGTATGGCTTAAAACAAAATGGGGCTTGGCTACTGTCTCCACTTGCCACTTCCAACTCAGATCATAAGTAATAGTGCACAAGTGATACATGGCTATGTGCTCATCCCAAGCTTAATCCTTCAAAGTGGAGAAATCTATGGAAGTTCAGATACATACCGTGCTTTGTGGGGTTTTGTCTCTGTTGCACTGCATGCTAGGAGTGATTTAGAGCTATTCTCTGATGCCTTCCCAACAGTTTTCCAGACTTACTGTTGTCATGCATTGTCTTCTTCTTCTAGCTTTCTTTGTTAAAGACCACAGATTGTGAAATCTGAGTCAGACCATCAGAAGAACATTGGAAACTGAAATAACTGTGAGCCCTCCACTCTGTTAACTCCCTGGTCCTGCAGTCCTTCCAAGTTCACAGGAAAAAATGAAGGACCCCTTTAGAATAACTGACACAGAACTGCATGGGGTACTCCAGCCAGCAGATGGAGGCTGTGGAACCCTGGGTTAGAACCAAGCCCTGCCAAATGCCCAGCAGGGATCTATGGGAATGACGGTCCTGAGAAGTTCTGGAAGGGATCTTCTGGTCTCCTGCTGCAGAATCTGCCTTGACTTCTACCTGAAGTCCTGCTGCAGACTGGACCCTGTTTATTTGAGTAGAGAAAGGGCAGAGAAGAAGTGGGTACCCTGATGTATTCAACAGTTTTGTATCACATAGGTTAAAGTCTTGGTCATATTGTAAAGGGATCACTGCATAAGGACCCCTGTGTTTCCATTGTGTGGGAGGAGCTCGGAAAGATGAAGGGGGGAAAAATCATCTTCTAGACTTGTCCCTTCAAACTGCACAGCCTTTGTTGCTGCAATGTGCGATAACTCCTTTACTAAAGTCATTCAAGGCATAGTTGCATTTGACCAAAGTGATATTTCCACTGAGACATGTAAAATAATGTTAGGATACGGAGACCTACAGATTGTGGCAGTCAACACCATGACCTGGCCCAGGGCTTGGAGGCTTCTGATTACACGTACTTGCAAGTTTTTTGCCTTTAAAAAATAAGTATTCCCTGGCTTTTTGTAGTGGAAAATTCATCTTGCTTGCAGTTTGGAGGCGATGTCAGACCTATCAATTGTGGGTAACAGGGAATTCAGTGATGATGGTAACCTTTCTAGCCAGGATCTCCCATATCTACTTCTTTGAGTTACACCCTGTGGAGGAGTTTTTTCTGCTGCTGAGTGTGGCAAATGCAGCTTCTGACCTTATTGACTATCCACTGATTATTAAGTCTGACATCAGGGACTAGTTCCTTCTGCCTATTTTAGACTACAGTCTTCATTTCAGATATGCATTTCTATTTTCTTCTCTTATTTCATTTTTCTCTTTACTTCTTTTTCAGTGATATTAGACTGCAATTTTGAAAGCTTGTAACAAAAAGGTTAAGGAAATATTTAAATGCATAACTATAGTAGTGCAATAACACTAATAGGTTGGCTTCTTTCTTTCAAAGCAGGTTTATCAGCTGTAGGGGCCCATGCTAGTTTTCAGACAGTTGGGAGATCTTACAGAAGAGAGAGATGAAAAGTCATACAAAGAGGAAGCAAATATTTTACTAATGGAGGTGGGAGGAAGGTTTTTATGCCCTTAAGATGAAGTAAAAGCTCAGTAACAAAAACCTGATGGAGGGAAAGGAATTCGATTTACATAAAGACAAGCCTCAGGGAAAGAGTAGATTTGAAGAGGTGTTAAAATAAGAATATTTGGTGTTTTGTAAATGGTGTGTACTTTCCTCTGCTTGCTTTATTTAGTAAATAACAGTAATATTTTTAGACCACCAGTGACAGGTTTTGAAACAAATATATCAGGTCTTTGGGACTCAACACAGTGATCTAAGTTATCTAAAGACTGAGCCTTCAAATACATACATCGCTTAATAAACCTAAACTAGGGGACATAAATCATTATTTCACTCTAGATGAACTGTTTTTCAGTGTGTCTGTCTGATTTGGGTTCAATCTGAAACCATCCTTTGACTAAAGAATACATTAAGTAAACATAGATATGTACTTCCTTACTTGTAAAATTCACAGCTCACTGGCATTTCCCTGACATTTCCATAGCAACATACTTCTAATGTAGAATTACCCATTAAATATGTGTGTCCATTATGACATAGATTAAATATTTGTCTTCATCTCTGCTAGCAAACAGGTATTGAAGAACTCACTAATATTAAAGAACTGGTGCTGTCAAAGCTTGAATGACCAACATCTAAATGACTAAAGGCTATTTAGCAACACTTGCTGCAGGATGCATAAGGGGTCAACACTGGGATTATTTAGGCTCCTAAGGCATAGACCGTGATGCTCAATTAATGGAGCAAAATTTCCTAACAATATCTTGGGAATTGACGTCATTAAAAATTGTGAAGATGTATGCAGGAACTGAAGGCAGATGGGATCCTTAAAGAAAGTTTGAAAATCCAAATTAAAACTTCTGTTAGAACAGTTATTTGGAACTTTTTCTGTGTGAAATATAACAATGCTTCCTGCAAAGGTTGGGCTAAGGATGAACAAAATGTAATCCTATGATCACATTCTTTGATTTCCAGACTTTGAAAAAAGCCAGCAACTTGAAGGAACACTTCTTAGGAGCTGAAAGTTTCCCATCCTTCCCATCTCTCCCTTGTTGTTGTAAAGACAAAGCTGCTTTGCTATAATAGCGACCCACTGCCCTAAAAGCCTCCTCAAGAAAAGTAGGACTAATTTCACCAGCTTAATGTAGTGTTTAAGTGATGGGCTTTGCATAGTCATCAAAATAAACCTTATCTGTTAATTTCTCTTTAAAGTGAGATTTCTCCTTTTAGCCAAGAAGTGAATTTGAGCCTCTTTGGTTTCATGGATACCAGATCTCTGGTGTGAGCCTGAGATATTTGATGATCCAGTGCAAACAAGCAAATTGCCTAGGCAATGCTGCTGAACTGTGTTAATGGAACTATATGCCATGATCTGCATGTTCTAAGGGCATGGCCAGCTCCAGCTGACCCTGTGCTTGTAGCTTAACCATAGGCAAATCTTAACATGCAGGATTTTTCTCTGAATGCCCATACCTAATGGCACTGGCACTGCAATCTGGTCACAGAAAGATGTCGTGCCTGACTGCCTTCATTACCCAGTGCTGCATGAAAGCTTTTGTGACTAAAATGATGCCTGCCTACAGCTGATACACCAAAGGACTTCAAAGAGTTTCAGTGAGTGGGAGATAAAATGCAAGCTCTTCCCGAAACCCAGCACCTGGCTAATCCACATGGGAAGGTTCCCACAGGAGTCCTCTCAAGTTTAGCAATGTATTTTAGGGAATGTTTAACATCCACATGGCAGTCTTCATTTCAGTTTATCTTGCATCAGATGCACTGGTTGTTTGAAATTCACAATGAATGTTCTGAAAGCTAATGTAATTTAATTGGAAAATTATTGTTTCTTCAGATATGTAATGTATAAGAAATTTATCACTCTGTTTTCCAACAGGATTAACAGGAGGAGTCAAGCAGTCAGTAAGAGATATTCTGATTGGAATAGAAGGAAACATTGAAGAGAAGAGGGTAGAAGGGAGCAGCAGTGATTCTCTTCCAGGATGATGTGATGCCCTAATACCCAGACACTGCAGACATAAGGAGAGATTGAGATATGGTGAAGGTAAAGAGAAAGCTGTAATGGCTATGTAGGCTGAAATAGGCAAGGTACTCAGAGAAGACAAAGGAATAGCCAACCTGCATGACATAGAGGGACCCAAAGACAAAAAGCCACCAAAACCTCTCCACCTTATGCCACCCATGGATAGAAAGAAAGACTAAGGTGCCAGCTACCTTAATAAACAAACAAGCTAAAACAGCCAAAGAAGATTTCAGATGACAACTGTAGCTAAGAGCTGTGGGCGTTTCGTCTTACACTTTTGCACCTAGTTCATGTATAGCAAACACATGCTTCAAATCAAAACTAAAAGCTGTCTTTCGAAAAGTATGTTTCCTCCCTTAGGTAATTGGGCCAGAAAACTTCCAGTACCCCCAGGCATACACCCTCTCATCTCTGTACTAACCAAGCCACAGGTCTTTTGGAGCATGCACATCATGCCCATCCTGTGCACTGAATGGAGCAAGCCCACCGTCCCTTTTGCCTCAATGAGGCAGGTCCTCCTATAACATTCACTATGGCTTACATGTCTTGTGTGTTGTGTGTACACCAGTACTCAACAGAAAAGGGCATGTTCAACACTACCACTCAGCTTTTGCTTTGCACATCCTGCATGTTGCTTTGTGATGCTACTGGTATGGGCAGCCATGGAGAATTGCATCAAGACCAAAAATGTGCTTGCTGGAGCAACAGAAAACGCAAGAGTGTTAGTGTGTCCTGATGGAGCCTCGTTACGGTGACTTGGTCCTTTACTGTTCCCAATGACACATCCTTGCAGACAGCTTTGGGAGCTTCAGTAACAGCTGAATGACAAATATGTCCCTGCATGTTTGGCTAAAGTAAATGAGTAACTCAGGGGGAAATAAATGTGTCCTGCAGCGCATATTGGTTAGAGGCACTTCGGAAAACATAAGAAAGTGAGGAGAAAGTCTTAGGAGAGCGAAAGGCTATTTCAAACTACCTACAAAGCACACAGAGAAAGAGGAGGCTTTCCAAGATGTTAGCTGCTCTTCAAAAGAGTAATTCGTTAGGAACTGTAAGCATTTAAGTCTATAGCCTTTATTTACTTCAGGAGTTTCTTTTAGTCACTAAATATTCTTTGTAAGTGAAGAAAGTGCATTCTCTACATAAAATCAGAACAGTAAATATAATTCAAGTGTACATTATTTCACTGTGGCAGTATAGGTAGTTTTGCGTGTTTTGCTTGCTTCTAATCTAGGTGCCAGTTTTTCACTGTAAGCAGTTCAGAGCCCAGAGGAGATGAAAACTTCTCTTTAAAGCACAAGAGTTTATATGTACTCCTAGGTCATAATTTCCCCTTTTTATGGGCAGGTATGATGCAAAACTGTTGATATCTTCTGGTGCTAGGAACAACTATGCCCTGAGTCCTTACTGTGCATTATTTCCCATGGAAACGTGCTTTGTCCCAGCGTGACACCACTTGCGTGGGTCAGGAAGGCGGTTTTTTAAGAAGAGCAACAGGACAGACAGATAAGCAGTGAAGAAAGCCAGGCTATGAAAATACATTATGTTACTGTTTGTCCTTCCTCTGTCCTTCCTGTCTTTATGCTTTTTGTGTTGGCAAATATTGCCCCAATATTTGGGGCAAATATTGGCTTTTGCCATCTGCTTCTGTACATCCAGAATAGCTCTGATCCTCATCATTTATGATATCAGAGCTAATATAATACAAAACACCTCCTCCAGATCCTAGTTTTGTTTCAGATTTCAAATATCCTTTTCAAACCTGCAAAGAGCTGGCACTGCCTAGATTCAAATGCTAATAAATTCCTTATTTTTCTTTCGCTTTACCTGACTCCATGTCCTTTAAATTTCAGGTAACCATAATCCCACATAATCCACAAACTCCTTATCTCATATATTGATTCAGAGAAAATTCCAGAAACAAACTCGCCAACAAAGTTTTCAAGTGACAAGCAGATATTCTTTATTGTGGCACCGGGAGACAAGGAGGATAGCTGCTTCTAACGTGTATCACCGTATTGCTACACAAGACATCCTTATATAGTCACTGGGCACACATACATACCCCTGAGGCTACACATGGATTACATCATTTTCCCGAAAGTTTCTCACAGCATACAGAAATGTGATGGTGGTCTTTAAGGGTCGTTTACTTCTCCCAACAATCTTCATAACTTCTGGCAGTCTTTGAAGCACCAGCTTAATTAACATGACAGACATAGCAATCATCCTGTCCTTCTACTTATCAGTTAGTTTAACTGCTCCCAGCCTGGACATCTGTTAGTCCCAGACACTCCCCATCCCCAGGTCCTATTTTTCTTACACTTTTTGTACTAAGGCCATAAGGACCTAAAACTATGTCAGCTACAATGGTTTATCTTCATGTACATCAGTTATTTTCCATTACAAAGCCATCAAACTTAATGTTACTTCGAACTGATTCCACTTATTTACAAAGGTTTATATTCCATTTTGTGCTTTTGTGCCTCCTTGTCTCAATGTCCTACAAAACATGAAACCATCCCTATCCAAGATCCCACATTGATTTTCAGATACAGGACAGAAAGGCCCTGCTTTCGCTTCAATACTTCAGCAGCTTGATTCACCAGTTACAGAAGCTTGTGCATATCCACAGCCATCAGAACCTTTCCTTTTTTCTCTTTTTTTATATTTGGTGGTGGGCAGATCATCTTCTCTGCAACAATTTTTAGTAGTTTAATATTGTTTTGTCAGGTTCTAAACAATCAGAATTAGAAGGGTGAAGAGAGGACAGGGAAAAAGGAAGAAAGCAGCAATGAAAAAATAACTAAATCAATATAGAATATTAACGGTGATGTCTAAAGCAAATACAAGTTATATTTCACTGGTTTTCTTAAGTTTCAAAAAACAGGCTTTCATCATCATGAAAATGCAAACAATAGTTATAGATAAATGCAGCACAACATCATGGCCAGGTTGGTCTCCTCATCTCTGATCTATAGACTTTAGAAACCTCCCAAAAGGTTGTTTCTTGCTGTATCAGTTATGAGGTCATTTTCTCCCTTTGTTTTTGCAAATATATCTGTAATTACAAATGCCCTTTGAAGAACCCTTACACCTGAGTGTATCACTTCTTGCTAACTAACAATTGTCAAAATAAATGAGCATCAGAAGTGCAGCAGCTTTGGGGTTTTTTATTGTGTTTTCTCACATAATCATTAATTTGAGAAAATAAGGAATGGCAACCCTTTGGAGAAACACTCAGCCCTTAATGTGCTTAATTTGTTGAAGTTACTCCTGCCCTTGGAGGGCTGACATAAAGTCTATGCGTCATTTCAGATGCATATAGGACTGCTTTTCAGATTAAAGTGGTGCACACTCCTTTCCCAGGCACCTCACTGGGGTCAGAGGTGATTTCCATCTCGCTGAAGTAATTTAAGACTTAATAAATCTTTAGCTAAATACTCCATTTCTCATAAATGAAATATTTTTATAACACAATCCCATTGCATGACTCCATAATTTACTAGTGCTGAAAGTCAATACATTAATTATTGTCAAGGAAGGCAAGAAATTGGTTCCAGGAGGATCTCATTCAGATTAATGCTAAATATTGCAGTTTCTATTTGATTCTTATTCACTGCCTTATCTACAACCAGTGGCCACCACTGTCCCCAGCATAAGGACCACACTGCAAAACCAAGATTACAAACAGAAATAGCAGCAGACAAATGAAAAGAAATAGCTTGAAAATACTTCTGGATTTGTTCCTGTAGTAAATTATAGGACATAAAGTTTAGAATTCCAGGTAAGCTCCGGCTGAACTTGAATGAGCGACTATAATTTATCTGCAGCATTATTGCCAATTAAGATAGCAATAGGACAGTAGTTATTTTCTAATATAATTGACAATAACAATCTTATTAGACTGCAGTTGGTACATAAATATTATGAGTTTAAAGTGTGTAAACAGAAGCTCAGTCATTTGTTTGAGTCAAATAAGTTATTTGAAGCTGATCACATAAAACCAAAAGTGTGACTGATAAACTCAGCCTTTGTTTCACTGGCAATCTACAGTATCGGCTATATTACTCTAAGATAAATATGCTACTTAGTGTTACCCATGGGGAAGAGACACAAACATCCATCAGTGTAGATTTCTATATAGTCTGAGTCCCAGCATGCCAAAATCTAGATTCTCAAAACCTTCAGTTGCTTCAATGGGATTTAGAAACCTGTGTTGGTTTGGGCTGTGATAGAGTTCATTTTCTTCAGAGTAGCTAGTATGGATTTGTGCTGGAAACAGCACTGATAACACAGGGATGTTTCCATTATTGCTGAGCAGTGATTACACAGAGCCAAGGCCTTTTCTCCTCCTCACCCCACCAACCAGTAGGCTGGGGGTGCACAAGGAACTGGGAGGGGACACAGCTGGGACAGCTGACCCCAACTGACCCAAGGGATATTCCAGACCCTATGGTGTAATGCTCAGCATATAGAGCTGGGGGAAAAAGAAGGAAGAGGAAACATTCAGAGAGATGGTGTTTGTCTTTGCCTTGCTGTCCTGGACATGGCTGGACACCTGTGTGCTGATGGGAAGTGGTGAATGAATTCCTTGTTTTGTTTTTCTTGTGTGTGTGGTTTTTGCTTTACCTGTTAAACTGCCTTTATCTCACTTCATGAGTTTTCTCACTTCTACCCTTCCTATTCTCTCCCCCATCCCATGAGCAGCTATTGGAGTTGGGGCTAAACTGCAACAGCCCTTTTTGGTGCCCAGCATGGGACTCAAAGTGTTTGAGACAACAGCAGATTTTATTGCAATGTGCTAGATCAAATTTATAGCTGTTATTGGTGTTTAGCTATTAATTGCAGGCTTCTTCGCTTGCCATGAGGTTTGCTTTGCTTGTCTTACTCTAAAGTCTAGTGCTTGTTAGTGGCTGTTTTTTGCTTTCAGAGCTTGCTGTGCTGTTGTGCTGCTTGACATCTTACCTGCTGTGCCTGGGAACACAGCAGAACACGTTCACACCAGAGCAGGTACATCTTGAAACATCTGTGACTGTGGTTATGTCTGCATCACAGCAGATGTACCTCTGAAGGCATTGTGGCCCAACGACAAGTCCATATTAGAGAAGGTACACATTGAAGCATCTCTGGCTGTGCCTGAGGTTGTGCTGGACCACCTCAAAGCATGTGGATATGGATAAGCCACAACAGAGAAGGTACACCCCTAAGGGACTGCAGTCTGTGGATAAGTCCCAGCCAGGTCAGGGGCAAAGGGTTCATTGCAATGTTAAACCCTATGGTCTAGCCCAAGGAGACCAGGGGCAGAGACAGTAATAGAGATGCAAACTTTTGTAACCCTGTCGTAACACCCCTGTTGTATCAAACAGTAGTGGCTGCATAAATTCTGTTGGGTATTGGATGTTTATAATAATTTTGGCAAAACTCGGTTCCTTAGCTGCCAGATCACCATTGCATCTTTAATTCTTAACTGTAGTGAGCAACTGAGTGCAAAAATGAAGCGGGTACATGCTATCAGATCTTGAAGTAACTGATTCACTAAGCATGCCCTGTGAAATGAGTTCTGACAAAAGTCATTGTCTCATGCAGAGATGCACAGATGTCACATGAAGGAAAGTGAGCTCCCTGGTTTCATCAAGATCAGTATGTTCAGCTTGATTATTTCACAGAGATGATGCTGCTCAGGGAAAGCTGTAGTTGTCAAACAAAAGTATGAAACATTGGAGGCCTCATACAATTGTCTTTGTTTCTCTTCCACAAAAACACCCTTCTCTTCAGTCAGGGACCACTTGAAGAGATGTCTGTTTTGACATTACACAAGCAGAGTCCCATCACAAAGGGCACCAGGCTGGCTTCAACCACCCTCACCATTCCTAACAGAAAACAGGTAGAATGTTGGGAATTATCATAGATTAACAAGAGGGTACAGCAAAAGGACGGCACAAGGCAAACGACAGACCCAAAATAGACAACAAAATAAGAGAAGAGTGATGAGCAGAAAGAAGTCATTGGGTGCAAGCTGCTCCTTCTGTAACTTCAAGATTCAGGCTGGATAATGAGTTATTTGTTGTCTGTTGACTCCAGAGTAATTGCATGACAGATTGTGCTGAAGATGTCATTGTCTAAGGGATTTTCTTTTTCATCAGCTTTGCTTTTGGGGAAGAAAAATGAAGTGGCAAAAAAATATATTTGTAGTTACCAGAGTTATTCCTGGAAGCAAAAAGTGTTGTGAAGTTATGACCTGGATAACAGAAATGGGTTCATTTTTTATGTGGTGTTATTTCGTTTCATGCAGCAACAGATCTGCAAAAGGTTAAGAAAGATTGTAGTCAGAAGCTTTAAAACATGTAATTGGGAAAAACTGAATTATACATTGTTTTTGTAAGCTTTTTTCAGGGGAAAAAGCTATTATTATGACTATTTTTTCTTCATGAAGAAAAACTCAGAGAATAAATAAAAATCACTGGAATACCTTAAGTTTCAAGGCATCTACCTTGGAATGCAACTTTCTCACATTTTAATATACACACATTGACAAACAATTCTGAGAAAACAGAACATAATTTGTGGGGTTTTGGATTAAATTATTGATGACCGGTGACCTAGTTGAGAAAAGAAAACTGACAAACAGAACAGCAGGTCGAAGGAGGTGATCCTGCCCCTCTACTCTGCTCTCGTGAGACCTCACTTGGAGCATTGTGTGCAGTTCTGGTGTCCTCAACATAAAAAGGACATGGAACTGTTGGAACAAGTCCAGAGGAGGGCCATGAGGATGATCAGGGGACTGGAGCACCTCCTGTATGGAGACAGGCTGAGAAAGTTGGGGCTGTTCAGCCTGGAGAAGAGAAGGCTGCGTGGAGACCTCAGAGCAGCCTTCCAACATCTGAAGGGGGCCTACAAGGATGCTGGGGATGGACTCTTCATCAGGGACTGTAGTGACAGGACAAGGGGTAACGGGTTCAAACTTAAACAGGGGAAGTTTAGATTGGATCTAAGGAAGAAATTCTTTACTGAGAGGGTGGTGACGCACTGGAATGGGTTGCCCAGGGAAGTTGTGAATGCTCCATCCCTGGCCAGTGTTCAAAGCCAGGCTGGACAGAGCCTTGGGTGACATGGTTTAGTGTGGGGTGTCCCTGCCCATGGCAGGGGTGTTGGAACTGGATGATCTTAAGGTCCTTTCCAACCCTAACTATTCTATGATTCTGTAGATACAAAAAAGTGAGTGGAAACTTCCCAGAGGTACTTCAAATTAGAAACATGATGACAACTTTGAAGTCCTTCCCTTCTTCTTTCCTTCTTTCCTACCTTCCTTCTGTCTTGAAAGGTTGGAAGGGGGCTTTGAGCAACCTGGTCTAGTGAAAGATGTCTCTGCCCACGGCAGGGGTTGGAACTAGATGATATTTAAGGTCCCTTCCAGCTCAAGGCATTCTGTGATCCTATGATTCTATGATTTTTGAAAGTGCATATGGTGCCTTTCATAATTTAAAACATTGTGTTTCCTATGTATTACAAAACTTTCCACAGGGAACATAACTCTGTGATTAAATTAGTACAAGAATAAGCCTAATAAATGACATGTCACATTTAAAATGATTTGTGTTTATGTCGTCACGCACGGAGGGAACACATGCACAATCAATATGATTGATAAAAGTGATCCGTTTATTGTGCTCAAATAATGGGTATATATAGTGTCAAACTGCCACGTACACACAGCTTCCCGTAGTGATTGGTTGGCATATGCAGCATTGGGTACATTCCAGGTGCATTTCGGTGATTTCCCCTGCTCATATACACATCCTCCTCTCAAGGTCTCTGCTCCTAGTTCACAGACAATTTTTAGCTACAAGGTAGGCCGGCTGGTCTTCTATCTCTATTGGTTAACTTCCAGAGTTTTTCCACTGCTGGCAACTGTACACAACTGGTGTTTTTTCTCACTTTCACAGAATCTGTGCTTAATTAAGCTCAGACATGGGAACATGACCTTTGCTTGCTAACCATACCTCCACATGTTTATGTCATAATCATTTTTTGAATCAAACTGGAGCACAACTGCAACTTAATCGCATAACAAGGCACCTAATAAAGCCTGGATTTCAGTATTTATAGATTCCATGTAAATATCTTTAATTGAAATTAAATTTGAAATTAAATCACAGAAAAAGGCAACACATTTTAAAATCCACATTCTTTTGAGGAAGCATATTTTCAGTTTTCAAAGAAACTCATTGCTAACCAAGGCAAACCTTTCCATCAATGTTAAATTATTACAGCTTTCCTACAATGTAATTGGATCTTCACTTGTTTTATAAATTTAAGAGGTAATTAATAAATTGTCATATCCTTAGTTACAAAGGGGACATCACTGTTCATATTACCTTAAATTATAGAATCATAGAATATCTGTATGATACATATTTGAGCCAAACACTGTACTTGACTGTAATGACATGGTTGGACTCTAATTTATCAGTGGTTTGCAGCCTGAAAAGCAAGCTTTCTTCAATTCATGAATGTCTCCTCTCCTTCCAGAGGAATTAGAGGCAATTCTTGAACACTAAGCAAGCCTGAAACTGCCTAATACTTAAGCCATTTGTTAGTTCAACTCTGCGTAAATCTGGGCTGAATCAAAGTCTCTTTCTGGTTAAAGTCATCTGTCTGTGTGATGCTAATAAATTTCCTTGTCATTTGTCTTTGCCACTGCTGTCTTAGTGAAAGAGTACACCTGTATAACTTGTCTCACCAGAGATTCTCAGAGAGTTTTTAACTAAAATATGCTTCAATGATCTTGCCAACATTTCTTTCCTGTTTATTATCAAGGTCCCTGCTATGTCTTTCACATCACACCATCACTGAGCTTTACATTACATTTCCTCAGACATGGTCCTGAGCAACCTCCTCTAGCTGACCTTGCTTGAACAGGGGGTTTGGACTGCATGATCTCGAGGAGATCCCTTCCAACCTCCATGATTCTATGATTCTGTACCAGAGAGTGCTAATATTGAAAGCATGCCTGTTTCCAAGTGGTATCCCATTCCACAGCACTCCATAAATGAGATCTTCTCATCTTTATGTTGATGTCTTCACTAGGCTTACAGAAGACATGAGATTTCACTAATCAGCTTGTTATCTACCCGCTTACTCTTCTTCCTGGTCACACTGCTATGATAGACAGTGAACTGCAATGTAGTAGTCTTAGCAGTACAATTGATTTTGCAGGCTGTGTCCCATGATACTGCTCTTCCCAATAGCTTTGATCATCACCATGCTAAGCTCTGACTCAGCCACTTCTTCAGAAAATGAAAATATATCTGTAGTTATATTTGCATCGGAGTGTTTGTCATGGAGTCCTGCTTTAGATTACCTGGGTCAGCAGTGATAACAAGGTCTGGAATTAAGCACAGGTCCAAATAACCAGAGTTTCTTTATATTGGAAATAGTTGCACAGCTAAGCAACCAACTACATAGCTGAACCGAGTGCCTGATTTGAATATTGTAGGCTGAATTCCAATCTCAATAACACCAGAGGAATAACTCCTGGGAAAGCAACGATGTAAATACGGACCACAAAATATGTTGTTCTATGTATGGAGGGAAACTTGATGGAATTTTTACAACCATAAATGTAATTTTGTCAGCAGGGGAAAAGACTTAAGTATATTTCATGAGCCTTGGTCTTTTCTGATTGTCTAGCTGATCTGAATTGTGGTGATAACTGTAGAGAGACCTGAACACAAAGATTGATCCTATATGCAGAAAGTACTGCATTGTTTTACAGAAATGAAATAAGTGAACAGAGTGGAATCAATACCTGGAGGCACAAGAGATACTTCAGATTTAGTAGCATTGATTAAAGCATGATTGTTCAATATCACACACAGGGGAATCATAACTGTTTTCAGGAAGAATAAAATATCCTATGCAATATCTAAGAAATAAGACAAGAAAACAAAACCATTAAAACAAATGTTAGGAATTAGCCAGAACTTTTTATGACCAGAGCATATAAAAGTACAGAAGATGAGAGTGAGGGTCATTTAGGTATGTTCCTCAGTGTAGCATGTAAATTGAAGCTAGAGCCATTAGGCTGGGGCCCTTGTTCTTGGGTTTAAAACAAAGAGAATTATACAGTCTGGGTTCTGCTCATGAGTCTGACTAAAGTAACTTAGGTGATGATTTATCCTAAATACATCCTAAGTTAAAAACAAAGTTGCCCCAGATTCCCTCTGTAGACCCTTGGGTAAGATAGACTGAGATGTATATAGAATCATAGAATCATCTAGGTTGGAAAAGACCCTTAAGATCATCAAGTCCAACGGTTACCCCTCGACTGCCGAGTCCACCACTAACCCATGCCGCTAAGGGCCTTTCCTACATGTTTTCTGAACACTTTCCAGGTATGGTTATTCCGCCACTTCCCTGGAAAACCTGTTCCAATTCCTGTCCACCCTCTCAGTGAAGAAATTTTTCCTAATATCCAGCCTAAACCACCCCTGGTACAGCTTGAGGCTGTTACCTCTTATCTGTAGATTGCAGACTGGTGTCTGGAGACATTATTTTCCAATTTCTTCTTATTATTTTTTAATACATATTTATTTTTACCATTTTTTTCTTTCAAGTTCCTTATTTTTATCACAATGACTTGTATTTGTTAGTGGACTGTACGAGGACAGCTGAAGAGGCTTTAGCTCACAGCTGTCTCTTGTGCTCTTCTGACCGAGGTACACAGGTCCACAGCTGGCTACAGCTTTAGTACTGATTAAGAAGTCCCTGAATTACATATTTTATAGCATAATGTATGAAAAAATCCTCAGCCTTGTTCTCTTTAATGTGCTGGGCTACAGTATGCAGCATTTTCTCAGTAAATTCAGGGGATATTCAGCTCCCTCTTCCAAGGAGCAGGGGCACCCATCTTAAAAAAGATGGACAGGCATCCTTCCTGGGTACATCATGGGAGTCTAACATCTTGTGGCTCCTCCGTTAAGTGAATCTATGGAGTAAGATGGATCCACACCTTCTCCACAGATTCCTGCATGGCACAGGCATTTCTTACACATAGTTCCCTAAGAAACATGACTGTGTACTTCTAAGCCCGTAAGCCCCATGTATATCTGTCCTAAGACAAAGCTAAATCCTTGGGCGTGTGATCTCACAGAAGAGTCCAGAGTGCTGAAAGAGACCTGAACACTTAGTAAGAATGATGTATTCAAAATGTCTGTTTCATGCCTCTAACTTATATCAGTCTTTTGTAAGTGCTTCCTTTCTTCTACTAACTACAGAAGGAGCTTTGTCATCCCACTATATCCTCTGAACACAGATGATAAGGTTGTGAAGCAGATGAGAGGAATAGCCACCTCCCTCACCTTACACATACAACAGCCTCTTTAATATGTTGCAGAGGAAGAATAACTTGCAGAGCAGAGCTATGCGAGCAGACAGCCTAACGAAGCAGTGTGGTGTTGAGGATGGGTAGGAGGTGTTTTCTTGTCTCTCTCTGGTTTCTCATACCCCTGAAGATGCGTCCTTCCACACAGCTTTTCTGTATAAGAGGAAATAAAAATGCAAGGAGTTACACTGAAAACACTTCACCTAATCTCATTTCCTGCCAGCATTTTGCTACCTCATCAGAAACAACAAGCAATCTCAGGTAATGCCGTCATAATATTCTCCTAAGTGCCATGTGTAGCATTACAAAATTAAAGACAGGCATATCTCAGTATTTATGTTTGAGAGCTTAGTTGTGAACCTGTCAGGTTCTCCTGAAGTATTTTTTAAAGGGAAAATAGCAATACTTGGCATTTATATAGCACTGAACTGTTGACTTCTATAGGGCTTTCAAGTTATTACCTAATCAATCCTCACAGTGTCCCTATGCAGCAAAGATACATTTCTATCCCCATCAGACAAATTCTCTACGCTATATAAGAAAATTTGCACTTTTGAGATCTCTAACCAGCTTAGCTACACAGAAAAAGTCTGGATAAACACCCAGGGTGAAACTCTTTGCTTAAACCCGTGAGAGTTTTGAGATAGACGTCAGTGGAGTTAGGCCTTCGCACTCATGTGCTGCATTGTTCATGTAAGAAGAGCCAACACAAGCCACACTTCTTACAGGTTCCTGTTATTACAGACTACATCTATATAGCTAATTGAAATAATTGGTTAGTAGGAGATTAGAGGAGTGTTTAAGGCGTAGGAAACCAAATCTTGTCAGTGCTTCTAATTGCGGTAGGTGTCTGAATCTTGTCACTGCTGACAAGAGTTGCTTGTTGATGTGCAACAAAACCATGCTGGGATTATGCTGACAAAGAGACAGTGATGACAGTGTTGAAGCACTGTTTCATCTAGTAGGAAGAAAGCAGCCTGGAGTACAGACTTCTTCCAGTCTGGTTAAAACCAGAGATGGGCCAAATCCAGTCCCAGGCTGAACATCCCTCAACTTTCCAATTAAAATAATGTGTTCAGAAGCCATTAAAATATTAAACTTTTCTTTTTTAATTCCAACTTCTGCTGGTGCTCCAACATTTGGAGGTCTGGACATACATGCCTGATTTTATTGGCTGAAGAAAACTACAGCAGAGGTTTGAAGGAAATAAAATGTATAAGAGGATTTTGATATAAAGAAGAGACTTGGTATCTTCGCCTCTTCATATTCTGGTAAAATACTTGTGATGGCAACTTATGGATGTAAAATATAGAGGGGCTCTTAATGCAACTTACAGTCAGGAAATATCTAAACTCCAGGCGAATGCCTCCTTTAGTTGAGCTATATATATATATTTAAGTTGACTAAACAGGTTAAGAGCAGGAAAATGAAAGAGGATTCACATCATTTCATATAAGACCAGCAGACAGTAACAGCTGGCCTCCCTTCTCATTTTCCTAGGACCCTAAAACATCTACCCTGCCAGAGACTTCTTAAGGAGAGTTTGTAAGTATTTTGCTGTCACAACATCACAATCTCACAGAATAGTTGAGATTGGAAGGGACCTCTGGAAGTCATCTGGTCCATCCCCCCTACTCGAACAAAGCCACCTAAAGACAGTTGGCCTGGATCCTGTCCTCATGGCTTTGAAATATCTCCTAGAATGGAGACTCCATAAATTCTCTTGGCCAGTGCCAGTGCTCAGTCACTTCAAGCGAAAAAGTTCCTGATGTTCAGATGGAACATCCTGTGTTTGTGCTTCCTGTGCTGCCATTATTGAGTGGGGCCCGCTCAATAATGCCTATATCATGCCGATTTCATGGATATCTTAGTCATGATGGTCCAAGGACATTGGGAAAATGAGAATTATAGGCAGATAATCTGTTTTATCAGGCTAATTGGTATAGTTGGAAAGCAAGAGACAAACTTTTTTGGTAAACAAGTCCTCCCTGAGGATGGAAATAGATCTTCACAGGCAAATACAAAGTTGACTGACTGTTCTTTACCTACGCTACGAGCATTGCAGTTTTTATTCCCTATGGATAGTCTTGGAGCCTGACTGAATAAAAGGAAATCTACAAAATCTGCTTTATATATACAAATCTTGCCACAATCCTCCTTGAGCACAAACATGTGAGACTGCAGAGCAGAGAAAGCAGAATGGAAAATTGCCAAGTGTTTGACTCTTCTTTTTGAAAAGAGCTATTTCTCTTAGTGGAAAGCTTTGACATACATCTTTGTCCAAAGATGATGAGGTAAATCAGTAGTCTTCAAACAAACCTCAGTTTGTGAAGATCAGGTCTGTGTATCTCTGCTTAAAAAAAGCCTTTTTGGTCTGCAACTGAAAGACACAAAAGTAACATTATTGATTGAAATCTGTGAAATTATTCCTGCTGTTGTCTTTGTAGGATGCCAAAGTTTAGGCTCTAGAGGTCTTGGACAGATTAAAGTTGATTCAGAACAATACTGCTGATTTCAACAGAGTTATGCTGAATTATCCCAGAGCCACGGAAAGAATAATCTGTCCTAGAGATTACAAGAGTATTTTACCATGAAAGACATAACTTGATGATAAATAATCTTTTAGGAAGAGAAAGTCAAAATAAATCAGATAAATATGAGAAATGAAATTCTGTTTGGTGCTATAAAGCATTTTTTTTTTATTGTTCTTAAAACACGCATTTAGAAAAGACTATCATAATTTGTATAAAATACGTTGGTCTGGCATTTTTTGTTTGCTTTCTTTATGAGTTCAACTAATAAATTCTACTATGTCCAGTTGGCTTTCGTGAGAGTCCTGCTACGAGAGGAAATCTATTGCCAGTGCTGTGCTATTGAGTAGTGGCTGTAGGTATTATTAGGAGCAGCTAGATTTTTTTTCAGAGCCAATAGCATCTCAATACTTAAGGAGAATTTGCTTTTACAGAAGGTTGAATCTTTCTCTCGAATAGATTGGTCTGGCATAATAGTAAAAACAATTAAAACTAACCCAATGGTTAATTGCTGAATTTGCAGGGTATGCAAAAAACTGAATAAATTTTGAAGAAACCCACAAGTGATTTTGTTTTGAAGAAACCCACTAGTTTAGACCTTCCAATTAACCCAGAAAAAACAAATTTCATATTTTACTTATATAGGATTCTGTCAAAGATGTCAGGGTTAAAAAAAATATTATTCTAATTGGATGAAATGAGGAAAATCTGCTAATTATAAGACTCCAGATATGGTTGGGTTTTTTCTTCTTGTGGAAGGTGAGATATATCACTCTTCCCCTTTTTCTTCAGTTTTCCAGGATATTTCCAGAATATCTTATGGACAATGTAGATAACTGTTCATATATTTTTCCTTAGCAGTTGTACACTGCACAATTGTTTGATAGATTTTATTTAGAAGCATTTAAAACTATTTCTTCTTAGATGAAAAATGGGGGTGTGTGTTAGTTTTTAATTTCTTTGTAATCAAGATCTTTCACAATGGTCTAATCAACTTTATTGAGAAATGTGCTAACTTAATATGAGGCCATTTTCCTCTGTAAATGGATAAAAGATGTAAAATCAATATTTATTCATCTATCTGTAATGTGTCCAATAAGAATTACATCTCTTTTACGAAAACTTTCTTTTCTTAACCAAAACAAATGCCAGCACCAAAAATACAGATGCCTAACAGAGGCAGGAGTCTCTACAGTGGTTGAGAGGAAAAAGCAAATGTGTAAGGCTAATTTTCCATGTAATGAGGGATACAATAAGGATAGGTAGCTGAGATTAATGTAGGAATCTAATACTAAGATAGAAGACACAGAGGTCATTATGAGGGTCTACAGGGTCCCTGCTCTTCCTGTGGAGTGGTCTTGACTGCAAGATTTGATTATGGTCATTCAATCATTTCACTCATTTTCTTGCTGTGGTACTTTAAATGTGGCACAGGTCTGTGCTCCATCTTTTAAGAGAGCTTCAGAGCTTAAGGGTTGCCAGGGGCCTCTTCTTTTAGGTTCACCAGCAGTAGGGCAGCATCACTTGTTAACTGTGCAGTACTAGTTAGGACATTACTTTTTTTTTAAGATATTATAATAATTAGCCTCTTCAGGATCTCATCTCTCTCTGAATATCCTTCCTTCTGAGCTGTAAATACCAATGCTTGCTAAATGAGCTTCTTGATTATATATGGAAATAAAGATTGCTTGTGCTTTTAGGAAAAAGTCCAAAATTGTCAAGTCTGCACATAGAGGCTGACAGCAGGAGGTGCTTCAGTAAGGCTCCATCTGGCAATGCAATGTATGCATATGGAGGAGAGATCATAACCTGAAGATTAACATGACAAAGCACTGCTGCAAATTTTCAACTGGAAAGAAAGAACTGCTTTCAACTCAGACAATAAATTAGATGATGATTCACAAGCAGGGTTAATGGTAATATCTATGGTGTCAAAAACATGCAGTAATTACAGCTGTGAAGATGAGCTCTGTTGCTGTGGCTGGTACAACAGCTAATTATTTAGTGCTGCTGGAAATTCCTTTGAAAAACTGAAGCTAAAGCTTCAAATGAGGATCTCCAAAACCATCTTCTCTCTTTCGGTTTAATACTTGTTAACCTCTTTAACCTCTGTGTCAACAAACACCTCACTTTCTAGGCAAACAAAGACGTAAAACCCCAAAAAAGTATTATTTAAAAGCAGGATGCCTGAATGGGTGGCTACTTTGCTGTTACATCTCTAGTTGCTGTATATAAAGCCATTTGTGCTCCTGGGAGTAGCCATATGCGATTAGGAAAGCCACTGGTCTGAAACACAGCAGATGAGTGAAATGTAACCAGAAGGCATTTGCAGGATCATGAGGCTACTCAAATATCCCCTTAGAAACTACCAGTCACTCCTTTTTTAATGACAAATCTTTTGCCTTCCTTTATTTTTATTGATTTCATTTTGACTTAGGAGGACCATTAAAGGAAGGCACAGATGCCATCTTCTGCCATTAAAACTACTAGTGACAGAAAACCAAGGGCACGATTGCACATGGAAGAGGGATGACTTCTTGTTTTCATGTATAAGAGCAGATAGTCCTCTTTAAAGATACAAAAACTACTTGGGTCTCTGCCTCGTGAACCTTCTCTTTCCTTCTCACAGTATCACAGTATGTTAGAGATTGGAAGGGACCTCAAAAGATCATCTAGTCCAATCCCCCTGCCAGAGCAGGAACACCTAGATAAGGTTACATAGGAATGTGTCCAGGCGGGTTTTGAATGTCTCCAGAGAAGGAGACTCCACAACCTCCTTGGGCAGCCTGTTCCAGTGTTCTGTCACCCTCACTGAGAAGAAGTTTCTTCTCAAGTTTAAGTGGAACCTCTTGTGTTCCAGTTTGTACCCATTACCCCTTGTCCTATCATTGTTTGCCACTGAGAAGAGCCTGGCTCCATCCTCATGACACTCCCCCTTTATATATTTATATACACTAATAAGGTCCCCCCGCAGTCTCCTCTTCTCCAAACTATAGAGACCCAGCTCCCTCAGCCTTTCCTCATAAGGGAGATGCTCCACTCCCTTAATCATCTTTGTCGCCCTGCGCTGGACTCTCTCCAGCAGGTCCCTGTCCCTCTTGAACTGAGGGGCCCAGAACTGGACACAATATTCCAGATGCGGTCTCACCAGGGCAGAGTAGAGGGGAAGGAGGACCTCTCTCGACCTACTGACCACCCCCCTTCTAATACACCCTAGGATGCCATTGGCCTTCTTGGCCACAAGGGCACAGTGTTGGCTCATGGTCATCCTGCCATTCACTAGGACCCCCAGGTCCCTCTCCCCTACACTACTCTCTAACAGGTCGTTCCCCAACCTATATTGGAACCTGGGGTTGTTCCTGCCCAGATGCAGGACTCTACACTTTCCCTTGTTATATTTCATCAAGTTTCTCCCTGCCCAACTCTCCAGCCAGGTCCCACTGGATGGCAGCACAGCCACTCCTCCCAGCTTAGTGTCATCAACAAACTTGCTGATAGTACACTCAATTCCCTCATCTATTCTCCATTTACAAAGTTTGCCTGCACTAAAATGAATAGGCATTTAGACAGAACTAGATGATCTTAAGGTCCTTTCCAACCCTAACTATTCTATGATTCTATGATTCTAAGACATGAAGATCAGCAGGAGGCACATTGCAACAAGTGATGCATGTCATTTAGGTAGTCTTCAGTCCAACAAAGCCCAGGTACAGAAGGTCAGCTCCTTTCTAGTGAGGAACACAAGTGCCAGTGTGAGGAATCCTGCCCAACATGGGCTGGGGTAAAGAGGTTCATGTTTGCCTTAGAGGTGCTTTGATTTCAGAACTGAAATATCTGTCATAACTCCTGACATCCTAGGTAGGCAGCCATACCTCAGAGGGGGTCTCTGATAGACCAAAGAGGCAGGGACACTCCTGAGAGACAGCAGCCTGTGGACGAGCCACCCCAATAGAGGGGCACAAAGAACAGTACAGCAGTTAAAACCACTAAGAGACAGGAATGATGGAGGAAAACTAGTGGGAAGCAACATTTTTCAGGAAGAAACAAGTCAAAAGCAAAGGCTGGTACACAGAAACTAGTATGGAGAAAAAGACAGAATCATTACAGACATAACCCAACCCTGCTGCACACCTTCACCTCACCAAAGGGACTGGGACAGACCAAGTGTAACTTGTGATAAAAATAAGGGAACCTGAGATTGGGAATAGGTAGAATAAGTTTTTTGGCTTAAGATGACTATGGAGAAAGAGCAGGAATGTTGTTTGCTGAAGCAGTATTTTATATTTCTTTTTATTCTGCACATGAATAAGTGATCAGAACTTGGTATTCAATTGCAAGTAATTAAATTAATGCCCAGGTCACAGCTGTTTTGCCTGCAACCAAGTCACTGGATGATTATTTTTACAATCTTCTTAGGATCTTGTCTTCTGAGAAACACTGGATCATTGCCCAAAAGGCGCTAACACTATGCAGGGAGCACAAAGACATCCACTGCTTTACTCAGTCCACTCAGTACAGTGTAGGACTATCGCTATTGTCACTAGAGTTGCATCCTGGAATCAGCTGCCAGAAAAAGCAGCATGATCACAAAAACCAGTAAATTGACACTAAAAGCAGGAGGTGAGGCAGAAAGAGAAAATCTGCTCAAGTCAATCTTAATTTGTTTATTGAACTAACCCTACATTTTGCAAATACAGTCAGTAATTACTACCTGCAGAATCGTTTGAGTCTGAGCACCGAAGTCTTCAACAAACAAAGGCAGTAGATGTTGAGATAAATGTGTATTTACATTTATACTGTAGCACATCCACACCCCTCAGCATATGAGGAACCTCAGGACAGATGGAATACTTATGACAGGTTTGCTGCGACCTTCCCTTTAGATGCAGCCTGAGATATTATCTACTGGGATGCAGTCTGTCACTGTCTCCCCTCTTAGGTGGGAAAATGGGTTGTTGATGGTTCCTTGACCTTTTCTGTTCACTTCCTGGGGCTTCTTTATAGCCAGAAACGGTTCCAGAACAATCAGAAAGGTTTTGTAACCTTTGATGAGGCCAGTGGATACATGGTGGGTTTGCTTTGTGTTTTTTCTGCCTTTGATTGCAGAGCTGGGATGTTCCCTTCCAGTCCCACACATCTATGGGGAATAAGCTCTGTGGCAGGGGGACTTGGGAAGAGGCAGAGCCTTGTAAAAGAAGCTGTGCGGTGAATCACACCACACCACAACCAGCTGGCTGCAGTCAGCCCTGACCCTACTGCTGCTCCTTAGGAACCCCTCTCCCTGACAGCAAATTAGCAAACTTTTGGGTGTAGAAAGCCCTGGTCCTGCCAAACCTCTTTGTATTCTGCTAGATCACTTCCTTTAGGTCCAATATTATCCTACAAGTCTGATTTTGACAGTAATCTTAAGGTGGCCTCTGAGGACAAATTCAGCTGCAAATTCAACCCCTGTGGATTTTCCTGTACAAAACAAGGATAGTACTTCTAATTTCATTCTTATGAATTTATATTTCTGTCCCTAAACTCACTGTCCAAGGCATTATCTTTCCTATTTATGTTATGCCACCTGGGCATTTGGGGCTGTATAAATAACATCAGGAGCTGAACTTAGGGCTCGAGTTTCCTTGAATGAAAGAAAATCACTATTCGAAAACAGACTGGGTATACACAACATCCAAATCATCCCCAAAAGTCGTAAGAAGCCAAGTTTTCTATATAGAATTGTCAGCACTCTGACCTTCACACCATTTGGAATTCAAGATATCCAGCCACCTCCTCTGGGTGCCCCCTCCAAGCAGTGGGGAACAAACCCAGATCCCTCCTGAGTGCACAAGAGAGTCTGATGCCTGCACAGTTGGAGCAACAACACGTTTACAGCCTTGCTCCAAGCGGTGTTGGTCACGCTCAGAGCTGCTTGACAGGGAGCTGTGGATTTGTGATTTAGCTTGCATTATAATTACATTCCCCTTTCCTCCTGCAAGATCTTTCTCTTTATCACTCTCATCCCCTCCCAAATAAACAGCTCGCTTCTGTGCACCGCTTCCACAGAGGCCCTTGTTTTGCTGGTTTTATGTCCTTATTTGGTATTTATCTTCTGGTTCCCCAGGTAATTTCTAACTTTGACAGCAATTTTGTCAAGCTATTACTTTTTTGCTATCTACAGTGTCCTGCCGTTTCTCATTTTGCTGTCTTGTTAGTGGCACCATGGGTCAGCGTAGGCCATCTGCATATGCATTACTTCCCTTTGTAATCTGTAGCATCCTGCAGTTCCTCATGTCTTTATCTTGTCAGAGGCACCACAAGACAGAGTGAGCCATCTGTACGTACCTTAACACATACCTGCCTGCGCCATCTGCCACTGTATTAACAGGCAGGGATAAATAAAATATGTGACTCGCAAAAAAACAGGCACTTCTTTTATAAACCAGATAAAGCAGAAAAAAATCACAAACACCTTTGAAACCTATTAAATGAGAGGTCATTGAATAAAATCACTTGCTACAGCTGTGTTCTACTGGATCGTGATTTACCTTCAGGGTCATGTTTTAATGCATCTTGGAACTGAGTCCTGTGAAAGTGATGGCGCAGCATACCTTGTGTTTCATACTCAGTTCCAGTCCCAGCTCCAACAACACACTGGAGATCCAGTCCCAAACCCACAGTGGAACACAGAAAGAGCCAAAAGACTCTGTTCTACCCAGGTGGGTACGTTTGGCTTTGTAGAACTGTGGAGACATCATAACTGGCCTTTCCCATGCAAGAAGGACAAATCCTTCATGAAAGCTGATACAAGTACACAGAAGTGTTGAACTGGCTCACTGCAGTTAGTGCCCTCATGTAATAAGACATCCAGCACATCTGGGATTGGCTTTGCCAGCTATTTCAAAGCACCTGATTCATGCAGGTTTTATGTAACATGTACCACTAGCAAAACAATGTGATTGTTTTTACTCAGTACATTTCAGTTATAACTAACTTCCCAGAGACAAATTTAATTAGCCATCAATTCTCAGTGCTGCAGACTTCAAAATCCTTTTCCTCTCATTGGGGCTGCACAGTAAAGTGAATTGTAATTGAAGCAAATATGAGATCCCTGCCCTTTCTTATTTAGAAAAAGAAAGGATTACTTTGTTTTCTCCAAGAGAAGTAAGAACTAAAACTGACAGAGTATATTCTCAAGACTTGCTTGATGTTAATGCTAACACATTTATAGTCAAAAATTTCAGCCAGAAGGTGCATGTTGTTTAAAGGACCAGCCAGTGGGTCAGTCCAGAAGTCAGGAAGGAATAAGCTGCTAAGGCAGAAGTGGAACACTTGATTCAGCTCCATGGACAAGTCACCATTTGTCTCTTACCCCTCAATTTTCATCCTGCAGCAGGTTCTCTGGAGACTCTCATTTTCAGTGTGTGTGTTTGTAGTACCCAAAGCTATAGATCTTTGGTCCTGTGGGTTCTTTCTTGGTAGGACAAACAAAGCCTCTCCAGACACTAACTCTGAGGAGAGGAACGCTCCCAGTTCTTCTGCTCCTTTTCTCTACTCTGCATCAGGAGACATTACCCAGCTGTAAGGAATCCATGATAATGTCAGGAACATCTCATTAGACAGCTGATTATAGCCTCAGTCTGAGGTCTTTGTTCCTGTCTTTCTGTCTCATAAAGAGGCATTGCTTTTTAGAGAAATGATCCAACTATACTTTTGGGGCAGCATAGGAAATCATTGTCCTTTCCACCGGGTGCACACCAAAGCTGTGAAGTGTTGTAAAGCAAGGGTATATATCTATTTTTCAATTTGTAGCCCTGTGTGTTAATGCTCTGATCCTGCAAAGGGAGGCTGTATGCACAGGATTTGTTTCATGGTCTTGGTCAAACTGGTTGAGAAAGGCTTCAGAGCTGTGCTCTGCAAGCAAAAGCTCTGTGAACTGCACATAGCTTCACCTAGGGAAATGCCAGAAACTCTTAGCACTAAATATTTCACTTGTGTAGAGATTGTATGTCAGAGATAATGGGCTTAATTTGAAGATGGCCTTTTACAGAAAGTTTAATATCACACACTGGGCTTCTGTGATGGGACTTTTGCTTTTCACACTTGTGAATTGCGTCCCCCAGGCTATGTCGTCAACTGAGCTGTGGAGAATTCTTTGTGGTTGGCTCTGCTTGACAAAGTCATGCTTTATTCTCCATCAGTTACATGGATAAGCCTGAAAATAAGCTGCAGATCCTCCAGAATGTTCCAGGATGCTTCTGATGAAAGTGTGTTTAGTGTGAACTCCTTCTTTTGTCTTTCTCAGATTACATTCTTATTCCATATATTGAGTTTAAGCGTTCTGTAGAACTCGTATTTCTGTTAGTGGTTTGTTCAAGTAGGAGGAAATGCTATTTATGGTGGGGGGTTGGAACTAGATGATCATAAGATCGTTTCCAACCCTAATTATTCCATGATTCTATAATTCTGTGGTAGTCTCAAGTGATCAATTTACCATGAAAATAATATCTAGTGATTCTTACCAAACTATTTAAACAGTATTTTAAGCCTTAAACTGGTGTTTGGGTAGATCTGCTCTTCCAAGAATGAGTCACTCGTCACTACTTACAGTAGTTTAAGACCAAATCTTCCCTGATTCTATTACTATTTTGTATCAGTTCCCTTCATGCAAACCTTGCAAAGGTTCAGTTCATTATAGAGTGGATGAGTTGCCTGCACAACCATATATAAGCATTTTGCACAGGTAGCCACTGTTTGATACTGTCTCTTTCCCAGCTGCCTAGACATCTGCCCACTCATCACTACAGGCTTCACCAAAGGTTCTGATGAACTCTTATGCCAGACACATCTAGATACAGGCTTCTTTTCTATCCATTGTCAGACATGAACCATGGTGTTTTATTCACTTCAAAACTTCAAAACTTCATGGTGCTTCAACCAAAATGTCTCTTATCACCATATTACAGACATGCTGATGAGGTCTGGAGCATTCAATCAATTCTCCTTGTTCACCAGCAACTGGGGGTAGAAGATCCTCTCCTTGGGAGGTTTTTCTTTGATTGGGAAGCTTCAGGAGCTGCCTTTGCTCGGTTCATGATGGGTATCACCAAGGTACTAAAGCTTACAATATCTAGTCTTTGTGGAACATGTGACAGAACACAAGAGAAGTTAATTTTTACAGATGATGACACTGTAACACAAAGCAGTGAATTTTTCAGGATCACAGGGCTCAAAAAGCACCTCATTGCTAGTACATTTCTCTCCCCGCTCAGTCACGTAGACACGCAGAGCACGCTTTCTCTATGACAATGTTCATATAGAAGAAATAGTATTTGCAACAGGTGGCTCTGACAGTTGCCTGCTGTGGGTAGGATTGCAGGGTTATGGGATATGGATGTGGAATAAGCATCTGACAGCTGCCTGAACTGGTTCTTGATGCTTTTTTGGCTTCTGCAGTCTTACTTTGATTTGGGAAATTTGAAATGACAAAGGCAGTATTAATAGTTTTTGACATTCAAAAGAGGTCATGCTTTGATTTAAGCAAGAAAGGAAGAAGTTTTACAAATGTTCTTTAATTCTTTTTATCAAGTATTCCCTACAGTGAGTGTGTGATAAGGTAGTTTTCAAATTTTTCCAGTTTATGGTGGGGTCAGAGAACACTGGTGAGTGTACAGATACGTGAGGAGCTCTAGCATCAGGTCCATCCCTGGTTCTTTCCCATCGTCAAGCTGTGGTGACTACTCTTCAGTTGTGTATTTGCCACAATAATTCCTCAAGACTAGTTAGAACAAGCAGAACTAAGAGCACCAAAAGATTCAAATGTTAATGTTTGAGTTTTTTCCTTCATTATATTTTTTCTTTAAAAGCCCAGCACAACCCAGACATTGTCTTGTTAACAGCTTTTTTTTTTCTCCCCCCAAAACTCAATTCATTTACTGCAAAATAAGTTTGTTAATTCCTCGATCTGAAAAGCTGACAGCTCAGTATTGATTAACAACTCAACTACGCTCCTGCACATTATTTTTAGCTTATAGCTTTGTCTCTGTTGCTTCAAGCTTGTCTAAAACATTAGTGCCTGGAGTCACAGCATTTGAAAACTGATTTGAACGGAGGGCAGGAGACGGTCAGGGCTGCACATCACTTTGAATTATACATCACAGCAACACACACATGAGGCGTTGTAGCGGGTGGAAGAAACGGAGCAGCACAATGCTTCAAGCATGCAGATAGGAGGATATTATATCTTCTTTAGTTAGGACTCAAATACTTCACTGTCACTGCTACCCAACTGAAGCTTGAGAATATCAACTGCTTAGCTTGGAGACTAAGCTGTAACTAAAAACAGATTGACTAGTCTTCACACCTTATGTAAGATAGAATAAGCTGTTGCACATTTCTGCCAGGCCTTCTTCCATCCTTCATGTTGATGTTACGTCCAAGTTCTACACACTCATTTTAACTCACAGTCATATCTGTGAAGGATACTACCAATGAATCCTCCACATGCAGCAGCCTTAGTGATAGATTCAGGAGCTCCCAGTGCTAGCTTTGCTTGAACCTGTGATGTGAAGAGAGGTTGAGAGAGCTTGGACTATTCAGAGTCCAGAGAAGAGAAAGCTCAGCAGAGTCTTATCAGCGTGTATAAAGACCCAATGGGAGGAACTGAAAGGATGAAGAAGCCATACTGTTCTAAACAATGCACGCTGGGTGGGCAAGAGGGAGCGGGAACAGATCAAAATACATGAAATTCCACCTGAACTCACGAAAACACTTTTTTTGCCATGCTGATAGTCAAACACTGGAAAAGGATGCCCAGAAATGTTATGGAGTCTCCATTGTTGGAGATATTCAAGTGCTGTCTGGACAAGGTCTTGAGCAATCTGCTCTAGATGATCTTGCTTGAGCTGGGGGAGAACGCACAGAGGGTATGGACTAAGGGATTTTAAGAGGAGACTTTTAACTTAAACTATTCTATGCTTTTCCAATAATTCTAGCTGAATTTCTACTCTCCTACCATTTGTTACCTCTTTAAATCAAAATCTTTCTTGAAAAACTCCTGATGATCTGTTCAGTCATGTCAATACTACATATATGTATACAACAAGGTCTCAAAATATGAAACAAATACAAAACAAAACAGATAAAACTAATCTCAGACCATCACCAAGTTAAAGGGAAATTATACAAGACAGGAAAACGTTGAAGAAAAAAAAAAAGAAAGAACAATTATGCCTACAAATTAAACAGCAAAGAGAATTTATGTGTAGTGCAAGAGTGACAATGACTTGCCCTGCTGATTGCTGCAAGCATTTGAGAACACTGTGACTTTTAATGGGAAGCAATTTGTTAGAAATCAGAGCAGGGTGCTAAGAGACATATTTTCTTTGCCTCTGCCTCATCTCATTCTGAAACAATGTGAAAGCCATTGAAGTCAGAGAAAACAGGGCTGGGAAGAACACTGAGAAGCTGTGCAGTCCATGCTCACTATGGTGTTAGCTATACCCCAAACTGATTGCAGACGGTAGTATGTGCCAGACTCTCCATCCCTCACATAGCCTGTGCCAGTGCTTATCTTTGCCACTCATTAGGTAGGGAATAGGTTTTCTTAATGTCTAGTGGATTCCTGTTTTGTTTCAATCTAAGACAATTCTTGCTCAACTCATTGGGCATGGAGAATATATCTGCAGTTATTTATCAGAAAAAAAAAAAAACCCAGCTCCAATTCCATTATTTAGTTTTGTATTGGTTTTGGCTGAAATAAAGTTAGACTTCTTCACAGAGGCTTGTATGGTGCTATGTTTTGGAGTTGTGTTGAAAACAGTGTTGTTAACACAGGGGTATTTACATTACTGCTGAGCAGCGCTTACACAGAGTCAAAGCTTTTTTTGCTCCTCATCATCCCACCAGTGATCAGTCTGGGGGTCCACAAGGAGTTGGAAGGGAACACAGCCAGGACAGTTGACCCCAAATGACTCATGGAATATTCTATACCATAAGATGCTATGTTCAACAATAGGACTAGGGCAAATGTTGGAGGAAAAGGGGGACTGCTCAGGGAGTGGTTGGGCATTGTTTGGTTGTTGGTGAGCAGTTGTTTTCATTTGCATCACTTGTCCGTCTTGGGTTTTATTCTCCTCTCTTTTTCTATTTTCCTTACATTTTCAATTATTAATATTATTACTTATTTTTGATTGTTAAACTGTTGTCATATCAACCCACAAGTTTGTTTCTCACTTTCACCCTTATTATTCTCTCCCCCATCCCGGGGTAGGGGAAGGCCTCAATGTGCAGCAATGTGGTGCTTAGCTGCTGGACAGGGTTAAACCACAACAATTTTTTTTTTATATCATTTAATTTATAGGTGTTTCCTATTACTGTCAGGCAGCACTGGTATTCTGACCCACAGAATAGCCAGTCAAACACCTGAGAGGTCCATTCCACTGGTCGGAACTAACTGTACTGTGATGCATGAGCCACGCTCAAGTGAGGGTGGAACAGTGGTGTTTGCTCTTGTTTCAGCAATGTGGGCGTCAGGAATGGGATTCAGTTGACTAAAATAAGTCAGTTACATCTGCACTGGAGTGGGCTAAATCTGTCCTTTCTCCTTTGGGGTGAGATGAATTCTGCTTCATGGATGGATTCATGGACTAGACTGAGATGATGGTAAGAAAACCCTTCAATCAAGCATCCTATGCCAGTACCACAGAGATTTACAGATCAGGCAGCCCATTGAGTCCTTAACAGCTACATTTGTGACCATAAATAATAAACCTGTCACTCCTCTGATACAGAATCTTGGCTGGGCATATTGCTCTTTGTATTGTCTACATTTCTCTACCTTGGGAATAAGCATCTTTTCCTTCCAATTCAATTATAGCTCACTCAGGGGTCTCTACTGTTAATCAGCTATGTGATTTTCCAAGCCCGTTACTGGGATATTGACACACATAACCCTGGAGGTTAAAAAAGCTTTGAGTGAGTTTATAGTAGTCTCAGAAAACCTTCACTTCTCTGTACTAATCTGGAGTGACTCTGTTCGCTTGAAGAGTTGTTTGCTCTGGTTTCATTCTGTTGTAATTCATGGCAGAATTTGATCCTGTGTAAATAGTGTTTATTGAAAGACAGAACGCATCACATTGTACTAATGCACTATATGCACTACGATTTGCTAATCATGTATTACACAGTCAAGATGTATTAAGAGCAATACATTCAAGATGTATTCAAGAAAAATTCAATACATTTAAGATGTATTAAGAGCAGCATATCCAAGTAAAAGCATAAGAACAGCTAGATAGAAATGGATCTTTTCTTTGCTTCTTTGCATTTCATCCCCAGGGAAGGTCTCAAAGCACTTCACAAACAATTTCTGAGTCTTACAGACAGGGGTGCAAGAGAGATAAGAATTTATACAAGTGAAGATCAAATATTTTTGCAAAAGAAATACTGTATCTGACATGCAAGTCATGGTGCAGTGCACGGAATACTGAGTTAAATTTTAATACCCATGTCAATTATGAAAGAGGACAAGACACTGATAATAGTCTTCATTGGCATGAATTTTATGACTCATCATCCCCTTGCGGAGTTCCAGGAGCACAAACATATTGACATTTTGAAATGGTAGGACCTTTGGGTATATTTCAGAGTTCTTGGCTGCTGCTTTAGGAAGGCCTGTCTTGGAAAAGAAGCATTTTGTGGTTCTACTTTTGATTGTGAAGGAAGGTGTCTAAGTGCATAGCTTTACGCATTTGACGTAGCTGTTTGGTTAAGAACTACACTCCCAGCAGTATCAGCAGAGAAGCCGTTGTCTTAGGTAGTTTCAATTGGCTTCTTGACTCTGCAGAACCTAATGGTAAATGTTGTGATTCTCTCTCTGAATTTCATGTTTCTACACTGCTTTTTACTTTTATCAGAAAAATACATCTGTCCCTTCTGTTGATTAGATTATACTTAATGTGATGTTTCCTGTTACTTAACTCGATCCTACATAAACTGATGTTTCCTTGCACTCATTGTAATGATATGGTTGTGATTCATGGAAAAATATTTTTGGTACGAAAAGGTTAGGCAGCAGGCTAATGGGAAAAATAGCAATCTATGCTAAAGTAATTAGGAGCATTTATCAGCTTGATGTTTATCACTGTTTTCTATGCACTCTGTTTTTATTTCCTGTTCTGGGATGATTCCACCCAGTGAATCATGGATGGCATTTCTATGGCATCATAAATAAAAACTTTCCCTTGATGTGCTGTCCTGTTCCCTGCTCTAGCTGTTGTGTCATTGGGCAAAGGTCATAATGGAGTGATGTATTAAATAACATGAAGCTCTCTAACCTCTTGCTACAGAAGCCGAATGTTGCCCAGAGACGGCTCACAATAAAAATATTGCTGATAACTTACGCAAAATTGTGATCACCAGAAAGAGAGGCAACTGTTTCAACAAGAAGTCTTTGCTGGCACAAGGACAACTGGGAAGAAGTTAACCTTGGATAAGGGAAATCAGGAGAAACTTTCTAATGAATCAGTGGAATAGTGAAATCTGGGTATTTCTGAGTCAAAAATAGGCAGCTGCTATGCAAAAGCTGCCAGTGTTCAAGGTTGGACAGAGCCTAGGACGACATGGTCTAGGGTGAGGCACCCCTGCCCATGGCAGAGGGTTGGAACTAGATGATCTTATGGTCCTTTCCAACCCTAACTACTCTATGATTCTATGAAAAGTGAGCTTGATCTGTTTTATGGGATCTTACAGCTTTCTGTAACAGTGGTGGTTTGGATTTGGTGACTTTGAAAGTCCTGTCTAATCCAGAGTGCCCAGCACAGATGTCACCAACCCCAGGGTCACATAACAAAACAGCATTGGTCCATAGCACAAAAGCATAATGTCATAGAGTACTGAAAGAATAAAACAAACTGTGCTTTTTGCAGGAGGGAGAGGAGAAAGGTTTGCTGATATGGAGTGAATGATTTCCACATCTCAGCTGGGAGTAAAAATGAAATAAACATTTATCATGAGACTGCTAATTTGGGGGACCTGGGAAGTGGATGGATTTTATTCCCTTTAGCCTAATGGATAACAATGCCTTAAACTTTTCAGCCTTGTTGTCCAAAATTGCATTTGGTTACTATGGGAATTCAGTCTGGGATCTGCCATTCAGACTTGCTTACCTAAAGTGATACCTCATCCCTCTCTCCAACCCCAGGCCTTCAGCACTGTGGTCTGTGTGAAAGCTGTTTGAAAGGACTTGTAAACCAAGCAAGGGAGAAGTCACTGAATATGAGGAGTTGCCTGGAAAAAGGGAAGAGGGGAGAGGAGAATGGAAAACTGTGGTATATGGTAGGGGAAAAGATGACAAATAGAGCTCTGAAGTGAGTTACACTGACAATTTGTGAGCTTTTCTTTTCCTTTCCAGACCTTCCTCTCTTCCAGCCTGAAAGGTATGTCACATAGCACACTATTCCTTTCAGCCTGTCGAGTGGAGCCTTAGTAAGCAATAGAAGGTCCAGACTAAAATGAAGGAAGAAATGCCATACTATGTAATGAATCCCGCACAGAGCACTGTTCTGATTCCAGTCATAATGGTGGCAGAGCTGGTGGTACAGATAGGATTTATTCTCCTATGAAATCCTAGGTGAGGAGCAGCTCTGCCCTGTTTCCCCTCCACCTGCCAAGAAAATTTACCTTCATTTTAGATAAGCAAATTATTGTAGAGTATTACTATGATATTTCTGCTCTGGTCAGCTCCTGCGGGTTCCCACATAGCAGGAATGTGGGATAACTCCTATTGATTGTTTTCTGTGTATCTGCAAACAAAGGGATTGGAAAAGTAGCAGGCACAGAGCAGATCACATACCAGATCAGATAGCCAGCCTAAGGGGATCACTTTTATACTGCTCCAGAGCAGACATTCTGTCCAAGGCACAAGCTGTCTCTTAAATAAAAAGCACTGCTATTACAGGTTTATTTAACCCGCCAGAGAGCCAAGAATATGGCATTGCCTGAATTGCTTTCTTCTTCATATAAAGTTGAATTAAAAATTAAAGTGTTTCCATATGGGAATTGTTTCCCTCCTCTTACTCTAGCCTTCATCAGCTATTTCTTTCAGTCGGAACTTCTAAATCCTGGTCCCAGCATTAGCTGGACCGTCCTTTATCTGATGGCAAAACGTATTTCATCTCCTTTAGCCTCACTAACGTAATCATTGCTTTCTACAGGTTAATGAATAAAGTTCCTGTTATTATATATATATTTCCCTACCAGTGGAGGGAAACAGTGTTATCTGCTTCATGCACATTCCTCAGCACCACATTGTTTGAATGCCCCCAAGCACAATTTTATCTTTAAAAATACAATAATTAAAAAAACAAAAAATAGAAAGCATTTCTCCTCCTCTGCTGCCTGCAGGACACAGATTGAGCTTCCAGGCTTTTATCACTTGCTTGAAAGGGAACACTGTGCATTAGATTTCAGTCACGTCACAGTTTATGCAGTACGTTTTAATCTTGACTTGCTGTAGCAGTAAGGAGAGGAACATCTGTAACAATATGTTCCTCTAGAGCACCTTTTATCCGCTGCTCTCCAGATGCTTGAATCCCAAATTAATTTCTTCTGCATCACTGGAAGGCAGCAAGCGGAGATTTAAAGGGGAGGAGAGGGGACAGCCAAAGCTGTTTATTACCTCCTTTCCCTGTGTCTTCTATTGCATAGGTGTTCAACCAGCACTGATGGAGCTGCTCACTGGGGATGGGACCGGGCCAGTACTACATGTCACAGCTGCTGCAGCCTGCTCTATGGCTGGGGATGAGTCACCAGAGCTGTAGTCCCAACCCAAACGTCAGCTGCCTCAAAAGCAATCAGGGGCTCTGAGCGTGACCCCACACAATTACCCAACCTCTTGTCACAGTTATTTCTTGTGTGAGATAGGAAAGCTTCCCCATGGCAGTAAACTGAGAACAGGGTCACAGAGTAGACAAAAGGAAATATCTGAACAAAATAAGAACACCTTACAAGCGAACCCCAAAGATTTCCTTAAGGAAATTTCTTGAAGTAATGATAGCTCAGGAAGTCCAGTTTCCTTTCTGAGTGAAGTGCAATGAATAAAGAGAAAAGTAAAGTAAAATATTGAAAGTATTTTGCATTTTTGTTTTTAAAATTCCCTAACCACCATCTTTTTCCACAGATCCCTTTATTCCAAGTGATGCCAATGAACTCTGGCACTTATTATGGGATGACTTTCCACCTTTTCTCTCTTAACGGCAGTATTCGAGGGTGTAGTTGAGAGCATGGCAGAACTGCTGGGTCTCGTACAGTAACAGACCAAGAATTGTGCAGAAATATGGGAAGATCTGTTCTACTCTGCTCTACTTTATCCTTCTCTAGTTTATTCTACTCTATCATTCTTTACTCCTTCTGCTCTACTTTATTTTACTCTACTCTACAAAATTCTATCCTATTCTATTCTAATCTAATCTAATCTATCCTAGTCTAGTCTAAACTATGCTATGCTAGTCTGGTCTAGTCTATTCTTAGTCTAGTCTAGTCTATTCATAAACAAATTTAAGTCAATAATTGTTCTGCTGTTAAGTACAGAAAAGCCAATATTTACCCATGGGAGAGGAATATCACATCCAACAACATTCATTCAAATATTTGCCTCTGTTTAAGCAATGCTTCAGATTTTGTACTTCATTTTAATAAAGAAACCAGAGAAGATTTTACCTCATTGCTTCCTTTGATCAGAACAGCTTTCTGCTGTATTTTAATTTGTCTCAAACCTCTGCCATTAGAAGACATTTGTCTCTTCTGTCAATTCTCTCTCTCTCGAGCTCAGAACTTGCCAGGGCCTTGTTAGTCTGACAGGCTGCCTCGTATTTGTCCAAAATGCGTCTAATAAGACCTGTCAAGGCTGTGGAGAGTTACAATGTACAGCCTGGTAATTTAATGGAAAGCACTGAAGAGTCTCTGCCTATTAGAAAGCATGCTGTATTGAATTTACATGACAAAGTTTTGGTAGCAGGAGAGCTACAGGGGTGGTTTCTATGAGAAGGTGCCATAAGCTTCCCCTCTGTCAGACAGAGCCAACACCAGCTGCTCCCAGTGCTGACCAAGGCTGAGTCCATCAGTGATGGTGGCAGCACCTCTAGGATAAAGTATTCAAGAAGGGGGACAAAACCCTTGCAACAGCAGTTGGAGAAGGTGAAAATCTGTGAGAGGAGCATCTCTGCAGACCCCAAGATCAGTGCAGGAGGGGCAGAAGGTGCTTCAGGCTCTGGAGCAAAAATTCCCCAGCAGACCATGGTGCAGCCCACGGTGCAGCCCACTGTGAGGCAAGCTGTGCCCCTGCAGCCCATGGACATCAATGGTGGAGCAGATTCTACTTGCAGCCTATGGAGGACTCTGGTGGACCTGTGGCACCATAGAGAGAGGAACCCACGCTGGGGCAGGTTTGCTGCAGGACTTGTGACCAGGCGTAGGAGCCACACTGGAGCAGAGGAAGAGTGTGAGGAGTCATCCCTGCGGAAGAAGGAGCAGCAAAGACAATGTGTGATGACCACAGACCCCATTCACTGTCTCCCTGTACTGCTGGGGGAAAGGAGGTAGAGAAATAGGGAACAAAGTTAAGCCCATGAAGAAGGTAGGGGTGGGGGAAGGGGTTTTAAGATTCACTTTTTATTTCTCATTATCCTACTCTGATTTGATTAGTAATAAATTACATTCACTTTCTCCAAGTCAAATCTGGTTTGCCCGTGATGATAACTGGTGAGTGATCTCTTGAGTCCTTACCTCGACCCACAGGTCTTTCACTACATTTTCTGTCCCCTGCCCAGCTGAGGAAGGTGAATGACAAAGTGGCTTTGGTGGGCATTCAATGTCCAGCTGGTGTCAATCCACCACACGTGTTTAAGGTATTTCAGTACCCCTCTGTCTTGTACAGGATTCACCAGGACAAGCTGACAAAGGAGTTGAGATACCAAGTAAATCAAACCATCATGCAGTAAATTGCAAGGAGGTTGGCACAAGCAGTGAGTCAGCTGCCAGGAATTTGTACCCACTATCTGATAGGTAGTCAGATCGGTGACAGAAATGTGTGATTGGGTAGCACAGGATACACCTGCATATATTTATGTGAATGGAAGTACCTGCAAAGGGTGCAATATAAATTTTCCTTGTATACATATTTAACTCTGTCCAGTCCCTGCTGTCAGCCAGCGTGATCACTCAACTGATGGTGTTATTAAAGGGCTATCATTGTTAATCTCCATTTTATGCTTGTACATTTAGTCAAACTGTGTTGTGGCAGATCTGTCAGCTTCCTGAAAGCAGGCAAATGACAAGCTCCTTGAGAGCAGCACCTCTACATATGCAGACATAACGAACAGGAGCATATATATGTTCTCCATCTGGCTCCAAGCTGGAGCTTTAAATCTATTAATCATGTTCAGAGCCTGAAAAGCTTTTCTAGCTTCATTGCTTGATCCAGAGGAGCAACGGTTCAGCACTTGGCACTGAAAAGCCAGGGTTTCTGCATTTTATCCCTAACTCTGCAATCAATTCACCGCACATGACTAAGTGAATCTCTTAGGGTAGGTCCAAAGCGCTGAAGGCTACAAAATTGAATCATCGGAGACATTTCTCTTTCCAGGATTTGTCTACTGGACTGCAATCCAGAGCCTGGGGACAGTACCTCCACATAGCGTCACAAGGGAAGCTTCCAGCACCTTAACTGAGGACATCTCTGTGGACAGCAAAACACTGGAGAAAAGGGCACATACTACATCTTTCCTGGTGCTGTGTAGTGTGTACATCTAGCCAGTCCTGCACAGGATGAAACACAAAAATACAACTGAGGTATCGCAATGATAAAAGCAGAGAGTGAAGTAGTTTTGATTGGGAGAGGTTTGGATTTATGTACCCAAGTTTTACCTACTCCCCATTGTGTGTGCTTATAGTTTCCTAAGAGATCGCCCTAAAACAGGATGCAAAAATCATTACTTAAATTGCTAAAATAAGTTGCCTGATTTTCATCTCGACTTAGCAGGCACATCTGATTTATTTCAACATTAACAAGATCACATCTGAAATGAAATCATACACAGATGAGAGTCCCAGTTGCTACTCTTATTAATCCTGCTGTTTAGGTTCATGTTTAACAGGAGACATATGCAAGGCTCATTTGATATCAAAACAGTGAAGAAGCTCGTAATCTGTCACTGTCACAGACATCTGTGATGAGACGCAGCACTCTTCAGTGCAGAGAGATGCTAAGCAGTGTGAAAAGCCAGTGTGACAGAAGGACTGAGATATTGACTGTGCAATGTGTTTTTCTTGCCAAAATGGGACAAATCCATCCCAGAGAACCCAATTTCTCTGCATCACTCAGGCATGCAGCAGGAGTCACGAGAAGCCACAGTGCATTGGAGGTATGTTGCAGTGAATGTTGTCCAGGAAGCTAGGGACCAGGTTAGGAAAGCTAAGGACTAGTTAGAATTAAACTTGGCTAGGGATGTGAAAGATAACAGGAAGGGATTCTATAGGTACGTTGCAAATAAAAGACAGATTAGGGACAACGTAGGTCCCCTCCAGAAGCTATCAGGAGAACTGGCTACTCTGGATTTGGAGAAGGCTGAGGTTCTTAATGACTTCTTTGCCTCAGTCTTCACTGGCAAATGCTCTGAGCACACCACCCAAGTCTTGGAAGGCGGACACAGGGACTGTGAGAATGAAGACCCTGGGCCCACTGTAGGAGAGGATCTGGTTCGAGACCATCTTAAGAACCTGAACGTACGCAAGTCAGGACCTGATGAAATCCATCCACAGGTCCTGAAGGAGCTGGCGAATGAAGTTGCTAAGCCACTGGCCATCATATTTGAAAAATCATGGCAATCAGGTGAAGTTCCCGAGTTAAAACTGAAACAGGGGAAGTTTAGATTGGATATGAGGAGGAAGTTCTTTACTGAGAGGGTGGTGAGGCACTGGAATGTGTTGCCCAGGGAAGCTGCAAATGCTCCATCCCTGACGGTGTTCAAGGTCAGGTTGAACAGAGCCTTGGGTGACATGGTTTAGTGTGAGATGCCCCTGTCCATGGCAGGGGGGTTGTAATTTGGTGATCTTAAGGTTCTTTCCAACCTTAACTATTCTATGATGATTCTATGAATGATCTCTGCTATAGAATAAATATGCCTCCTCGACTGGTCAGTGCTGGGCAGTAGCTTGATGCTTCTCTATCCTCTGTGGAGCACAGAGATATCATCCTGAGATCTTTTCAGCCAATATTGGCCTCAGACACCTTCCAGGATTGAGGAGCTCAGATCTTATTCCAGCTTTTACAATGGGCTCACCTTACCAGTGAACTGAAAAGAAAATATCTCCACTTCTACAGTCTGTGTGCAGAAAATCAAACAGTGGCCAAAGGCCTTTCACAGGCACTTAAGCATGATCATCCACATGCTGCTGGATCAGCTTCTATCACAGTCTTTGCCCTAACCAGCTAGCACTCTCCCACACAAACTCTAGGACAAGCACAAGCCAGGGACATTTCCAGTAGGTGACCTACACTCTTTCATAGAATTATAGAATCATAGAATAGTTAGGGTTGGAAAGGACCTTAAGATCATCTAGTTCCAACACCCCCTGCCATGGGCAGGGACACCCCACACTAAACCATGTCACCCAAGGCTCTGTCCAGCCTGGCCTTGAACACCGCCAGGGATGGAGCATTCACAACTTCCCTGGGCAACCCATTCTAGTGCCTCACCACCCTCACAGTAAAGAATTTCTTCCTTATATCCAATCTAAACCTCCCCTGTTGAAGTTTGAACCCGTTACCCCTTGTCCCCTCACTACAGTCCCTGATGAAGAGTCCCTCCCCAGCATCCTTGTAGGTCCCCTTCAGATATTGGAAGGCTGCTATGAGGTCTCCACGCAGCCTTCTCTTCTCCAGGCCGAACAGCCCCAACTTTCTCAGCCTCTCTCCATACAGGAGGTGCTCCAGTCCCCTGATCATCCTCGTGGCCTCCTCTGGACTTGTTCCAACAGTTCCATGTCCTTTTTATGTTGAGGACACCAGAACTGCACACAATACTCCAAGTGAGGTCTCATGAGAGCAGAGTAGAGGGGCAGGATCACCTCCTTTGACCTGCTGGTCACGCTCCTCTTGATGCAGCCCAGGATACGGTTGCTTTCTGGGCTGTGAGCGCACACTGCAGCCGGCTCATGTTCATTTTCTCATCGGCCAACACCCTCAAGTCCTTCTCTGCAGGGCTGCTCTGAATCTCTTCTCTGCTCAACCTGTAGCTGTGCCTCGGATTGCTCCGACCCAGGTGTAGGACCTTGCACTTGGCATGGTTAAACTTCATAAGGTTGGCATCAGCCCACCTCACAAGCGTGTCGAGGTCCCTCTGGATGGCATCCCTTCCCTCCGGCGTATCAACCGAACCACACAACTTGGTGTCATCGGCAAACTTGCTGAGGGCGCACTCAATCCCACTGTCCATGTCACCGACAAAGATGTTGAACAAGACCGGTCCCAACATCGATCCCTGAGGGACACCACTCGTTACCGGTCTCCAGCCGGACATCGAGCCATTGACCACAACTCTTTGCGTGCGGCCATCCAGCCAGTTCTTTATCCACCGAGTGGTCCACCCATCAAATTGATGTCTCTCCAATTTAGAGACAAGGATGTCATGTGGGACAGTGTCAAACGCTTTGCACAAGTCCAGGTAGATGACGTCAACTGCTCTGCCCCTGTCCATCAGTTTTGTAGCCCCATCACAGAAGGCCATCAAATTGGTCAGGCAGGATTTCCCCTTAGTGAAGCCATGCTGGCTGTCACCAACCACCTCCTTGTTTTTCATGTGCCTTAGCATGCCTTCCAGGAGAATCTGCTCCAAGAGTTTGCCAGGCACAGAGGTGAGACTGACTGGTCTGTAATTCCCCGGTTCATCCATTTTCCCCTTCTTGAAAATGGGGGTTATATTTCCCCTTTTCCAGTCGTCAGGAACTTCACCTGACTGCCATGATTTTTCAAATATGATGGCCAGTGGCTTAGCAACTTCATTCGCCAGCTCCTTCAGGACCCGCAGATGGATTTCGTCAGGTCCCGTGGACTTGTGTACGTTTAGGTTTTTAAGATGGTCTCGAACCAGATCCTCTCCTACAGTGGGCCTAGGGTCCTCATTCTCACAGTCCCTGCGTTCGCCTTCCAAGACTTGGGTGGTGCGGTCAGAGATTTTGCCAGTGAAGACTGAGGCAAAGAAGTCATTAAGAACCTAATAAGCCAGTCTTTTCCTGGGGAATAAGAGTGTCAGATGTGCACCTTTCCATACCACTCTGCCTCAGCTCAAGAAAACTCTGCTGATCGTGTTTAATTTACAACAGTAAATGAATTGCAGAGTTTTACTGGCTGATTAGTAAGAATGAGTCCCAGCTATTTTCACTCTGAAGGCAAATTCAGTGGCCAGTTTACTAGTAAGACCTGAAGAATAATGTCCCAAGTATATCTCGCAACACTTTGAGTTTAGACAAAGACTTCAACAAAGCCATACGAAGGCTTTTCTTAGTTTCACTTTGTGTGATGCTTAGCTGGCTACCTTCAGAGAAAATTCATTCATTTTCCTTCTTGCTGGTGTGGAACAGGGAATCTGCAATCCTCGCTCTAGACCCTGGCCATTTACTCTAGTTGATTGTTTCTTACACAAGCCAAAATCATACCCTTCAGAACAAGATACAGAGAATGGTGGGATACACAGGTGGAGTGGTTTCCATCTCTGGATGCCTCATTATAAACACAAGTTCTGCTTCAAATCCTGGTTTTCATCCCTACCACTCTCAAAAAGTTGGGCAAGGTGAGCAGAGGGAACCATTCCTCCCTCCCCAGAAATTACCATTATGGACCAGTTATAACAGTCAAGGATACCTTTACTTCAATTCTCACTCCCAATTTAATGATAATCTTCTTTCAAAGCTGAACAAATTTCTAAGGGATGGTGTTTCTTGAATATTAAAACTACAAATATCCAAAATATTTTCACACAATAATCCGTACTGCACTAAGAAAGTGTCATGCTTATATCAACACCTCTAGAGCAAATTCTTTAATACATATCTGATTTATTTTCTCCCTAATCTCCAAGGCTACCAGGTTCTTCTCAAAACCAAGAGAACTGAAGAGAGCTGAAAAGACCCTGTAACTTGAATTAGTACTCAAAATTTCTCTTGCCAAACAGATAGATATTGCCATTGATACTTCAGCCTCAAAATTATAAGCCATAACTAGGATATTGCTACTTTCCTCACCAGAGTGCTAAACTCTGAGAGCTATGGTACCTACAGCAGTCTCCAAAAGGGTGGATTTTCCATCTGCCTGTTGGGCTTCACCTCTCCAGTTCCTTTCTTTCCTTTCTTGTCCTTCTCTCTTTAGACCCACTCTCTTAAGGTCAGTAAGCATCTATTTTGACATGTTTGGGCTCTAGAGAGGAAACATATTTAACTGCTGTTGTAGCATTTAGCCATTTAATTATAAAGCTGTAATTCTCATTTAGTAGATTAACTTTGAGACCAGATGGCATTCGTCACTCTGTGTAAACTATGATTTGTTTTATCTGCATTTTATTTTTACTTAATTATTTTGGTCAGTCAAGTGCTAGAAGTCCAATGATCTGTCTCATTTCCTGAGGGATGTTTCTTCAAAGTGAAATACCAGCATTTCCAGGCAGCTTCACAAGTACAGTCAAAGAAAACACACAAAGCCAGTTCACAAATAAACTTGTTGAAACGAATTAGCATTTTCAAGTTGAAGAAGATTGGTTTTATTTGAAATTTGTATTAAAGCAAATAAGATGGCTCTGATATAAATTGTTTTGATGTATTAGAACTAATGCTAAATATGATTTACCCTTCTCTTTCTTGGACTTTTAAGCTCAGGCACAGGCAGTGTGATTTATCTTCTAACCTCTTAAATTTGACATGAAGTCCATGTTCCTCCTTAGCTAGCTGGGAGAAAAGGATGTGGATTTTAAATAGCTACATGATTTGGAAGAAATATAGGAAAAATAAGTTATGAAAAGCTATTGATATGGCATCTTGCAACTGATGGAGGGGAAGATTTCAAATTGGACTGGCAGCAATGCTGGGAATGTGACCCCCCAGCAGTCATGAAAGGAAATAATAGTCAACCCTGTATACTCAGAAATATTTTCATCAGTCAAAAACATTTCCAAATATACAAGAAAAGGACATGGCAGTTGGAACTAGATGATCTCAAGTTCCTTTCCAACCGTAACTTTTCTGTGATTCTATAATTCTATGATTCAGGCTCTCAGATATAAAAAAGGATATTCACTTAATTGCAGTGGTATGCAGAGCAATGATATAATAAACAATACCCTTGCATGAAGAGAAGCCTTGTGCAATATGCCAACCTTATGAAGTTTAACCATGCCAAGTGCAAGGTCCTGCACCTGGGTGGGAGCAATCCCAGGCAGGTTGGGCAGAGAAGAGATTCAGAGCAGCCCTGCAGAGAAGGACTTGAGGGTGTTGGTCGATGAGAAAATGAACATGAGCTCGCTTCAGTGTGCGCTCGCAGCCCAGAAAGCCAACCGTATCCTGGGCTGCATCAAGAGGAGCGTGACCAGCAGGTCAAAGGAGGTGATCCTGCCCCTCTACTCTGCTCTCGTGAGACCTCACTTGGAGCATTGTGTGCAGTTCTGGTGTCCTCAACATAAAAAGGACATGGAACTGTTGGAACAAGTCCAGAGGAGGCCACGAGGATGATCAGGGACTGGAGCACCTCCCGTATGGAGACAGGCTGAGAAAGTTGGGGCTGTTCAGCCTGGAGAAGAGAAGGCTGCGTGGAGACCTCAGAGCAGCTTCCAGTATCTGAAGGGGGCCTACAAGGATGCTGGGGAGGGACTCTTCATTAGGACTGTAGTGACAGGACAAGGGGTAACGGGTTCAAACTTAAACAGGGGAGGTTTAGACTGGATATAAGGAAGAAATTCTTTACTGTGAGGGTGGTGAGGCACTGGAATGGGTTGCCTAGGGAAGCTGTGAATGCTCCATTCCTGGCGGTGTTCAAGGCCAGGTTGGAAGAGGCCTTGGGTGACATGGTTTAGTGTGGGGTGTCCCTGCACATGGCAGGGGGGCTGGAACTGGATGATCTCAAGGTCCTTTCCAACTCCAACTATCCTATGATTCTATGAAATAGAAAGCTTCTCTCACAAGTATTGTTCCTGTCGTTCCTTTGTCAGCCAGCCTTCCTCTAGGATGGGCTTTCCACTTCCTCTAATTTCAAGATCCTAAGGTGGTCACTCTTGCAACTGGCTTTACAGGATATCACCTGTCAGAATGTGTGCAGAGGCTTAATTCTCTTCTCCAAAACATCTATTTGAATAGCTACCCCCTCAGCCAAGCAGTACAATGAGAACTCAAATAAAGTCTTTGATTAATGTTATTTTGAGGATACATTTAAATCCAGAGTCCTATTTGCATCCCTAAGCCAAAATGCATTCAAAAAATGTAGTTTTCTTCCTAATTTTTATACACAGAACTTAGGTACCTGGCTTCAAGTGAATGTCTGCAGTTCAGAACCTGAACTGAGGTGTCTGAGAGCCCAAGAAAGAACAACTTCTCACTGAAGCTGCTTTCACTTTGTCTGGGGTCTGAACACCGCTCTCTTACACACCCCTGAGTCAGGGTGGTCCTTACAGTCTGAATGTGAGTGGAAGACTACCCAGAGGTGTTTGTGGCTTTGTTGTCTGTAGATGCCTCTTTGCCTCCTCCTAGAATATGTAGGGAAGTATTCATTGTGGAGAGGCAGGAACAGCCCTGTTGTAGCGGCTGCGTAGTACTTTTGAGTGAACGGGGCACAGCAGTCACACAGAGCTAAAGAGAGCTAAATGAGCATCCTGGTCACCAAGCCTTGTGAAGCTGCCTATACCTTTAATTTTGATGGAGATGAATCATCTGCGAACAATAAAAGCACTAAAATGAAGGCCACTGCAAGGACCACACTGGGAAAGTGCAGAGCAAGGCCTCAAATGGTTTTGCTTATCTTGACTCAGGCTGAACTGAATGGGAGCTGGCTGTCCTGAGCACATCACAGGATAAGGCCTTTTAGCAAACCTCTAAAAGAAGCTATAAAAAGTCACCCGTTGCTGTTCTATCAAAGGAAGAAATAGACACTGAGGACTTGAAGGCACATGCTTATTTCAGTCTGAGCTGTTTGTAATATTGCTTCAGCTACCTTTGCTTCATCTTCTGCATCTACCATTTGCAACAAATTCAACTAGAAACCTTTAAATATGACTCCCTCCCTTACTGCAATAATCTGTTTTGTTTTCTTACTCTGGCAGAAATATTCCTAATTTGCAGTGTTAAAATAAAGGTATGCTTTGAGTAGGTAGAAATGCTTTGGTATTCCAGCTATTTTCTGAACTGGGTTCATCTGCTGCCTACATTTTCTTCAGAACTGAATGTAAAAAAGGAGTCCATAGGGCTGTTCAACATTCCATCTTCACAGCTTTGCAGTCCCATTGATTTTGCAAATATAATGGACAGCACTGTGGAATTTCTGTTGCTATGGTCTTTCAGGTAGTTTTTAGTGGCAGGATACAGTAAGCCAGGGTTCCTTCCTATGTGCATTCAAATGCTTGAACACATCCCTCCAGCTCCTCTGGCTGTGGTTTATTTCCTCTGATAAGTGACTGCTTCATCATAGTAAGTGCATCCAGCTCATGACAGAATTGATGGCTCAATGCTTTTGCCCGCATAAGCTGGTATTTTATTGAAATGTTCACATAAGCTGCAATACACAATAGAGATCCACAGACAAAAGAGTAATAGTAACAATATAATGAGGGTAGCTCATCTGAGAGCTCCACTGAGAGCCAGACTCTACAATATCCTAAATGGAAAATCGTGATGCACCCACAGCAAGCACAAAGTTCATCTGTAATGCAGTTTCCTGTCCCCTAAGTGTATGTGCAAACATAGCTCAGGGAAGGGTAAAAACATAAATGAACACATCTCCTTTACGGAAGTTTCAGAGAAAGATGAGGTTTAGGATACTCTGCAGGCCCAGTCCATCTCCTGCACACTCAGATACTGACCCAGGGTTCTGCTGTTTCCTCTCTCTGTGGCTATCCAAGCTGCTCTGTGAGCTTGTTTCTAAATAGACAGCAGTTTCTTTCATTAGGGTTGGGCTTCCTTTCTTAGAGCTGAGGTCTTCTTGCCCAAATGTAACTCGCTGCCTTATCAGCTATCAAGTCTATAGATGCAGCTTTTCTCATCTGCCTTTCAGGGAAGGACAGCAATGCTGTTATCCAGTACTATGATTATATCAGGTATTTCAGAGCATCCAACCCAGTAAGGTTTCCTGTCAACAAAACAGGCTGTTGGCACATGCCTTGAAGATTTTGTGTTCCTGGAGACTGTAGAATCCTACAGACAACCTTGTCCTTAATTATAACAGTCCCTAGCAAGGGCTACCATGTTAACAAGAGACAGATGAGTTTGTGCTGTTTTCCCCTCCCTTCGCATCAAATCTAGAGCAGATTCATATCTCTGTTTTAGAAACAGACTTGTCTGAGCTGACCAAAGGAATTGCTGGGCCTGTCCTCTTTCCAAGGGTTGGTTGGTGGCTCTTTCCTGTTAAGAAATAATCCAGATACGGGCTACATACATAGGCACGATAGCTCCGATATTCTTTGGGAAAGACTAATGTTCTACCTGAAAATGACAGGATTGCAACCTGCAAGATGTGACCATCTCTACCATACAAACTAAATCCAAGTAAAAAGAGGCCATCAAGACCAAATGACATATATGAAAAGATAATGCATGAAACAATGGATAATTATGAGTAAGACCAGGAACAACTTTGCTCTCCCAAGAAGGAGTAGACTCACCTTACAAAACACAAACCAAGAAGTTAGGTACTAAGCTGAATTAGTGTGAGAGGTCTTGCAAGTGTTTGGTTTCAACATGTCCCTTAAAGAAGGGATAATGGATCCCTCTGCCATTCTATCCTAGTTAAATCCAGATCCATCACACAATTACCCAGCCACAACTTTTTCATTTTAACTTCCATTCAACCCTGGACAGCCTGCAATAGCAATGGACTGCCACACGTGAGCAGCTATGCACAACTATGACTGTCACCCACAGCTTATAGGACTAGTCGGACATGCAGGGAAGCCACACACTGATTTTCGTCCCTGCCATACAATACTGAGTGGAAGCTGCTGCTGTTCCTCTACCAGCCCCTGACATTTCTTCTTTTGCCATTAGACAGCCCACATGAACTTTGCAGCAAACTCTCACTCTTACTGGGAAAACAGAGGTTAAATTTCCTCCTCCTTGGGACGAGTTTGGCAGTCATATGCCGATTCTGTTTTCAGTTGTGCCATTTCTCTCCCAGTGCATGCACAGTCACAGCTGTGAATGAGTTGCATGCTTAAATTTTTAATGCTGGAGGCTATTCATAGCTACCTCTTCAACATTACCACCTCCACTGCATTCCAGAATGTACCCACGGAGACATCCTGGGTTCCACTTAATTGGAACAACATTTACATTTGTCTTTCTGGTTTGTTTGTATCATTGAGTGCTTAAATGGAGTCTTGCTGAGGCATGGTACCAAGTTTGTCTTTCTTTGCTTATCCAATTTTGAAAAACTTTCAAACTACATTATCTGCAAACTGTTGCAAGAGAAAGATGAAGAAAAGAATTCTTAACTCAGAGTGAAAAACATCCACTTAACACAGAGGAAAGAGAATACTGTTTATTAATGGCTGGATGTAAAATGGTAGCTGTGATTTATTTAGCTGGATGAGCTGAGCTCAGGTTATTGTTTTCCAGGATACTTTACAAATACAGAGCCAGAAGCAGCTTCTGTGCTTAAGACCTAAATAGAAAAAAGACTCAAAAAATAGAAGCAGTGAAATTGTCCTCATTTTACAGGACTGTGGCAGAGAGAAGGCACATTCACACAAAAAGTCTTGCAAAATCTGGCAGCTGATAATGTCTTTTGTCAGTTTAAGTCCTGTATTTTAAACAGAACAGCCTCTATCTGATTTGCGAAAGATCCACACATCGGTATCTTCCACAATTTAGAAGCAAGCTCAGATCATAGAATCATAGAATGGTTTGGCCTGGAAGGGACCTTAAAACTCATCCAGTTTCAACCCCCTGCCATGGGCAGGGACACCTCGCACTAGACCAGGCTGCTCCAAGCTCTGTCCAACCTTGACTTGAGCATTTCCATACAAAATCTCCTGTCAATTCTCCCTCAACCAAGGAATATGCTAAAGAAACGTTGCCTTACTGTATTGTAGTGTGGAAGTTAAAGCGACAAAGTAGTCTTTCCATATAAGTTTTTTTGGTTTTGTTTTCAAGACACCGCATACAATCCTGTTAACAAAACCCCAGTCTGAAGGAGATCAGAAAAGCCAGCTTCCTGCCCCTGCTGTTTTAAGAATAATGAAGTTATAAGTTATAAATCTAAATCTACAAAAGAAATAAGCCAGAATATAACCACTGCTGATGCCCTTCTCATGGTCAGTATTATGCTCTATCAGGCACAACATGGCTCAGTAGCCCCAAATCTGGTTGGTCCTAAATCAGCACAACAGCAAAACTAGTGCTCTGCAATGCAGATGAGCACACGGAGTTGTTCCTGCTGCTAATTAGAGATGAAACCTCCCAGGCTCCAGGGCTTGCCATCACACGAAGACTGATGATGGGGACATTCTGAGGGAAAGGTCTGGCTCTGACTTATTGATAGTGGAACAGAGGTCCGTATTAACATGGATAATGTTCTCTCAGTAAAAAGGTGACTGAACCAGGATGGATGGGGAGACAAATGTGCTGTCAGCTCCTGGCAAACATATCTGATGCTTCAGGGGTGAGTGCATGTCCTGGGTATTGTACGAATCCATTCTGTCTCTCTTGGCTTATTGATGCTGAATCAGCTCCAGTCCTGGCCTCTCTGCCCTGTGGCTCTCGTACACCAGCTAAATGTTGATGAAGGTGTAACTACAGCCTTTTCCCCTTAACAGCAGTGTCCAAAAGCCACTGGCCCTTATTCCTGAAAGGAATAGAAAACATACTTATGGCTTTTGCCTTGACCTAGGCGTATACTGTCTTGTTATATTCTTCTTTCTTCCTCTCACTGAGTCATTCCCAGGGTCTCTTGTGTCCAAATTTAGTAAAGCCTGTGCGGAATGAGCAAGCTGAATGTATCAGCACCTTGACATCAACCTGTGAAAAAGCTGATGACTAGGCTTTAAATTATGAAGCAGAACATCAGGATTTTGCGTTTTGGAGCATTTTTGACAATTACAGATGAGATCTCTCTCCCCTTTGCTGGCCCTGAAATTGCATTCAGCCCTCAGGGATTTCAGGCAGTCCTGAAGAAACCAACTAACCATGTTATCATCAAGTCCCCAGGATCAAAAAGTCTCAGTGAGTTTGAGAGAGGTCATTAACAATAAGGAAGCACTGGAGAATATTGTTCTCTTTCTTGGTGTGTGTCTGTCAGTCATAACACTGGAGTAGTGAGACAAGGCTCTGATTCAGCTCTCATTGATGTCATTGGGATTTATCTTACAACTTGGCAGTGTCCTGTTTCTCAGATAAATCTCAGTGAAATATTCTTGGTAGTGATTAACTTACTGACTCTGTGCTCAGAGACCATGTTAAGGAAGAATAAACAGAGGCACTCTGGTTAATGGGAACAACCAACTGGTAAAATTGGTTCCTTTTTGGGCCTTCAGTATAGGAGAGAGTTTGACAAACAAGGGTGAGTGTGGTACAAAGAAGCCAGGTTGGTTAAGGGGCTGTAATACACAACGTAGCAGAGATATATCCCAGAAAAAAGGCTAAGGAAGGATGCAGTGTGCTCTGAGTGACTATAAAGCAGACAGAGACAGAACTTCTCAGAGGTGCACATGAAAATGGCAACGGGCATAAGTTGTAGGACAGGAAATAAAAATACTTGAAGAGGTGTCCAGGGAGGTGAGATCTCCATCCTTAGGGTCACTTGAAATCCAAGTGGACAAAGCCATCAGAAACCTCTTATAACTGAAGTTGCCCTGGTTTTGAGCAGAGGCAGGTAGATGAACTACAGAAATCCCTTTCAGTCTTTAATTCTGTGATTCTGTACTCAACATGAGGGTGGGAACATTTTATTATCTTCCCACTGCTCTTCTTCTAAGTTTTATTAGCACTGCTTGAGTTATTTGTTAATTTGCTCTGTCATATGTCTAGAATTTGACAGGATTGTAAGGCACTGGCCTATCACAGTGACTTTCATATATATGCATTTATGCAGCAAATGCAGGCATCAGCTCATGTTAGGATCGCGTTGAAGCTGTTTGAGATTTTTGTCTCTTAAAATGATTGCAGGTACACCTGAATGCAGAGAAACAAGCATACAAAGGCACTTTAAATGGAATTTAAAGAGGGTCTTGCTGAAATACATTGTGACTTTGTCTCATTTTCTCTGCATGTATCAGCCTGTTGTCCTGCAATCTAATCCAGCATCTACTTCCCTTAGTCAGACTTCCTTAAGGACTCTTAACGAGTCTTAGACATTAAGACTAAGCCTTGATGTCTCCTTCCCCTTTAAGGAAGACCATGAAACCTCTTCTTACAGACCTGGGAGATGACATATCTGCAGCAGAGTATCATATCAGTTGTCTCACAATTATAGCACCATTTTGGAACTTGGATGAAGGAAGTTGTGACGTTTGTCTTGAAAAAAATAGATGAAGCATTTTTCAGTGACACCTTGGGAAATGTGTCCTTGCATATGAAATTGTCCTCTTTTGCCTCCATTCATGTAGAATATATTGCAGTGAGATCTGCTTAATTGGGATGCCTGGACATTCCACCCTCCATGGGATCAGTTGAGCTTAATCATAGTGAAAAGTGAATGACCACTGCATAATTAGGCCAAGATTAGCATAACTTCCAGATAATGGGGGAAAAATGTCTGTAGTCAACAAAAAGGTAAAGTGGAGAAAAATGCTGTTGTTGAAGACCCAAAGGATGTGCAACTTTGTCTTATTTGGGACTTTTATTAAAGCTCCAAGCTCAGAAGACCTGACTCAGGATAACAAGCCATTTGAGGAAACTTGCTCTGGGTTTCGCATTATACCCAAACAACAGCATTACTCATAACTGTATATGATTAGATGTGTTAGGAGGTTAATTGTGAAAGTAAAAGAAAGAGCTTTACATGGAAATTTTTGGTGTTGTTTCAACAGACCTTACTGGAAAAGTGTAAATAGAATCAAAACCTAAAGGAAAAACACAAATAGTCTGGATCTTATAGTTGAAGTTCAGCCGAGTTGGAGTTCTTCTGCAGATTTCACCTATGAAATCACTGAAGCATGCATCTGCAAGATCATTCAACTACTTTACACCGATTATGGATAGACCGAGTAGCCAGACTTGTGGAAACAACTTTGACACAGGAAGTGGTTTTTCTGCTCTTGTGAAAGCAAAATGTGGGTATCAGGAGGAGAGAGATCTTTTTAAAGTTACAAACCAGTTGCGACACGACAAGAATGAGCACATGGTCAGTTAATGTGGCTTTGTGGGGAAACATCCAAACTACAGCAATACAGCACTTTCACAGAATCAGAGACTGGTTTGAGTTGGAAGAGACCTTGAAGCTTACTCAGTTCCAATCCCTGCCATGGACAGCGACACCTTCCACTAGAGCAGGTTGTTCCAAGCCTCATTCAACCTGGCCTTGAACACTGCCAGGGATGGGGCAACCACAGCTTCTCTGGGCAACCTGTGCCAGTGCCTCAGCACCTTCACACAAAAGAACTTCTTCCTTATAGTGAATCTAAATCTATCCTCTTTCAGTTTAAAGCCATTACCCCTTGTACCTTTGCATCTCTCTAGACCTAATTGGAGCATAATAGTGGAACCACGGTATTTACAAAGTCAAGATTGTGCTGGAAAACTGTCTCAATATTAACAAGCAATTGTCATTCTGTTTCTTCTGCATTTTTTCTCTGAGCTCAGGAACCTTATCTGATCATTGGACCTGAAAAAAGATGAATTAGAATCCCAGATATATTGTAATCTCTCTATGATTTTAGTTACTCCATTCATCATAACTCATTTCCCTCACCTGCAGCATCTTCTCTACTGCAAAGTTCTGAACATAAAGCACAGCCATAATTTCTTAATGCAGATGATTACCATCCCTTTTCATTGAGATAAATGGCAACAGCCAGATTGTTCATCTCATCACTATTCAGCAAAATACTTCAATGTTGATCTCATGCATGGTGAAGAGGTGTTTGAAGAATAAAGATGTCTGAATCATGTAGTAAAATGAAGCCACAAAATGGTGGTAAAGGCCCCAAACAGACATCTCAAAAATCGTACACACAACTAATTCATTCTGCAAAGCACTTTCAGTAAATGGGTGATCCTACTGTTTGGAATCCGTGAAGCCTCACTTGGGGTAAGGTGGAATTTCAGCTGAGTAAATACCCCAAAGCTCAGCCTATGGCCAGCACCACAGCCACCCCCAGACTGTTCCATTTTAAGCATTGAAACACAGTTCAGCACAGAAGAGTCTCATTGATTAACAATAGGTCATATGATGAGGCCTTATATATCTAAAGTTAAGGTGTTGCAACTGATGCATACTTTACCAAACATGATGAAAGAATTCTGAGATTTTGTTTTTAGATAGAGTGGTGCAAAGCAGAGTTTAACTTTTCTGAGTTATTGTACCATGTCAAATTTAACAGTCTCAAGCACAGATGAATGCATGTATACTTATTTCTATTGCTGTCATTGTATACATTGACTCTTTATGAACCCTGTAGCCAAGGTCACCTTCACTATGAGAAGCAATTAGAATAATAAAGATCTTTGGCTAGTGAAAAAGAAGTTTATTAATAAGCATTAATTAACTTGCTGCCAAGCAGGCTATACGTTTTAAGGATGATTTAACAGGTTTCCAAGCAACACTTTGCATTGACAAAGCTACCTAATTTTCTTAAATAATAATAATGAAAAAAACAAACAAGAAAGGGTGCATAGGATTCTCCACAATGCCAATAATGGTTGTAAACCAGCTAGTGGCAAAAGCAGCCTACAGAAGATACTCAACTTTACTGAGAGCAATAATACATTGCAATTTCCACTGAAATGCTCAGCCCAGCTATCTTGCTCCCAGGAATCTTTAAAGCTATTTATATATTACCCATATTGCTTTATTATTTTACCTTTAAGAAGCTCAGTTTAATGCTTGAGTGCTTTTCAATTTTACCATTCAGACTGCAGATTAAGTTTATAATGACTAGCTTAATTTTTACAGTCTGTAACATGTATTTGATCTGAAAGATACCCCTGGCAATATGAGGCTTTAGCCAACTTTGGTGTTTCAATAAAAGTTAGATGCAGTCTGATGCCTTCTTACAGTCTTATTGTGGCTGATTATATGACTGCATGCTCTTTTTGGCCTTTGCAGTATGTAATTTACAGCACATTTCTTTCTTGGGGTTTGAAAAGGCAGAGAGGTCTAAGCTGCAGGGTAGGAACAATTTTTGCTACTATTTCTCATGCCCCAGAGAGATTACAAGTGTATGAGGAGTCTACATTGAACCCCTTAAGAATGTGTGCTACTATGGGAAAAGAGCACCCAAACTGGAAAAATTAAGCCATGGATATACTTGAAAGCCTGTTACTGGAGACTGCTATTGAGGATCAGGAATTGGCTAAATTTGAAAAGGCTATACAGAGACAGGAGACTTGCAGAATAAAATCCCTCATGTCCCTCTTAGACCTTTTGGTCTTTTCAGTTTTAAGTAGGATTTATTTTATGTAACTTTGGGAGATCTTAGTTTGTGCAGAAGTAGGCACCTATCAGCTGCATTGTTCATTAGACTCTCCTGAATGTACTGACTGGATCATAGACTCATAGACTCATCATAGAATTATAGAATCATGTAATGGTTTGTGTTGTGGACAGTGGGATTGAGTGCATCTTCAGCAAGTCTCCTGACAACACCAAGCTGTGTGATGAGTTGACTCCCTGGAGGGAAGAGATGCCATCCAGAGGGACCTGTCCAGGCCAGATAGGTGGGCAAGTGCCAACCTCATGAAGTTCAACAAAGCCAAGAGCAAGGTCCTGAACCTGGGTTGGAGCAATCCCAAGTACATATGCAGGCTGGGCAGAGAATGGATTGAGACCAACCATGAGGAGAAGAACTTGGCGATGTTGGTTGATGAACAGCTCAATATGAGTCAGCAATGTCCTCTTGTTCTGGCTTGGAGGAAATTCAGACTGAAAGAGTTCATTTCTCATAAGGGTTAGAAATATATCCCAACCTAGAAAGAAAGAGACAAGGTCTTCAATGACTAAAATCCATTTCGGTTTATGTTCAACCCCTTTTAAGCCACTCTCACTAAACAAGTACTGCCAACTACCAAGTACTTACGTACTGGGATTCTTTACTTCCTTTTCTTTCTTAATACAAAAGAGGAAAATCATCACCTGAGCAGGACTGTGAAAATCTCTGTATATTTTGCTGAAAGGACTTAAATCCTTAAAGTGAAAAAATATCTAATGTCAGATGTAGTACTGGAAAATATAAAAAAGTTCTATTCAAAGGAGATTTGGGGAAAAAGTTTTCATAGAAGAGTGAAGGGGAGAGAATAAAAACCTTTTTCTCATCTATACATAAAAATAACAATTTTCCACAATCTCTAAGCTTCTCAAACCCTCAGCTTTTAGTAAAACCTACTAAAAATTATATAACTTTTCCCCCTCAGTGATTTGAATTTCACTAGCTGGCATCCGTTGTTAGTAATAGATGCAATAAAACTACCTGTGCCAAGAAAGTCAGATCCCTTTGTTTATTGTAATAAAGTAGAAGGATTTACAATTCGGGGTAAAAAGGTTTTATGGTTCACTATAATTCTTAAACACAGAGTGTTTCTTAACTTTGAGACAGAAGCAATGAAAGTGAAGAGATGGCCTCTTATTACTACTTTTCCACAGCAGATTTCAAAGAACATTCCACAGATGGTATCCATTTTAGAGATGGTCAACTATTACCTTCTGGAATGACTTTAAATAGAGAAGATATTTTGTGAAATCACAGTTTTTCTATTCCCTGTGAGGAAAACAGAAATTTTAAATCCCCATACACTCACTGAAAAAGCATCTATAATTTCATTATTCACACAGAACATGAAACACACAGAACAAGAGCATTCTAAGCAGCTAATTTTAGGGTTACAGTAATATCCTTACCTCTGCTGAAATGCTTAGGCAGAACTGATCACAGAGGGTTTGGATCTACATAGTAAAGTTTATTTCTACCATTAGCATGCTTATTTATTCCAAGCATGCTTGTATTCCAAGGTGACTATTACCAATTTAGTTAATTTCCGTAGAAACCTCTTTTGAAGAAGTTTAATTTTTGAATGTTTAAAAATCATACAGAATCATAGAATGGTTTGCATTGGAAAGGACCTTAAGATCATTCAGTTCCAAACCCTCTGCCATGGGCAGGGACACCTCAAACTAGACCATGTCACCCAAGGCTCTGTCCAACCTGGCCTTGAACACTGCCAGGGATGGAGCATTTACTGTTTTTTTGGTCAACCTGAACTTCTCTTGTGTAAGTTTGAACCTATAAATCATATATATTATACCAAACTAAAATTTAGAAAAATTAAGGTGCTATCATGGTATGTTTGCTATAGAAACCTAGCCTGAAAGAAAACATTGAACTGTTTATTATTTCAGGAGACATTTTATTAACTTTCTAAGTAGTCATCCTATTTCAGGAAATTGCAAAAGGACATGTGTGCACACAGTACAAACACAGGCACTGATGCTCCTTGTTAAAAGCCACCAGCTCAGACAAGTCAGCTCTCACAAGACAAAACCGAAGATGTGAAGCTGTGCGGTTATTTCTGGAGAGATGAAAGCGTTATGCAGTGATGTGGTGTTTACTGTCTGGACAACAGCAGAACTGCTGGTTTGCTTGAGCATTACTGCTCCAGACCTGGTAGATTGAATGGTTCCAAATGTCACTCTGAGCAGTGGAAGTCCACTGTCAGAAGGAAAACATGAGTGCAGGGCTCAGTGCATGATCACAGAAAATGTTAGAGTTTGAGGAAAGCTTGCCAGCTCCCTTTATTATTTATTGCTGGATACAATACTGAGCCAGGGCATAGCCTGAGCATGATCTTTAGACTAAAGCCTGAAAACGGACTGAGTTCAAATTGCACTTACTTACCTTAGTAAATAAGCTAAGTATATCTCCTCCTGGTGCTTGAGTCATCTCTTGCATAGGGTTGACAACACAAAGGGTTTCTGACAGAGTATACTCTAAAAGCAATTTGGCTGCAGCTAGTCTGTCCTTTCCATCAATCACAGAATCGTAGAATACCAGGTTTGAAGGGCCACAAGGATCATCTGGTCCAACCTTTCTAGGCAAGGCTTGACCTAGGCTAGATGTCCTAGCACCATGAAACGTCAGCAGTCAGCATCAGAACATCAGCAGTCACCCCTGACATCAGCAGTCAGCAGCTAAGTCCTGATAACAAGCTTTTACTGGAGACAGTGATGAGGAGGGGAATGATACCTTAGCATCTCAGCCTGACTAGGAACCTGCTTGATTTCGTGTATAAAGGAAGATCCACTGAGACTAAGAAGTCACTGGGAGGGGTCAGATAGAGTAAATATATCAGGGGTATTCTCTGACTCCAGCTGCAACTTTAAAGTATGTGTATTGCTGCTCCTTTAGTTTCTCTTCCACCTCTAAAGGAGCCACAATGATGCTCCTGGTTCTCTTTTCATTCCAGATGTGGGACTATCAGGACATGGTCCTGTTATTCACACTGTGACTCTGGCTGGCCCCAGGAGCCCTGCATCTTCACAGGAGTATGGGATGGGACCTGGATAGGCTGCGGCATGTCTTTTATTCCAAGAGATCATAGCACCAGTGCTTGTAGTACTGGAATATAATGGCTAAAAGCTAGCTTAGGTATGTCTATACTGTCACCACCTATGCTGAGAGAAAATGCGCTGTTTGTCAAGTCTTCATGTAGTCCATCACAACAATCTATGACGACAGCAAAGTAATACTCTACAGAAGAATCTAGGAGATGGAATGACCAAAACCACAGAAATGGGAATTTGAATAACAAGGGAATGGAAGAGCCTGTGTAGGTGTGAGAAAAGAAATTGCTTTGGGAGAGATGCTAAACTTGATTTCATGAGTGTCGTGATTTAAACCCAGCCACACAGCTCGTTCACTCACTCCCCCCTCTTCCTCCCCCCACTCCTGGAGGGATGGGGAGGAGAATCAAAAGAATGCAACTCCCATGGGTTGAGATAAGAACAGTTTAATAACTAAGGTATAACACAAATCACTACTGCTACCAACAATAATAATAATGATAAAGGAAATAACAAGGGAAGAGAATACAACACCTCACCACCCGCTGACCAATAATACCCAGCCCCCAGCAGTGAACTAGCCCTTCTGGGTAACTCTCAGTTACATCCTGGGCATGACGTGCTGTGGTATGGAATACCTCTTTGGCTAGTTTGGGTCAGGTGTCCTGTCCCTGCTTCGTCCCTCCTTCCCCTCCTCCCTTGCAGAGCATGAGACTCACAAAGTCCTTGGTCAGACTAAACATTTGAGCAGCAACTAAAAGCATCGGCGTTATTAGCGCTGTTCCCAGGCTGAAATTCAAAAACACAGCACTGCATCAGCTACTAAGAAGGAGAAAAATTACTGCTACTGCTGAATCCAGGACAATGAGCTTTCCAGATAAAATCCCACTGCACTTTAGGGCTCCAAGGGCTCTTGAATTCTCATGTTAGTGGGCCAATTCACAACTATTAGTCAGGTTCTTGTGGGGAAGTAATACTGCAATCACCCTGAAAGCAGTGTGGTGTCAGCAGAAAATCGGTCACAATTAATGTACTCTCTGCTGATATCAATTTACACTTAATGATGCATTTAGTGGTAATAAAAGTGAGAAGCTATAAAATATTCTCACCATTGTTATAATTTGCTACATTTTAGGTGTCAAGGAAAGGTGGGGTCACAATGTGTACCATTTTTGGGGAAAAAATTAAATAGTTGAGGTAGAAAGCCATGAGAAAAGGAAAAGATAATAAGGTTACTGGCAATTCTAAGTTCTTTTTCTCTGTAAAAATCATGAGAGTGCTGAGTTAGGGAAATGGTGTTTAGCAAGTTCTTCTGTTAATTAGAAATGCCCTCCTTGCCTCTGTACAGTAGTATTCCCTCTGTGATATCCATGCCACCAAGAAAGGCTTTTAGGAAGTCATTATGACATTCAAATAGACCATGCTAAATTAAATTGATTAAAGCATTATACGAATATTTTCAGCTGCTTAGTTTTGGCTGTCAGCAAGTTCTAATGAACATCTAATTAGCAAAGAAAGTCCAAACATCTGAGAAGTCTGAATCATTGGGGTATGTATGCTTCATCCCTGGCAGTGTTCAAGGCCAGGTTGGACACAGCCTTGGGCAACACGGTCTAGGGTGAGGGGTCCCTGCCCATAGGAGGGGAGTTAGAAAAAGATGGTGTTAAGGTACTTTCCAACCCAAACCGTTCTATGATTCTATGATTCTATGTACGCCACATAACTTATCTTCAGGTCAAGGACACATGACACACCAGTTCCCATGAGATAAGGATACTGTTCAGTACACTCCTCCCTGTAACATAGGGCTAAACCAGCCTTGATCCAACCTATGAATCTCCCTGCTGGAGGATTCAGACAAGGAAGTTTAGACATGAGGATTCATTTTTATGCCAAATTATTAGTCTGTACAGTTCAGGATTGTTAGGGCTTTGATTCAGTAGCCCTTGCTTGACATGAAAAGCATTTTTGTTATCCTGTCTCCTTCGTGGAGGCTGGCAATATAGATGAGGGCAGCAAAAAATGAAATGTGATCATGAGATAATTTGGACATGCTGAGCTGACTCACTTTTCCTGCCTTGCAACACCAAAAGACATTAGCTCACTTTTTGGCAAGGAGAAAGTGAACTGGGGGACTGAGACAGACTGAAAATATGAGCTTGAGCAGGTGCAGGGGGGTAGGTGGAAATCACTCGGCTATTGAATGTTGGTTCACACAGTTTGGGGTTTTGGAGTTTATTTTCCATGAAAGCTTGGAGTTTGAAGGGGCAGGATGTTTTCAAGGGCCATCAAATTTCAATCGATAAAGGGTGGAACAAGCTAAAGTAAATAAAACCACAAGCATGTCCCAATTCTCTTCCACAACTTAATGCCATCTGAACTAAAATGCTGAGGTTGAAAAGTCTCTCTTAATGACTTTTCTTTCACTGTTTGCCCTTTTGGACCTCTTTCAGACTTCAAGATTCTTGCATGACTGTTAAGGAGTTTCCACTCTGTGGAAGAACAAAAACTGAAGAAATGCTAAAAGAAAGTAATAGTTAAACCCTTCCATCTTAATCCTGTGCTCACGGCTCGATGCTGAGGATGCAGAGAGCAGAACTGTGGGCAGCATGTTTTTATACAATCAGAATGAGAGTTAGATGTGTTTACAGACACCTCTGTTGTAAAGCAGCCAAATGTGAGAGAAATTCACGTTAGGGAAGCAACAATGAATCAGGGCTAGTTTTATTTCTGCATCAGTTCAGTGCAAGAGAAAAGGCAGAGTGTGGTGAGATGAAAACATAATGTGCAGGGTGCCTCCTGGATTTCAGTGGGATGTGTTTGGGGAAGCTGAGATTCCTGCTGTGTAGGAGAAATTCTCTTTGCATTTATAATCTAAGCATCCATTTTTTTCATGGATCCTGGAGCACCTTAGGCTTTAGCATTGCTCTCCTAATTGTTGGTCTTTGCTGCAGGAACAGAGGGGCAGACAGAAGCCAGTCCTTCAAGGCCTCTGTGCTAACACCAGGTGCATTCCTAAAGTAAAAAAGCATATTCCTGATTTTGTGATTTTTTTTCCTCAAGGACAGTGCACAATATAGTGGTAGGAAAATCTAGAAGTAGCAAAAGAGCTTTATTTCACTGTAACACACATTATCCCCTGTTGTTTGCATTGAAGTTGCCTCACTGCCTCTCTTCTCTGCCTTTGGCAGGCAGACAAGAGTTTTCATTTCAAGCTGTCAAGAAACTGTATGGAGAGATAGGCTGCATTTATTCAGCTCTGGTTATAGGTTACTAATGTTTACATGCTTCTGGATGGCTCGTAGCACATAAATGGCACAAAAATGACTATTTATGAGAGACTACTTAGAGACCTTGTCCTTGCTTCTAGCATCTACCTCCTGATTTTTGTCCCTGAAAAGTGGCAAGTTCTAGCTTCAGACAAAAAGAGGCACATTTCCAAGAAATACTTGCCTAGTTATTGCAAGACACAGATGAGTTTCTTTTTCCTGCAAGATTGTTTCCACAATCTGTTATCCAGTATTCTATACTGGGCACCTCAGAAAGATGACATGTATATAGAGTGACTTTTCTTCTGTGAGAAATTGCTGACATCAAGAGATCCAGATGCCAAATAAAATAACGGGATTTCACTAAGGAAACCTGCGCTTCAGACTCTCCCACCAAACCTAAGGAAATGAGGCAATTTCCCCAGTTGATCTCAACAGGACATGCTTACCCTGGTGATGGCTCAGAGCACTTTAGGTAGCATTGACTCTGGCAGGGGAAGAAAGGTGCCCCTTAAGCAGCCATCCTGCCATCCCTTCTGTACTACTGTGTCTTTTGGGGACACAAAGATTGCCCTTTTTGTACTACTGTTTCCTTCTCTCTCATCACCCAGCATCTTTCTGGCTCTGGCTCTTGACCAAGGTACAGTTACATTTAGTGCAAGGTCAGAATGTCCAGGTTTTTCCTTCTTCTGCAGTAATTAAAGCTTCATTGGCACTGAATAAAGACATCTTTTCACCTCTTTATCATCTCTCCACATCCAGAGCACCTTAATTTTCCAGCCTCATTCTAAGGAGTTCAATTCATTACAAAGTAGATGGAAAAGGCTGAAAATCAAGTTCTTTTGTTAATTTCCCCCCCATGCCAGCATTCCTGTCCTATGCAATCCAGTGACACAAGAGCTAATTCATTGCTTCTTAGAAGTGTTTTGAAGACAATGAAGGTCTGTTTTGTTTTTAATCCTCTCCTTGAATGAGTGTCCAGAAAACTTCAAAACTCTTCCTTCTTTCATGAGCATTATCTGTGAAAATTAGCTGCGTCTCTTCCTGCAGTTCATCAGTAGATGGTGGCAAAGAGTTCTTGCTCATCTGAGTTTCAGACCCCAGGGGCTACACAAATATGACAATAACAATAACTGATGGGTAATATTTTGCCATCTGCTGCACTCTTTAGCTTCAGCTGCTCTATTTGTGTGTGTGAACGAACCTGTTGCAACTTCTGGTTGCCTTCCCACATGAAAAGCTTTGTGAGATCACAGAATCATTTGCTGGCATCGTTTCCTTTTTCCAGGTAACCCTTAACTTCCAAAGCCTTCCAGACCTTATTTCTCTGACTGAATCTAAAGAGTACACCTCTCTGAAACTGCCTAGGTACTTCTTTTCACTAATTCACCTTTGTTATTATTTACTCTACACCTGAGTTATTTAACTATGAGGCATATGGGAGTATGATGTGTATTGACTATGGGACAAACCACAACTATATTGCAAGTTGCATTGTTCTATAATTAGGAAATGAAATGAAAACCATTTGTCTGTACTGGAAACTAACACAAAACCATACAAAGTCTCTTACATGGAAGATCTTATCAGAGAAATAATTATCTCCTGAAATTACAAGCACTGCACTTGAATTCTCAACAGCATCTTACAGTGTTTCAGTATTACAATTTCATAGTACACTAAGATCAGCAATCCTAAACCCGTTATTTGGGGGTAGAAAACAGATTGTATTTTTTTATGGCCAAAAATGCATTACAATTTTATATCAGCAATGTGCTAATAACTACACCAAATTAGCATCATAAGCTTTACTTGTAGGCAGATCACAGCATGTGTCTACAGTCTATCCCTTAGCAGCACAGCTTGGGAGATACATAGAATTGTGGGTGCTCTTAGTATTGATAAGAACACTGCAAAAAAGCCTGGTGAAAAGCTACGGGTTTAACAACAGTGTTGTTCCTAAGACTAAATCTGTTTCCTACTTCTACCTCCAGTCTGAATTGTAAACTGACATCTGTGACAAGGAGAAATAGTGAATGCCATTTTTATTGCCAACGTGGTGTTCTTTCTTTTTTTGTTTCACCATCACTTCATAGCCATCAAAATGTCCTCTCAGTTGCAGTGGGGAAAAACAACTTCCTCAATCATTCAAAAGCAGTCTTGGGAGTGAAAGTCAAAGCCATTTACTCTCAGAGAGAAAAGCAAAGAGTGAGAATTGACCTATATTGAAATACCCATCCACATTAATAACTGTTAAATGCTATTCTTAATGATAACATTTTAATTCATTTTAAATCCTTAAGAGGAAGTGAGGAATGTCACTATGTACACCTGATAATTGCAGGAAGGTTGACTGCAGAGAGGAAAGCAAAGATGGTTCTTAACTGTATGGGAAATGGTGCAGGAAATAATACAGAGATGCAATAAAAAGAGATTCGGTCATGCAATCAAACATCTGCCACTGTGAAAAACCTCAAAGTAGAGATTCTGGATACAGAGATGTGAAAGACTCAACCTGCTTAGTGTGGATGGGTGGCAGACAGTGGGGAGCTTTTATAAAACAATGAATAGTAAAAAGGTCAGTCAAACAACAAGGGGACTTTCAATTAAGCTAAAAAGCAATGATTCAAAGCTTAGAAAAGAAAACCTGAGTCATGCATAATTAACCTGAAACATATTGTCACAACATTTCACCAGTACCCTGCAGCTTAGAGGAATGTAAAAAGAAGGCCAAGTATTAGTTAGGCAGCACAAATGTTAATTGAATGCCCGACATGGGCATAATGTGCTTAGTCTTTACTATATGTCCACAGCCTAATTTTTGCACACAAGGATCCCTGCCTTAAGCATGGAGAAGATGGACCAAGGCAGGGACAGAACCGTGCTTGTATTGGTAGTTCACTGCTGCTTAGTGTTTGAGGGTTTGGTTTTACCACCCCAAGGATCTTCTTTCAGTTTATAATTATGCAGCACAGCAACACTCACGTTAAACATTTCAAAGTCCCGGATGTTATACTCCAAGGGAACACTGAGTCATTGACACCAGTACTGGTGACCATCAGTGTTGATCAAATAAACTGGATTTGCCCATAAAGACCGTTCAGTTGTCTGCTTGCCCTTGCAGCAACGAAAGAGGAGGAGGCTCTGGGTCACAAATAGAAGGCTGTAGCCAGTAGATCAAACAGAGCGATCATTCCACTCTAATCAGCATGTGTTAGGTCAGAGTTGGTCCTCTCAGTTCCAGAGAAACCTTGAAGAACTAGCGGTGGTCTAGTGAAGGGCCAACAAGATGATGGCTGGAAGAACTTGACATCTGAAGAAACGCTGAAAGAAAGCCTGGTTTTGCTAAAAAAGAAATGGGTTTTGCCATGCATGGAGAAGGAAAGGCTGTAAAAAAGGGGAAGTGTTCTTAACACAGGGACGCATGGTGACAGGACAAGAGGCAGTGGGCACCAGTTGCTTAAGGGGAAATTTTGTCTGGATATAAGAAAAAAGTTTCACTAGGAGAGCACATGAGCATTGGAATACATTGCACAGAGAAACGGGGGAAATATTCAAGACCTGGCATAACAAGGCCCTGAATAACCTAACCTAAGGGCCTGCTTAGAAGGTTCATACTGATAATCTCCCCTTCTAAATGAGACATTTCTATGAATCACTGCCCTATCCTATCTCCTCTATACTGGAGGGGAGAGAGCAGCTTCATGCACAGCTTCCCCCATGCTCCATGCATGAAGGAGGAGCCATACTGCTTTAAGAGTGCTTCTGGAAAGAGTTAGGGAAACACAAAATTAAAGTGTCATTTACAGCTTCCAACATCCCACCTCATACAAGACTAACCTAAGGGGTTTGTGCTATCTCTGCTGCCTAAAGGTCCTGAAAAATATTGCCTGTCTCTTTTCTTCACTATGGCAGTGGATGTCAAATGATCACCCTAATAAGGATAACCATCTCTCCAAATGGAAGAATATGTTGACCTGTGTAAAATAACATAATTCCAAACCCATATCTTCCAGTAGCAGTGTATTACAATGTCTCTTAATGGATTTATTAGTTATCGCCTCAGTTTGAATAGTACATGAGACACTGCTAAGGTGAATTATGAGGTTAACAATGAGAAGTAAGGACCGTGTGCTGAGCTGATGACTCAGACAGAGCCCTTCCAGAGATGTATATATTAAAAACAGCTGGAAAATACCAGACAACATAAAAAATACACCATTGGTTCCCTAACCTCTGATGCTGTAAATAAACTTGGAAATTTAGTATTGATTATACCTAACTTTAGTGGCAGTGGTGGAAAATACTGCACCACAAGAGTAACAGTGTGGCTTTTGATTTATCTTAGTGACAGCCATCAGACCCTTCAATGCCTCGATGATAAATAAGCACAGTAGTGGACAGATACGCAAACTGCAGTAGAATTGATTTATATGGAGTGGGAACTCTGTATGTGCATGTAGTCATATCCCCATGCTGGTTGATATATACTTCTCTAAAACTATTTCTGTGCCTGATTTATAAGGCATCCAGTATGTTTCTGATCTGACAGCACTTGCAATGCTGGCTCAGCTTTAAAAGCATACCCATGTCCCTAGACCATCCATAAAGTTCACAGGAGAATTGGAGATGAACAGAGTGTATGATGTGCCTCATGCTTAGTCTCCTTATGTGTCTCATCTCCACACGTTACACCATGAACTGAAAAAAAAAAGAACAGTTTAAGAGTGTTTATTTGATTTGACAGGTAAAATATCAATATATTCCTGCTTCAATTATGTCTCTAAAATGAGAGTTCAAACTTGAGAACAACAGGTCCTGGAGAAAGGGTCCCAATTAATCTTTAAGAAATGTCAATTGGCTAGATACAAAATTAAATGTAATGGAAAATAATTAATAATTATAATTACTAATAAAACTAAATCAGCTTTGAGAGCAAATAATTTTTATTGATCAGGATTGTATTGTATACACAGCTACTTAATTCTGATACGGAACACCAAGCAAGTACCTAAGGCTCAGTTACTAATTCCGTAGTGAGAGACCAACTACAAAGCAGGAAGGTGAGAATGAATTTCGAATGTAAGCACTTTTTGTGACTCACCCAAAGTCATGGAGGAAATCATCTTAAAAGCTAGGACTGCAGTGCAAGAACTTCTGGTTCTCAGGCCTACCCTTGGGCCACATGCAGATTTACTTTGGATGAAGTTTGAAGGCTCTTATGGACATGTGATGTATACAGTTTATTAGGTTATAAAATCACAGAAGTACATCTCTGTGTTTTCCCTGCTTATGTTCAGCAGAAACAAGACATACATCCCTGAATTAACCAAACAGAAAGTGAGAATGTGGAATACACATTGCCCAGAGTGACTAGTAATGTAGATGCTTGCTTCTAGAGATATTACTGGATAGAGCAGTAGGTCCACGGCATGAGTGAACTGTATCAGGTTGCTAAAATAAAACCAAGAAAGCAAATAACAATGCCCTCCTCCTCCAAATCCAAGAGTCTCTAATACCAGACTTTGAAATATATACTAAAGTACACTTGACAGTCATTTTCTTTTTCTAGGTACATGTCATTTCTTGTGATTCAATGCCTAAATGTTAACACCTTAAATCTTACTTTCCTTTGGTAACTGTAATAGTTATTCTTTGGGGGTCTTTCCCCACAATTCTTGATTAGTTTCTGGCCTTGAGCAACATTTGAACCGACATATATTCTTCTAAACTTGTCTACTTTGCTCATTTCTTAAAGTGTTCCAAACTGCTCGAAATTTACTCAAAGCCTTCTCAAAGCTGGGTCAGCACTTTCACAATCAGGCTACTATTGTAACAGCAAATGAAATTGTATGGATACAAAGCAGTGTCTTTGAAATCAAATGGACTATTATGGCTCTCTTATACAAAGCTATATTATCCTTTGTTGCCCCTCCAAACAGCAGAAGAAATTCAATAGAAAGAGCTTGGATGCAGAGCAATTATTTAGTCTTCCTCTCTTGCATTTATCATGTTTTTTTCACTGCCACAGGCTTATTCACCTGCCACCATCCTGTGCTGCTGTCTTTCCCACATTTGGTGGGTGGACATTTCTAATTTAGAAATAAGGAAGATCATTCAATGTAAGGCAATAAGGCATTTACATACGATCATGTTCAGCACATCTTTGACCAAGGAAGTCATTTCAGGCATTGCAAATAATGGATAAACTTCAATCATATGAAAATCTCCACTGAAGCCAACCCATGAGACTGCTAATCTGCTGACGTACCATGAAGTACACTCCAGGACTTCATTATCATAACCTAAATCCAGACTCCATTTACTTACAGCTGTGCTGTCTCAGCTCCTTTCCTCTCCATTATTCCCAGTCAACATAATGGAGCTATCTGGGGTTTGGATATCATGTCTCTTTTATTTCAGATCCCTTTTTATTCTCCTTAACCCATGTATATTAGTCTGCAGTTTAGAATACAATTGGTATGCAACAAAAGCATGACTTTTTTTTATATGTGCAAATATTCATGTCAGATAAAATTAGTCAAATGAGATTATAGGAGTATGAAATCATCCAAAATGTCAACAAGGAAACATGAGGATTAAAGAAGATATTAGTGAAGTGCATGGGCAAACCTGCCCGTTTGATCAAACCAGCATGGGACCATTGGAACACGTGGAGTGCCAAGACCTCCTTGTTTAATGCTTACATGGAGGCGATTCTTCTCAGGCTGTTATGTTGTTGAATCATTAACCCCACACAAAACAACTTATTATTTGGATTACTGCTGTGCTGGAGGTCTCAGAGGAGACTGGAAACCATTACATTAGCTATGCATAATAAGACTCAGTCAGCACAGCCATGAATGGTTTACTATGTAAACAGAGCATGTGAAAGGGAGCATTATCACAGAATCATCATAGAATGCCTTGGGTTGGAAGGGACCTTAAAGATCATATAGTTCTAACCCCTGCCATGATCAGGGACAGCTTCTACTAGAGCAGGTTTCTCCAAGCACCATTCACTCTGGTCTTGAACACTGCCAGGGATGGAGCAGTCACAGCTTCTCTGGGCACCCTGTGCCAGTGTCTCACCACCCTCACAGGGAAGAATTTCTTGCTTATATCTAACTTCAATCTACTCTCTTTCAGTTTAAAGCTATTACCCCTTGTTCTATCACCACACATCCTTGTAAGCCCCTTTAGGTATTGGAAACCTTCTCCAGGCTGAGCAAGCCGAACTCTCTCAGCCTGTCTTTGTAGGAAAGGTACTCCAGCCCTCTGATCATCTCTGTGGCCCTTCTCTGGACTTGCTCCAAAATGCCCATGACCTTCTGATGCTGGAGGTCCCAGAGTTGGATTCAGCACTCCAGGTGGGAGCAGAGGAGAGGAATCCACTCCCTTGACCTGGCAGTTACACTTCTTTTGATGCATCCCAAGATATAGTTGGCTTGGGCTGCAAGCACACATTGCTAGGTCATGTTGAGCTTCTCATGAAACAACACCCTCAAGTCTTTATCCTCATTATCACTTTTATTGACAGATAGGGATAACAGACACAGAGTCTTGATTTCCTGAGAAGTCTTTACTGTTCCTGCCCATTCTCATATATGCACAGTCATACCCTGAAACTCAATCATCCATCTTAATCCACTATCTTAATTACCCATCTTCACAGAGCAAGGGGGTGGACGCTTGATCTCATTTTGTACAGGTGTACATATGTTCAGGTGCCAACTATGTTTGGGCTTCACTTTAACTCAGGCGTGTATGTGCTTGAACAAAACTGTAACTCCATGTTAATATCACTTCAGGACCAGCAAATTAGATTTTCTAAGGCTGGTTATTAATTTTCGTTCTCATCTGAAGCCTCATTTCAGAACAAAAGAAAAAGAAAGAAAAATAAATTATCTAGTCACCTTAAAATGTTTTAAGATTTTTTAAAACTGAACGTGCAAAACCAGTAACTTAGCATTGTTATTCACTTTGTCTGTAGCTCTGCAGCTGATGCTTAGCAGAGTCTGTTAATGAGGCAGGTCAGCATCCCTCAAGACTCCTTTTTGTTTTGCATAACCAGTCCCTAATGGAACCTCTGCTATTTTAGACTAAAGTGGGAACTTCAAGTATGCAAGGCTGAATGCTGAAGCCTAGATGCCCTATCAGGCTCTAGTTCAGCAGTATCCACAGTGGGTCTGTGTTAGAGACTGGTCCTAACAGGACCCATATACAGGCTTCAGCATGTAGATAGATCTGGATTTTCAGCAAGGCACCGTTCTACCACATCTGCTGAGTTCCTGATACATGTTGGGGATGCATGCATCATCCCCTCAGGTGAGATTAACAGAGGCATGGCCTTGGCAAGAGCCCACAGGCAATACAGAACAGACAGCAGCATGCTGGAGTGCACAGTGATGGTGCCATTGCAAGTAGAGGGAACAAATAATTTCTATTACACAACATAATGAAAGAAATAGGCAGATTTACAAACAGCTGTGCCTGACAAGCTGTGAAAGCAAACCTAAATCCTACTTAAGTTGTATTTAATTTCTTTTGTACTTGCAATCCATAGGTGGGGCAAGAATTCCTGTTAACTGGGGTATTTCAGTGCAAACACAAGCAGAATCTGTCTGTTCATGTCTGAGGTTGACTGGGTGATTCTGCTTTTCTTTGCAGCATAAAACGACTGTGTAAAGCCATTTTTGCACTGAAAGATGAGAGATTAAGTTTACCTGCTACACGCTTGCTTGCCACACGCTTGCTTGCCAAAGGGTAGGCAGCTTCCTGCTAAGTAATCTTTCCTAGGCAGCGGAATTTTTATGGTTCTTTAATGCTTTATCAGGTGCTAATAATCACGTTTTACTGTCTGAATAACAAGCGTATCCCCCTCAAGAAAGTTTTGGTTCACATCCAAACTCCTGTTCCCAGAGTAGACAATATACTTTGATAGCAGTGACCACATTTCACCCTGTGCCTGATGAATTTCCAGAATCACAGACTGAATAAGAAGTACATTTGTTAGTTGCTGTCTTTGATATTACAGAAGATCTTACATTTTATTTCCCAGGATACTACTGCTGAATAAATCAGTAATTCCAGAGAAGAATAATCTATTTCTTCTTCTTCATTCTCATGTAAAAATGTAGCTTGGTTGAGGTTAAACGATAGCAGTGGGGTGCGTGCAGGGTAAAAATCAATCTCTTGCTCATGTGACCCAGAACTGGACCAGTACAGAAAGCTTTGTATTCACAGTAACATGGGCAAGTTTGTCTTTTCTCTGTTCCAGAAGGAAGAGAACACAGCATATTCTCTCCTTTCACATGACGGACTCTGAACTGATTCAAGTCAGCCTTTCAGTCAATACTTTGAATAGGTCTCTTAAGTGACTTAGTAACTAAGACTTAATTTTCAGAGCAGTTTCCTGAACTCTTCTGAGTACTTTTCTCTTTCAAAAAATGGGATTTAGGCTCCTAAAAGACAGGATCAGTTTGAAAAACTTTGCTCCCTTTTCATTATGCTTTTACAACATTCAGCTGGTGAAGCACCACTCCCTAAACTGTTCCAGTGCCTGGTTTTGATTTGTCACTGAAATAGCTGTTATTTCACTTGGTATAAGGTCATAACGAGTTGTTCTGTCAAAAAGTCTTTAAGGTAGCTATTCCTGCCTATGTTTTTACCTGTAAAATGAACATAATCTTATAATGGTTTGCTTCAGTCGATTCTCTTCAGACAAAAAACAACTAACCTTTTTGTCCCTCCAATGGCAATTTTAGCCTCTGTTTTTCACTGATTTCAGAATGTTTTATGAAGGAAATAAGAACAGTGACTGACTAACCCCAAGATCATTGTGACATCATCTTTGTGGGCTTCAGTTCAAAGCCTCACTGTTAATATGAGCTTTTCACACATGGATCATGCTGCAGCACACGAGTGTGGATGCCAAGATGTTAATCTGGTGAGTATGGGGTCACTGGCTGGGAATGTGCTCCAAGGAGAAGGCACTGTAAGGTCTGGGGGATGTTGCAGCCAAGTATATGGATGGCATGGCTGCCTTGAGACTGAAATTCCACGGCCTCAAAGACAGCCCGTGCCTCAAGGTCTGTGATGCACAAAGTGTACATGATTGTTTTCAAAAGCAATCCCACATGTGTTTCTGTCTTGGTCATGTCAGGAGCATGGTCACTCGCTGGGAAATAGCCTGAGCCATTGCTATTAGCCATTGCCTGCTGTATTCCTCCATATAGCACAGGTAGACAAAATATACTTCATCTTGTGAAAGGTGGATGACAGAGGTGATGAGAGTAGGGGGAACTCATTCTGACCCTATGCACCTGCTGTGTTGACTTGCCTTTTATATGGAAAAGTCATGTTAAGTACATGGTATTGTAGTGTTACAGATGGAGGGGTGTGGGATGCACCACTGCCTGTCTCCCACAGCCTTGACACTGTGGAGGTACAAGACAGTCCTTTTAAGTCCTGTATCGGTCGCACTGGACACAACAGATTTCAGTAAGAAGTTCTGTACTGTAAGGGTGGTGAGGCACTGGAATGGGTTGCCCAGGGAAGTTGTGAATGCTCCATCCTTGGCGGTGTTCAAGGCCAGGTTGGACAGAGCCTTGGGTGACATGGTTTAGTGTGAGGTGTCCCTGCCCATGGCAGGGGGGTTGGAACTGGATGATCTTAAGGTCCTTTCCAACCCTAACTATTCTATGATTCTATGTCCAGGAGTTGCTGTTCTGGGCTATATGACCACATTGTGGTTCCACTGAACCTACATGGAGATTTAGAGAAACGGCTCAGAGAAGCAAGTTGTCTAGTTTAACCCCGGTTTAATATAACTCACACAAATACTGCAGCAGCATTAGCTTCTGGCTCCTGTGTTAGCAGGATTTCTAGATAGAAGTGGAGTGCTAAGCTCACTGCAGTCCTCCAGATATTTTTCAAGTGACTTGCCAAATATCTGATCTCATCAAAGACATTTTACAAGGTACACCTTGAAACTGAGATTGAATCCAGCACCTCCAGCCAGAGGGTCCTGTGGGTTTTCAGAGCTTGAAGAGAGTCTGATCCTGTCACGCATGCAGAGATATAAAGATGAGCCAGGCTCCAAGAAAACAAAGAGACTGTTTATGTTTTACCCTTAGTTTTTCTTGTCAGGGTGATTGTTTTTCATTCTGTTCTGACAGAAACAGGGTAGCTGCAGCCCATCAACCCTTACAGGTTTTCTTCTTTAAGCCATGGTCACGTATTAGCAAATGTGTGTTTTCATGGATGCCTCCTCCCCTGTCATTCTGCAGACTCTCTTTCCATCTGTTTGCAATCTCAAATCACTGCAGTGGCAGCAAAGGCAGGGGAACAGCCTTTCAAAATCCACAAAATCCCATCATTATTCTGCCCTTAGACTTTGCTAAAGAACTAAGTTAAGTCCAAGGGCAATGCTTTCCACCATCCATGGCAAATAAAACAAGAGATGTTTTGTCTTCTAATCAATCTTGCTGCTATCTCTTCAACTTCTGTTATGTCTATTTCCGCTGCAGTGTATGACTGCTCACTTTGCAACTGTGTGTTTCAGTCTCCTAAGACAACTTTACACCACCAGCCTTGCAGGAACTTGTGTCTCTGTGTCAGCAGATATGGCTTATCTTGCCTGGAAGCTATTGACTAAAGGTACAGATATTCATGACCTGTCAATGAACTCATTATGAAAGCTATTTTACTATTCCTAGGTGTAATGGTAAGGGCAGTTGAGAAAGAAATATAAAAATTCTAATTTGATTTTCTTAATATACTTTTTTTAACTGTTTATTGGAGAATTTCTACCATTTTTCCTGGGTTTTTTAGTTTTTTTCTTTTACAACATCATTTCTAACAATTTAGGAATTCTCAATGTCTTTGTCCTTCATTAACTTGTCTAGTGTTTGCTTACTTCTGTGGAAACCTTGTCATGTGCTAAATTCTGCAGAAGGTCCACCAAGAAGGTCCACATGTGATGTGAAGAAAAAATACTTTGTGTTTCTTCTCAGTCACATTTTCTTTAGTTTAATTTTATGTCTATAAGTCTTTTACTGAAAGACGTTGCAAATAATCTATCCAACCACAATTTTCAGCTTAGTCACGCCTGACACAGAAGCAGTTTCTAACATTGATTGCATTGAGATGCTTCTCTGAACCTCTTCCAGCCTTATGTAAACCTGGCAAGATGGGAATACCAGAACTGTATATAGCATTTAAGCATGGGCAAAATATGGATTTCCTACAGTAGCATAGTAATATTCTTTCCTTTGTTCTCTATCCCTTTTCTAATAATTGCTGACATTTCACTTGCTTTCTTGACAGCTGAAGTGCACTAAGCTGATGTGTTCACCATACTGTCAAAATCCCAAGCTCTCACACCTGAATGGTAATGGTCAGCTCAGAGTCTCTCATGTTATATGTGCAAGTTGGATTGATTTCTCTCTTGTGTCACTTTATATTTACCTCCACTGACTTTCACCTGCCACTCACCAAGTTCTGTGAGAGTTACACACAGGACATAACACAAGACTTTTCTTTTACTACCCCAAATATCTTAACATTATCAACAAATTTTGTTAGTTTGTTGCCATTCCCAAACTGTTCAAGAATAAGGTTTAATATGGGTAAAGGAGAGAGTGCACAAAGCAGGCAAAATGCAAGGAGAAGAATGATTCAGCAAAGCCTCCATAGCCCTTACATCTGAAACAGGAGCCCCAGAATTCTTCTACTGCTGGTCTTGGAGCTGCCTGTCCTGTATCACATCACAAAGGAAAAAAAGTAATTACAGTTGCTTAAAACTTCCAGAAAATAGAAAATTGATTCCAGTGAAAACAGATCTCAAAGGCAGCATGCTATTTGGCTCAAGAATGTGTTCAGGGATGAGGCAGTGAGAAGAGGACACCACGAACAGGTCATAGAGTCATAAAATCATAAAATCGTAGAATAGTCAGGATTGGAAAGGACCTTAAGATCATGAAGTTCCAACCCCCCTTCCATAGGCAGGGGCACCTCACACTAAACCATGCCACCTAAGGCTCTGTCCAACCTGACCTTGAACACTGCCATGTATGGAGCATTCATAACTTCTCACGACAACCTGTTCCAGTGTCTCACCACCCTCACAGTAAAGAACTTCCTCCTATATCCAGCCTGAACTGCCCCTGTCTAAGTCTGAACCCATGAGTTCAGTGGTTTCTACCTGCTGAAAGAGACTGGCCAGTTGCAGTGTAGTTTTCCAGCATTACCCAAGAAGAGCCAGCAAACATACCCATATTTGCCTCAGAGAAAGACCTACTCATAATATTTTCAAATCAAAACCAGAATTTTGCAGGCAGTGTTGAGCAAGTTTAATTGCTCAGATTTCCTTCCTTCAAATATACAGATGTACAAACCACAAGTTTTCCCTACAGCATTGTCCTAATGCTTTTACCGACCTATGTGCCTGCAAGGTAAGGAAGTACTTTCACTCCAATTTACAGACAGGAGATGAGATAGGTTCACAGCCAAGGTCAGATTTCAGGGCAGGGATGGAAGAGGTGCCCACACTGTTGTCTAAAGAATCCTTAACCTCTGAAGCAGCATTAGGCCATTTTCCCTCGCTGGTGATGACTTCCTGACACTAAATTTGTGGATACTCTGGAAGAAATCAGTCTCCAGGGTCAATGATTTAATATGTTTCTCTGATGCTTAGTGAACAGGAGAGAAAATGACCTTCAGACACTTTGTCTGGTTTCGAGAACATTGTTCTTTAAAGGTGCGAGAGGAACTTAGAGCTTCTGAACCAGTCCCACCTCAATCCTGTTCTTCCTTTACTTCTGTTCCCCCAACCAACCCTTCACTCAATTTCCTGACAAACCTATAGTCTTTAGTAAAGCTGAATTCTTGCTGCTAAATATAGCTATAGGAATAATGCCATATGCCTAAAAGCCAGATGAATTATTGATTGACTGACAAAAAAAACCCACAATGAAATTACTTAACTAGCTAACCTCTGCTTTGAAGAAATGCTATTTCCCAGTGATGCTCTGCTTTAACTGCGAATAACTGCTCTGCCAACAGAGAGCTGCTAAGTCAAGCATTCAACATTTAAGAAATTATAGTTCAGGTTCTCTTACCCCATGTTCTTTGTGCAAATACTGCTTGTAACTACACTGATGTACATATACTTTACACAGAGATTATTTTATGGTTGCAAGAGAGCTGTCTTGGAGTCTCTATGATGAACTTGACATGTCTATAAAAGAGGAGGTTCAATCTCAAACAGCTGTAACATTGTTTGCCATATGAAAAACAGAAACAAAACTCCCATCCCTAATATTGGATATGCACTTGACAAAAGGTTTTATTTCTGTATCTTTTGGGGAGTGATACCAGGGATTTGCTTTAAAAATCCTTGCTCTCTCCCATCATGACATGGACCATAACAGGCTAATTAAGCTTATGATATTAGTCCATATATAACAAACATGACAGCTTTCTTAGCAGCAGGATCACTGAATTTTTTACATGGCTTCTTCAAAGTACTCTCCTAGGGCTGAATGAAGGCTGTTGAGATAACTAAACTACACAATTCTGATTCTAAACTGTGTTTATTTTAGTCTTAATTATGCCTCTGCATTCCTTTGATTTTCAATACTTGTTTATTAGGTAAGTGCAATTCTCCCAGAATATCTGCAGTTATTAAAGTGCACTCCCAAAATGTAATTCTAATGTAATGTCATTTTTAATGTAGAGATTCTTTTATTTTTAATATTTAAACCCTTACACATGAGCAATATAAAAATGCACTTTAGAAAAAGAAATTCCAGGATAATTTTGCCTTTAGGTGCCACAAATATAATGAAACATTTCCATACAAATTAACTGAGGATTCAAAAGTATAGAATACTGCCTTTGCATCTTTGGGAGTTTAAGCTTTACTTTGGACACTTTGGATTTGCAGATATGTTCAGGTAGAGTCACTGTATTCTGGAAAAGTTGATGCAGATCTGTTTTCCTCTTAAAACCAGTTCCTATCAGTTTTTCCTGAGCACTAGTCAATGAGGAGCTTGTCAAAACACAGAGAGATTCCTCTTTTTAACATCCTTTACCTCGCATTGACCTTTCTATCTGCCTCTTAGCAGTTTCTTCCTCCTTCCCTCCATGGTCCCTCTGTCTTTTCAGCATCTCTAGAGATTCCCCTTTCTTGGTTCCTTTCCTGGATAGATTTGTTGAGAAAGGGATTTGGTGAGAAATATATTTTGATTTTCTAATGGGATTAAAGGCCAATTTTTGACTTTATTTTGTCTGCATTCAACATTTCTTCCCTAGAAGTGGCTGACAATTCACTTCCTCTTGCAGGATACCCTCACATAGAGTGGTGTTTGGCCAAAATGCCAGTCTTTTCTGCTGTCACATGAAGAGATCCTAAGACTCTGTCCTTAGCAAAGATGTCCTTTGTGAAAAGTGTTACTGGTTTTCCTCTGAAAAAGAAACATTATATGGTTAAATAAACTGTTACCGTAATCATTGTGTCTTTTTCTATTATACACATTCAGAAGGAGAATTAGTTTCCCCAGGAAGTTGTTTTTTTTTTTCTAAAAGATTATGTTTTAAAGATGAAATGGCACAGTTGCCTTTTATGCCAATAACTGTTCCTTTAAGATTTGCTTTATGTATATATATTTGTACATATCCCCAGGTATTTTAAATAATTGTATAAACCAGTACATAGAAATACCTCATTCACTTGGTTGCTAGCTGCATGGGGAGCCCTTCTTCTCTTTTCTTTTACTATGTTCTTGAGTACATCTACATAAAAATTACTTCAGTTTCCAATCCCAAGTGGGTCTGGGGGGAGATTTTGCAGGAGGGGTATCCTGTTTAAGAAAGAGAGCTGTGGAAATGCATTTCTGTACTCTTTGAGACCTTTGTGTGAAGTGTTGTGAAAGCCTTGAACTTTTCTAGGACAACTGACCCATTTAAGAATGCTATTACAACTTATTAAAGGAATGTGGGATCTTTGTGTGTATTTGTAGAGATTTCCACTTTATCTGTTACAGCTTGTATGAGTTTATTTCCTTCTGGGCAGCTGGAAGGCAATGTCCAGGCTTTCACAGCCTTTTCAGCTTATAACACTATGATGAGATAGACAAAGGAAAATCCTGTTTAATAGACAGTCGAACACAGAACAAACATTCCCTTCCTAACACACACTGCTTTGTTCAAGTTTCAAGTTAAATTCCATTTCACTGAACCGTATTAGTGAATCCAGCAAGGGTAGTCAAGAATTCTTCTTTGGTTATGTCTAGTCCACAAGTCTCAAGAGACACAGACATTTATAGAAGCAAAGAGATTCCTTAGACTGCTGCATCCTGATATGTAGATCTTGACATTTGTATAACCCTGTTGCAAATCATCTGTTTTCCTTACACACAAGTCATTAGTTTTAGGCTTATCTGCTAGGGGATGCACACATTTTTATTATAATTTCTCTCAAATAGATCTGGATTTCAGCAAAAGTCCCTTTTTACTCTTGTCATTATGGCATTACAGTACATTAAAGGGAAACATGACTGTCTCACTGCACATGCTGTAGGAGCCAGTGCACCATTGCACACTGAAAGCCCGTGTGGTAACTTCTCAACGTCTTCTCCACGGATGACTGTTTTTCAGCGGAGGCATAGAGGTTGTCCTGCTTGTTATCTGTCTCCTGGTAAACTAAGGCAGGTTTTCTCTTGCCTAATTTTATCTGTCTAAAAGCAAATCTTATAACCTAGATTAATCTTGTCCAGGCTCCCTCTGGAGTCAATGGGAAACAAGAACAGTTGAAAGTGTAAGTTCTCTGCACCTCACGGCTGGTGCAACTTAAGAGGGTGGTTGGTCCTCTTTCTGGTCTTCACTTTCTTCTTTGCCATTAAAAGAGGGAACCTAGTCAACTAACCCACACTTTCTCCAATTGCAGAGAATCAATCGGAGTATTTAAGTCACTACAAGTAAAATATGTACTTGCAGTGTTTGACTTGGAAACAACCCCAAGTCTGCTCAATATGTTCAGAAAACCTGAGGCTTTGTGTGTCCTTCCATGAATGTTTAGGATGTTAGTAAGACCACAAAGCTTGTGGGGCACTGCACAAAATAAGGATACGGGAAGGGGAGTTTTCAGCAATGCCCATTTAACATAAGAACATGTATTTACATCACCCTGATGAAGTTTTGGCCCTCCTCCCTTCACTGGGAGAATATGACCTAAAACTCTGATTCTGCAAATGCAAAGCATTCTTGGCTTTACATAGCAGATTCCTGAGTCATTCTGAATGAGTAGCACAGAGCAAAGCTGACCTTTTTCTTTCTCTCCTGCAGTTCAGAGAAATCAGTAAGGTCAGATGCATGAACTTAGAGAGTTTGATTAAGCTGTCTGCAAGACTGGATATAAGCAAAGAAACAAAATCAAGGTGTGGGTCCAAATGAGACAAGCACAAGACATGAAAGTGTTAAATCAGGAGAAACAGCTATTGAGTTTTGCTCTGCCCTTTGGTTGTTTGAGGTACCAAAGGATCACTTTCCTCAGAGCTGCTGTTCTGGATGGATGCTGGTCACTCATAGCTCCTGTGGTGAGCACTATGAGAAGCTGTCTCAGAAATCTGAGACACTTTTCTTCAGAGATACTAAGTACTAAAGCAACCATACGTGTCCTCTGTGCCATAGTTTAGAGTGGTTTGAAAGATTATGAAGATACTATGCTGACATACCTGGTTGGCCAGAAATAGTGGATCAGATGGCTGCATTTGGGGAAGGAAACAGAAAAGTGTCTCTATGAAGAGAACTGGAAGTCTGGCAAGAAGAAACTGGAGGGACAGCCATCCCTAGAGTGGACCTTGTTCCTCCCCTTTTGTTCCCTTCCATCCCTTGCCAGCTGAGACTTCTGCTGGATAAAACAAATGCAAAACCCAGAAAAGGAATAGTTGGATCTCAGGGCAGTGTTCACGTGAGGCTGAGCTGTCTTCCATCTGTAAACACACTACATAGGTGATTTTGACTCATTCCAGGCTCTCTGTCAGATGCTGATTTAGGAGTAGCTGGCTATGCCACAGGGCAGCAACAGTGTGCCTTAGTTTGAGAGAAAAAGGTTTATCTCTTTGGGCAAGAGCTGTGTTGTGTGCCTTACTCATAGGGCTATAAACCATGCCATGACTGTATTCAACAGTGTAGACACACCAATTTGAAATGATCACTGTGTACAATGCAAGAGCAAGCACAGTGATTTCTCACATGTCAAGCTGACCCAGCACAACCAACAAACCTGACTTATATAGTCCTAAAAAGGTCTCTCTGACCACAGAAGTGTGCTACCTGTCAGAGCAAATTAGCCCTAGAAAGAAAATGAGGCCTTCTTCACAGACATGGATACAGTGTGATGGTTTGTTCAGTCTGCTACAAATATCACAGATGAACTAATAATATTTTACTTCTTTTTAATATTCTCTTTTCATTGCTCAGTTTCTTAAATCTCAATGATTGCTGCTGCTAGCTAACTTAAGAAGATGAGAGACACTGTATCAGATTAAAAACCAAAGAAGATTCATTTTCCCCACCATCCGTCTCCCAGCAGCTGCTAACGGTAGATAACTATAGAGAATATAAGGAAAGGTCATAGGAGCAGTGCAAAAATAAAGTGACTCTTTCCCATAATACTCTCCCAACCTCTCATCCCAGTGAGAATTAACAGAGATCAGGAATTTGGTAACAGCCTTAACAGCTGAGACACAGTTTATTGGACTAAATTAACAAGAGTATGTTAAAAATTCCTACGCAGAACGTCTTCATTTTCAGGTTTTAAATGTAATTAGTTTCAAAAGTTGCATTTAGAGTCTTTTTTTATTTCACTTGGAATTTACTTTATCACTTTATTATCTCAACTACTTATTGATTCGGAAAATGAATTCACTAGAATCTGAGAAGAAGTGGTGAAACAGTAGAAATATATTTTGATTTGTTGAAAATACAATATTCAATACATTTACAATAACTTACTGTTAAAATTATATAGAGCTAGTTAAAAATTAAAATAAAGCTGAAATTCAGTTTAAATATATTGACTCAAAGAGTTTAATATCTTTTTTAGACGAAGCATAACAATTTGTTTCCATGAAAGAAAAAAGAACAAGTTATACCATTGGTGTTTGTCACAAACAGGTAAAGCCTTTCTCCTGACATTGAAACAAAATGGTCACATTTAACAAACACTTCAAATTGAAAGACTGCTCTGACTTCTCCAGAAAGTAAATTGAAATTAAATGCTCTGAGCTTGCTTTAACTTGAACAAGGCAGAAATCAGAGCTTTTCCTTCTTTCTTTTTATGCAAATTGACAAAATCCTGAGCAAAAATAACAGTGAGAGTACAGTGGCAATTGGCCGTAATTGATATCAAAATGCATAAATTCATTCTAAATCATGTAAATTAAAGTACAGAATAATTCTGAATGAGCTCATCACAACTTTCTGACAATTGCTTAATATTTTGGTAAATCAGTTTCTCTAGCTGAAAAAACCCTCTTTGTTCCAAGCAGGCTTTTAAAGACCATTTTGCAGGCAGACCCAGATGTAAGGAAGTACTTTGTCTTGTTGATCTCATTGTCTTCAGATGCCCAATACAAGAAAACAGATCATTAAAATTCATATTATTTCCTTGGTACTTCTGGCTGGCATTTAACGTGTCATTGAACCTGATGGTTCACTCTGAAGTGTTTTGCTGCTCTTACAGATCATATTGCTCATGAATACTTAGTATTTGCAGACAAAAAATCTCTGTACCTCCCCAGAATGTGCCTCTGTGAGCATGTCTATAGAAACATTGTTATAGCAACCGCTGCAGGTAATTGGAACCAGAATGTCTTGGGCCTGTGAGTGATGCATATTTTATGGTTCATCTTCTGTGTTGTTAAAGGCTTAGAGCTTATGAACTCACTTACTTTTTATCCCGCAGTAGAATTCCAGTGATTCAAATCACAATATCCAAGAGCTTAGGGGGTAGGCAGGGGATAAGAGCACAAATACTGCAATAATAAAATTGGTGGAGGAAACTGAGGTCAAAACCATAGACATGGAAAAAAGTCTTTTGGGCGGTACTGTGTATGTTCAGTGTTGGTGTCCAAATGAGGATGATGCAGTTCAAGATGGTGAATGTAGTAGAGTGTGTTTATATATTGTTTATATAGAGAGAATGAAAAGAGAAATTCACAGGCTAATACTTCATTAGTGTGCTTACAATACAGAAAATGAATCTGTGGCATGTTACATGCTCATTTCAGAGGGCAGGTTTGCTTATCTGCTATATTATGGTTTTGTAATTGTGTCTGAATTTAGCTTCTCTTCAGCCATTGGAAACAGATCATTCTGCCCTGCAATTACAAATATTGATTTACAATGATATTTGCCTCTTGTAAAGTGTTTCAGTAACATCTGCAAAAACAGATGATGCAGAAGCATTAATCTCTCCATCTCTCTGATTTAAAAAATAAGTGGTTTTGCCCTGTAATGGCATGAAGGAACACAACTGCCATGAGTATTTCAAAGAAAGGATTATAATTCTAAAATTCCTATGCAGTGACTGTAGGCATACAGATAAAGATTATGGAACACTAGAAACACAACAGCATCCTATTTTGGTATGTTAAGCAAATAGAAATACTAACACAAACTGCACATCTCACCCTTTGGTTTAAAATGTACCCCAAATCATAATTGGAGTAAAACTAGTGGTAGCTACAAACGAGAGTGGATTTGATACAATACATAAACTGGATGTGATTCATTAGCAAATTTAACAGTGCTCATGGCCTGAATTCAAGTCTGCAGCCAAATCTGAAATCACATCCTTTCTTCTTTCATTGTGAATGTTTCGTATATTTTCCTCTATTTTCCTATATAAACCAAATGGCATCCAAAAATAAAAGATCTGATTTCCAAAACACTACTGAATCATTAAATAGCAATCTAAAACTGGTAAACTGGAAAAAGATTGTGAGACCTCATCCCCTTTGTAACTCATTATTCAATATCTCTTCTCTCTTTGCTAAGGGTGAAATGCACCCGACTACCTTTAATAATTTTTTACCTCTTTTAAAAACAATTGATAGACACTGTTTAATACATTTGGAAAGCCCAGAAGAGTGTCCTAATGATGAAAAAAGAAATAATAGTAAGTCCAAAGAATAGTGTAGGAGAAAAACCTGCTATACAAAATAACTATATAATAGCTGGGATTTTTCCCACACCATTGCTGTAACTGACTTTGGAATTTAGACATAAAGTGATAACTATTTAGTACTTAGATCCTCCTGACATTTTCAAAAAGGGAGGGTATTAATCATATCCCAGAAGCTCCTTCATTTGAGATGCCCCAAGTATCTGAGATATCCATATTGGGTTGCTAGATAATATACAGGACTATGCGTGAAATGTGTTTTTCTGAACATGGAGCACAGAAAGAATACTTAGAGTATATCATAAGGTTTTTGCTGCCAATGCACAGGACATGATGAAACTCATCACTCACGGGCATATGAATCTACCTGCATCTGGATAGACTAAGTCTCCGTTGATTGTGCTGATGAAGGAAGTTTAGAATTTCAGGTAAACATTTAAATTTAGGTTTCTTAATTTGGAGTTGACTGTTACTCTTATGCTTGGCCATACAAATGCCACCTTGAGTTATTAACTTTTACACCATAGCTCAAGTCTACTGGGTGGGTTGGATGTAGGCTTAATACCACCCATAAAGTGTCCTTATGAGGTGTCATGGAAATAAATACATTTAATCTTGTGAGCTTTAATGCTAATGGAGCCTTTGCACTTCAATATTTATTGATTCCAATTTTTAAAAGCACAGTATCTGTACAATGCACCACTTTCTGTGCAGCAAAGCCCAAAGGACTGGGCAATTCTGGTGTTTAGAATACAAAAACTTTCCTGTCCAATGTCTGAAGATTCCTGCTCCTTTATGGGCTTAAGCTAGACTTACATATCAAGTGGGAAAACCCTCATCGATCTGTAATCTTTGCAAGCTCATTTGCCTCATTCTTTTTTTTCATTCCTCCATGTATTATGCACTGCCTGAGCTTGCAGACCCTGTGTGACGGAAATCATGTCCTGTCTTCTACACTTCTTCTGAGCCCAGCATGAAGCAAGGCCTGCAATAGAAACCTCTACTACCATTGCACTTAAAATATCTTCAATCAAACTAATATTGTGATGGATACATATAGCTATTTAGCCACTTTTGAAATCAAGCATAAATACACTTTTAAGAGCAATAACTGCAGAGGAGGGAGAGATGCTCTGGCTTCAAATACTATATTTACATTTGCACTCAGTTTGGTACATCCCAAACATTGATAGCACGAGATCAACCACTGGCAGCCGGGCTGAAAAGTTGTTTGAAATTGGCTTAGTTTGAGGCCACCAGCTCCCTGCTTCTGCTGTGATCAAATTTGCCAAGACTTCCATTGCATTTATAACATCGATAAACAGGACAGATGGATGCCAAAGTAATCTCTGTCTCTGTGGCAGTTTATCTAATTAAACATTTAGACAGAGGAAGGTACAGTTACAGAATAGTCTGCTTTTATCTTGTGCTTTCCCTTAAGACACTCCTGCCTTTCTGACGGAGCAAATAAACTTTGACAGATGTTTACTTTCAAAGCAAAAGAGAAAAAGATAGTGGAGTTCTATTAACACAGAATTCAATAACAAAGCTATTTTTTCACTGCACTCGATGCCAGCATTCTTGGTAGAGCAAAGATTTTGGTGCTGAGTAAAATTTGATTTGCATGCCTGAGGGAATAATAAAAGAAACCTATTATAGAATGAAATGGACTGTAATCACATTGAGAGGATAGAGATTGTTCCTTGGGTGAAGAGGGGGGAAGGCTACTGCTTGGTAAATGGCCTATTGAAGAAGAAAACACAGTGTTATCCGAGATCCAACGTTTGCCAAAGTTTGACGAAAACCAAGCGGAATTGCTTCACAAAGCAGAATTCAATTGCCTTCAGCATGAGCTGATGCACCCTCAGTGTTTTGCATTGGGCCACAGGGAGGGGGATACTGTTGGACACTGAGCACTGGGACTCTCATTGGAGTATGCCTTAGGTAAGGTTATCTAAATGCTACACAGAAGGTCAGCATTCAAGTTTGCAGCCGTTCTCCCCATGGCAGGGCTCCACTTCTGCTCTCCTGGCCAGGGACCAGCCTCAGCTGCCAGAGAACTCAGCACAAGCCAGACAGAGAATGATTTCAATTACTGATGGAGCAGCTGTTTCTTCAGAAGACATCAGTGAAACCATTCCCTTCTCCAAGAGCTACTTGAACAGAGCAAAGAGCAGATCTTCAAGCCCTGATACAGATGTAGTGTGTTACTTTGCTTTTCAAGCACAGGACACTCATTAAAGTAAGGTCAGCATCGCCTTCTTATGTGTGTATATACCTGAGATATTAATCTCCACAGCATGTTCCATCTGTTTCTGCTAGCACTATTTCCAGTAAGTGACATTATGCTAAAAATTCTGGATGCTTGCTGCAGTTTTAAGAGTATACAGCACCATGTGCCCTGTAAGCTTGCTGTCGCACAAGCTGTTCCTGTTAATGGTATTTCTGCATGGGTTTAGACAGAAATGCTCAGCTCCTACAGGCTTTCTAATTCTCCTTCTTGTTACTCCTACTGACAGACCTGGTGTCTGTCCTTCGATCATCTTATTCTGCTGTGATGTTACAAGGAATTTTCCCCCAAGATTGTGAAGCCTGTAATTCTAACTATATAAAGATTATTATTCTGGTTATACAACAATATAGATTATATTTGAAGGCAAATGACCAAAGTTACAAGGGATATCAAAAAAGACTAGTTATAAAAGAAGTTACCTGGTATAACACCAGAGAAAAAAAAAAAACAACTATACAGAAGCAGATGCTTTGTGGTTTGAAGATTTGAATTATCCTTGTTTCCAGAATGCTACAGAAGTGATTGCAGTTGACAGCCACACTTCTTGTGATAGGCATAATGCCATTCATTGCTTTTATACTTGAACGACTTGGATACTACACAGTCTGTCAAGTCTAAAACTATTTAAGTCATGACAATTTACGTTATACTACAGTACATTACTTGTTTTGATCATAAGACTAAAATCATTCTTGCATGAAATAAACTGAAACTTCCAAAAACCCAAGCAAAGACTGCTGTTTCCAAAGCAACTGAGATTTTCCTTACTCTGAGAGTGACCAAAAGGTACAAATCCAGAGGAGCAATGCAAAAGACCAAACCTTCCTCCATCCATATCTTGAGTGTTCATATGAGTGCGATCAAGGTCCAGAAACATTAGCCAAACACTGCACACTAGCTAATACTCTGTGGTGTGAGATCCCATCTGCAGATAGGAGGTTACCTTTTCAGTGCAGTGTTTGGTTTATTGCCTTGTGTCAGAATATGGCCATTGCAATATTTCATTTTCTACTTTTTAACGTAGGAAATAACTGAAAGATGCATATAGCAAACATTAGGCTGTTTCTTTGACCTGGCAGCTGCTGTAGAAACAGAGATCATGGAAAGGAAATGGAGGAAATGTGTTTACCATAAAAGCGTGACTTAACACTAAATTCCACGCACAGCCAGTCAAATCCCAGTAGGATTAATTCAACAGTTCACCCATCAAACCCAGAAATATCTGTAATTTATGTTCCTTTATAATGGTTCTTGAAAATCAAACCAAACGCTCTCCTATCTCACCACAGGTTCTTCTTGCCCTGCTTGTACAAGAACACTGTCATTTCCACAAGGCTGAGCGCATGGCCCCGGGGGTTATCCATGGTCCCAGGGATTAACCATGGCATTCTTATCCTTGTTGTTACACACTGTGGTAGTCTGGAGCTTGCTTCTTCTCCTCAAGTGTGGCTGCCTCTTGGTACTGACAGGTCTGACAGCCTGGTCCTCAGAAGGTGCATGGTGGGTGGAAGCAATGGCCTTTCAGAGCAGGGGGATCTACAGGCAACAGCTGAAGCATTGATCCATCTCCTTGGATCTGTGACAGGAACAGAGGTAGGCTGTCAGGTTAGAGCCTGTACGGAAAGGGTGATGGGTACTTAGCACTGGATGCACCTGGCTGCCTTCAAGTTGTCTATACCTTATACCGCATCTTCTGAAGAAAGACAGAAGTTCGATTATATGTGATCATATAATTATATGTTCAATTATATGGAACCATTGAATTGCTCAGTAATAATCTGCTCACTGTTACAATGCATATTGAGAGGCATTTTGCTTTTATGAAGGTCTGATTGAAAGACAGATTCTCCTTAAATTTGAAAGGAAAAGAAAACTTAATTAGAGTGGAAGTCTCTATGGCTCTTGGTTCTGTGGATAGGTGAGGTAGGAGTTTCTTAAACCTTGGATTGATTTATTCCTATGCCAACACTCCTAAATAATTTCTTAATCTTCATTTACAAGACAAGATGTGATATACAACCCCTTTATTGGAACCTCCTGTTAATCAGTAATTTCCAGACACATTTTAGCCAGAATATAAAGAAAAAGCTTCAGTTTTCTGGGAAATCCCCCTGCTACAATTTTCATATTTTCCCAACTAGCGTTGGTTTTAACCTGTATTTTTAAAATTTTAAAAAAAATAATATTCTTCCCCAACTTGTGTTTGCAAGTTTAACTCATTTGGTTGGCTGCTTTTCTCCCTTCTTGATGGTTTGTTCATTTTTATCTAGAGTTAATAGTGAAATAGAAAACACAAACTAGGTGAGGGGCTGAAAAGGCACTAGGTGATAGGACCCACATGGGGGAAGTGAGCTTTCTATCTTTTTATAGGACTAAATTAAATGACATGTTATAAGCAAATGAATTTAACATTCAAATGTATACTGAAACACTATTCCTCACTTTAAATTTTCCAAAACATAATCCTCAATCCATCTCTTTCCCAATAGCAAATGTATCAATTAATATGAAAACAGTTCTTACTGCATTTGAGGAACATTCCTGCATTCCTTTCACCCTTAGTCTCTTTTGTCCCTTTCTGTTACACATTATTGCAGAAAGAAATATTACCTTGAAAAATCTTGTTATATGCTTACTTTACAATAAAAATTAAAAGACAAAGATTGCAAATATAAGACTTTAATCATGGTTTGCAATAAGAGGATAAATTTAGGAAACCTAATTTATCCATGAAATTTCTTTGTTTAAATATAAACCCAGATACCTTGGCGTGCCAGGGAGATCACCAGCAAATCCTATTAGCAAGATAGCTGTAGGAGAGGGGCTGTGCTGTGTGACTGCTTTTAACAACTGCAATGAAATAGAAGCATGAGCAAACAGCTGCAGACTGATGAGAATTTGCAGGTGGTTCTGTATGGAAAAATGTTGTGAATACCACGAATACACCAAATTAAGGCAGATGCACCCAAAAAGGGTCAGCATGAGGTCTTAGAAAGGCAAAAATGTAGGGGGGGGGAATAGGGAATGAAGTTCTAACATGTGTAAGTCCAGTCAAAGAATCTTAAATGGGACTATTTAATCAGAGAGCAAAACTTGGTGATAAAATCCTTTGTGAAAGGGTTTAGGCAAGATTTAAAAAGCAATGAGTTCAACATGTGTTTGTAACACGGCACCATTGTTGAATACAGTATCCTGTATTTTCTTCTTCCATGCAGGGATCTTTTCACTTAAGGGTATTGTTATCCATCCAACTATTTACATATTTTGTATTGAAAGAAGAAAAGAATCTTTTTCTGTGTAACACTACAGTGAAAGCATCTGCTGTCTGCTTTTCTCATTATTGGAAAAAGTACTGAAAACTTACAGTGAGATGAGAATGAAGTGCTGACAGTGATTCAAGGTGGGGAGGAATGACTTATGAGAAAGCTTACACGCTCCTAAGGGTGCCCTTATGCAACCTTGGTTGTCTTTGATGGTAAAGCTGCTTAAGACATTCGTGCCATCATCACAACCTCCTAATGCTCATTTTCTTTCTGCATGCCGCAGGTTCCTGCTCCCTCAGGTCTGCCAGTGCAGCTGTTTTGGAGGCTGCATTTGAAGCCAGATCACTGAAAACCTGAATTCAGAAAAGAGTCCATTATTCTTTTCTTAATAGACAGATTACCCAGCTCTGTTTTCTGTCCAAGAGCCTGGGATTGGCCCCATAAGTGATTGTACCAATAAATCCAAAGGAGGAAATTTATGAGATCATATTTTGAGACTGTGGTCAAAAGAAGTAGGAAAACAGGTTCTGAGAAAGATTTTGCTGCTCTGGGAAATCTAGATGGCTTTTTTAGGTGCAGTGACCTCCTAACTGTTGGGCTTATACATGAAAGCTTTAAAACCTGGAAGAGACAAAATTGCTTGGCAAAAAACCCTGAAAAGCAAGGAATGTGCTGGTCTACAGAGATGTGTGTAGTATAAAAAAGTTTGTCTCAGCGTGATATAAACAGAAATCTTGGGATTAAACCTGAAGAAAATTGCAGGTTGCATAGCGTGCGGTACAGTCTGAAGGTGAGACATGGTCTTGCATGGAAAGATGGTATGGAATATTTGCAAGAAAACAATCCTCTGTAGAAAAGGAACAGATTGCAGAAGGATCTTCTTTCTGAGCTGGCCAGTGAAGTAATATTTCCAGATGAAACTTTGTATTGTATTCAAAGGTTTCTTTTAGATAACAGATATATTGGTTTAGATGTAACAAGTGATTTAAAAATACACAAGTGTTTTTGAATATGATTCTACCGAAAGCAAAGTTGAACTGCAAAATTCTATGCCGCCATAAAAGATTAAATTAAACTGCTTTAGGAAACAATGAATATGCTTTGCCACACTTTAACATTTTTTGTTTTGTTTTATTCTGTTTTCAGAATTTGAGCCTGGTTGTTTGGAATTTACTTTTTATATCTCCTAGAAAATTTTCCTCAAAGCACTCATTGCTCAAAAATAGTAATTTTAATAAGTTTTGGGGTCAACACGAACAGTGCAGCTGATGCCAAGGCTGCATAGGCCATGAAATAGTGTAGCTTGTATGCAAATGAAAACCAGAACTGTGTACAGCCCATAAGCACGGAAGAGGATAACATATGAGGAGGCAGTGTTTATAATGAAGTGATAGAGTGAGTTCTCCACTGCAGCCCCTCAGTCAGCACAGGCAGCACATCTGAACAGACCACTCTGCTCCGCTTTACAAACAGCTTGTGTTTTATGAGGCTGTTTACAGCAGCAGCTTAGAGCCATGCTATTTATAGGTTCTTTTCTCCACTAAAAAAGCCCCACCAAATAAACCACAAAACACATGTGAGAACACGATGGACTATTTCATATGCATAACTGAGTGAACATAATCAGGCTTTCTTCGGTGTAAAAAAGAGGAGGTTGGGAAAGGAGGAATTCACACAGTATGCCAAGCTATTTTCACAGCCATTAAAAAGCAGTTTCTCTTCTCCTCCCCCTGTCTCCCACACAAGACAGTGTAAAGGTTTGGGAGGACCACGGCAGGGGTGGGATGGATATCTGGTGTATATATCAGTAGCTGTATTGCATACATAGTAAGGCTGGTTCCTCTATGCATGTAATGGAGAATCTTTTAACCCCTAGCATGAGGTTCCTTTCAGTTTAAAATCTCGAGGTATGGGCCCTCTAAGCCCAAAGCTTAAAGTGTAGAAGTTTCTGCATTTCTGCCTTAGACCACACAACTATGTAAAATTGCCCTTCTTTGGTTTTAAATGGGTATTTCTATAGTTCTTACGCCTCCTGACTTCCCTTTTCCATCTCCAGCCTTGCCAAGTTGCAGAGCAATTCCCATGGGCACAGCTTGACTTTGGTGGCTGCTTCAATTGAGGACCTTCTTGAGGCTGTTTGACCCCAGCCTGGAAAATAGGCCTGGTCTAAGCAGTAAGCTTTGGATGAGAACCGATGGTTGCAATGCTCATGGGATAATAATCCCATCTTAAAGACAAAGAGCATCACATTTTTGTAAAGACAGAAATGTGGTCGAAAGGACACTGTTCGCTGGTGGGTAAAGCATTTTCCAGCTTCTCCATTAACAGTGACATGAAGCATAGAGGACATTACACTGTATGAAGATACCAGAAAATTTGCAGATTCAGAATTACATTGCATAGCTCCAGAAAAAACCCTAACCATATAGTGATGTTTGCTCATTATAATCGTCCAAGTCCTTTTGTTTATGCAGCCATACTGAGTTTATGCATGTTTAGCTTCTGTTATGACTGCAACAGAAATTTTACTGTTGTTGCCTTTGGAGGCAGATAAAAGGAAGGACAGGGACATTGTTCTGCTGTCATTGGCATCCTACAATAATCTGTGCTGATTTAATTTTTCTTTGAAAAGAGATACAATTAAGACATAGAAAAGACTGTAAAACAATACTAATGTAATTCAGGCTTTAAATATACCACACTTAAAAGTGGGATTTTCTTCACTTGCTTTAAGACATCTAGAAATTTGGGGCCTAGTTCACAACTTGCTCAGCTTCCCTCTATCATCAGTGCTTCCAGAGTGTGAGTGACAACACCATTGTCCTTAAGATGTCTTCAAATGGGACAAACTGTAGAGGAGAGAATCTTTCTCACCTACCTACCAAGCCAAGTGTCTGACTAGCTCAGATGACTGATCCAAGCTAGATTGGATGGGGCTTTGAATAACCTGATCTACTGGAAAGTGTCCCTGCTACAAACCAAAGCACCCATGAATGCAAAAACTTCTAGAGCTCACCCTGCTCAAGCAGGTCCACCTAGACTGAGTTGCCCAGGACCGCATTCAGACAGTTTATGAACATCTCCAAGGATGAAGACTCCAGAATATTCCTGAGCAACTTGAGCCAGCACTCTCACATAGAGCAAAAGCTGTTTCACGACGTCTAGATGAAACCTCTGTGTCTCGGTTTGTGTGTGCTGCTTCTTGTCCTGTCTTTGGGCACCACTGAAAAGGACCTGGCCCCTTCTTGTTTGCACCCTCCTGTCAGGTACTTATATACATTAATAAGATCCCCCCGTGCCTTCTTTTCTCTAGACTGAACAGTCACAGCTGTCTCAGCCTTTCCTTATAGAAGAGATGCTCCCGTCCCTTCATCATCTTCACTGCCCTTTGCTGAACTCTATTCAGTATATCCAAGCCTTTCTTGTACTGGGGAGCGTAGAACTGGACACAGTACTCCATATGTGGCGTCACCAGTGCTGAGTAGAGGGCAAGAGTCATCTGACCCTACCTGCAGACAGTACATCATGTAATGCAGCCAAGTATACAGCTACCCTTCTTTGCCACAAGGGCACACTGCTGGCTTGTGTTCAGCCTGGTGTCCACCAGGACTACCAGCTCTTTTCCACCAAGCTGCTTTCTATCTATCTCAGTGATCCCCAGTATATATTGGTGCACAGAGTTGTTCTTCCACAGTTGTTCCTCCAAGACTGAACTTCTTGTTGAACTTCATGAAGCTCTTGTTGGGCCATTTGTCCAGCCTCTGGATGGCAGCACAACCCTGTGGCTTATCGGCCACACCTCCCACGTTGTGTAATTTGCAAACTTGCTGAGGGTGTTGTCTGTCCCATCGCTTAGTCAAAGAAAACCTTAATCTCTCATCTCCTGTGGAAAGTGTTGGTTCTAACTTGGTATCCCAAACTGCAGCTGCTCAGCAACTTTCAGATAAAATGTCTTCATGTCAAAACCATTCCTTTAGAGAATTGCACTGGTTTTGGGTTTTGTTTATTTTTTTAATGTTTCATGACAAGACTTGTGATCATATTAGAAATTAACCAGAGAATAGAAATATTTTTATGCTTACAACATTGTTCTAGAATATTCCTATTAAGAGAAATTCCTTTTCCTACACTGAATCAGGCAGATCAGATTTCAGCATAGTTCCCCGTGGTGTTAGCCAAGTACTTGTCTTCAGACAGTTCCTGAAGACCTTTCCTTCCTTCAGAGAACTTTAAAATGTTACAAGTCTGAACTATGATAGGATCATAGAATAGTTAGGGTTGGAAAGGACCTTAAGATCATCAATTTCCAACCCCCTGCCATGGGCAGGGACACCTCACACTAAACCATGTCACCCAAGGCTCTGTCCAACCAAGCCTTGAACATCGCCAGGGATGGAGCATTCAAAACTTCCCTGGGCAACCCATTCCAGTGCCTCACCACCCTTTCAGTAAAGAACTTCCTCCTCGTATCCAATCTAAACTTCCTCTCTTTAACCCATTACCCTTTGTCCTATCACTACAGTCCCTAATGAAGAGTCCCTCCCCAGCATCTTTATAGCCTTCCTTCAGATACTGGAAGGCTGCTAGGAGGTCTCCACGCAGCTTTCTCTTCTCCAGGCTGAACAGCCCCAACTTTCTCAGCCTGTCTCCATACAGGAGGTGCTCCAGTCCCCTGATCATCCTCGTGGCCCTCCTCTGGACTTGTTCCAACAGTTCCATGTCCTTTTTATGTTGAGGACACCAGAACTGCACACAATACTCCAAGTGAGGTCTCACAAGAGCAGAGTAGAGGGGCAGGATCACCTCCTTCGACCTGCTGGTCACGATCCTCTTGATGCAGCCCAGGATACGGTTGGCTTTCTGGGCTGCAAGCACACACTGAAGCCGGCTCATGTTCATTTTCTCATCGACCAACACCCCCAAGTCCTTCTCTGCAGGGCTGCTCTGAATCTCTTCTCTGCCCAACTTGTAGCTGTGCCTGGGATTGCTCCGACCCAGGTGTAGGACCTTGCACTTGGCATGGTTAAACTATAAAACATTTTCTTTCTCAGTGTTGACACAATATGCCACAGGCAGGTAGATGCAACTGAGTGTAGACTCCAGACCATGTGAACTCAACTAAATTCATATTCACCAGAGGGCAGCTGTCATGCTCATTTATATCTGCTGTGGGCAGTACTAGCTGACAAAGGCAATAATTTGTACTTAATTTTGAGCTAAATATCCTCATATAAAACACCTTCCTTACTCGTGAGCTAGTTCCCATTGAAATCCTGCATTGGGCTTTACAAAAAAATTACAAAATAGAAACAAATTTGGGGAAGGATGGCCTAGCACTGCATTTGACAGTGCCATGAATCACACTGCTCAGATGAATGGTTATCCAAAGCCCATAAAAGCGCTTCCACACTCGAGCACAATACATTAAGGGGTGTCATACTGGGCTGGAATTCGCTCTCTGTTTCACCAATCTCATAACGAGCTTTAGCAGGAGAGGCTCTTGATTTATGTTGGATCAGGGTCAGACTGGGAACTTTTCTATCTCTCCATGGTGTTAGCATCATCTCATAAATAACTTCAACACCCAAAACTACAGCAGAGCAGGATCCAATAACAGTACAGAGTAACTCCAAAATGCAAAGCTACCCAAGTTACACTGAGAGTTATTTTTAAATGTATACTCTTGAAATAACAAATTAAAAGCAGTCTAAGAAAAACCCAACTGATGCTTAAAGCAGTCATTATGGGGCTTTTTAAATTCAGAAATCACTCATAAAGCCTCAGGATTCAGTGAGATATAACTGTACCTGTCATATACCTGTAGGCAAATAAACTTAAAATTGACAGGGATAATGCTAGAGTTAAATCTTCTTGGGGCTTTATAGAATCGTAGAATGGTTTGGGTTGGAAAGGACCTGAAGATCATCCAGTCCCAACCCTCCTGCAATGGGCAGGGATGCCTCACACTAAACCAAGTTGCCCAAGGCTCTGTCCAACCTGGCCTTGAACACTGCCAGGGATGGAGCATTTACCACGTCTTTGGGCAACCTGTTCCAGTGCCTCATCACCTATTATTCACAGCAATCAACAACCAGGCACTTGAAAGGCAATGCTTTATCAGGTGTTTGATTTTTAAATTAAAAGCTTGTAAACCTTTCTTCTTGGAAGCAGAAAATGTTTAAAGAAGATTTTAACTATGTATATGAAGCAGCGGTGGAATTCACAATAAAATTACAGGGAACACTTAGCATGAGGAAGTAATTAACTTGACCAGATTTTTCATCCATCACATTCAATAGCATTGTGTAACTGTGGATTTAGGCTCTTTCTAAATCCATCAACATTGTATCTTTCAGCCATAAACCAAACATCTTTCTAACAAGTACTGACACACATAATGCTGCTTTAAATTACTTTTGAAGCAGCTTTAGATTTAGAAAGACTTGCTAGGAAGCAATCAAAACCAGACTAACAGCACAGCTGCTTTCCATTGGCTTTGTGCTAGGACTATAAAGTGTTGTGAGTTCATGAGATATAATAGTACTGCTACACTAATAGAAGTGATAGCCTTAACTGACAGAGGAAGCAAGGGTCAGTATGGAACTCTAGAGATGCTGGGGGTAGAAAAAAAACAGCCACGGTGTAATATGAAGAATACTATTTCTATACCATTTCACAGCTATTGTAAAAGCTACTGTTCATCCTTAAGGCATACTGAAATACACAGGTCTATTTTGATCACTGTGCTACATTAAAGAAAATCTAAACCATAGAAACAGATCTTTTCTTAGAGGATAGAAAGTGCTACATAGAGAGATGTGAGTTCAGGCTCAGAATCAGACAGTACTTACTTGAAATATTTCTTATTTTGAAATCTTTTCCATCCACTTGCACAAAAGTTAATGAAATGTAAGAAATAGGTAATGCCACTTAAGTGAAAGGGAAACTGGGTGTACAGTTGTGAACTGAGCAGGTATATTGAACGTCTGGGTTTAAAGACCAACCCTAGAATATGAAATGACTGGGGCTGATGCAGTAACGTCTTATGGGAGTCCAGAAGATTTCAGGAATCTACCACACAGAGATCATTAGCCATGTTTTGTCTTCTTAAGCAAACAGCTTTATTGTTTGGTTTCTTTTAAAGCTAAATTAACAAGTTAGAGTGCTACCTCTTTTTAAATAAAGTGAGTGCCCATTGGAAGAAATTATAACTGGATCTGGTTAATTGAGATTTAGTTTATCTGCACTTCTGGATACAAACAGTCTTATGAAGAAGATGCCCTGCAGCAGAGCATGTTGACTTCCTATTCATCATCTGAATAAAAATGAATGACAGAATTGAGAATAAATCTTATACTCTAGCCCTGAAGCTTGAGCAAGGGTGCCATGCTGTGAGATATTCCTTGTGCAAAAGCTTGATAAATAAAGCTGTAGTTCTACAGCCAAAAGCTGTACTCCTAAACTTGGATTACGTTGGAAATTCTGGGATAATTTTGTTGTTCTCTTCAATGTAGTTTCCAAAAACTAGAATGAACTGGGATACTCAGAAAAAAGAGCACAGATAGATGATGCCCTGATTGGGAATCAGATGCTTGGCATATGTGGTGGACTGAATTGAAGGGAATAACTGGAGTTGAGAAACAACCAGAAAAACTTTATGCACTGTTTTGGATGTTGACAGGAGTTAAGGGTCTTAGGTGGTATAATTTAGTGTAGATCATGTTTTTCTGAGATCAGCTGTTGGCTTTTCAACTTCTGCACTCTTGCTGATTTCTTCTGGACTTCTTGTACAGCAAAGATGGTGAAATAATCAGCAGATTTCATGGATAACAAAACATGAGTTCCTCAGCTCCCCTCATGTTAGAAAGGAGTTTGCAGCCTTTAGGTGCGAAAGGGTTTAGGAAATTCCAGGTAAATGTGCCAATTTGTAACTGTTGTCTTCATTATCATCAACGTCCATCATGATTATTGTCTTCCTGTCTCCTATCATGATGTGCTTGAAAGCAAGAGAGCAATTATCAATGTCTCTGCAGTCCTTTTGTCCTTCACATTTTTTGATTCCTCAGAAATGTGAATCCTGGATGGAAGCTGCTGTATCAGCCAGTGAAAGGTGCCCTCCACATGGTAGGGGAGATCTGGCCCCCACAAATAATGTTCAAAGTCAGGACAAGCCTGTAATTCCACTTGGGAAATGGATGCAGGCTGTGCATGCCCATATAGGCTCTATCATCTCTTCATTTGCTAATTGTGAGAATTAGAAATCTAACTAGAAGATATCTGAAATTCATTTAATCTCTATGATGTATTTGGTAAATCTAGACTACTCTTGAGCAACACTTCTGTTCCTTCCCCCCCCCCCCCAACAGTTGCCTTTTAGTTATGTTTTGCTGTGTTTTGGTTCTCATTTTTATGTCAAATTCTGAAATTAAAAGAACTAGAAAGTTTTTAAAATCTGGTTTCGAAAAACAACAACATATCACATAATAAGTGAAATTATGGCTTCCTTACAGAATGAAGAGAAAGGTGACTGTATGCATGGCATCACCAGTGAGGTCATTGTCTCACTAAACATTAGAGATGATTCACCATTTTCCCAAGAAAACACATCGTGTCAGAAAAGAGTATTTTGCCAAATGCAACTTTTCCATTACTCTTATTTGGGATTTTTATAAAATCCGTGTGAGAAAACTTTGATTCTTCAAAAACGTTTGAGTTCCCAGTTACGGATTTCTTATGAGCACATAAATAAATGTAGCAATGCTTCCTGACGAAAGGCCTCTATATATGTATTTGTATGTACATTCACAATTTTGCATATATTTTTCTTTAACTGTGGGACAAATCAGAAAAGAAAGGGGGAAGAGTGTGAAGGGAGAACTTTTCAATATTTTATTAGTTCTTCCTAAACAAAATTTCAAAAGAAGAATTTTCTGGGGAAAAAAATATTTGCAGTCTTCTCTAGAGTGTAGCACATCTGTTAACATAAACTCACCGTTTCAGATGAATTTTGATACATTTGAGAATAATCTGGTACACTAACTTGATTTTGCATTCATTTGTACCTGTAGGATTAATTTATTATGGTATCGATACGATTTGCACCAGGGCAAGAGGAGGATGTGAGCCATATTTCTCCTGCCTACTTCTGTCCATCAGAGAGAAGAAAAGAGCTTTTAGTGTTCACAAATAAATCAATTGGAACAATTTTCTTAAAAATTTATAAGATGGCCAGTTAGGCTGGTATTGGCTCCCTATAGGTTGAGAGTTATCATATTGTTTCCAGGAGTTACGACAAGGAGCAATCTTTCGATCGTTCAATCTGAGTAATTAAACCACAACTCACTAACCCCAGAGAATATCCTCAGAGTAGTTACACCAGAACACTTAGTTCACTAAAAGGTGAGCATGGAAGGCATTAAAGGAGTTATCATCACCCCCAGCACCAGAAGCTGCTGCAGGCTGATATAGCTGGGTAATTCCCACAAAGTCCCAGCAAACAAACAGGATCCGTATGTCGTGGTTTAAGACCAGGCCGTAAATCAGAACCACGCAGTTCACTTCCCCCCTCACCTTTCTTCCCTCTGGACGGGGAGGAGAATCAAAAGAATGCAACTCCCACGGGTTGAGATAAGAACAGTTTAATAACTAAGGTATAACACAAACCACTACTGCTACCACTAATAGTAATAATGATAAAGGAAATAACAAGCAAGAGAATACAACCGCTCACCAACCGGTACCTCACCCCCACCCCGCAGTGATCCAGCCCTTCCGGGAACATTCAGTTCTACATCCTGGGCATGATGTGCTGTGGTATGGAATACCTCTTTGGCTAGTTTGGGTCAGGTGTCCTGTCCCTGCTTCCTCCCAGCTTCTCCTCCTCCCTGGCAGAGCATGAGACTCACAAAGTCCTTGGTCAGTCTAAATAATCGGTGTTATCAGCTTTGTTCCCAGGCTGAAAGTCAAAAACACAGTGCTGCAACAGCTACTAAGAAGGAGGAAAACTGACTGCTACTGCTGAACCCAGTTCACCGTATCTGCAGAGAAACATGAAAATGCTTTGAATCTCATCCAGTCAGAACTGTATAACTTTTCCTGATGTAAAATCTGGTGAAGATAGTCTGAAGCATTCAGCTGGGTATCTGAGAGGATGACTATCTAATCTGATAATGCTCTGACACAACTGAACCCGTGCCCTTCATCTTCTACCTTTCTCAGCCTCCACAGGCTGCCAGCCAAAAGACCAAAGCATGAGATCACACTTCTTTGACACTAGCTTTATTTCACTTCCCACTTTGTCAATGACAGCTGTGATCATTCACAGCAATGGCAATGTCTCTAGAAACTGTCACTTAAGCCACAGCTCCCAAGGGATGAACCTGAATGCAATAGCAAGGAAATATAAGACCACTCAGTAAGAAGTAGTCATCCCAACACGTCTTGTACTGTTCCTAACACTACGCACATTCCTCATGGGCCACATATGACTGCAGCAATAAATATTACAGAGAAAAGCTGGCTTCCGTAAAGCTAGTGAATTAAAGGGGGGGGGGGGGGGGGGGCAGGTGGAGAGGGAGAGGGGCTAAGTCAAAGGAGTAACACAGGGATAAATGTGGCCTAGCACCAAGTGAGATGGCCGAGACATTTAAAACACTCAAGCCCCGCAGTCATAAATTCAGCTGTACTTTTTGAACTCTTTTTATACCAGAGCCCAGTCCCTCATTATTGAAATAACATTCTCCTGTGCAAAATAGGTTTGTGAGCAAGTTAGAGGCTCTGCAGCAATGCTCAGGAGAGTTCACCAGTTGCAAATGAGTCTTCACCAAAATGACCAAAGCATTTATTATCTGCTATAACAGTATAATAGTAACAATCCTGCCTTCATTTAACTTTCATCTATGGAGTTGAACCTTCAAGTTATGGAAATCAGAAAGGATGTATTTGCCCTCAGATTTTCGTTTACCACTAAAAGGCAGCAGGTCTTGCAAATTGTTTGGATTGATGTCTTCAGACAACTGCAAAGTATTTTATTCTCCTGGTAAGACTGGTTTATGTTCCTTCAAATCAGTGCTGATGCCTTTATTTGAGTGTGTTGCATTTTTTCCTCCCTAAACCTAAGCTAAAATCTCTGTGTTACAGATTCTGTTTACTGGATACATTGAGCAATTGTGAGATCACAATATTCTGTTTTTCCTTTTTTCTGTATGGCGTGTAGTCACTCCATATAGCAGGAAAGAAACAGATACAATAGGCTGGTAGAGCAAATCAACCTATCTCTGCTTAATCTCTTGCTCTGTGACTGGTAAATAAGCATCAGAGGTAAGGATGCAGTCTTCAAATCCATTCAATCAACCAACTCTTCCTCAGAGCTTGCCCACAATGGTCTTAGGCAGAAGCTTTGATAACACGGACATGTGTGGAGGGACATTTTGGAGCTGCCTTATTCTTTTACCTGGTTCAGCTCCCCAGTTACTTGCGTAAAATTTCCACTGTCTTGCTGCTTGCATTGTTGAGAATAAAATAAAGATACAAACCCCTTTGAGTCTTCTGCTGCTTCATTTCTGCAGAGAAACAATGCTAATGAAAAGCTTTCTTCTTCAAGTTGATTCATCTCCCAGGGACTAAACTCAAATACATCACAAACCCAACTAACTATCCTATTATAATTTGGTCTTCTTTGTTAGGTCATCACAATCTGACTGGAACGTTTATGCAGCGTAAGAAAAGATAAAACATAATAAATAATGTTTGAAAATTGAGAAGCTTGCATTTTACTAAGGTTTTGTTACTTATTTCAGTAACTGTTGAAATATCATAGAAATGTTCAGCTAACCATCTCACAGCAGCAATCCAAATGACTAGAAGGGTAATATTTCTTTGGTCATAAAATAGTATTTATTGTAGCAAAGTGTGCTGAGGAAAGTCTCTAAAAAGCAGTTTTCATAGAATCCAACTGTGCTTTTTCGTTACTATTTTTTTATTATACGCTTGAAAAATGCACATGACCATTTTTCATGTTTTGTGGTTTATGCAAAATCTTTAACAGAAAGTGTTAGCATCCAAGTTGCAAATAGACTGCAAATGTCAGCCCATAAATCCTGACATATTTGGTCGGGAGGCAAACAAACCTCAAGCTGCTTGGTTTTATCAAAGAGCAAGACAAATTTCATGGACAGACAGAAGATACCACAGATATGATCTTACCTCTGGGGGGAAAATTTGCTTTGGAAAAATAGTACCTAAGAAATTCAAAATGTTTATGAACACTTTACTCAGGTTGCTTCAGAGAGACTTCTACATAATGAGTATTATCACTAGCATAAAAACAGGTTATGAAATGGCTTCTTTCTCATCATATCTTATTATCTGGAGTACAGTTTATGCTTCAATGAGCAGCTGGTTCAAGACAAATGAATTGGGTGCTAGAAGCAGTCAAGTGGAAGCTGTGCAGGCTCACTTCTTGGAGCAGTGGAAGTACCTAGAAGTCTTGCTATATAAAAAATTATATATATACATTTTTTTAAGTTTAAACCTTTGCACACAGACAGTCATAAGGAAGGGTTCTTTCCAAATGGTTAAATCCATCATATTATGTGTCCTCACAGAGATGGGAAATCTAGTGATCTTTAAGAATTAGAGTGTACTTTTCTGGGCTGTGCGCTTGAAAGTGCTATATGCATCTTCATTTCCTATTATTTAACTGAATATTTCGTAACTTCATATGTATGGCAAAATCATAAAATGATATGAAAAGTACTCATGTGTCTGCTTTAGGATAAATATGGATATGAATTTGGTAACTTTTCTTAGTTACAGACACAACTTCAGAAAAGAAAGCCTCCGACAAAAAGTCAAATCATCTTCAAGGGTTACTTATACAAAACTAGTGTAACACCTCACTTAGTGTGAGGTGTCTCTGCCCATTGCAGGGGGGGTGGAACTCGATGATCTTAAGGTCCTTTCCAACCCTAACTATTCTATGATTCTAACTGTAAACCAGGAAGCTTAAAAGTAGTTATAGAGAGAATTAAGGTATTTGCCTTATTTCACCTTCTATAAGCCCTTGAGAAAACTGAAGGGATATCTCAGAGAAGTGGGTTAGTTAAAAAGAAAGAAAGAAGAAAAGATATTCTGAGAAATTCCTGCCATGAAGGCAAAAGGCAGATTCCAGCTCTAATGTGCTTGTGTTACTAATTCACATAAAGCAGTTAATAAGATGAGCTGGGAAAGAGTTCTACCAATGAACCGGTCACAAATGTGGCAAAGCATCAAAAGTTTAGTTTCTTTCTTTCCACAATGAAAAGGGGTTGTGAAAGCCCCTAAATGGAGCAAGCTCCTCATTTCCTCATGAATTTCATCTTATCATTGCAACCTTAGATCTCTGTTCAGCCCAGCTCCAGGTATAAGGTACATGAGAAAATAAGCACACATTGAAATATGAAAGAAATAACTTCATAGTTAGAGGATGGTATTTGTACTGTATTACTGGAAAGGCAACATAAGATTTGACAGGAATTTTATTTATGTTTTTCCTGTAATTAGAAGAAATGCTATTTTGATTGAAGATAATAGTGCCTCTGGTTGAAAACCACAGCCTGTTTATTTAGATTATGTTTCCCTACAAAGGAAAATAATACAATTCTGTCAATCAAATTAAAATAATATTTAATACAGGATTTAAATCCTTGGTAGTCTTAGGATGCGTTCTTTTGGATGCACCTGACTTTAATATTACAACAATTACTTGATTATCAGAGTGATTACTTACTTTTGCCATTTATGAATATTGAAATTATCCACAGTTAACTCAGAATGCCTGACGTGCTCTTTATTACAGTAATTTTGGAATCTTCCAATGTATTTCAGTTCTTTACAGTGCATTGTGGCATAAAATGTGGACTGATTTTTAGTAGGGCAATTCCCTTTAAAAGCTTTCCCTACAAGAGCAGGCAGAAGAATTAGAAGCTAAAGTTCCTAGTGTCTATTGTTCATTCACTGCTTTTCTCTTTTCTGTCTTCCCCCCTCCCATCTTTGAAGGCAACAGAGTTAAGGCTAGTAATGTTGGCCATTTTTGGTTGTCCTTAATTTCAATTTCCTTATACGTGGGCAGGGAATCCTATGTGGCAGAAATAGTGGGATACATTGAACCTGCAAAGAATTTCCGGTATCATTTAGAAGAGATAATTGTACATGACTTTTCCTGTGCATTAAGGATCTCCAGCCCTGTGGGCAGTTTTCCTGGAGTAAATGCTGCAGATTAGATTGTCTATCCAATATGAAGTTTTGCTGGAAAAAGACTTTCTGCTTTATACAGTGTACAGAAAATGGACTGGGTTTGCTTATTGTATTGCTTTCTTCCATTTGAGCACAGAAACAAAGCTAATTATCCCTTCCCAAGCATTTACTGTTTCCTCTTCAATATAATGGGCTAAGGGGCAAGTGAAGTTGAAACATCTGAGCTAAGCAAAGGTGACATTAACCAGTTTTACTGTGAATGGCTTGTCAGACGTTATAAGCTTTGCCTGAGTCCGTCAGGGTTCCTATTCGTAAAAATAGCTACCAAAAGAAAGGAGCAAATATTACAGAATTATTTTTCCCTTTTCATAGAACATGAAGACAAAGATTTGTGCCTTGTCTCCACCAGGTATTTAGTTTACGTGTTGGAAAATGAAACACACTGGCTTTAGGAAGAAACATGCACCCCAAAAGTATTCTTCATGTTGTTTCTTTTCTTATGAAATTTGAGCGGTAAATATGACAAAATGGCTGGAAAACTAAATGAGCTTTTCCTCCAGGATGCCTGGATCTCAGATCACCTATTAGAAAAGTTCATGGCAACATGTTTTGCTTTTTAAGCACCCTGAACACATCATTTTCTGAAATCTCTCTCTGTTCCCAAGATGGAGTTATCTGAAGCGCTCCTCCCGATGCGTTTGAACAGTTAAAGTAGCCTAAAGCACTATAACTTTAATGCATTATAAATGAATCACTATGGATACAGGGTGTCTTGATGATCCTGAGTATTTGCCTTTGTATTACATTTTGATATCTGTGATGTTTGCCTACCCAGCAGAAAAACAAGCTTCAATAAAAGTTGATTATTTTATTAGAGCAGTCAAATTAAAAAGTTAAGGGGATAATGAAATAGAAGACAAATTGAAATAGTAAAATTTTCCATTTGCCCAGTGCTCACAGGTGATGCATTCACCAAACACAGTTCTAAGCGTCTGAAAGGGCACTGACAGGTCAAATCCTTCAGCCTGTACCCAGGACCATATCTCCTGCCTTTGGTTCAGGGCTCAGTCGCAGCTGCATTGCCAACACATCTGTCTCCCATGCAGGAAGGACTGAGGAAGATGGGGATGCACTGTGCCGAATTCCATCTGTCTTTCCTTCTGTGTGCTGACATGAGTGCCAAATGCCATCTGTCACATAAGCAAAGTGTGGAGTTGATTTCAATGAGAAAATGTGGTTAAAAGGCAATTGACTCTTCACCCTGACTTTGCATTTTCATAGCTTTAGCTGCCTCTGATTTCAGTTTCAGAGGTCTGGCTGAATGCTACCTAGGTAAGGATTGCAGAGTTTGGCCCAAGATATCATGAAAATCAGGTTGGAAAGCTTTGTCATTACAGTCGGCAATGCAGGGAGGTTGTAGTCCCCTCTTCTTGCTTGCTGTAATTGTCTTGCCACCATGGATCTCTGGTCATATAAAAAATAGCACTCATCCACCTGAGCAGCCTGTTTCCCATACAAATCAGCATTGCATCTTTTACTGCTTAGGAAATTAGTCCCTTAGGAGCTAGTCCAACTCCCACTAAAATTCATGGACTATCTCCAAGGAGCTGCCAGCAGACTTTGGTAAAAGATTTAAAGGTTCATTCAACCAACTGCATTCCTAGGGCCAGAAGTGTCTATAGAATGTACTGATATTTTCACTGAATTTTTTATGACTCCCACTCTTCTACGAAGGGAAATGTTTGCTGTAGAAAGGGAAGGGTACAGTTTATGGATGGATGGATGGATGGGTGGATGGATGGGTGGATGGATGGATGGATAAACTGCTACATATACTTATACAGAAGTCATGGAGTCCGGAATAATAATTAGATTTTCATTACACCTAAGATGAAGTGGATGTCATGAAGAGTAGACTCAAACTTATAAATTCTCCTGCTATTCTTCAGATGATCCCAGAATCCCAGCAGCCAGTATTATTTTGCTCACAAGGATTTTTATTCAGTTAGAAACATGCAGTTATTGCCTCTGCTGTGTAACAGATTTAATCTGACAGAGAAGTCGATACTAAGTGTGTAATGATTTGCATCAAGACCAGTTTCGTGCTCTGCTTGTCTTACCTTCAATCTCTTCCAGCTCATCTTTCATCGAACATCTAAACCCCTCAGAGGACATAACTCCATATGTACTTAAACATGTCAGTGACTTGTGCTAGTTAATGCCACAGAACATAGTTCCTCAACAGAAAATGTGAAAGTAGGAATTGTTCTGTTTTACTCCTTTGTTCATGGCATGAAGAAAGTTTCTCTGCATTTTGCTTTTTTCCTTAATTACCTGTCTTGGTTCTGCTGCAGGAAGTCGGGTTGAGCTTGAGTCCTACTCATTTGTCTCATATTGGTCTCTAATATTTTGTTGGACGTTTACATATTTGGAACCTTTTGTGTCCAGAGTAAGCATCTGTGAAATTGCAAATTATGAGAAATTACTGATGACCTAAAAATATGATCTCATGAAATGAAGGCTGTCTTTTTGAGGAGCATGGCCACAAAAAGGAGCTCCATTGCTCACACTGTTCTCTTCCTGCTCTGTAGGTGGAAGACAGGTTTCCTTCCACATCAAAAGATCACGTTCACGATTTGCTCAGAGTTAACATTTTTCCCATGTAAAACAGTGGTTTTGGGCTCACTGGAAGGAACATGGGCTGATAATATAAGGAAATAAAATGCAGGGGACAATGCATGGCCCCAGAGATGAAGAAGACAAAAGGATGGTAGACAGGGTGTATGTCATGGAATGGACTCAGTCGGAGATCAATGTGATCAGACAAAAGCCATTTATTACAGAAAACTAACTCTTTATATACTATTGCTTAAAGTTGCTTACAATAACTTGGCACATTGTGATCTTTAAGGCCCTTAACAACTAACATATAATTGGTTAAGCACAGGTATGAGAACCTGACCTTCAAAGCTTGCCCACAGTCCACAATTTAGCAACTCAGTAAATTCCAGTTCCTTCTTATCTTGCTGGGATTGTTACTCCCAGCGCCTCACTCCCGTCCTCCTTCACCTTTAGTTGTCCCTTGGTTCATGTCGAACTCCACGTAGGCACTTGCTGATCTGGGTATGTGGCCATTCTCTGCCAGAAAATCATCCACAGGTGTATAATCACTGTAATTTCTTGAATAGTTAATTGAAGCTTATGAAGAAATCAACTACTTGTCCGTGTCTATTTTTAGTGTAGTACACTCCCTCAGTAGTATCTTTATTCCCCAGTGGAAAGAGGGAGATGGTTTTCAGACTCTGTAGTATCTTATAGAAGCTCTTCACATCTTCACTATGGTTACTGAAACCTGCTCTGCACTGCTACATCTCTTCCAAATCAACCAAACCTTCATGGAGATGACACCACTGTCTTGCTTTGCTTTGCTTTGCAGAGCAACACTTTTGCCATATTCCCTCTTTCACTATCTGCTTTCTGAGTGTCAGCTTCATCCCCAGTGTATGACCAGGAAAGCCAGAGAAGATAGTGAAATGTAAATGGGGAATATATAGTTTATTGCTCAGTTTTTTCAATCCTGTTTTTTTTCTTGTTTGTTTGGGTTTTTTTGGCGGTGGGGCTTGTCCTAGTCCTTCTTTGCTTTCAATATACTTTTTTATTGAAGAAACCAATTATCTACAAAAACATACTTGCGTTTTCTTTATCAGAATGGATTTTTCACTCCAATATACTTTCTGAGCATCCCATTCCATGACTAAAACCCCTGCAGTGTGATACCCTTCATAAAACAGGAGATATGGAGAGACTGTCCAATAAAGACATCCCTTGGAGAAATTAAAACTGTCAGGAGCAGTTTATAGTCAGCTCGGTTTATGGAGAGTGATGGCTCCCCAGGTGATAAGCAGGATCTCATGGCTGGACTCTGAAGAGGGCTTCTGTTTCTGCTTTGGTGCAGACTCAGATGCCTTCTGGTCTTGTGTCTGCATCCCGTGGGAAGGGGAGGCTGTGCAAGTGCATGTCAGAAGAGAGAAAGAGTCTAAAGATTAAGTTTACAGCAGAATAAATACCATCAGCAAATAGCAGCAGCACATCTGGCACCTGCAGTGCTGCAAGTACTCTAATTGCCTCTTTTGGGGGGCTTCAAAGAGATTAGATCTCTCTGGTTTGCATAAGGTATTCAGGGCTCTTCAGTTGGCCTGGTGATGCTGAGATGTTTCCTGTTGCAGGAGAGCCATATTCAGAAAAGGATTGCAAATCCTTTTAGCATGGTGGATGCTGGGCATTTCAGGTAAGAGGGGTTTTAAGGGGATTGGTCTCAGGTGGGGATGCAGTCAGGGACAGGGCAAAGAGGGATGTGGACCACTGCTAATGAATGCACAAGATCCACTACTGAACACTCTGTTGGATTCTCAGCATCTTAAAGGAGTCAGATGAAAGCACTGTGAGATTTTATCATTGAAAAGCAAACCTATTAAAGCTAAAGCAGTCTGATGAAAGCAGCAATCAAAGCAGGCACTAGATGATTTACATAACTTTTAGAGAAATAATTATTTGGTTTTAGTTATGTTTTCCACACAATCTAGCAATGACAAACTGTTTTATATTTCTCTGCAGTTTTCTCTGAATAAAGCATTTTCTTATCTTTCTTTAAAGATGTTTTGAGTTGTTACTTTCCCTTTAAAACACTCTCTGTACCAGGAATCTCACCTTCAGTTGCTAAATGGCTGATGTGTATAAAGGATAAACTTCGCCTACAGAGTGTCCTGCTTGTGAATAGGGCACATGGGAATGGATACCTCAATGAAGTCTCACACTTCTGGGCAATTAATATTAATAGCACTGGGCTGTTCTTCTTGAAGAAGAATGAAACAGCTTGGCTGGCCACAGAGGCCATCATTGTTGATCCTTGGTCTGGCAAAGTGCTGAGACACATGGTTCACCACTCTTCACTTGAAATGTGTGTACTGCTGTGAGTGGTTTTGATGCCCAAATCTGTGTATCACCCTTCATCTCTTCCAAAACTTAGCTGCAGCTCAGTCCTATGTTATCAGTGGCATGATCTGGTTTAACAGTAGTGGAAATGACCACATACTGACAATTTCATAAGCAACTCTTTCTTGTGATGGACAGCTCGTTTCCGAGTCTCAGTTAACACTCCTGCTTTAATAATAACCTTGTCCATCCAAAAGTGTCAGGGATTTTGTCACTGTATTCTGAGAGAAAATTGCTACTGGAAGGCTAAAAAGAATCTGAAACAGGAAGAAGTTGATGTTAATAGTAGGGAAGTCAGATGTCTGTTTATCTGGCCTGCTATATGCTAGAAGCACTAACAAGCAATTCTGTTGCAAAGCCAAGAATAACTCCTTTGCCTTTTGCTGCCCTTAAAAGAAATAGTAGTGCGAGAGTCATGCTGTTATTCTTGGCAGACCATTGCAGCTCAGTTCTCTCAGAGAACTTCAAGAAAAGGAAATAAAAGGATATGGGGCACCTAACAGGAAACCCACTCTCCCCTCTTACTATTGCCTTATGGACAGACAAATCCACAGGAGTTACCTCCTCGTATTCATTCTTTTGAGCAATCTACAGACTCAGCATTGCTATATGACCTTCCAACCACATGTGCACAATAAAGGATTGCTCAGTGTTCTACAGATGCATTTCCTGTTTGAAATACTATTTCAATTCAGAAAGAAAACTACAGAAAAACAGTGTAGTTTCCCTTGTCTACACTTTTCTTAAGGAGTAAGAGATTTTTGACATTTTGCCTTAACAGTTTGTGTAGGTTGTTAGCTGTTTTTAACTGGAAATAAAACAGAATAAAAACTTAATCTAATCTTAACATCAGTATGATCACACTATAAAGGCATTTTTTGGGTCCCTGGCCAGTATCATCTTACTTTAGCAGCCAGAGTTCTATTCCTTTCATGAAGATAAGCTCTATAGCATATTTTATCCCACCTCTTACCAGATACAGGGCAAGAAATAAACCTCTCCTTAGCTCTCATTAATTAGCCTAAAAGCTATTTGGTAAACCACTGATCATTTAAAAGCCATATTTCAGCCGTTACACATCACGCTGAAACCCACATTGGATGCACATTAATAAATCAAATAGGAAATTCATTAAAGGCTGAAATAATTCCCAGCATGGCAGTTATCTTTTCCTGGAAAATGAAGCTGCAGAGCAATAGATGTGGTCTCCTGCAAAATTCAAATAACCCAAGTTTTAAATATTCACTGATTCATTAGGTAACTGTTTACAGAGAACCTGAACTCTGAGCGGTAAGACTTCAAGTTGTGATTTGTGTAGAACTCAGTTGCAGCCTGGAAAGGTTTGCATTTCTTGCTTAAATTTATTTGTAGCTTAGTTTAGACAACTGGAATCATTGTACTTTTCTAACAGTGCTAATTGGATTTTAGATTGCACTATTTTGCTGTCTTTAGCAAAGAGAGAGCTGTATCCTGCTTCTCTGCATGCTGTTCAGTACGCACTGGATCATTAATGTGAAATAGTGCACAGCTGGTTTGCAATTCATCTTGAAGATGAACTGTAGTTCCTTAATGGTCTTGAACTTTTAGCTTAAAAAGATAAATAATATAAATCCTTCAATATAGGATAGAAGGGAGGTACCAAAAGTGCCCATTCCTGGCACTAGGGTTATAAAAAGCCTGAAGGTTTGAAAATGCCTTCTGTCTTATTAGACATGACTTATTTCCTGACATCATTTCTTGGAGTGGATTAATTGTTGCTAGCCAAATATTTTGCACAACACAGAGGGTGCCAAGGAATTATCTGAGCTTATACGTCTGTACCACTGGAAGTGGCCAATGTAACTAGAAATGCCACCCAAAGTTCTCAAGCTAAAGTGATACCATGATATCACATTAACTACAGTTTACTTTTATATTTTGAGTATGAAATTCACACTTCGTTACAGCTAGGTTCTTGTTTGCTGTATATTAGGGTCATATTTCAAAGCAATAGGCGATAAACTGTTTTGGAGCTTAATTATTTTCCCTCTATTAGAACATTTTGGGCCAGTGCACTGGAAAATCCTGACTCATGACCAATATTTCAGTGGGGAGTGTCAGTCAAATTTCTTCACAGGCCATAAATAATACCAGCATTTTACTGTCTGCACAAAGTCTTTCTATAGATTGCTTCCTGTTATTGGTGTCTGATTGCACTATTATTGATGATGCAAAAATATCTCACACTGATTTCAGCAAGAGAGAAAATTAAAGTAACCTGTTTAATGTGTTGCAAGAAAGCAATTACCAGGTTCAGAGTGAAGGCACATCACCAGTACGTTCATATTCCTGGTGAAGTCTAACAGCCTGTGACTGGAATGTCAGCAAGAGTTCCCCTGGGAGACAGGTTTGTAATGTATCCCCCGATATGGGAACAAGGTCAGTCAATTAAATGAAAAGGATGGCAAATTTAAAAGATTTGAGAATCTCTCTTTTCATATAGGTTAGTCTAGACTGTCAAATCCATCACAGAGAGTCATCAGGTCAAATATTATGGCTGGATATTTAAAGAGTATGGAACAGATCCTGCCAATTCACATTGCTGTGCAATAATTAGACACTGTCCTGATGGACTTCAGGTTCCAAAGAAAGACAGTTCTTCCTCTGAACTTCAACATGCACTTTATGAGTTTCAGTATAGTTATGAGGACCAAGACAGAAGGAAAAATTCGCAGAGGTCAAAAGCATAACAGCAGAGTATAGTAACATTCCTGTTCCTACTGACTTCCCACGGGAGCTGGGTACCAGACCCTCAGTGGTGACCCTGAAATTCTCCCCCATTGTGTTTGGACTATGACTGAGGTACCTGAAATTGGAACTTTTGTGGGAAATATTTTGCTCTGTGGGAAAAGTTATCAAAGGGGAAAAGAATAAAAAAGAGCACGGAGAGAGAAGCAAGAGCTTCAGGCCGGAGGCTTCAGCCAGTGTAGCCCAAGTAAGCTGGAATGCAAAGATGCAGCAGAAGAGCAGGTTCCCTTCTAGCCCAAAGCACATTTGGGTTGGATTCTGGAGGTCGGTGCTTTAAGAGGATATCTACACTCCCTCCCCAGTATCATTCCTTTACCTTGTCTGTCAATCCTCTAGCATGCAGTTCAGTGGGTGTTTTTCTCACAGGGTTCGGTGTGCACTAGTGAATAGGTGTTACGGGGCACATTCCCCATAGAACTTCTATTATTCTGCTTTTTCGGTTTTACCTGCAATAACGTTACTCTGCTGGAAAGATTTTGTTTCTTCTTAGTGTAAAGAAATAAGTATATAACAGGGGTGAAGCACAAAGTAGAGGCTGCGCTATGCTCCAAGCTGTATAACAATAATCAGAGCACAAGTGGGGTATAAATATTTTTGAGGAAGAAATTTGCATAGAATGAGGTAGATGTGCACCACAAACTACATTGCCAATTCAAGAAAAGAAGTGGCCACTTGGTACTCAGACTGGCTACCAAAGAGGAAAGATGAAACTGATGATGCGCTGGAACAGGTTGCCCAAAGAAGTGGTAAATGCTCCATCCCTGACAGTGTTCAAGGTCAGGTTGGGCAGTTTTAGGCCACATGGTTTAGTGTGAGATGTCTCTGCCCGTGGAAAGGGGGTTGGAACTGGATGATCTTAAGGTCCTTTCCAACCCTAACTATTCTGAGATTCTGTGATGCTCTCTGAAGAAACAGTGGTAACCCTGGGTGCATTTTTGGCTTTATTGCAGGCTTTTAATGGGAGGACCTTTATTATAGCTGAAAAGTCTATATTATTAATAACTCATATCACAGAGAATAGGGTCAGATTATACTCCGTGCAAGAGATCATTTCAATAACTTCCTTAACATGGTACAGAATGACCCACACCTCCATTATTCCTGCGAGATTTTTGACTACCCTGTTCATGAACCTCTGCAGTGGTTCCTCTTAAGCCATTTTTTGTGAGTGTTTACCTTCAAAAGTGTCTCCCAGTGACCTACAGGGTCTCTGCCACTACATGTGAAAACCACTGTATTGTCCTGTACAAGCCATTGACATGGAGAGAAGATTGTTCCATCCCTCTTTGTGTGAAGATGACAAACTGTAGTTTGGTTTTCGTATGCCAGTCTGAGTTTTCAGTCTTTCAAGTATGAAATTGTCCATTTCATTTGGAAAAGCACCAAAGCCAATTTACCAACACTAAGGTCACATGGAATTCGTTATGTCATTTTAAAATAGCTCCTTTCCGATTACAACCATATCTGAAATACGTGGCTGCTCCGTAACCAAACAATAAAAAAGCCTGAGCAAACAAGATCTGAAAGGCTACGCTGTGAGACTCGTAACACAGAGGAATGCTATGGTCTGGAGTTCATTGCAGCAAAAACAAGCTGGAAGAGGTACAGTGATTAAGGCATTTTCCCTGCTAAATTTTCAAGTTGCTGTGACAAGACATTCAGCCTTGTGAAAGGAAGGTTATGGATTTATCAAGGTGTCAGCGAAAACCAATGTTTCTGCATACACCTTGTGGCTATTTGAATAAGCCAGGAAATCACTCTGCAATGGTAAAATGTGCTGAGAAAGTTCTCTCTTTTTGTTAGTTTCACTGTGTGCTCTACCCACCTATTAAGTTTCTGTATCACTGTAGCATGTAGAGCTCTTTCTTTCCATTCATGCAGCTGTAATCTATTCAAACATCTACATGAAGAGATCTTTTAGAGGAGACCTCTTATTTTTGTAATAAGAAACCTGACAAGTCAATTCCTATGGGACATACACTAACTTCTTTCTCACGGTAAAATCCAGACCAGATTGGCAATAAATTAAACTGATTTCTCCAAATTGAGTCTGTTTTGCCTGTGATGGTAGTTGCTGAGTGATCTCTCCCTGCCCTTATCTCAATCAAAGAGCCTTTTGGTATATTTTATCTCTTCAATTATTTGAGTTGAGGAGTGATAGAGCGGCTTTGGTGGGCACTTGCATGCAGCCAGGGACAATCCCCCATAGGTGACACACTGTAAAATGAGACTATTCATATAACACCACTTCACAAACTGATCACAACAAATGAGACAGGCAGGCATCTCTCCTGCCAACTGCTAACACCGTGCTTATTCCCTTCAGCTCTGTCTGGAGCTGGCACTTCCAATAACATCTTTCAGAGAAAAGGGCCAGAAGGGATCATTGTGATTTAGAAAGATAAATATTTCATAAGTGAGAAAGTGATTTGTGCCGTTGCCAAGTTCAAAATCCTGGTACTAACCATGAGTAAGTTGATGAATAAGGATAAACTGCTGTATTCAGGTTGCATCTAGATGCTGCAGTTAGGATGTTCTCAGATGTTCATTAGTAAAGAGATCTAGTAGCTGCCCCAGATCTGGCACTTCTGGGTCTGGAGCTAGTTTGAATTTGCAGTCTGTGGCTTATGGCAGTGTACCAAGACCTCAGTGTTGAGATTAGATCAGATCTCTGCATTTTGTGTTGATTGCTTGGGAAGATAGACAGTACAGTTTAGGGAACGGAGGAGGAGAGACTGGGCTTCGACATGAGAAAAAACAAAACACCCAAACAGCCAGTCTTAGCATGGGAAGCTACTGCCACCGGGGCCTATGCGATAAAGCAGTAACTGATGGACTATGTCGCAATACTTTGTCTATGAAATGGCTCCTTCTAGCTTAATGTTTTATGTGAAAGAAAGCAGTACTAGACATATGTATTGACCTTAACATTTGCTGTGCAAAGGCAGGGTATAGACCTACAAGCCACTGTCTGTCAGAAGGAGGAGCAACTAGCCCATTGCAGGAGCTCTAGACCACTGTGCGTTGGAGGATCCAGGAGTACATTGAGAATCAGGAAGCCCGATGGTGGTCCATGCTCGCCAACTGCAGAGCAAAATACAGGAATCAAAGTTGAAACAAAATATTCAGAAACTGTCAAAATGTTTCCAGTTGTTTAGATATTTTTGATCATAGTAATTCTCATTATTTTTAATTTTACCTTTAAACTGTGATAGATTAATGTTTGCATTATTCTTCCTCTCCTTTTTCTTTTGCAGTACAGGCAAACCAGTTCATCTGCCCAACTCACCTGGAAAATGTGTGGCTTCTTTTTAAACTGATTAGGTATCTTAAATAGACCTGTAATTTCCAACTCAAGCTCCTTATACATCGTCTACAATTTCATATTGTCCACAGCAGTGATCTTTGCATCATTAGAGCAGAGGGAAGCTTGGAGAAGAGAGGACTGTATATATTTTATCCTTTTATCTCCAGGATTTCTGTCATCTAATGCTGCATTGCTTTCAGCCTGCCTTTCCTGTCTTTAAGCATAATAGTTCCGAACAATTAGTAAGGGCATAGGTATTAATTGGGGTCCTTAACTGTGTTAGTTTGTAGGGTTTAAAAAAGGGATATGAAATTCCATGTATGATTTGATGGAAACTACCCTGACACCTGGAAGGGATGGTTCATCCCATTCTCTATGTAGTACACCCAAATCTCATTGGAGTATTAATACATAACTCAGTCTAAGGCAGTTATTTTGGAAAGGTATGAGGCACACAGCCACTGTCAAACTACATGAATAACCCAAAAATAAAAGCTTGTATGCCTGAAAGCTTGTTTGATTTATCCCCCAACTGTATCAGTTAGTCTCATAAAAGATATTACCTCTTCCCACAAATCATACTTTGCTCATTGGAGCATTACATGGCATACTTAATTATTGTAAGCACACTGGGGATGCTGGATAAGAAAGCCTACAGACATTTAAAGTAGGATTAATGTCTTTGCATAACAGTGGAAACCGATGTAACTTCCATGCCACTGAGAAGCAAATTTGCAATGGAAATAATGTCATTTTAATGCCACAAAGTTTGAGTGCCTGCTTGGTTTGAGGAAACATTTTGTTTTCTACATTTTTCTCAGCTTCAAAGTTCTGGAGTCTTGTACAGAAATCATACAATAATTGGATTTTCAGACTTGTTTCCTAGAGAAATGAAGCCTTATGTATTCCTGCAGTCTATCTATCAGTCTCTCTGCTTCTCCTTAACTTTTGAATCTACTAGCTGATTTCAACCAGATTTTGAAGGCTAGAGGTCTGAAAAATATTATATTCCAAAAGTTGTGGAGAAATTGGGACCTGAGTAGAATAGAAACATTTAAATTAGAGCTCAGTGAATCAGACACAAATGACCCAGGCATTATAGGTAGTGCCTGGCAGCAGTTCACCACGCCATGAGCATGTAGAGCCAACCTGCACAGTGGCATCTACATTAACCACAGCCTGGACCACCTCTAGTTTGCCATGGAAAAGGGAGTGCAGGTGGGACTCTCAGACCAGGGCGGATTTAGGGGAAAGAGTACACAAGTCATTACACAAATGGAGTTTTTGTGCCGCTTCTCACACTGCTTTGTCTATTTTGAGATGTTTGTCTCTAAAGAGCCAGTGATTGTTATTGGTCAGAACATCTGAACTGAATGGCTCTTTAGTGTGTGAACACCACTGTGTGGTGGTCAGTTACCTGCCAGCTTAAACCACAACAGCCATTTTTGGTGCTCAATGTAGGGCATGAAGAGTTAACAACAGATATGCCCAGAGCATGTTAAACCAAATTTCTTATAAGCATTCATTACCTTAGTTTCATAGCTGCTGGTCCCAGAGTTGTGCTTCTTCTCAGACTTGCATTGTATGACGCCCTTCTTGCTATTTATGTTCCCTGTTGTGATGTGTGTCACCTATGAGGGCTCAATTAAGGTTATCATTATGCTGTACTGTGTAATACTGGTTTATGATACGATAAAATTACTGATTGTGAGACTAATCTGGTATTTGTACTCAGCATTGTCGTCATCTCCTTACTTTGGGAACCATATCTCAGAAACTATAAATAATTACACCCGTCACCTTTTCTCCTCAGAGAGCCAATCTAAGGGGGAATCAAGGGGAAACGCTTTCCCTTGCTTCTTCACCTTCCATTTCTCCTCTAGGCTAGTCAGAATTTTTAATATCCCTGGGATGTTCAAACCAGCATGGTCGTATTGCTGTCTCCTGAATGTGTTTTAGGTCTTGTTTGAGGTTAACCAATTATTTAAGAATAACACTGAGAAGTCTGCCTCAAAGCTAGATAGTTATGAGCAGCAGGGTGTGTGGGATGTTATGTACAAGTACCTAGAACAGTGGGTAGCTCCAGTGTTTTGGAACTTCACTTTCCTCAGAGTATCTGAGGGTTTCCTGTAGATAGCTGTAACACTGAGTTTAGGTTGCCCTGTTTCATCTGAGTTTTTGCCATTTTCAGGAGCCTTTAAATAATTTTCTTTTTCCCTTTGAGAGGATAAGTAAACTATTGAAATCCATCTTTTTGTCAGTGTAACCCGATTGCCCTTAAAAACATACTGTCCTGTTTCTCTTTAATACAATTCAAACAGACTTGACGCAATTTCCTCACTCACAAATGCTGTGGGTAGTGAGCCAGGCAAGGAATCTGTATACTACACAATCATGGAGAGAGATGCTGTCATTCTGCTTGCACTGAGGATAGGGAGACAGAAAATGGGTGGACTTAAGGAGGATGAGAAGAAAAACTCCGGAAATTACTGAAGAATAGAGAATATGGCATATGTATATTTTGGTTTTGTGGTAACACCTGGGCAAGAATCCCAGTCCTGAGTGGTTCAGACTAGCTTGCATACATGTTGCATAGCACTCAGTTGACATCTTCTCTAGGTCCTATGTGACTGCTTTTGTCCTGAGGCATAGTTAGGATTCATCTTTATGCTTTGTTTCACTTTGAAGTTTGTGACATAATGAATTGATGCCTTACATGATTTCACAGCCTGGCACTGAGACGGTATGTTAGAGCCAATAATGCAAAACGAATTCCTACTGCTTGGAGCATCCCCCAGAAAAACCTGTCTTGTCAGCCATGCCTGGGTAAATGGAGCCAACTGTTCCACTCTTGCTAGGAGCCTGGAGCTGAAGAATCCTGTGCACAGTTTGTATGGTCTAGGGAGCGATGCCTGCAGTCAAATGGGAAGCAAGCTAAGCTGATGTGCCATCAGAGACATGAACAGAAATTGTTTAGTCTGATTACAGGGTAAATATGCTGTAAAGAAGTTTGAAATGGAGTGGTATTCAAGAGTTGCTGATATAGGACAACATACATCTAAGATGGTAAATATTTGTGACTCTTTTCAACATACAATAGCTCACCATGGAGCTAAGTCCAGAGCTAATTGTAGGTATAGCTGTAAATGTGGTACATGGGTAGATACATGGGCACTTGAGATGTTTTGTTCAAGGCACCTTTATGCACTGTGGACTACTAAAAGTTGTACCTTAGATTCATCAGGCCAACACCATTATGCATGTTTAAGCTGGACTTCACTTTGGGAAGCTTTGTGCACATTCGATAGGGAATGTTTCTTAGACTTCATTAACAGCCCAGAGGCCAAGCTAAGGTTGGGAAAATCAAATTAACAAAAGCTATTTCCTCATTGTTAAATACAGCTAATTTACAGCAGTGCCTGCGAGGGTGATGAATTCAGTAACTTGGTCAAAGGAGAAGGACTTAAAACATCTTTCTTCCAAGCTCTTCTTCCTTATGTGAAAAGAACCCTTCAGGTATACGGAGGTAAACCCCATTCTCCTTCAAAACTTTTGTACTACTCTGTTACCTTGATGACTGTGTAAACCTTGATGTGCTTAGACTCCTGGGAGTGCAGATATGGTTACAACGATTGCTTATAATTTTGATGAGCCATTCAAGGTAATGTAATGTTTTGTAATCTGTAAGTGGGAAATTAATAATACCCAAAAGCTGGTGCAACAACAGATGTTCTGATGCAGTAATAATGACCTTTGTGTGTTCACATGCTTAGAGGTACAGTTTATTTTGGTTTAAAGAAACATTAAAAAGTGGTACCATTGTTCAGATATAGCATTATTTATTTGAATATTTTAAGAAGGCAGTGGTTTTAGAAATTTAAAATTTTATAAATTAATACTTGCATATTTAGATGCACAATTCATGTATTTACATCTACATACGTACATATTTTCATATCTATCTACAAGTATATATAATCTCTCAGATTTTCCACACTGCAATTCCATAGATACAGGATTAAATGCAGTGATGATGAGTTATAGCAGCAATCTAGAGTTCGGTTTGAGCTTGAGAATATCATAAATTTTTAATAATAAATTGTTGAATTAATGATAAACGGAAAATGTTCTAAAGAGAAGGAAGGGTCTATGTTTCAGTTGTGCTGCTGCAATGTTAACTAACTACAAATAGTTCCAGAGGTGAAATACGTGCCTTTGAGATTAATTATCAATAAGTGATTTTGATCTCTGTAGCTTTATGGCCATTCTTGTTGAAAAGGTATCGTGAGTTGATTGCATTGAGTGATGCTACAGCAGGGGGAGAACTTTGCTTACCCCAGTAAACCCAAACCTGAGGTACACTGTGAAGGGGCATAAGAAAGCATCATCTAATAAAGAATGCATAGTATAAAAAGATTTTAACATTTGAAGTTACATTTGGATTGAAAGAAATGAGTGGTTCAAGGGAATTATAGAAGTCTGTTGAATTCCTGCTTAGTACAACTGAGACAAATTGACCACACAAAGGACTCTTACTGAAGAACTGTGTTCCCTCTGTCAATAAACATTTTATCCTTTTTGCATAGTTTTCACTGAAAACAAATACTTTACTGCAAAGTGTCTCCTTTCATAAGGAAACAACTGAAGCCATAATTTACTAGGATATTGTTAGAAAATGTGCCCAGTTATTCATTATATTCATTATACCCAGCTTTAGCAATATTTTGAAACAGTTTTCTTTCATAAATTGTATCTGAATTTCTAGGGCTGCTGATAAGATCACATATTTTACTCCTGGAAAAATTCACTAAGGAATTGCTCCAATGAAAGTTGTACTTGTTTATTAATCCTTAGATAATCCGTATTTGCTGGTGGCTGAGAGAGTTGGGAAGCTTCTTAGACACTATTTTTAAATACATAGATTAAGTGAGTTCTATGGGAAGGCAGCATCAGTCACTACAATTAGATGTCAGGTCAAAATTAGTTCTCTAAATTACCTTCTTAGTCCATGAGTATCAATTGGCACCTTAATGTTGTGAGTCAATGAGTTATGAGAAATTCTAAACCTTTACTCTGCTAAAATGAGCTGAGTCTAGGCCACAATTGGAAGAAGTTCAAGTACTGATTTACAGGATATTTAAATGTTTTTCAATTGGTTTTGGATCATTTTTAAGAAAACCAAATTAAAGAAAATGTGCTTTAGAAATATCCTTCTTGCATACACAGGTAAGATCTAGCCTTTCCCCAAGAACTCCAACACTAGTGGGGTGAAAATTATCAACTCATTTAGTTGTAATCATCATCAGCTATTGTTACCAGGCTGTGCAGCTCTGGCACAACCCTGTGGTGTGGGCTTCTTTAGTGTAGGATACAAAGGGTTCTGGAGTTACTGCCCTTGGCTTTATTTACTAGGAGCAATACCCTTGAAAACTTTATGTCTACATAAAAGCGTTTGAAATTTTCTGAAATTTTGCTTACAATTAGCATAAAACTTGTTTTTGATACTTAGTTTGTAATAATAATAAACCCCAACATATTATATGGCTAACACCTTTGGAAAAATATCATTTTTGGATGGATTTTTTTTTCTTCTTTTTTTCTTTTTTTTTTTTTCCCCTAAGAGATGTTGTTTTAATTTACATTGAAGTCATATTTTGGTTTATTTCCCAATTACAATACTCAAATGCACCATTTAAGTTTAAGGGAAGCCATTTCATCCTTTTGTGAAAAAAACCTTGGTATACATTTCCATCTTTGGGTAGAAAAGAACTCGAAGTTCTTATTTGTTTCCTTGGCAAAGTAGTATAAAAAGTCATACGCTTTTATTATTCTATAAAGGAAAACAATATCTGTTTTGATTATCTGTATTTGTGTACTTATTTCAGGCAGCACAATCATTTCAAATATGATGAAATATAATTGTCATCCTCAGGAAGACCGACTTCATTATGTCCTTTGGCAATGTAGTAATAAAGTTTAAATAGCATACTTGCAGAAATATATGGTCATTTTCTATAACCAGACTTTTTGTACTTTATTTTTAAGTATAAGCCTAATTGCATTCTTTGGGGTTGGCAAATATGATACATGGTGTTCAACTGAATTTGCCATTTTCTTTGTAGATGAAGGACATCAGTATATACAATGTGCCCAGGAACAGAGTATCAGTGGCAAAGAATTACTACTGTACTTGGCTAAAAGGGTCCTTTTGGACAACTTTTTGAAGATTCTTTAAATAGTTAGACCCAGCTGTATGAGCTAAATAATAATAATCTGCTCCCACTAACAAACAAGCCCAAATCTTTCCTGATATTTAGTGGGTTTTTCCTGCAGTTACAAAATTCTGGGCTCCTGCGGAAACTGGGGCTCAAGAACTGGGATTACAACAACACATGCCCTTGTTGGTAGGTTCATCTAGACTCAAATTGCACAGTAGTCCTGTAGGGAAGAATGCATCTTGTCTCTGATATGACAGAGCTTCTCCAAATTTTCAGAAACTTATTGTACTGACATTGTATAGACAAACACTTCCAAGGCTAAAACTACCTTATCTGGGCAAGTCTATAGGGAAGTTTACCGAAGGCCGCCTACAAATGCATCTAATTGAAGTCACATTCTAAATCCAACGTGCTCTGGGTTCAGGCAAGGACATTAGTGGGGATAAACTCATCTCCCGGGTGGGTACAAGTAATTATTGATTTAGATTTTTTTGTTCATGTATGACCACAGATTGCTGTTCCTTTTTCCAGAGAAGTATGTCAGCATTTGAGAATAATGCATCAAACTGGTTAAAACTCTCAGGAATGTGCATGCCTTCAGGTTTTCTGTATTTCTGGGATCCTAGAAGGCTCGTTTCATTCCTCAAGCTCCTTCCAGCATTTCTTTTCAACCCATAATGCAGAAATGACTCACATACTAGGCAAAGACTTGCATACTTAGCACTATACAGATGACAGATTATTCTCCCCTCATTGCCATCACAAAATAACCCAGTGGTTGGAAAAGATTAGCTCTTAAGTGAAGAATCACTGAGTTAAACCACACCTAAACAAGACCATTAGTTTTGAAAAAGGTGTTAAATACTTTTAGGTCAGCAGGCAAAGGTGCTGGGTAAGGAATACTGATTAGGGACACACCACAACAGCATGGAAATCTTAGATGCACAGTGGAACTATCAATTGGCAGATTTTCACTTCCCAATATATTTGTTTGCAAATGTAATTAAAATAATTAAACAATACTGCACTGCAAGGAGTACTTGTGCTGTGTTCTACTGATGTATATTTATTAGACACAGTGCATGCACAATACTTCCAAGTGGTAATTAGGATGCTCCTCAAGTTGGCATGACTTTTTAATAGACCTGTGAGGCTGGGTTCATCTCATTTAATTTTGGAACATGAAAGGTCTCAGTTGTGGTCTAGGCTCTTCTGTTAGGAGTGATCTGACAGAAATTAGCATGCAGGTAAGGACTCCAGCTGCAGTCACCTTGAAACCAGCAGAAAGGTAATTATTTCTATTTTGATCCCTATTCTGTAGTATTTCCAGAGCAGGAATCTATCACAACAGCAGGAATTCATTTCCTTCTGTTTTAGCCATCTGAAAACTAGAAAGAACCAAGTTATGGGACTCAACTCTGAATTAAGATATTTAAACCTAAAGGGCAGATTAATTTGCTCAAACATAACCATCGAGTACCATGAGAGGTACGTATGGAACTCACTTAGACCTTAGCTGGTTATTTCAAATGCAATGGCTGCAAAAAGCAAAACTGACCTCCCAGATGCTGGAGCATCGACTATCACCAAAGGATTTCTTCAGGGTTCAAGGCATTTCTTTCATGACTGAGTTGTAAGAACAAGGTTCCTATCTTTAGGACACTGTCTGCATTGATTTCACCTTGCTGTCCTGCCTGCTTAGCCACAGGAATTGCACCACAAAGACAGCCTGACGCATTCCTCACACAACAGAAAGCCCTATGTGTCTTCACTGCAAAACTGGCATACGTAGCACTGAAGGAGTCTCAGATAGGACAAAAATCTCCTTTGTGAGAGTACAAACACAACCAGTTTCTGTACCTGCAGTAGAAGAAGTGCAGACTGGGTCCCATTTCAGTAATTATTCATCGCCTCTCCTCTAATCCCTCCCATTAGTTTCTTCTTTCCTCTTCAGTAAGGAATAAGCAGCCAGAGGCAGGTACCATCCTCAAGAGCACTTCAAGATTGATAATCAGGTTTTTTCCTGCAAGGGATCAGCCCTGCCAGGACACATATGGGTCCTTGTGCCTATTCCCTTATGTACCTAACCTTTCACCTGAACAGATAGTGTTCCATCAGCTATCTGCTCCAGGGGGAGGGAAAGCATGGAGCTGGCACAGAGCAGGAGCACATGCAATGCCCTATGAATATATTATGCTGCCTGCTAGTTCATGACGATGGACTTTGATAGTGAACTGGGTGAGGTGTTTCAGGAGTGCCGCTTCCAATTAGAAATAACACTTCCACAAGGGCAAACGAGTGAAGTAACGACTGTAATTCTAATCATGCTGGAGCAGCTACCTCATTAGTACATACTCTTGGAAGTGTCTTTATGCTGTGTGTTAATACACCTTAACCTCTTCCTTCTGGTCCAAAGCAAACCTCATCACCGTAAGAAGCACTGCTGGTTCTTCAGGGATGCAAGTCTAACTCATGGTCAGATTATGCAGATGTTTTCCTTATGAGACACATCATGGAATGTAGTCATTTTAAAGGAAGAGTTGATGGAGATAAAAGGCATTAAGTCCAACATTTTCTGAAAATTCATTCTTTCCTTTAAATTTTCTAATTTATGGTGAAAAAATGTTAAATCATTTTTTTCTTGTGTTGCTTAAAAGAAAAGGTCAGAAATTTAGGAAATTTCTAATAGCTTCCAAACTTTCCACGTAGAATGGTGTTTTAATAATAAGCAATCCTTCAGGGGTGATTCTGCAACAATGCCAATGTCTCTTTCTTTCGTAATTTCAGGTAAAACCCGGTTGCTGACTTATATTCAGGTGTGATTTTCATGACAGAAGCAGAGAAATTCAGTTATGTTTTCAGTCTTATTTCTTCCTGAGCTCACAGCCCAGAGGGACACCGTGAGGTGACAACTGTACGTCAGTTCTACTGCAGCATTTGAAGGGTTTGCCTTTGACTTGGAAGACGATCAGGTTCTTCAAGTCCCTGTAGAGCATTTCAAGAGCCAGCCCACATCATGGCACATCATGGGTGGCATTAAGGACAGGGAAAAAAAAAGTAATTCTGCAAGTGATGAATGAATTGGCATTTCCTTACTGATGTTTAAATAACAGAGGTTTTCTTAAGCCAGCAAGCTCCTGAAACTTTATTTAGTAGATGAAAGACAAACTGGTGATATCTGAACCTTTAGTAACCCCTAAGCTCCTGGGTTGGCTCAAGACGAAAAAGTGGCTGTTCCCTTTCTTGTCTGTTGGATATATTTGCATTAAACCCCAAACTTCCTCCTCTCCATCCCCCCTTTTAGCAGTACCTGGTTTCTTATAGACTGAAATGCCCGTGGGATCAATGTGGCAAATGCTGTTGTCCAGACTTGCCTTCACATTTTTTGTAGCAATGACATTTAAGTCAAAATGAAGGCTGATCCTCTTGGTGAACTTTGAGCCCTATATTTCTGTAAATCGGTTTTCCAACAAGATTCCTTCAAACTGGCAGGTCCACTCATCGTGAACTCTTATTTAACCCAAATTATCTGAGAACAGAATCTTTAAGTTTTTTTAAATACTTAAATAACTAAAAAATCTCCCAACATACTAATCTTAATTAAAGCTCTCAAACAGCACTTTATGATATTTACAAGCAATACAGAAACTCATGGCTTCAGTTCATGTGATTTTTAGAGCTGAGTTGGAATGAAAGTGAAGAGAAGTAGTGTTACACTCTCTTTTGGGGTCTGCAGGTCAATGATCTCCTCATCCCATGTTATCTCCATCCTTTGCATGTGACTGTCAGGGAAACAACAGCTTAGCCAGGAGTTTCCCATTAAGATTCCCAACTTCTCTCATTTTCCTTCAGCAGTACTTCCCTGCCACAATAGATGTGTATACCACGTTGGAAGCCATCTTATCTTGCCCCAGTTGTGAAACAAGTGGCAAATCAGGACTTCACCACCTTTCAATTTCTCCTCTTGCATTTCCACCCACAGTGGCGTCACCTCCTCTGTGTCACATGCAAGGTACTGTCCCTTCTCACCCCATAGACACAGCTAAGCAATCTCATATTTCACAGGAAAGACCATTGCCAATAGTTGAAAGGGGCAGCTTGCATACTGCAAGATCTCGGGCTATCTGAGGTCGCTTCTCTGAGTGCCCATGTATTCTGCTGGTGATACACTTTTGCCGTGACTCCTTAACATTTAAACAGCTGGACACAAGCACTGAGTGAAGAAAACAATGACTGCTCACCCATGATGAACAGACAAAAACAGGATGAACAGATAAACATGATGAACATGATAAAAAGCAGGATTAACTTAATGATATCCCACTTCTTAGCAGGGTACTGACCATACTTAGCATCTTTTAGCATGCTGGTCAAGAGAGTAAACATTTCAGCTTAACCCTTTTCAAAGGTTTATGATTTTTTTTGCTGCTGGTTGCTAGTTTTCTATCAGGAAATCAATCTCCGGGCAGGTGGAATGAGCTTCAGTATCTGTAAAAGGGATTTTAAACAAATGTGGTATATTTCAAAAGGGATGGGCAGAGGATCAGTTGCCTCAGCCCTGCTGATAAAAAGGGTCTTGTTAGTTTGTGATAGAATTACTTGCTTGTATCATTTATACCATTCTACTTTCTGCCACTGCCATAAAAGAAGGTTTTTCAGGCATTTAAACACTGTGACATTGATTCATTAACGTTTATCCATTCCACCCACGAATTATATTTCCCAGTAGAAAATGGAGCAACATTTATTACAAAAGTGAGATTTCTACACTGAGATATAGAATCGCCAGCACCGAAGTGCACATTATATTTTAAGATCATGTACAGCATACTCTGCTGACATAATGTGTAAGATGGATTCTTGATCTCCTTTGTTATTATCATTTCAACCCTGGGAAATTTAAGCTACGTCTGTTCTAAGAAATTAAATATGTCTGGGTTGTTCTCTGGCACTGGAGCATGGCAAAATCTGCATTCATATTATTAAACTCTGTTAACATTCAAATCAGGGTAGTGACATTCAGAGCACTTGTTGGGAATGGGCCTGAGCTGTCTCCTGGGCTGTGCCTCTGACGCCAACCACAAACACAATGGAGTCAATTCTAGCAATGTAGAAATAGAGACAATGACTTCCATTAGCCACAAATACTCCCTGCCACCGTTGAATTTAATAGTGAAGACGCAGCCTCAGGTTTCAAACAAAGATGAGAAGAAAAGAGACCTGACTTTCAGGTGGTTATAGATGTTCTTCATAGGTAGAAGCTGTATTGGTAGCATGTAGCTATTGATACTATTAACCACCTGCTGCCCTGGTCCTCAGTGTAGTTACTCTTGCAATTCAATTAACATTCCATCTGACTACTTTTACCCAAGAGCGAGTATACAGAGATTTCAGATGGATTGTACTGCCTAGGAAGGATTTTGATCAATGCCGGTGAGAAGTTTCTGGGGCTCAGTACAGGTCTCAATACAAATTCTGGTGGGGTTAGTTGCATATCCATACACAGAAACACGAACAATCCCCTAGGGGTACCCACTATGATGCATATAAGCACCTTTGCACTGGTGCAGGTTCATTTGCAGAGCTGTCAGCTTGGAAATCCTCATGTCTGTCATATGGAGACAGCCTGAAATCCTTGTGAAGCTGCCAGGGACAGAGCACATCTCTGTATATCAGACCCCTGGAGCCACATGTACCTCTGTCCTGCTATAATTTTCTGTGGTTTTTCACCTTCCCTGAATAAAGTGGCATCAAAGTGCATCTTCACGGTAAAACTGCCTGCAGGAGGGTGACAGTAGAAGGCGGCACTTCACTTTCATCTCAGCTCCCTAGGGCTGGGTTTATTAAAAGCAAGAGATGGGAAATGCCACTGCCTGCTTTGCTCCCAGTCCTGGCCCTATCAACATGCTGCACCCTGTCTTTATTGTTGTCTTGAGCTTTTGGCTGTCTCTGGGTGTTTTTCAGAAATGCTAGAAAAGCTCAGCCTCTTGAATGACTTTCCCAGATACCAGCAATTGCTCCCTTCCTTCTATAAGAGAAGGGAGAATGCTGACAATGACTAGTTTCTGATGCGAGAGGGTTTGATCTTTTTGTCTGATGCTTGTGCTTGATATGTCTTCTAACATCAACAGAGAGATACTGTCAAACTGACGCCTTGGATATTGGCAGTTCTAATTTTTTACAGACTAATCTTACCGGGGAGAAATTCCAGAAATTCCTGAACTTGAGGAAATGTAGAAAAAAAGTAAATTAAAGCCAAATGGAGAGAGTTTGCATACGGTGCTTTCAACTCATCCATACCTAAAGTGAACCAATCAGCAGGACTTCCGAAATAGACTTCTTCAATACAGGTGACACAGGCATTTCTGCTTCTTTTGACCTAGCTTTCAGGAATGTTATGCTGAAAAACTATAAATTAGAGAGAATAAATGAAAGGTAAGATTGGCCAATTACTTGTAATATAAATTGCTGACAGAAGTATGCAAACAGAGATTCTTTAGAGATTACAGCCATGGGTAAAATATGATCTGGGATCTCACCTTTTCACCATGATGCATCATTGCCTTCCATTGTTTAATTAAAAACGGCAGATTTCTACACTTCCACCATCATCATCTTACACTGTAGTGTCTCAGAGTTTGTCTTCAACACAGAAAGAGGTACTTACTAATCAAGATCATTAAATTTGAGTTAAGAAGTGACAAAACACTCTTAATTCCAGATTGATTTATCTAATTGCAATAAACCTCATCTGTGGGGACCTGCACTGAAGTGATGCTACAAATCTTTTGTCTTCACTAAGATTTTGCAATTGGGCAACTGAGGACACACAGCAAAGATTCAAGGTGGTGTTTTTAAGACAGGAAATGCTTGAAGGAGAGATTGGCTCTGGGTGTAACAGTTCAGTTCTCTGGCATGAAAAGAACACAGTCAGGTATCTTAGCCTTTTTGCAGAAATTGCAGTGATCTTCCCCTGCCCTGGCCCCCTAAAAAACAGACAAGGAGAATATTTGGCAAAGCTGTGCATGCATGCATGTGTACGTACCAAGTTTTCACTATCTCAGGAATTTGCTGACTTGAAGATCAGTAATACTTTCCTCTGCAAAAATGTACATAAAACTAAAGCTTCATTTATGACAGGAGTTGGAGCCAAAAGTCGTAATTACTCTTATGACCCTGAAAATCTGTAGCTGATGCAGAAATCATTAATGAAGCCCTATATAAAGGGCTATACCCATGCAAGGGATGTTTTCCCCTACATTCTTCTGTATACATAAATTTCTCTGTCTCTGCCTCTTACATTCATTTTCAGAAAGGCAATGAAATAGTTAATAGGCAATTGCATTACCTAGGAAAGTTATTGTCCTCTTGGATACGTTTATGGAAATGAGGGACAGTTAATTTATCACCAGCTTTATGCTAGCAATAAAAAATATTTATTTGCCTGAAAGGATTTGCATAAACTTTGATATCTGATGAATAAAAAGAGTTGTTAATGTAAAAAAGAGAGTGAAATGTTCTGATTAGTTTTTTCCACTGTAGACCTACAAAGTTCTGCTCTTATGAAGGTATGCATTCTGGATTTATGCCAAAAGAAGAGATACCAGAGTCTGACCCAAAAGAGAAATTCAGAAGGTGAAAGGTCACTTAGAACTGTAATTTTATGCCCGTGTGATGAATTATTGGCATGAACAACAACTACTTAACCTTTTAGCTTTCATTTCATTGCACAAAGGGTAATGGATTTCTCTTAACCCCTGTGTGAGGAAGGTCAGTGTTATCCCAGGTTTAAAGATGAGGAATTGTGCAGAGAAAAGCAAATGCAAGGATTTTTATGCTTCTGAACCTTACTCTGGCTGCTAAATTAGAACAAATTTGGGTTGCATGCCTCAGACCCATATTATACTACTATGATCTACAACCGTTGCAGCAGGTTGCAGAGAACTGGAGCATGCACTGTATGGAGATGCTGGCTGCATTGTGCTGTGAAGTAGACATTAAATTCATAGAAAAGTAAGGACACTTAGAGGCTTTAACCCTTCCTCAACTTCCTCTTTGCCTCCATCCCAGCTGGGTGCTAGGATCCGATGGAGGCTCCATCACATCTGTGTGTGAGAATTGCAGGCTCAGCCCTGCTATCTATGCTCACTCTGAATCAGCAGCACTGCTGCGTGTGTCAGAGAGCAGCAGCAGGTCTGAGTCACAGAACCCTGGGGAAGGATGGATGGCCTTGTACACAGGACAGAGACCTGTGTTCAGTTCTGCTTATCCAGGGTTTTAGGCAGGTTGTGTAATTAGCTTTGGTCACCCACATAAAATGAAATAGTAAATCTTTCTACTGCCCTTGGTTGTGTACGCTGAATTAGTTGTTTCTCTGACAACAGAGCTGTATTAAACACTTTGCTCAACAGAATCTTAACAATAATAGTAAAGCTTTGGGACTGCTTTTGATCCCAGCTTTCCATTCAGCCCATAATAATTGTACATAGACATGAGACATTTAAATGCTGGTTTGCATTCTGAAGGCACTCCTTTGCCTTCGGACACTGGGGTATTTTAAACTCTGCTTTTGTTTGGGCACCAGCTTACATGCAAAAGAGCATCCTCATATTTCTTTAGTTATAGAAACCAAATAAAAAAGAAATGGAAAATTACCCTAGGATAAAAGATTTTGTGTGTTCCAGTACAATTTCTTACATTCAAAAATCTTATAAATGCCCTTATGTCTATAAAAGATTGACTATGTACCACCACTGAAATTTTCTTCTATCTTGACCATTCCTATTTGAGGGTTATCGCTGTGTGATAGAGGACTCCTGCTTCTGTCCTGAAGATTGTGACAAGATGATCACTGTATTGATATTATCAACAAAGATAAAGCATCCAGGTTACATGAAAGAAAATTCAGCTTTGATGTTTCTTACACAGCACAGGCCTTTCTGGATGAACAGGATCTCCCAAAATCCCCACTGGCAATCTTAAAGCCAGTAGAGGTCATCTTTGAGCCCTTGTGAATTAAAAGACTACTCTTGTCCTTGGTGAAGGATTTGGACATTTCTGCCTTCTTTATTACTCTCTTACTTATAGTCCACGTAGTTATGAAGGTTACAAATCCTGTTGATGACCGGCTCACCTTTCTGTGGCAGCCCACCCTCAAAGCAAGACCCTTAGTCCTACCCCTGCTATTGGAGTCTGGATATTGACTTGAATGGTTTATCATGTATTACCTTTATTTACATAAGGTAACTCAGAGGAAGATGATCCTGGACTGGTTTCTTCAGGAAAATCTACTAAGTCCCAGTGTAGGTCACCATTCCAGTTAGCTCCACGAATAGCCAAGATCCTTTGCAGAGAAAGGAGTTCACTCAGCTGTGCCAATAATCCAAGACTTTCAACTTGGTTTCTCTTCTTGCAGATAGGCTTTTGCAATCTGCAACTACACCTTCCATCCCCCTGAAGAGCAGCCAGCTCAGATATGATCATGCCTCAGTGTCAGTGAATTTGGACATAGTTATTGAATTCAGGCAGAAAGTCTCTTTAAAAGGCTAAACTAAATGAGCCAGAGAGATAAGGACCAGTCAGACCAGCTTGAATGTCTAGAAAAAATATTGTAACAGATAATCAAGCTACTGGCAAGCTCTTGGAATTTTAAGCAACGCTGTGACTATACAGAAAAGGTTGCATTGAGAGTGGTATTTTAAATAAGCTGCAGTCACACACAGGTCAGCACTCTCACTAAATATCTCTGGAGACTGCTTTCCAATCCAAAAATAAACCCAAGCCAAAACACCAAATACTCAGAACAATTACCTTCATTTTAGCTTTTTCCAAGTGAAAAACTCCGAACATATTGAATTAATTCTAAAATACTTCCATGAAACTTGTAAAGCTCAGAGGAGAACAATTATTTCAAATAGTGAAGTGGAAGTTGCCAACTTTTTCCAGAAATCTACATAATAAATCCCATCAGAGCTCTACTTCTTGCTCCCACCCATTACACATATGTTTTCAATAGCTACACACTTTTTAAGTGATCCTAAAAGTGTGCAGAATTACTCATAGTGCGCAGTTTTAAGCCTCAGTATCTAAATGCTCATTTCAATGTAACCGAGGACCTGCTTATCATCCACTTCTTGTTTGAAGACTTCAGAATATACGTGGAAATGGGCTACTAAAACCATCAATCTAACTTCAACTAAATAAGGCAACACGTGGCACTTTGTCTAGGAAGAAAAATCCTGTTGTTTCCAGTAAGAAAGTTTTTAGGCTTAAATTTACTTACGTGGCTTGGCAGAAGGACCCATTTGACAGGTAATGCTGTGATGAAGGTCTGACATGTTCTAAATCCTGCTGTCTGCTGCATCAGCGAAATGGGGGAATGTGTATTAAACCACAGCTTTGCAATTTATGTTGAAAAAGCAAGCCACAGAAAGCCAGTGATTCATTGCACTAAGATTGTCTACCAGAATGAAAGGTACTGAAAGCCTTGGAAACGAAAAGAATGTCTTCAGACTTCTCACAAGACAAGCACAGCTCTCTGAATACTCAAAGACATCTTTACAATAGTAAATAAACAGGACCAGATCTCAGGTTCAAGAACCACGCCATGATTCTTTGCTATAAGGGTGATGAGGCACTGGCAACAGTTGTCCAAAGAAGTTGTGGCTGCCCCATCCCTGGCAGTGTTCAAGGCCAGGTTGGACAGGGGTTGGACAACCTGGTCTAGTGGACGGTGTCCCTGCCCATGGCAGGTGGTTGGAACAGGGGGATGAGCTTCCAACCCAAACCGTTACATGATTCTATCATTCTATGATTATTTGTCCTTGTTTAATTGCTAGCACGCTCTCTAGGCTCTATTTGCTGTGGGTCAACCAACAAAACCTGGGTGATGAGAAAACCAGCAAGGACACCCCAAGGACCATTCCCAGCAGACAAACTGGTTACAGACCTCCTTTTCATGGGAAAGGTTAGCCCTAGAAGAAGGTTGTAGCTTGTTTTATTTAGTAGTATAAATGCCCGACCAACCAAGTGATCGGGTAAACACTTGGCAATGCCTTGCAAAAGTTTTTCAGCATCACATCTATATATAGTAGAGAAAGTATCTTTTTTTGCCATGAAATTTTATTTGTCTCCCATTTTGTAAAGAAGATGCTTTCAGGACAGTTTGAATCAGTAATTTAGATTGCTTCATCCATTTGCAACAGCTAAGGATTCATAATGAGAAAGAATTACACTAGTTCAATTTTTTATTTGATTCATCTGAGCCCAGCTCTGCAGATCACAGTAAAAGATACTGTGACCCTTTTTACCAGTTCTTTCTTCATTTCAGTTCACTCATTCTCACAAATAACAAAAAGAACAAAAATATTAAGGAGTCCTTGGTAATTTCCCAATTATCCATGCTGAAAATGCATAGGTGATGATTCCCATCAGCAACTCCTCCTACAGAAGCTGACACAGATAGTCTTTAAAATGTCTTGATGGAAGAAGTCTTTTCAAAAGAATCTTGAGACTCACTGACAATCATTCAGACGGTGGAAAATGTCAGGGGATTTTCCAATCTATCACCATATTGTTTTATTACCCTGCAAATATGAATGTTATTAACTAAGAGCATGTCTGTTCCATAAATGAAAATGAAGTCTATATAATAGTGTGACTGAATGCAAATAATATGGAAAGACTGAGTACACAATGATAAGATGCAGAGAAGATGGAGCCAGACTCTTTCTCAGGGATTCTCAAGGAAAGATGAGGCAGCGGTCACAAATTACACCAAGAGAAATTCTGAGTGGACATAAGGGAGAAAGAAAGTCAAAATGAGCACGATCAAACATTATAATATATTATGCTGAGAAATGTTGGTTGCGGCACATTCCTTAGAGATATTAAAAACTTGACTGGAGAAGATCCAGGAAAACCTAATGTAATTTTGGAGTTGGCACTAGTCTGCAGAAGGCATTAAATCAGGTGAGCTTCCAAAATCCCTTCCAACAACTTTTTTCCTATGATTTTGAATCCAAATATCCAAAAATGCGTTCATTTCAAGCTGTGATTAGAACAAATTATATCAAAGTTGATATGGCAGTTTTCCATAAACCAAACACAAAATATCATAGCAGTCTGAGAACTCTGCTTATACCCCCAGTTCACTGGGAATTCTCCAGACATAATAAAGAATAGTCTGTGCTCCAAAAAACTCATAAGTTTTTGCTCACTCTGTTATAAAATAATAATTTAAACAGTGATTTTTAATTGAATATGGGGATATACCATGTCAATGTCTTTCTTTGAGCAAATAACCTTGGACTTTACTTGCAGTGTGAGCAGAGTTGATTGCTGGAACTAAAAGAGTTTAGTGGGGACTCATTTTATAGAGGAAACCTTATTTATTTCAAGTGAATCACATTATAAACTTTACTGGATGCAGTGGATACAGCTTCTGACTGTACTAAGAGGTTTGATGTGGACAAAGACATTCCAAACCCATGATGTTGAGATTAATCTTCTCCAAAGCACTAAACTTTAAAGGAGATTAACATCATTGTATCTAACTTCTACTTTACAAGTAGGGAAAATGGAGCTTAAGAGGGTGACGTGGTTCTCTGGTCACATGCAAACCACATGAGAGTGCAGCTCAAGTCTCTCAACATTCCAGCTATCATGCCCTCTCATAGATTGCTTAGCTGAATAATGCCAGGGCTGCAACAGGAAAGAAACTTAAGTGTTATCTGTTGCTCATTGACACTAATTAAAGATCTGGAACACTGCAGGACTTGCCTGATTTAGAAGCAGGCTGTGTTCATATATGATAGGCCAATAGCACTGGCAGGTAGGAGCAGTAGTGGATATATTACTTGCTAGAGTAATCTAGAGACATTACAATGTCTTGCTTTAAAAATTAGGTATATAATTAAAAGTAATTATACCTATTTAGAAAGATAGGTGTATGAAACCTGAAATTTCTGTTTAGTATTAAAATTGTATTTTACTGTTAAAATTGTAGAAGGAAAAAGCATTTAAATTCAAATTTAAAGTGTAAGAAAAGCCGTTCCTGAGATCTTTGATGCTCGGCATCTCTACTCATCTTATTGAAAGTCCATTTTTAACCTTTTATCCTAATGTGGCTTATATTGGCCACTGTAATATTTGTGTGCGATGTATGGGTCAAACCACCATGGGCTGGAATAGGCTGTTAATATTCAGAATAGCCCACTGCCACACTGCCAACTTTGACAAAAATGTCTTTCAAGTCACAGCTTCTTCTATGTTTAACAACATTGATCTGTGTGTTACCCAAGCCATGGGCCATAAGAATCAGTTCAAGTCACAGTACCTGATGCTATAAGGAAGTTAGGATCCACTTTGTTCCCAAGCTGCCCAGTAAACGGTATTAAAAAGGAACACTTTTTCTGCTTCCGTTTATTGTTTTGTAGGTGTCAATGCCTTTGATCAACTGCACTGGTATGAGCAGGATTTACTTCTATTGTAAAACTAATGATTATCATTTACACAGAGGCAACACAGCAGCAGTGCTAAAAGTCTCACAGTTTTGACGTACATTAACGAATACTGAGAATTCAAGGCTTCTTAGAGAGCAAATCTAACCCTCAGGATCCAAACTTCCACAACCTGCTTAAATCAAACTCTGGAAAACATGCAGGTAAGCTTTATTTTTGGTCTACCCTGCAGAGAAAAGTCTAGTTCTTTATCCATCAGAATAACACAAGCTGGGTTTGGGTCTTAAATCAATGCAAATTCCTTGGCAGGTTGTATCTAGGTCTACATTTCTCATCATAACTTCTGTCTAGAAATACAAGAAAGGAAAATGAAAACTACATGGTTCCAGGTGAAGCCAAAATAAACCAGATGGAAACTATTCCCTACTAAACTTCTGCTCCATTTGATCATCACTGGAAACACTTTTTTCTACTTATCTCTGTGGTGGGTTAACCTTGGCTGGATGCTGGATGCCCACCAAGCCTTTCTATCACTTTCCCTCTTCAACTGGACGGGGTAGAGATCCTAACTCGGCTGAGATAAGAACAGCGAGATCACTTATTACAGTCAAGGGCAAAACAAAAGTGACTTGGGCAAGTTAGAGACCTAAAAGACTGACTTGCTCTGGAACATTTGTTCTACACATTGGTACCAAAGACCACAGAAAGTTATTTTACTTCTTTCAAGTTGTTAACTACTCAAATCACTTCCTTATTGTGGGATCCTTTGCAGGTACAGGCGTTAATTAAATTGAAATCTGCCTACAGAGAGGAGCAAAAGTTACTATAGTAACAAGTTGAAGAGGTAAGTATGAGTCAGAGAGTATATCAAATCCATGTGTCCTGCAGGTTAGGAAGCACTGGCATTGTTACAAACAGAAACTTTTAATCCCAGGTAGCCTTATGAGGTGCCAAGTTGGTAGAGCCTGAATATCCAGATCTGGAAGATGTCCACCAGAACCCAGAAGTTTAAGTGTGCATTGATTTGGTTTATTGAATAATTCTGTAGGACAGTGATGTTGTCATTAGTGATCAAGAAAATCACCTATTTAGGGATGTAATCACAGAACTCTCAATCCTTCTTGGGTATATATCAGAGGTAATGGAGAGATGATTCACAAAGATCAGAAACAGATGACAATGAGCCTTAGAACTGATTGGAGGATGTTGTCCCCCTCATGTCTGCTAATCCCTCTCCCAAAAATGTTTAAATTTTCCCACATTTTTTTTTGTATGGCAAAAAACTGCCTTCAGGATTTGGGTGCTTGCACAAAAGTGAATATTCTACAAACCCCAGATGTTTTCCACGCACATTAATTTTTATGATTTTTAAAAAATCAGTATTGTTTTTAATATGGGTAAAAAAAAATTATCAAAAGCATGAAATGCTCTATTTTTCTCTAAGCCAAGAATAATACTTGGAAAGGCAAAAGAAATGTAAAGGTTAGTAAGAAATGAAGGGTTTATTATGTGGATTGACATGTCTGCTATGCTCTTTTCTGCACAGGGTTACACCACACTATAAAAACCTTCCCAAACTACAAAAGCAGTGTGTAAACAGGAGTATTACCATAATCAAGTTTGTCCATAATCTGCATTCCTGATATTGAAGTTCCTATTGGGGAAATATATATAAATATATATGTATATATATTAGTGAGAACTAAAAAGGGATGGGAAAGTAAAATTACAAGGAATTAGGAGCTCAATTTTGCGTGTGATCCTGGAGGGAATGAATAATAAGGAACATGACTAGCAATAAGTATGTGAAGGTAGTGAGGAAAAAGGAATTATACACAGTGAAGGAAGAAAGGCATTTATAGGATCAGTGGAAATCAATTGGAAATGTTTATGCTGGTTTCAGGGGAATCTTCCTGACAGCCAGAACTATTAATGTATTACTGAGCTCCCAAGTAAAGCCCTGTTCGCGAGCCTTTCTGCTGCAAACTGGCCAAAACTGTTGTGATATTTGAACCTAAATTGTGAGGGCAGCATTTTACACTCCTTTTAACATTCCCCTTTTACCATTCTAGAAGGAAATTATTTCAACTCAAAATCTCATCACCAACTTCAGATGCAGAATATGTGCTTTCTGAGACATTGACATTTATCCTGAGTGAAGACCATATTCTCATTGCTGGAGAAGTCTATTTTAAAGAGAATCACAATTTAAGAAAGAGGATAATCCTTACAGTGCTTTCATTTCAGTTGCTGCCTGCCCCAAGACAATACCAAATTAGGCAGCTAAAACCCTACAGCAATGTATTTAATGTACTTAAATCAACTGAAAGAATGAAGAATAATCTCACAGCCTTCAGCTCAGTCCTGCAAGAGTCCTACTGTATCCTAAGAGACTCAGCCCATGCTCACATTGAAGTTTTCCTTTGGTGTGTTTCCTTGTCCAAAACTGTTTCCTTGCCCAAACTGTCTCTATTCCTCTGCTCCTTTTGTGACCAAATGCCCAACTGTACTTTCCCTTTCTATGAAATTAGGATACTCGATCATTATCTCACTTAGGCTTTGAAAGACTCTATGCCCAATATTGGCTCTGACTGAAAGCTCATGAATTTATAAGATTGATGTTGGCATGCTCATGCATCTTCCCTTTTAAGTCCCATAAATATTTTGGAGTGTCAAGCCCAACTAGATTTGAGAAATGTACTGAAGTGTGAAGCACTTTAGAAAATTTCTATTTTAACAGTTTTGATTGCTGTATTTTAATTCTGACATTTCAAAGTTTCTGAAATGAAGCTTGTACAATTTTGCTAAATACTTCTGATTTAAGATCAGAAGGAAATATTGAACAGCTGCAATGAAATATTCCATAATGGGGGGGGTGGGACAAACCCCCAATAACTGGACTTGTATTTCAGGTAGAAAGACACATTATTTGTTTTTTATTTCATAGGAATCACTTGAAATTTCAACTCCTTCACAGTTCTTAATTTTAAGACATGAGAGTTTCACACAGAAGCTTCCTTGTGTAAACTCCAGGGAAAACACCTGAAAAAGGCTACGCCTGAGGCTCATTCTTTCAATATGTTTTCTCCAATTTACTCTGCATTTGTTACTATCAGAGAATGCCTTATTTTATTGTCACTGGGACAGGTATTTTCCCATTGCTTACTAAATCTGAAAGTGGTATTATTGCTCTTCAAACTCAGGTAATGGCTTTTGTCTTGGTAGAAGCAGAAGCTGGAAATGGATGTTCAAGTATTTCTTTCCTTTCCCAACTCTAACCTGCAACCACCAAACCTTGCTCACAATGCTTGGATTTGCTTTGTTTTCTGGAACTGGGGAAGGAAGAAAGTAAATGAGGAAGGATTACACATCAGTAGTGATCAAATCACTAGTGCAGCTTAAAAAGAACAGCCTATGAGCCTGAAGACATCTGGGAGAAATCTGGCCAAAAGTCATTCAGAAATTAGCAGAGAGAGGACAAAGTGGTTCAAAGACCATAACTTAGCCTGCTGGACCTCTCAGATCTTCCTCAGTCTCATTCCCCTGTTCATGGTTTTGAACAAAGAGTGCATAAAATAAGCTAGGTTCTTCTACCTTCTCCCTACAGGATTACCTGGGGACATAGAGGATTTACAGCCATCATTGTCCTGTGTCAGCACTATATGCTGGACATGATCAGTTGCAGCACAGGACTTCATAAACTCATATAAATTGCAGGAGCCACTCAATCCTTGTGCAACATTTTTTGGCAAGAACAGAGAAATCCTGAGAACATACTACATGTCAAATAACACCAGAACATCTCCAAATAACAAATACCATGTACATAAGACACCATCACATCTCCAGCTATTACAGAAGACATTGCTGCAGAAGGGATGATAAGAAGATCTGAGATGTGTCTGCCCCTGACATACTGGAAGACTGAGATGAGTTGGCAGAGATACAGGGTGTCATTTTGACAGAATATGCAGTAAATCTTCTTTCTTGTCAGCAAAATCTCATCATCTTCACCCAAGAAAAGCTCCCACTAAATTGCTTAAGGCAGCACTGTATAAAAGGTTAGTTAAGAATTGCAGTTTGTTTCTGAATAACGTTCTGCACAAAGAGAATATGGAGATGACACTTCCCTGGTGGGCAGAGGAGAAAGAGTAACTTTACTTAGTTCAGGTGAGGGTTTTCTAGCTTTTTCTTTTAAAGAAATAGGTTGAGTTAAAGATGGAGTTATTATACAGACAATTATATAGTCCCACTTTAAATTTAGAACGGGTCCATGCTTTCATGGTGTTTTCAAACCAGCTGGTGGCTGTGTTGGCTGACTAGTTAAGTTATTAGTGAATGATTCGACATGCTGTTAATCACTGTGCACTCTTATTGCCAGCTTTGGCAAGAAATTTTGCTTCCTTAAGGAATTTCTTATTCTGCAAATCAGAGTTTAATACCAACCAAACACTATTCATCAACAATAAAGTCTGCATGAATTACATTATTACATTCATTTCCAGTGATAAGTCTCCTGAATGTCTTGGCTGTTTTTACCATACACTTGGTTTATGAAAGCAAAGCAATTCTTTAGAATGAGTTTTCAATTTATACGCTTGAATAGTTCAAATTATATTCCAGCAATACATAACACATTGGTACCATGCTCTGTATCTTACTCAGGCTGCTTGGATGTTAGGACAGTAACACTTGCATATTGTCATCAGTACTTAACAGATGGAGGACAATCTTAGAATTAAAATAACCCTCTACAGGTTTTGCGTTTGGTAAAGTTCAGGTTGATGTCAAGACAAACTCAAGAGCAGTGGAAAATAAAATGCTGTACACTTCTCCTTCATATGTTCTATAAATAAAAGCTTTTTTAGTCTTTTCAGTCTGACCTGCATTGACTCAGCACACTGCTTATGAGAAATGTCATGCCAACTATATCATAGCTACTACCATCACCAGAGGTCTCATTAGAGCCTAACTCAGGATTTGAAGGAACAGGGGAATTTATGTGCAGCCCAATATATTTTGGTGACGATGACTCTTGATAGAAAATTGAATGACAGGCTTCCAGCACTACAGCAGGCAGCATACACTTTACAAATAGCGTGGCGATGCAAAAACACCCTAAATACAGTAGTCTGTTGCAGAGCAGAGAATGAAGGGGTTTGTAACATGAACACTCCCATGACCTGTAGTCATAGGTCTACTGCAAGAATCACCTGCCAGAGAACTGAAAATGAGATTGTTTGCCACTTATAGTAGTTTTAAATTTGTCAACAAACAAATTATTGATCCTTGTACTAGGGAAAAATTCAATACAAGTCTCTGCTCCTTAAATTCATGTCAATGTGTCAGTTTTATGCATGGTTCATACTCTTTTTCTTTTTTTTGTCATAATATTGCTATGCAAGGTGAGTTTGATGTTAACATTTTCTTGATGGACACAGTTCTGGACCTGCCTATCATGTACCCAGCTCTTACACTCTTTTGTTCAAAGCCTGTTACTCAAGGAGTACTGAAGGTAGATGGAGTGGAGTAGTGGAGGTAGTCCTCTTTCCAATGGAGTTCTCTACTAGTAGAATAGTACTGGAGGTAGATGTTAAGGCCCCTTTTTTGGTAATTTTTCACTATGTCTCTATATGCATGTACAAGGCTTTTTAAAATCTGTCTTTAGAGATAAAAATATGGCCTTTGGTATTTAAGTCAGAACTTAGAATCACAGAATCATAGAATCATGGAATAGTTAGGGTTGGAAACGACCTTAAGATCATCAAATTACAACTCCCCTGCCATGGGCAGGGACACCTCAAACTAAACCATGTCACCAAAGGTTCTGTTCAACCTGGCCTTGAACACAGCCAGGGATGGAGAATTCACAACTTCCCTGGGCAACCCATTCCAGTGCCTCACCACCCTCACAGTAAAGAATTTCTTCCTTAGATCCAATCTGAACTTCCCCTGTTTAAGTTTGAACCCATTACCCCTTGTCCTATCACTACAGTCCCTAGCGAAGAGTCCCTCCCCAGCATCATTATAGGACCTCTTCAGATACTGGAAGGTTGCTCTGAGGTCTCCATGCAGCCTTCTCTTCTCCAGGCTGAACAGCCTCAACTTTCTCAGCCTATCATCATATGGGAGGTGCTCCAGTCCCCTGATCATCCTCGTGGCCTCCTCTGGACTTGTTCCAACAGTTCCATGTCCTTTTTATGTTGAGGACACCAGAACTGCACACAATACTCCAAGTGAGGTCTCCCGAGAGCAGAGTAGAGGGGCAGGATCACCTCCTTCGCTCCTTTTGATGCAGCCCAGGATACAGTTGGCTTTCTGGGCTGTGAGCGCACACTGAACCCGGCTCATGTTCATTTTTTCATTGACCAATACCCCCAAGTCCTTCTCTGCAGGGCTGCTCTGAATCTCTTCTCTGCCCAACCTGTAGCTGTGCCTGGGATTGCTCCAACCCAGGTGTAGGACCTTGCACTTGGCATGGTTAAACTTCATCAGGTTGGCATCAGCCCACCTCACAAGCGTGTCGAGGTCCCTCTGGATGGCATCCCTTCCCTCCGGCGTATCAACCGAACCACACAGCTTGGTGTCATCGGCAAACTTGATGAGGGCGCACTCAATCCCACTGTCCATGTCACCGACAAAGATGTTGAACAAGACCAGTCCCAACACCGATCCCTGAGGGACACCACTCGTTACCGGTCTCCAGCCGGACATCGAGCCATTGACCACAACTCTTTGCGTGCAGCCATCCAGCCAGTTCTCTATCCACCGAGTGGTCCACCCATCAAATTGATGTCTCTCCAATTTAGAGACAAAGACATCATGTGGGACAGTGTCAAAGGCTTTGCACAAGTCCAGGTAGATGACGTCAACTGCTCTGCCCCTGTCCATCAGTTCTGTAACCCCATCATAGAAAGCCACCAAACTGGTCAGGCAGGATTTCCCCTTAGTGAAGCCATGCTGGCTGTCACCAACCACCTCCTTGTTTTTCATGTGCCTTAGCATGCCTTCCAGGAGAATCTGCTCCAAGAGTTTGCTAGGCACAGAGGTGAGACTGACTGGTCTGTAATTCCCCGGGTCATCCATTTTCCCCTTCTTGAAGACGGGGGTTATATTTCCCTTTTTCCAGTCGTCAGGATGGCTGCCATGCTTTTTCAAATATGATGAACAGTGGCTTAGCAACTTCTGGAGCTCCTTAGCAAATTTGCCAGCTCCTTCAGGACCCGCGGATGGATTTCATCAGGTCCCATGGACTTGTGCATGTCCAGGTTCTTAAGACGGTCTCAAACCAGATCCTCTCCTACAGTGGGCCAACGGTCTTCATTCTCACAGTCCCTACGTCTGCCTTCCAAGTCTTGCGTGGTGCGGTCTGAGCATTTGCCAGCATTTGTCAAACTTGAGCAGATTTCAGGGGTGCCAGGCATATATTTCAGCTTTTAAAGTTTTACTAAATAGTGATTTATCATAGGATACAGTCCAAGAAGAATAGCGTTGAAGAAACAGACCTGGGTATCCAGGTATATATATAGATATTACTGTTTTGCCTCTGCAACAGGTTTCACATCTACACTTAACCAAACATTTTTCTTTCTCTCTGAAAATCTTACAAAGACCTGGGGAGACTTAATCAGGAGATACTTGTATGAATCTTGCAAACTGACAATTTTAGCAACACAGAAGTGTCATCAGGTAACTGAAAACTCAGCTCAAGAATCCATAAGAGCAGTAACTCTTTACATGCACCAACTATTACTGCTTGACAGCTGGTTTCAAGATGAAATTGAATTTCTTTGGTGATGTAGCCACAAACTTCAAGTTCAAATAAGCTTTTAAGATAAGCACACACGACCTTGCTAGTGTATTATATCACAGTGCTAATTAATAGCTATTACTCAGAGATAGTTTTAATGGAAAATAAATTAAATCTAGTACACACTCAATTTCTTCAAGGGCTATATATTGAAGGGCCTGGGTTTGCCACCATTAAACTTGACTGTGCTGTTTGTGCATCTTCATCTTTTTCTTTTAATGAGGATTATAAACCAGAGATATAATTGAGCCAGTAGCACAAAGAAAACTGCCCTTTAACAATTTTAATAGCTTCTGAGCAAAACCACACAGTGATAACCAGCCACCTGGACACCCCAGAGCTTAATGGAAAACTGTGGTAACAGTATTAGCACATTGTGGTAATAGCAGCGCATTGTATAAGGCATTTTTGTTGTCTACATTTATCTTCTTCATTGGACTTCTTAAAGTTACTGCAAGCCCATTTCTTCAGCTTGTCAAGATGAATCCACATGAATGACAGTCCTACCCTCTGCCATGTCAACCATACTCCCTAATTTGGTTTCATCTACACACATGTGAAGGGTACATTCAGTCCTGTCTTCCACGTCACTGATGAAAATGTTAGTTCTTATTGGTTCCAGCACTGAACCCTGATCATATATGGTTGTCAAAGTCCGCGAGAAGGAGAATCTGGATGAGTTTATGGGGTGGCTTGCTCGTGAACAGCATGTGGACTGACCTCTAGAAGCCCTGGTTTAATTTCCCACCATTCCAGGGAAAAACTTGAAGAACATGTCACCAAGCATAAACTAATGTACTGAAGGACACTGACGTAGTGCTGTGATCATGTAGTTACAAAGATTTTAAAGACCTAGGCTTTTATGGGCCATGGGCTTTACCAGATAAACCAACAGGCTTGTGTCCTCTATTTACTTGTGTGAAAGCATCTTTGCCTTACTTCAAGTGGATGCAGTGTGGATTTGTGCAGTAGAGCTTGGAGGATTCTCATGTACTGCATCCTGAGAACTGTGTGCCAATACAAATACAGCAACTCATCTCTGCTATGCTAAGATACATGACACCTGACTTCATTCGGTTAAAATCAGAACTGTTATTATCATCATACTTAATTCAGCAGCAGAAGCTTACATTGCATATACCTGAACCCCAGTGTTGAAAAGAGCTAGTCAATGTGGCTGGTGGAGCTCAGCCTGTCAGTCATGAGAATGGACGTACCCAAGGATATACTTATGCCAACAACTCTGTTCACTGGGTCTTCTCCACTGCTAAAGAGAAGACCAGGATGGCATGCTTGGATGCTGCCATCAAGCTATAAGCAGCTAGACCACCTCCAGCACCAGAAACTAGCCCAGGGTTGCCACCAATGCTACCTCTGCACTCAGTCAAGAGACACAGGCACTTTTATGGGTATAATAGCTCAGCTGCTTTAAAAGTCCATGTTACACGTGCCTGTGTATCGTCCCCTGGTTTTGCTGACTACTCACTTTTTGGATGTGTAGTCAAAAATGATGAACCCTGACCAGACATTGCCGGTGAGACAAATGAGCAAATACAGACCTGCTTCCATGTCAGGTCTTTATCAAAGTAATTGAGGGGATCTATTTCTGGAAACACCTGCCTAGTGTTAATATTCACATATACGTCTGCACTACAGAGGTGCTAATAACTTGCTGGCATTGTAACTTAACAAAGCTTGGCACGCATCCTTCCTCTTCTGAAGAGGGCTCTTTACCTATAATGATATGCTGTGCTGTGTATTTAAAAGGTGCTGCTTAATAAATAGAGCCACGTTTGTTTAACAGCTTTGCTTCTCACAACATCAAGCATAATTTACCCTATTTTACCCTCTTGATAGGTAAGCACATCAATTTTAGCTAGAAAAGACCGAAATAAAAACTCTATCTCATGCTAGAAATAACATCATTGCAGACTACATTTTTTCTCCATTCCCTGTTGGTTTTGCGCATCTTTGCAATCCTTAAGTTATCTGCAAGGGTTGCTATAATTTTTTCCCTTCTTGTTTTTAATTAGGCACTATACAAACATCTTATGTTAAGTAGAGAGAAAATGTGCACAGGAACAGTTGCCCATTTCTTACTATCTGCATGAGCTAGGTGAAATGCAAATAATCAGACTCCCTCTCAATACATCAGGCACCAGGTTTTGTTTGTCTGTTATTGCTCCCCTGATTGCCATGCATAATGCCTGGGCAGCAATCTCAGGTTTGCTAAGCTATCATCTTCTGCAGTTCACAGAAGTGAAATAAAGATGCAAAACTACCTCTGTTCCTCCAGTTTCCAGAGCTTTTTCTTTAGCCAGCAATCCAACCTTAGCTTGATCTTGGGTGAGAAATACTTGATTTTCACTGGTAAAAAAAAGGGGACTTGGTTACAGTTGAAAAATGAAAGGGGAAATGATTAATTTTTATTGTCTATTACACCTTGCCTTTCAGTTTTGCCACCACTTTATTCAGAAAATAACCATAGCTTTAATATAGTTCTAAAAGGATAAAGATAGAATGTAAATTATTAAACATTGATTTGTGATGCAGCAAATGTGCATATTTTAAAGATCTTATCACAAGCTATGTTTCCAGTTAGTCAAAGTTTAGCTAAGCTCCATTCCACGTATTTATTTTTTCCTTCAAAATTAATTGAATACATTGCTAAGTATAAATCCTGGACTACTCATACCTTTTCTATCAGTTACGATGCAAACAGAAAGGCAATTGCAAATCCAAACTGGTCCTTTATATCTCCCCTCTCACCCTACGTTTACTCTGAGTCAGCAAAAAGAGTTTAAAAATAAATCAAAGGCTTCCCATTTCGTTGTGGCAAGACACATCACATTACGTTAGAGTCAGCTTTCAAACTCTCCTCCTAACTGGGACAAGAACATCGAAATAAACCCAATTCCAAATTCCAGTCTTGGCAAGTCAATACAAGGGGATATCTTGGTATTTCAAAATTATATTTTGTCATGGATTTCAAATGCACTTTACTTATTTGTAACAAAAGAACAGGTTTTGATGTATGGAAAATGTTCCTATATCATATCAAAGTACCTGGACAACACTTGCTGGTTTGACCTTTGTAAAACATCCTCACTGCAGAACTGAAATAATACTTTCTCAACTCCTTTCATATTTTGTTTCTTATATTCCCCCCCAATTCCTGCATTATTACAGCTGGAAGAATATTTAACAGAGCACCAGGGAGGAAGAGAAAAGCTGTAGACTCCGTCTTCAAATTATGTGATGAAGAGATGTCCTGCTAATACGCGGCTCTCCTCTTTATCTTCACCCCTGAATTGGGGAGTTGCAGTCTAATGTCATACTTGCTTTTTAACCCTTCCAAGGCAGGGGCTATTAAAATCCCATTGACAGAAGTTACCTGTATGAACCAACATGAAAAAGCAATGAAAATTTCATATATTTTTGCATTGAAATGCTTCCACAAATTTGCACAGTTCTGATATGAAGCCAGTGCTTGAATGAACTCTGCTTTGCATCCTTAACTATAAAAGCTGCAACCTGCACAAGTCTGATAACAGCTCATAGTTAATGCTGAAACATTTTTCCAGCTTGCAAGCAATTTCTTTGAAGAAGAAAATTGAAGAGCAGCCATTAACACCAATAACATTGCCTTCCATCCATCCCCTGTCTTGGTGCAAACTTGGGCTGCTAGAGAAGGGATCGATCCCACATTCCCAAGTGGAAAATGAAATTGACCGTGTGAAATCAACAGCTTTCCACTGAGATATAGGTCAAAGCATTTAAAATAGCAGTAGTGAGCCATGTTGATTATTTTTTTCTCTTAAACCACCCTATTTTCTCTTAAACCACTTTATTTTGTTCTTTTCTTTTGCTCCTAAAGAAAAAGGTTTTAAGCTCAAAGAAGCCCAGGTCTTCTTTTCTGGAACACTGTTTCTTGTCCAAATATCAAGCTATCATATTGAACCTCTATGGGCTTTCCTCCCACTCCATCTCTCCAGAGACTTGCTGAGACTTTCTTTGCAGCTGAAATTAAACTAGCTACCCTATAATTTTCTATGTAGCTTGTCACCAGCAGTCTAAGTAATGAAGACACCTGCTGGTTGCTCACCACCCAGGCATCAGAGATCTCTCCTGGCATCGAATTTAATTAGCTCGTTGCAATGCCTTTTGCCTTCTCATCCTCCTTTCATCAGGAAACCTTCACCCCTACTCCTTTCAGAATCACACTCTGCACATCTTGAATTGTGCTGAGCCGCAGCTGATTCAAAATCGGACCTGTTGTGTTCAGGAACTCCACTACTCAAGGCACAGCAATAGAGCAATTGCCCTCTCTTTTGCTGTCCTTATTTCCATGGGGTATAAGAGTTTCACATACCTTGTGTTTCATCTAAATTCTGTAGAATCTACATTAAAAACATCTGACGTCATTGAAAAGAAAATATTTCAGCTCTGACACTGAGCAGTCAAAATGCATTACTGGACGAGCACAAGTGTGAACTGCAGCTATCCACCATAGCAATTTTCTCCATGCTCCATGTAACAGCCATTTTCCTGACAGTAGGCAAGATACGGTGCATTTGATCGCATGTGGGCCAAGTTCTTTCCTTCTTTTCTAGAAGGAAAGAGCCTTAGTGGCAAAAGACTATACAAAAAACATGATCAACATGATCTGACACAAATACAGCAAAAGGAGCACAAGAACCACAGCAAAAGTACCTCAAAGAGGATAAGGTGATGCGCAGCATCAGTGACAGTTGCTAAATGCCTGTGAAGCCTTCATGGTTTGTTAACAACAGGGATTCAAACTTTTTAGGGCTGTGCTTTAGAAACTATTAGGAAGACCCATCTGCAGCCTGTTGCTTTGCTGCTCAAGGCTCATATTCTGAGTCACTAGACAGAGCAGGAATGCTTGGACTGTTAATTTAAAAAGCAGACAAGTACAGATTTCAAGCACCGAGCCCAGGCTGCCCGCACTTAGCTTAATGGGTTTGGACTATTAGAGCTAGCTCTGCTATTAGAAATCTTTTTTCCCAAGGAGGCTATTTCTAGCTTGCAGCAGTCTGCGCTGTTTAAATTACTCACATCCAGGACAAGGTGTATACTTTCATTCACTGCCCTAAAGGTGTTCCTCAGAGAGGTCTCTGGAACAAGCAAGGAGAAGGTCCCTAAAGAGTAGCTCCAGGAAGGCTCTCTGGTGTAGGGGGCCTTATTTCTTGGCTCTTACTGAACAACACAAGCTGTCAAATAAAAAATACATTTTCAAGAGGAACGGGGCAGTTAAAATCCATTCCAGAGAGTGAGGATGCAAAAAGCCACAAACAGGGGAAACTCAGACACTTCACTGTGTATCAGCAAGCAGCCAGGGAAAAGAAAGTACTTAGAAGATGTTTTATGTAGCTGCTTTGGGCATTTAATAGTTTCCAGTTACCTCAGTTGTAGATGGAGAAATATGAACATGCATTACATTTCTGATCAGTGCAACACTCCCTATAAAAACAAAATTTATGAGTACAGTGTTTTCTGTAGAGTGGAAAAAGGGAGGGAGCAAAAAGGGCTTTGTAAGTGGTCTGAGGAGCCAGTCACGATGCTTCTGTCAGTTAACGGACAGGAGAGCAGATCATCCTCTGGTTCAGATGCAAAATACTCAGGCATCAGCTGCATGTTACAGGGATCTGTTGGCCATTTTGGTAATAAGATTCATTTCTTGTCTGTAGAAGTTATTGTATTGTCTCAGTGAATGGAACAAAACCTGCAATATGTTCAGCTAGAGACAGGGTGATGGGAAGCTCTGTAACTGGCTTTGTGGCTGTAGCTCCACCCTGAGAAAGGGAGAGAGATGGAGACACAGGCTGCATCAGTCCCTGAGAGACCTGATGAAAAGCATTTCAAATTTGCCACATGAAGAAATTCGCTCATTCCCCTCTTCCATTTCTGAAGGTGTAATAGGGATGGGAATTGGAGCCTGTTTTCCCCAAGCGTCATGCCAATGACCTGCTTAGAAGAGGAACAGATTTCTCACAGAGGGGAAGAGCAGAGAAGCCTGCTTCAAAAGCAGCCAGTGAATTAGAAGAGCCACTTCCCCAATTCTTCAGTCTTACAGAATTTCATACATGTTCTTTTCCGACTATTTTTTTACCCCACTGGGTATAAAAAGCAAAAATGAGTGTTTAAAATAAAAAGCAGAAAACCAGAATAAAATAACAAACAAATCACTGTTTTTGTGTCACAAATCTAAAACAAAACAAGCCCTCTGTTTAGGAGAAACTTTAGAAAAGAAAACATTTTGAAAATGCCATCAGTGAGAGATTTTCCTATGAAGCTGTTCTAATGAAGGAAGGACTTTGGCTGTTCTGTCTTCGAGAACTGAGAGGTGGTTTGAAACCTCTCAGATGAAATGCAATTGACTGGATGGGTCAAAGTGCATGAAACAAAGATGTTGAGTAGAAATGCCAGACATTTGCTTATAGAAACGCAGACATTCCAGGCATGGTGGCCTGGTAACTGTTCAATTTGGAGTTGAGGTCATCTTCTTCCAGATACTAATCTCTTCCATGCTTGCACTGGAGGTGGGTGTTCCCTCATCGGGTATGATGGCACCAGTAGCCACTCCATTGTCTATTGCTGTCAAAACCATCAGGGTTAACAAAAAGCTAAAATCAAACAAAAAAAGATATTATTTTTAGATATGTTTGTTAAACCACTCTCTTTTGGCAGGACTGGCTGAGGAAATCCTTTCTAAGGTTAAACAATCCATTCTTCTTGCCACCTTTGAGCAATTGAACCTTTTCTCTGAGCCTTCCCTTATTACCAGTTATCTCTAATTCCTCTAAGACCTTTTAATTTGGGAAAAGAACTAGGAGAGCATTAACAGTTTCACTGTTATTCTAGGCCATTAAACCTTCTGAATAGCTATGCTGGTTTTTAAGGACTATCTTATTATCTACCTCACCAAGTTCTTAGGAGGCCAAGCTGTACAGAAGTAGAAGCAAATACCACCTACTGCATCAGCTTACCCAGTGCAAAACAAGAGATATTGGGTGGACGTAGATGGACAACAGCGAATGGAGAAATTACAAGACATTATTGGTCAGCACAACGGCGAGTAGCAGACTTTGAAGTACCAGATTCATTGGAGGAAGGGAATATATTCCTGTTCTTCAACCTGTCAGCCATACAAGTCCCTCATCATATTCCAGACCCTAATCTTAACTTATAAAACATATTAATTCCAAGCTGCAATGTGCTGTTCCATATTAGTCACTGCTCCCAGAATTTCTTATTATACTAATTAAGTCCTGAGATTCTTAAGTTCTGTAAGCCATGTGCTGCGTTTATACTACAGGATATAGGATTTTAATTGAGCAGCCAACTCATTATTTCTCATGCTCAGACTGTGGGATAATGAGTTATTACGGTTTGCCTTAGGTGATTTCTGAGCTAGGAAGCAGCAGGAAGAGAGCTGTCGTGCATAGCTGATGGCATTGCCTCACCATGGCAGCATTTAGGAGAGGTTGTCATAAGGAGAAGCCCAAGTCTCTAGGGCAGAATGCAAGAGGAAAATTCAAAGAGAGAGTGCCAAGGGCCTCAAGTTCCTGTTTTCTCTTAGCAGTAGAAATAATTAAGCTCACACTTTTGTTGGCAGAGCACTAGACAGTAGATCAGTCATAATTTCTCCCAAGCAATGGTATTTGACTTGTGAAGCAGAACATCATCATCTCATAGGCAAAATTCAGACAGATATATCTTTTCAGTCTTGAATGTACTTGCTGAGCTGTTACATTCTTCTGTCTTCCTCTACAGCCTAGAAATGAGCAAATCCCATCTGAACAACTGATTCTACTCTTTCTGGTTTGTTTAGGTTTATTTTCATGTTTCAAAAACTCAGTCTGCAGTCGTAAGGAATATACCCCTAAGACATTGTAATTGGATGTTTGCAATTCAATCGTTTTCTGCAGTAATTGCTAGGAAATGCTAATTCCAATCCCTCGTGAACTATTTTGTGACCTATGTTAATGTGAGTCACCAGATAAAACCATATCTAGATATTTACCATTATAGTATCAGAACTCCTTGTGGCTACTTCTTACACTTTATCTTCCTTCTCAGAAGGTTTTGAAGTGTTATACCTTTAAAATAAGGGAGAGGGGGATAGGAGTTGGAATAGGACACTGGGTCGTAGGATTTAGATACAGAATAAGCAATATTAGGAAACGCACCCTTACCTCTTTGTCTCCTGGGGTGTTGCCTTACTTTCTAAGGTATTATTTTCTCAAAACTGAACTCTTCATTTAGACTTAAAAAACCAACTCTCTACAGCTCTCTGCACATCTCATTCCATACCTTTTAATAACAAAGTTATATATTGATGATAACAGAGATAAGGATGAACCATTTGTGCACGTTCTGACTGACAATGCTTGGAAAGGGCTGGAGGAGTGTGAGAATAACATTTTCTGTGCTCTAGACTAGAGCAGGATTTTCAGTGCCCTGCTGTCAGATCCTTCACACTGTCTTTCAGAAAACCCACAGGACACAGTGCAATGTCATTTGAGAAACCATATCCAAGACTGTCCTTACCTACCTTGAAATGCCGATACTTTCAGTGTGTCCTTTCCTAAAGTCAAGCACTCCAAAGCTGGTGCCTTCACCCTATCATACTCTATACCCACACTGCTGAGGTTTAACTTTGGCCAATGTTCATTGAGCCTCAATGCTGATGTGTTAGGCTATACGGGTGTTTTGTGGCTTTTCATTTCAAAGGACCCAAAGCAATGGTGAGCGTCATGAGACTGTGAAGGTCAAGAATGCAGTATTGTGCCACAGCAAGGCTGAAAGGTCTCAGGGTTTGATGAAACACAAGTGCAGAGGGAGGAAAATGATGCACATTTCTCAAGAGTCATCCTTGCATTGAGCTATCCCATACCTAGCTTTCTCCTCAGGCACAGCTACTCAGTTCTATGCAGAGGAAGGTCTAGAAGCCAGCTAGGAAAGTCTATAAAGCAGCTATGTCTTGGGTTCAGCTGCTGAACCCAGGACAAGCTAACATGCTGTCGTGATCCAGGGACATGAGAAAAATCATATAGCTAACAGATTTAGCACTACTGATGCCCTTAGATGCCCTTAGATCTTTAAATGCTTTACTGCAATAGAGCAATACAAAAATAAACTCCAGCAGACAGTTGAGACACTGTACCCTGGAGGTTAACACAGAATAAAGCCATGGTTTTACCCATGCTTGATACTGATGTAATAAGCTTGAATCATGGTCTATAATCCTGTCTTCTAAACTGGTTCCCACTTTAAAAATGAAGGTCAAATACATTCACTTTTAAAGAACATTTTCATCTCTGTCACCAAGGAGACCATTGCTTTTCAGACAGTAATAGCATTAAGTACACTTATGAAACCTCTAAAAGTAAAACCTGTGAAGAGGTTCAGTATTTATCTGGAAATAATTTGTGTTCAGCAGGTCACAGCCCTGCCTGACCTATCTGCTGTTCGATTAAGTAAGACAGCACCTTCCATTGAAAGCTATACAGCACATCTAGCCCTCGTTTTTGTCTAAATCATAATCTGTTGTGAAGTGTGAAGCCCTCCGAGATTGGCACTAGACAGAGTGATAGTTTGGGAATAAAGCCATTGTAAGATTTCAACAACTCCAGTACTTGTTTAGTTGAGAGATGCTTTTCAGAGCTAGAAGTGGTGTAACTAAGACATTGTTAATCCCTCTTGGATCCTTGACCAATGAAAGATGTCCAGTGTGCATGGGATAAAACTGACCTGAGAAAATCAGGGTAAGAGCTGAACTTCCATTTCACTTAGCTGCTTTAAATTATTCATCACTTCTAGTACAATTAGACTTAATACTCCCAATCAAACCAAGCCTGTAGATTGTAGTATAATACAAATAGATAATTCTATAAAATAGTACAGGCTGTAAACAGTGAGTAAAGTAGGTGAACAATAGAAAATAAGACAGAGAGTAAGCAAATGGGAATAAAAATGTGGCTATCCCAGGTGTAGGCACTGCTCAAAGCCAATCAGCAGCAGTAATCATGGCTGATAGAAACAGAATTGCTCTGGAATCACTGAAATAGAGAGGGATGATTGACTGGTGTTATGCATTTTGTCTCTGATTGCTCTGCCTACTACCAGCAGGGAAACAATTATTAAGAATTAACCATTTGTACAAGCGACAGACAATCAGCAACACTAAAAACCCCTCACCAAGTTCTCATATCCTCCGTCCGCTCAAAATTCTGTCAAAACAGACGTTATCTACAGCGTTGCCTCAAAGGCCAGCAATCTCTCTCTGTTTCAAACAGATTTGTGTTATCCAATTTACTGAAATCCATTTGCATGTGCAGATTAATTTGGGGCTGTAGATCTGGGAGCATGTCTCAATTTCCTCAGTAAGAAAATGAAATCACGTTAGGAAGATAGACCAGCTGTAAGGAAAGAACGAGCTGATAGCTGTATAAAGGGCCCTTCAGGGTGATCACGTTTACCAAATTTAAAAGGCTGGCACTCACAAAAATGTGGGAAGAAATCTCCTTTTAGGAAAGCACAATCCAGAAGTGCCTGTGGAGTTCAAAACCAGAAGATAGTGTTTGTCAAACCTAATTTCTTACTTCTTCGGAAAACATCCTGAGGCTTCTGAGGCTGGGGTTTGATGTTTGAAATAGCAGCTTCCAAAGTACTACTTGTTTATAATTTAGCAACAAACAAGGAAGTTGGCATCAAGCAACTGCTGAGTTGAGCACAGCTCCCTAACATTCTGCCTGCCATTTTCTCCTGCTTTTCTAAGGTAAGTTTATTTCCCTTACCAAAGGCTCCTTGTTATCAGCTACCACACTCAAAGCCACACAAACTGATGACTCTTCTTGCTGCCCTGTTTTGGAAATACCCCTGTGTGTCTCCCTTCCCTGCCTGCCAGCAGCGCTGTGTATTTCCTACATTCTTTCCATACTGGAGGCTCTGTGGAGAATGACCTATCCCATTAAAGTGTCTTTAAGCAGCCTCGAATGTAATTACCTGAACTGGAATATATCCAAGCCTCTGGGTTTAACAGCCATTAAAAATCTTGTTAAACATTTGTCATACCTTCTTAAATCGCCACACTCAGTGACAGCTTGGCATCTGAAAGATGGTAGTTCAGAACAGCACTGCTCTTACACTGGTGTATTTGCTCTTCAAACAGTGAAGTAAATGCTTCAGTCATGGGGACAATGTGATGGATGGTCCATCGAGAGATTTTACAATTCTCAAACACTTTGCACCCAGACATCCAAAGCATGGCTAAATTAGGCCTTGGCAAACCTTTAGGTTTGATAACTAGCTGTTACTTTCAGCACAGGAGGACCAGCAGTGTGACTTGTCAAAAGTCACAGAGCAAATTTACAGCAGAGCAGGGAATGGAAATGTCCGAGCCAGCTCACCTATACTGCACAGAGATTTTTCCTCACCCGGGTCCCCAAGGCTTTACAAGCACTTTAAACACAGAAATAAGCTGGTAAGGGGCCCCATGGTCCAGACTTACACTAAGGTGTGAATGCAAGATTTTTGCTGGCAAGACACAACCCCTGAATTGATTAATTCTGGTAAATAAAGACATTCACAGCAAGGATGACTTTAAAGAAATCATTGTCAAAATCTCCTGCTTCTCACACCCACATGTCACCTCCTGCCACATATGGGGGTTGTTTCTGAAAAGTCTCTGACACTCTTAGGGCATATTCCATAAGCGAGGAATACAGAATCAGGCTGCTCACGCAATAATAAATGGCCCAAGACTGGCAGAGCACTGGGGGTGGATTGCTACAGAATAAGCTCTGATGCTTGATAGCAGCGGAGAGAGTCCAAGCTGAACTTTCAATAGTGTTGCATGAGCCTGTTCAAAGAGGAGGAAGTGTTGGGGGAAAAAAATTGTTTGTTGTGGAAATGTTGATATAAAACCGGGTTTGTTTGTAAATTAACTTGCAGATGACCCCACCATCCCTCCCTGCACAGCTGGTGTAACACATGCTGTGAAGGGAATTGACATGCTATTCTTAGAGTATAAGCTATTCAGTTAAGGTACTTACAAATGCCTTCATGACTGTAGCTCATTACCAGCAGACAGCTTCTGCTTTATAAACTCATTTTTAATATGCATTTATATTAAAATGAGATGATGTAGCATGATCTAGTTTTCATTACAAGTTCAGGTCTTCAAAGGAAGTGGATAATAAATCCCAAGTTAAACCTCATAGCTGCTTACACCATGCCCCAACTGCTAATGGGGAAAGCAATGCACTGTAGACAAATAAAATAGAATTACTTTATTCTAACAAAGCAACTTATCTGTAGACCTATATTCTCTATGTTCTGAGCCTATGATAAGCATTACTGAATATAACACCCGCTACTGATTCTTCAAACACTTGGTTCCAGGGGTATTTGCTTATGCAGCTGTATTTGTTAATCCACTGAAGTCCTGCATAAGGGAATTCTTGATTACTTTTAGCCACGAGGAGCCTGTGACCTTCTTCAAGACTGGTTGCCTTCACCATCTGTCTGGAAGAAATTAGGTTAAGTGAGAGTCAGACTCTTTTCATAGCTTGTATGGTTGCATGCTTAACCTTGAAAAAGACCATACTTCCTTTAGAAGGGAGAGAAACACCAGTGGAGCTTTGTTGCTTAAAACATGTTGGACCCTCGACTTACTTCTGAGTCCATTGAAGGTCAAGTGCAAGTGCTCATCCTACTGCACCCTCTGAAAGGAACTTTTGTAGGAAAGGTACGGCAATCTTTGCCTTCTCTAAAAAAAAAACCTCGACAGCTTCTCAAACAAAAAGAATCAATCAAATACACAAGCAAATCCAAATACCTTAACCTGAAAAAATGGAGTATGTTGAAAACGTGAAAGGGAAAGATCTGTTTTCAGGAAGTACTAAGAAGATCCAGCTTAGATAAACAGAAGAAAGAGATTTGCAAAATGTGGAGGAAGTACGAAGAAAAGACCATGCCAAGATGATATAGAGCAGCCTCAAATACCATCTGCTCCCTCCATAAGCTATAAGGAATTCTTTGAAAGTCAGTATTCTCTATACTTCTATCATCAGAGATGCATTTCACTTCATCATCCCAAACTAGCCATCTTGTTTAAACTCATTGTGCTCCATTTATAGCCAGTGGAAAGGCAGGATCATTTATGCCAAGCTAAAAGAGGAAAGTAAAATATACTGCCTTCAGTAAATCAGTCTCCATTACCTACTGAGGGAGCCTTGACAAATATGTCAGATATAAGTGTCTGAATTGTAGACCATTGAAGGGAGCCAAGACCAGTCTCACCTCAATTAACAGACACCACTTGATAGCAAGTGGGTACCTTGTGAAAAGATGCTGTTAGCAAGGGAGCAAGCCTAGCCTGATGCTCTGGGAGAGCAAGAGCTAATATAGAGATTGGACTTGCAAGAGCTGGGTTCAGCTGGTTCTCAGTGATGCTATACAAGGACTCTATATTAACCATGACTTTTAGTCAGATACATGAAATGCAGTTATTTATAGTCTGTCACAGTTGTTTTGCATCAGAGAGGATTAGCCCAGTGAACTCTAAAGCCATGAGAGGTGCAACTTTTTGTTTCACCTTGGTTTAATTCCACCAAAGTCAGTATTGAATTAATTTCGATAAAGTGTCTGATGACAGTGGGAACAGAAATAGATGAACACTTAAGAATTTCTCAATATATTATATACCCCTATGGATAGTTTTAAAATCAGATGACCATCTTTACTCTTTCTCCCCATTTGGTCACAGAAAAACGATTAGGTTCAATACTGCCAGAGTTGTGCTTCACCTCTGGAAAACTTTTGCCCAAAGTCAATACTGTCTTAAGAAAGGTATATATAAGCAAAATTGGTAAGGGTCAGGGTGAAAGGAAAGTCTGGAAACATGATCTTTCCGACCATGAAGACTTCAACCATCTACAGTTTCAACAACAATTCTGTTCTACTAATGATGTAGTGGTTGAATTAAATATTCCATTAACCTAATAATCTAAAACCAAGAAAAATCAATGTAGAGAGAATGAGAGTAAGAGATGCAGTGTAAAAAATAATAATAAAAAATAATTTAAAAAAAAGAATTTAAATATTTTAGTTTAATGCTGCCATCTAGTAATGCCTGGAGCTCATCCCGTATGGGATCAAGTGGTACAACAAAATGGCAAACATTACTTCATACACCATAGGAATGGGGCTCAGTCTGGCATCTGGCTTAATGCAGGTAGATAGCTGCATTTAAGGCCATCTTGATATATCTACACTGCACTGGTGAAGGGATTTCACTTGGACTCAAAAAGTGAAAAAGAAATGTGGTGATGAATTAGTTTAGTATTGTGTGTATCCGCAAAACACATGGAAAAATAAAATGAGAACTGCTGATTACTGAGAAGCACAGTGAAACTGCTGTTAGAGAAGCCTTTGTAGGATTACACCAAGAAAAAAAGAGATAGACATGTTAGTTAAAGGTTTCACTAGCAAGTGGTTAAGAGTGTCAGGACACTTAATGATGGGGTTGCTCTGAAGTTAGGGAGAAGTTTGAGGTGTCCCTGCCCATGGCAGGGGGGTTGGAACTAGATGATCTTAAGGTCCTTTCCAACCCTAAGTATTCTATGACTCTGTGATTCTATGATAAGTACTTGCTGTGGGACTTTTCTAAATAATTAAGAGTTCATTAGCACTAATTGCCATTATCAGTTGTTTTTCCAGCAGCATATAACTTATTGTCCTCTATATTTCCTATGTTGAAAAAGGTAACTGTTCACCAGCCCTGTAAACCAATTGAGATTGGGTGTTTACCATGGCAGGAGAAAACATTTGTGATGCTTTTCTGTTCACTGTAAATCAGCAGGACAACTTCATCATATATGTCCCATTTCTGTCTCCTCAAAAAATTGAGACCTACTTTGATTTTCTTTTCCATTGTGCTCATTGATCAGTTCCTTCCAATGCCCATTTCAGGCATTAATCACCTCGAGAGCTGGAACATTGCTCTCTTTTAGACCCCAGACAGCTCCACTGCCTTTCTTTCTCTTTTCTCTCCACTAATTAATCCCGTTTACCTTACCTGACTGGCAAACTGCAGTTCATCTAATCTGTTTCAGACCAAATCTCTTGTAAGCTCTGCAAGGCCCTATCCTAATTTTTTCCGCTAAAGAAATTACATACCTTTTTGCTTTGGTGAGCAAGTCAGAGAAGGAGTCACTGTTTCGTCTTGCCATGTATTTCTCTGTAGTTTCTCTTTTCTTTCTTTTTCATAGCTGTAGTGATCTTACTGGTGGAGAACAGCTTTTTTCTGCCAAAGTGGATGCTTGGGACAAGGTCTGGCACAAGGTAGGGCAGCCCAATGTTGATAGCCACTGTTATTGCTATGACTAATCGATTAACTGAGGATTCCGCTGCCTTCATGTCAATGAGATCAGGATCCAGCCTGTTCCTGTGACTGATTTCACTTATTTCAGAGCTGGTCCAAACTGACATCTGGAGAGGCTTTCTCTGTCTACACTATCATTAGACCCTTATACCTAAATTTGGAAGACCCATCTTGGCAGACCCCAGTCTGTAAGCAACAGAAGGGTAAAACTTCCATGTGGAATCTATCAATCACAGACATACACTGAATTTTCTAAAGAAAACCAAGCAGCTCTCACTCATGTGAATGCATTTACCTAACTGGGATAAGCACTAGCATTGGGTTCAAGTGAGCAAACTCTGAGTTGGGATGTGGCTGTCCAGATCTTTCTGTATTTGTAACCTACCTCTATATTTGTGAGACCAATTCCACCCCAGCCAAGATGTTGGAAGAATGCCCTTCTGTGCTCACTTTCTCTGCAGGTTCTCCTGCTGCAGATGTGGGTGAGCCTCCTGTTGCTTTCCAGGAGTTCCTAGCCAGGGTCTTATTTGTCCTTTTAACTACTTGGACACAAATTGCTTCAAGCTGTTGATTTAGAAAAACCTCTACTTTTAGTACCTCATTCGTTTTCTTCTCCACAACTACTGCTGGAACAGAAGAAAACGTTAGTTAAATGCATCAATTGATTTTCACATCAAGGTATAAGTGTCCTGACAACGGTAGCCTGGGAGAGAAAAGAAATAACAAGGTTCATACTTTTGTGCCATTTGAAAAGCCACAAACTGCTTTTCTCTGTAAAAGGATGGCTCAAATTTGGTGATGTAGTTTCTGCCCTGCCAAAAAAACAAAAGTATGGTTAATAAGGTGTGAATCTTACTCTACTGGCTGCCAGACTGGTATTGAAGATGCTGCCTGCTCAAATGTGTTGCGCTTTATCAATTTACCATCTTAAAAGATCCAGCAGAAACGGGTGCTCTGTAGTGATAGAAGCACAATAAACATATAGTAAAATCTCATTGGTCATAGAAGTGTAAAAAGAAGGAAGGACTAATAGAGGTAAAATGTACAGAAACCTGAAGTGACTTGCTCCATGTGAAGCTAGGACTCCACATCTCCCAATGTCCCTTGGAAGACTTTACTTACCAGAGAACACAGCGCACTGCAGCAGCAGTCAAATATAAAGGTCTCATTCTAAACTCCTGACGCTGCCATTTTCTCCCCAAAATTCCAAAGCTGAAAGCATTTCTAATGAGATAAAGTTCATAACAGAGACCTCTGTTCTGGAATGTCTGTCTGATGAGCCATGGCAAAGCCCTTTGTCTGCTCTTCATAAGAAGTCAGAAACCTTCATTTCTGTTCACAGCAATTAGCACTTGTTTCCTGGAGACACAGCACTTGAGACCAAGTCCAAAGTGAAGAATGACAGCTTATGTCACGCAAGCAGGCACCAAGCACATGGGCTGAGCCTCAGATAATCTGAAACACACCTCAGCAGTGAAATGTGTTACATTTAGGTTCATCTTTTTCACACTGACCTCTCACACATGCTATATAACCTCACAAATGAGCCAAGGCTGAAGTAGTTACTGGGTGTCAACATACATTACTTCAAAGCCTACTGAAAAGAAATTAAGGGCTCTCCACATCCAGCATTATTGTCACATGTGGCTCACGTTACATACTGAAGCATAAGCAGAGCACAACCTGGGGGGGATTTACAGCTTAGACTTTGTACTGGTCTGTGTCTCAGATTCCTCACAGGCCATCTAAACTGTATCTGTGCCAGATGCTGAAGAATGATATCTGAGACAGTTCTGAGAGTTATATCTGGAGCTCCATAGGATAGAAGCAAGCAGTGGCTGCTTTGAAGAGGACTTAAACTCTTATTGACACCCTCTGCCTTACTCTGTCTCCATGTGGAGAACAAGGCTAGGTATCCCTGTTTTGCTGTGCCCTCCAACAGTCAGACTTTCCTCACCATGGCCCTGGCAATCCAAAGCTTCATCTGCTGAACCTAGGATGGTTATCAGTCTCTTCTCACATGTAAGAAATGATAGGACAAGAGGAAATGGCACCAAATTACACCAGGAGAAGTTTAGATTGGATACTAGGAAACACTCCTTTACCAAAAGGGTTGTCAAGCATTGGAACAGGCTTCCCAGGGAAGTGGTTGAGTCACCATCCCTGGAGGTATTTAAAAGACATGTAAATGTGGCATTTAGGGATGTAGTTCAGTGGTAGCCTTGGCAGTGCTAGGTTAACGGTTGGACTCGATGATCTTAAAGGTCTTTTCCAACCGAAACACGTCTATGATTCTATGATTCTATACGAACTTCAGGCTGAGCCTAAGAAATTCCCATTGGCTTCAGTTGCTCTTGCGCTGCTGAAGCCAAGGCTATGTCTGGGTGCTGGTGTCTTCACTTCCAACTATAGCATTTTGTACATGGTTCCCATTTAAATTTGCTGCCAGTAGCTGTATTGTTTTTAATCGGGGTGAGCCCATCACTCCCTATCAGTCTTGCTGTGGCCTTTCAATGAAGGAGCAGAAGCAGGAAGAAAGCTCACATGCTGCTGAGCTGAACTCAGCTGAACTGGCCTAAAATAAATCTGCTTGCAACACAGTTTGACATTTTAACAAAACAGGAGCAAGTAACTATCATTTCATTTTTATCGTGCTAAGAATGGGAATACAGAGACCAGAAAATGACATCTTCATTGCACTTGGAGAGTTGGGGCAGTGAGAAGGAGGGAATCCGTTAGTTGATTTTGATTTTGCATTTAAATGCCACTTTTTTTTCCCACCAGGGTTGCTGAATGCCTTTAATTAAAGAAGTCTGTTTTTAATTTACATCTTGGCAATCTGAGAAATAACTACTTAGAGAAAAGAAAGGAAACAAGCATGGTCTAGTTGCAGGTCTCAGCAGGCCGTGTGTCAATAACGACCTCCGAGGTAACATTTTTATTTCTATAAGATAGACTTCTTCCTTTGTTACACAACTTCCCTAGTAATTATACATAATGACTGCAGTTTTGCATAATGACAACACTTATATATAATGACTGCATGGTCCATGACAGTTTAACTTCTACTGTATTGGTCTTTTAGCTTTCAAGTTTATAACATTTAAGGGAAGAGAAGACAATCTACACACCAGTGAGGAGCTGCCAGTAATGCGTGTCTTTACTCTTAAATAAAAAAGATTGTGAATCTGTTGGAAGAATGGGAACAAAATTGTCTCCAAACTACTTCCAAATGCCAAACTTCAAGCAATGGGACCCACTTGCCAAGCGCATAAGTTATCCTTGCTGTGCAGAGCCTGCATGCACAGCAGAAAGCCCCAGCTTCAGTTGTCATCCAACTTGTATCCACTTATGTGAGAGCTCTCCCAGAAGAATCACCTTAGCTTTATAGCAGAAGCATAGGTGGACAGTTTAGAAAAGCAGGTGTTGAGTTAAAAGCTGTAAGGGTGAAATTCCCACCTGGCAAGAAAGCTGATGGTCCAGACACATGCAGGTCAGGAAGTGCGTTTTGCTCAGGAGCTGCTGACTTATGTTCCTAGACTGAATGGGCATTTCCCAAGAGCTTCAATTTTAGAGGTCACTGAATGACCTTCCTCTGCTTAGGCAGGGTTAACAGCTCTTGGAGTGCCAAGGGACCGTAAAGAAAGTAGTTAGATAACTCACTGATTCTGCAGTATTGCATCAGTGGTCCTTTTTATGTGTGCTGCCCAGAGTTGTACTTTTATATTTTATTGGAATGATTTTGCAGTTCGTGAGAGAGTTCCAGAACGAGAGTGCACATTCAAGGAAGCAGGAGAGGCTGAGAAAATGGATAGCACTGCCAGCACCAAGAAAAGGGGATCCCAGCCTTTGAGGTTCTTAAAAGCCCTGCATAGTAGGAAGGGTTGTCTATTAAGCCCTTAAAATTGCATAAAGCCCTTAAAAATTACATGAAAGCCTAATGGATTGCCAAGAGTTAGACCAATATCTCAAGTGTATTCTTTCTGGATCTGTTTAGAGCCATTGGTTCATGAGAGAAGATACAAAACACCATGCACCTGGCCTCATGATAGGGATGTGTCTGACTCAGGTTCCAGTAAAGGCTATCATAACTACCTGTGAGGAACGCATCTGATAGCTCTAAGGATGAGATATATCTGAAAATGCAGTAGCTCAATTCCATAGGTTCTTGCCCTTCAGATAGCTGAAACCCTGGAGCAGGAAGGTGAGCTTAGTTTATCCCACAAGTGTGAAGAAATCTTGGGAAGGAAAATGGGCCTTTCATTCTACATTACGCTCACCTCATAAACACCTTCTTACTTGTTGAGTACAGGTAAGTTTATTCTGCTTGGTTTGGTCTACTTTAATCAGTGCTTCCACTGAGACGTACAGCATGAGCAGCTTTAAGGTGAGGCCCTACCCATCCCAGCAACAGGAGTTTTTGAACTACTGAATAAACAAGTGCTTGGCTTGTTTTTACCTCAGTCCCACTGTGAGGACACCTTGCATCTGCTGAATAGGAAGATACACTTTTTCTCCCTCAATCTGGCCTACCAGGTTACCAGCAGAGACATTTCCTGGGCCTTTTTGAGTGCAGTGTATCTGCTCAGGAGACAGCCCAGCATGTCTCAGGAACCTCCCAGAGCCTGAGCCAAAAGGTTATAATCCCCTGCTCCTCACTACCTGCAATTAGCCAGTTCCTTGTACTGTGTATCACACAATCTCCTTGCTGATATCACTTTATACAGTGTGCCTGTTGAGAGCTTTCCAACTGGTTAGTTTCTTTGTTGATACACTGAGTGTGGTGGCAAACTCAGATCGTTATCAGGAACGTGTGTTTGGTTCGTGCTATGCAACCTGAAATACTACACGGAAATATTTCTTATTCTCCTGACTGTATTACCACAGGAGTCTTGTACATCTCTCATTTAATCCTTTGATGGCAAAGACAAATCCTGCCTGATAGCCTAGCATCTACCTGCATTTCTGTCATTGCAGGATGCCTATCAACAAGAATTGTTGAGGCATCTGAATATTTATAAATCAATGGGACCAGATGGGATCCATCCCAGGGTGATGAGGGAGATGGCGGATGAGCTTGCAAAGCCGCTCTCCATCATTTACCAACAGTCGTGGCTCACTGGTGAGGTTCCAGATGATTGGAAGTTGGCCAATGTGATGCCCATTTATAAAAAGGGTAGGAGGGAAGATCCTGGTAATTACAGGCCAGTTAGTCTGACCTCAGTGCCGGGAAAGTTAATGGAAAAGTTCATACTGAGTGCTATTAAGCAGCACTTAAGAAATGGCCAGGGTATTAGACCCAGCCAGCATGGGTTTATGAAGGGCAGGTCATGCTTGACTAACTTGATTTCCTTTTATGATCAGGTGACCCGCCTGGTGGATGTGGGAAGGGCTGTGGATGTTGTTTATTTGGATTTCAGCAAGGCTTTTGACACTGTCCCCCATAACATACTTCTGGAGAAGTTAGTAGCTCATGGCTTGGACAGGAGCACTCTTTGCTGGGTCAGTAACTGGCTGGATGGCCGGGCCCAGAGGGTGATGGTGAACAGTGTTGCATCCAGCTGGCAACCAGTCACCAGTGGTGTCCCTCAGGGGTCTGTGCTGGGACCGGTGTTGTTCAATATTTTTATTGATGACATGGATGAGGGTATTGAGTCTTTCATCAGTAAGTTTGCAGATGACACTAAGCTGGGAGCTTGTGTCGATCTTTTGGAAGGAAGGAGGGCTCTGCAGAGAGACCTGGATAGGTTGGATAGATGGGCAGAATCCAATAAGATGAAATTTAATAAGTCTAAGTGCCGAGTCCTACATTTTGGCCGTAAAAACCCCTTGCAATGTTACAAGCTGGGGACAGTGTGGCTGGATAGTGTCCAGGTAGAAAGGGATCTGGAGGTATTGGTGGATGGCCAGTTGAATATGAGCCAACAGTGTGCCCTGGTGGCCAAGAAGGCCAATGGTATCCTAGCCTGCATTAGGAATGGTGTGGCCAGCAGAAACAGGGAGGTTATTCTTCCCCTGTATTTAGCACTGGTGAGGCCGCATCTTGAGTACTGTGTCCAGTTCTGGGCTCCTCAGTTTAAGAAGGACGTAGAAATGATTGAGCGCGTCCAAAGGAGGGCTACGAGGTTGGTGAGGGTCTTGGACCACAAGCCCTATGAGGAGCGACTGAGAGAGTTGGAGTTGTTTAGCCTGGAGAAAAGGAGACTTAGAGGTGACCTTATCACTCTCTACAACCTCCTGAAAGGAGGTTGTAGACAGGTGGGGGTTGGTCTCTTTTATCAGGCAACAACTGACAGAATGAGAGGACACAGTCTCAAACTGTGCCAAGGAAGGTACAGGTTGGATATTAGGAAGAAATTTTTCACAGAAAGAATAATAAAATATTGGAACGGTCTGCCCAGGGTGGTGGTGGAGTCTCCATCCCTGGATGTGTTTAAAAAGAGATTGGATGTGATACTTGGTGATATGGTTTAGTCGAGGTATAAGGCATGGGTTGGACTCGATGATCTTGAAGGTCCCTTCCAACCTGGTAATTCTGATTCTGATTCTGATTCTGATCTCTTTGATGATAATTTGTTCAAGTAGAGAAAATTCTCTGCTTTGGTTTCACGTACCATTCTCCAATGAAAGCCTCTGATAGTCACCTACCACGTAGAATCATAGAATAGTTAGGCTTGGAAAGGACCTTAAGATCATCTGCTTCCAACCCTCTGCCATGGACAGGGACACCTCACACTAGACCATGTCGCCTAAGGCTCCTCCAGCCTGATCTTGAACACTACCAGGGATGGAGCATTCACCACTTCTTTGCGCAACTTGTTCCATTGCCTCATCACCTTCACAGTAAAGAACTTCTTCCTTATGTCTAACTTGAACTTCCCCTGTTTTAGTTAGGACCCATCAGCCCTTGTCCTATCACTACAGTTGCTGATGAAGAATCCCTCTCTGGCATCTATCCATCATTTGTGGATCAACCTAACAAACCATTATATCTAAAATTAATACGATACAGAGCCAATGATGGTCAATCACACTGTGTTACGTGGATTTTATTCTTGCTAGTTAGCATTTGTATTTGACTAATGGTCAAGAACTCTGATCAGAATTGAGACACAGGCTTGAATTTTATAAGGAAGGAGACACTTAGAGCATCCTAGCAAAAGTTGCCCCATAGATTTACTTGTGATTGTTAACCATGTAAGTAACTGTGAGAATGATCAGGGATGTGACCACAGTTTTCTTCTTCTGGTTAATCCGAGTAAGAGTCTGGCTTGTTTAACATTCAATATAGAATTAAGACTAATACTCACCTCACTGACTCCCAGTTATGATGTGTGTGATTTTTTATTGAATTCCCTTTTTTCTGTCTCCTATTCCCAGTTCCATGTACTGCTTCCCTGAGTATGTAAGCAAAAAAGAGAAATCCTGACTCAGAACTGAAGACACCAGCCATAACCATGCTGAGCAATCCACACATACAAAAATTTAGATTTGGAAAGTTTTCTACATCCAGTTGGAAGAGGTAATTTTACGTCTTTGTTTGAAGCATATGGAAGACTTTGCTGTTTGGAATGCAAATTGGCACACAAAGCCAGACCTGATTCCTGTGTTTTGTTTAGCTTGGGTTGTCTGAAACCTTTGCTTTAGCAGTTTGATATTCACCCATCACAGGATATTCCTACAAGGGGAAAGAGCATGTCTGTGGGCTTTTCCATCTGCAAGAGGGCTCCAGAGTCGATAGTTACAGCAGTTGCACCTTAACTTTTATGACATTTACAGTACTGTTTTTTGATCTTTATGTTTCAAGCTGCCTAGACTATAATTTTATTTCCTGGAAGAATTCTGTCAAATAACTTGCAAAACATTTCCCAGAGGCAACACAGAAAGGGATAAAATGGTAACAGAGATAGGGATAAAATAGCAACAGCTGTCCTTCAAATAACCCTGCAAACCATCAGTACTACAGCTTCTAGGCTACAGAAAATAACCAGCAATGACATGAGAAAGTATTGCATGTAGCCACCTTTTTATTTAATTTATAACTGAGTTTCCACAGTTTACCTCAACTCATGCAATGATTCAATAATTCTTTCAATCTCTGGAAAACCTGGTAAAGTTTCTTGCATTTCATGCCTGAGTTTAACTTTTAAAATTAAATCAATAATGCTTTGTTCAACGAGAAACTTCCAAACACGGGCATAACTGCAAACTTGGGAATAGTCTAATTGACTTCAAAGAAACTAAAAGATGCTTAAGCACCTTGCTGAATTAATAACTAATTGCATTATAACTTGAGGAACCAACTTACTTTCATTTGCAAGTTTAGTATAATTTATTCAAACTTCCAATTATAGATGGAATATTCAGATCTGTATGAATAAACACAGTAGCATATTTGAAATTGCAAACTAAAGCTCGCAGGAGGAAAAGACAACTAGCTTTAGAAATACAGGAAGAAGCTAGTCTAATACAATTTCAAAAGCTCATCCACAAAATTGATGTTCCTGCCTTTATTCTTGCAAGCTGAAAGATTATAAGTACTGACAGTATAAAATTACATAGATAGGAGGAATGAATGAACTACTGGAAAGCAATGAAAGCTCTATTCAAAAGAGAGTTGCTTTTGCTTTTCCTGCTGAAAAGGTTTCTTTTACTTCTCATTTACAGAAAATGCTGTAAAAGTTTTTCTCATTCAGTATACTGTTGTTCAGAAACAACAGAAAAGTTTTGATGGTGCTTGAGCAGATTTCAAGAAGTCTTGCAATGTGTTATGAAGAGAAAATACATTTGTTAACTGAGGGACATAACAAGACATTTTTTTCTTTACCAAACCCAGACAAAACATAACCAAATTACTGGACTGGTTAGATGATAACATCTCCTCCTTCCTTGCTCCCAAGGGCAATGGAAACTTTCTTCCAGTGAAAAAGCATTTTTTTTGCCTGAAATCTTTGTGAAAGATTTTGTTATCTTGAAAATCCATTGAAAACAGGAAAGTTTAATAGAAAACTTTAAACTTCAATGATATAATAAGATAGTGCTGTTAATTCAGACATGTGAATGCTTAAGGAATTGACCTGGAATTTTCCCTTGAAATAGGCATTTGCAGAACAGTTTTGCAAAACAAAAGAAAACAATTTCTTTTGTTTTCAAAAGAAGTCCCCATCATGCGTATGAGAGACCACTAATAATCTTTCATACTCGTTTTGAGCAAGAAACATTTAAAAGAAGGGAAGATTATTCAGCTAATTTCAACTGGTGCATGATCACATGGCAGTAAGGCTTGGGCTAATTTAATCGTTGATAAATCTACATCCAAGATTAACATGGTTTATAAGAAAGAGTAAAGCTGAGTTTCCAACCATGATGTTGACAAAGATCCCGTACCTTATTCATCACTGTTGCAAATACACCACATCCTTCCTGTGCTGCGGCAGTCGCCTGCTGTCTGAATGCAGTTATCAAAGTTATGTGTTATAATGATAGATTGTAAAGTAAGCCGGAAGAAGGTTTTCTGCATAAATCAAAATACCTGGAGGTTTGCAAGTTAGCCTAATTTACATCAGGGTCCTGACCTGCAAGGAAGAAAATGATAAAAATGTCTTTTCACCTTTGTCAATTCCTTCAAATGTTGTCATAAGCAACTGGAGAAAATTGCTTTTCCATTACTGAAGACAAAGCATGTGAACTGCTGAGTGGAAGTGGCAGGAGTCATTCCGAGAAGGGGCAAAAGTAATTTACAGCATCACTTTGTCCTGATCAGAACTTATCTTGTTATCCTGCAAAGGGCAGGTAAGAAAAGCCTATCGGGCATCTCCTGTCTCCAAGAGATCTCTTTCTGAAGTCTCTTTTCTTGTGTAATAACTACCTCACCTGCTGCAGACAACCCTATATATGTTTCTTGTCTGTAGAATAGAGTCCCAGAATTTTTGCTTAGATGAGATAGGTCACTCTCAACTGAATCAAAGGAAGGGATACAATCAGGTTCTGTTGATGGTGCTGACATTCTCTGTGCTACAGCAACTTCTCTTTCCTCAGAGGTAAGTGCATTACAGTGTGAGACTTAGAAAGCAAGTGATCTAGTTACAGTATTTGTAGGGTTCCCATTAATCCAGGTTATGCAGGAACTTGAATCACTACTTTGTAAGGAAGGAGAATCCCTAAGCTGCTATGGATGGGGCACTGAGGCTCAGAAAGTGAGTCAGCCTGTATGTCTGCTTAACTGCCTTCAGCTCTTTGACTAATCCCAAGGACCTATGTGTTAGATGGCACAGAGGACCTGGGCTGGGGGACAGAATCATGCTTTAGCATGGATTCCTGCTGTCCTGATTGACTCTGGATGGTGAGCTCCATAGCTCCTGGCTGCCCTGTTTCCTTCTTGGTACAATCAGGACATGACTTTAAACAAACCCAGGTTTTACCCCAAGATGGAGCAATGGGGCCTCAAGGACATGTCCCAGGATGACTAAACTGGGTTCTTGGGTAGGCAGCAGGCAGGGACTGAAGTCTGAATCAGCAATAAGCACTTAACACTCATTGCAACAGAGAGCCCAGATATTGCCTGGGGACCTGGGCCTGGCTGGTGTGCACCGAGCAGAGGTCTTGGGGAAATGAGGACTGACAGACAGGCTTTCTGAATCAGACACAAATCCTGATTCAGACACAAGCGCCTGTCCTGAGGCACTTTTCCCTTGACAGTAGGGTTCACAGTTCTCCCACGTAATTCCTATCAGATCCCAGATGACCTGGGCAAATGATGAAAGAACTACACTAAGGATGAAACCCCAAATATTATATACAGGATTTGCAAAAAGCAGCATTAGGATAAACCTGGGCAGCGTCCCCTAAGCCCTTCTGTCTGAGGATGTGTTTGCAAGGCTTGTTAGGAGCTCTGGGTTTGACCACCACCCTGTTTCCCCTGAACATATATAATCTCTTCTATCTTAGACTACAGCACCCAGGCTGTGCCCCTCCTGAGCCCCTAGAAATGGCATGTCAAAAAGCCACATTTCAGGCTTGTCACATGAACAAAACTGATGATTTTTCTGTTATAAAACAAGCTCTTAAGACTTGATACTGAGGCCTGAACATGGAAGTTACAAGCTGATTTGAGAGAAGGGACTTCAGCCTCTCTTAAAAGCTCCAGAGAGTATTGAATAGGGATCAGAGATCTCCAGTGCATTGCAGAATAGGAAAAGAGTCTCAGCATTGAGACCAAATGTCAAATACCCACACAACTCCGCCACTTGCCAATCTCAGAGCCCACTGGACAATGTGAATCTCTCATTAGCAGAGTTAATTGTATTTTTTTATAATTGGTTTTCTTTCAATAAATATCTGAAAAATAGGTTTTATTTTCTAAAATTGTCCTTCCATAAATCAGTTGGGATATTTCAAGAGGAACAGAAATGTTCCGCAAACATCCTTTGGAAACAAGGCTGTGCAATGTGTTTTATCTATTTTTTTTTAAAAAAGAATGGAATGAAAACTGTGGATGGTCTTTTACTCCCCTTCAGGACTGTGGCACACTGATGAAGCAGTATGGGAAACCTATTCAATAGCATATCTATGGATAAATCGAAGAACTCAGTTTCTGAGGCTTCTTATTCTTAGCACTAAATTCCATTTCACAAAGCATACGCACATGCATCTCTAAAGCATTACCCGAAAAAATCCTTTTAACACTTACAGCAGCTTTCATCTCTCTGCTTTCTGCAAGGACTAATCCATACCTACAGAAACAAGGGACCTTTTGTTCAGCCTCAGTCTTAACACTTTTTTGTTACATTTTTCCTCTGCAGAAGCATAGCAGAGCAAGGGATAATATGGACCCAGAGAAGCAAATACAAAGGCAGACTTAACCTGAATGCATGAATCTCAAGTCTAAGGAGGACTGGATAGGTATATTTTCTGTCCATAGTTGATGGAGATCTTTATAAGAGAATTTGTCCGTGGCTCTGATTACCTTCTTTGGCTGGCCTTAGAACCACAATGACAAAATAAATTGTATTCAGAGTAATATTGCTAAGTTAAACTATATTAGTAAATTGAGTATTATTTCCAGGACCTATCTCTGATACCAACATGAGCTGTCATTGACTGGCCCCAAACTGGACTCCCTTCTCCTTCAGAGCAAGGTTCCGCACTCACAGTTTCTCCTGGAAGCAGTTTGCAGCCCCATTAACTTCCCACCTGCCCTGGGACTTGTGTGAGTGACATTTAACATGGGACAAAACTACCCCAGGGATCACCCTGGTCTCAGGAGAAATGTCAAAATGTAGCATCAGATGTCTGGTGTCATCTATGTCTATAAATGTGCTTATGCTAGACAGTGCCCCCCTGCCTGGGAAAGATGCTGAGAACAAAGTCCTCATTGTGCATGCATGATAAAGGCTTATTGTATAAAGTGGGGCACATGGCTCGTGGATGTTTCTTTCCATTGCTGTTCCTTTCAGTGAAGTGTGTCTTGTCTCTCAGAATCATGGCTCTGGCTACAGTTAGGAATAAAGACATTTAGGTAAGCTTGAGGGAAGAGTGTCGAGACCACTGGTACTCAGATTAAAATATGTCAAGCCCATATCCCTACCAGGGATTTTTGGTGTGTGTTTCCTGTTGGTTTCAACGCCCTTCCAGACAAATGGGGATTTCCAATGCTCATTTAACAGTGTGTATTATTCACTCGTGAGTTACACAGTGCCCCATCTGTGCCAGCCCACAGAGCATAAGGGCTGGGATAGCCCCCAGCTACAGAGCTGGGCTCACAGTACAACCTCATACATCTCATTCCCAAGCTTCTGGTTCACACGCATGTCCTGCCAGCCGACTCAGCAGCTTGCACACATGTGACTACTACAACCAGAATAAACTGGTCCTCTCCAGCTCATTAGAACATTGCTTCATATGTCTGGCTTTTTTCTTATTATGAGTGATTTCTGGTTTAGATCCAGGATCTGCCTGGTATGGGGCCAGTGGCTGGTGTTGACGGACAAAGCTAGTGTCTGTCCCAGAAGAGCTATGTGTAGAAATCGGTGATTGCTGCTTTTTTGGCAATGCATCATCTATCCTCATTCCTGGGTGTCCTTTTCTTTCCCCTCTGAAACACAGCTTGGGGATTGCTCTTCATTCCTGTTTTACATGCTGCCCCACACAGTGATGCCTTGAGCCCAATCATGGGTTTTGCTGTAGCTGCAAGATAAATAATACTTACATTTTACTCATTCAGGCTTTAGTCTTTGAGTATTTGTGACAGATTTTATACGCAGCCCTGATTTTAATATGTCAACATATTAAAATTAATAAAACTTTGGAGGTAGAATAGCTTTGCGCATATCCTGAGTGTCACAGTCACCCAGACCAAAGTAAATTACTTTTATTAAAACTTAACCTTGACTTCAATATGACTGGGATAAAGGCTGTTTCAAAAGTACGCATTAGTTCCATACAGCAATAGCAGGAGAGAGAAGATGCTGGTTATTTTCCCAGGTACAAAGCAAATGACGCCACAATACTCCGCTCCTTTCCACAGGAGCACCGGTTATTCTTTCCTTTCAAGTCGCTCCCTCACGGCTTTAACCTTAAGAATTTCTGCTCTTTTTCCCCTTTGCCCACTGGAGAAAAGCTGGATAAAAGACTGACCTCAGAGGTTCATCCAAGGCTATGCAATGAATAGGTCTCTATAAAGAATCAAAGATGAGGATGCTAACTTGTGTCTCTCCAGCCACAGAAGATGTCTGTGGTCCTTTTCCTGCTCTCTCTATGGCTAACTTCTGTGGCAAACTTTGGTCCAGTGCATACCCTTATGCATATCTTCAAAACCCCACATGCAGATGTGTGTGTGCTCATATGTGTACACGATTATTCCCCTGCTTGCTGATTTGCTGCTTCATTCTTCAGGATAATGTTGATGTAAAACAAAGAAGTGAAACTAGAGCAGCAGTAAACTTTTCTCTTGTTTAGATCCTGGTCAGTGGTGGATGAGCTCATAGTGTAGCTACAGAGGCCAGGGGCAAGGTTAAGCCAGTAAAGTTGTTGAACGCAGTTTCAACTGTCACTTTTTCCTCTTTTGCTGTGAGACAATGAATCAAGAAGAGAAAGGCCAGACTGTCCCTTTCCTCTTTCGTACAGGGTTCTTTTGTAAAATACTGTTTAAAAGCATCCTTAATTTTAGTGCTATGTACATTAAATTTGTCCAAAAATGGAAAGAGCTGAATTCTCAGAAATACGGTTGGGTGCTAACACTGAGAATATAGAAAAGGAGGACACAGTGTTTAAAAAAAACCCTCAGCAAAGGCTAATACCCATGTCAGACTGCAGCCCACTTCGAGGTTCTGCCCAAGTTAATACTGCAGAAGTTACAGTGCCCCAAGGCCGTAAGCAATGAGCGCATCTTAGCTTCAAAAGGAGACTTGAAACATTCCAAAAAGAGAGCGGTTCACTTAAAAGATGTGGTTTGAAAACCCTAATTCTCCATGCATTGGAGACAACACTTACAAAGCCCTAAGCTTTTGGACAAGACATCTAATAAGCTACAGGTCTGGAGAAAGTGGGAGGGTAAAGTAGCACCATAGTGAGTGGCTGATTATATCCATGAATTTGTAGCCCTTGAGCTTTGGATGTCTTTACGTTCAACCACTGTAGCAAAATGTGATTCATCACCGGGAAGCAGAGTGACAGCTCAGTCTGAGAAACTCTGAAAAGGGAGATTTAAAAAGCTTCATTAAATAAATGACAGGGATGGGAGGGGGTGGGGATGTTCCTGAGGAAACTGTGCAAGAGGTTTTGCTTTCTAATATAAGTCTCTATTAAATTAAACCAGTGAGAACTTTGCACAGAAATGAAGGTTTCTGTCCCATGAGATTTCATCTACCTGTCATTACAGTCAATGAAAGAACTTCCATTAATCAAAAAAGAGAAGTATTTTCATCTAATCACTGAAGGAACTTGAGGACACATCATCTTTTTTGAGTTTGTTTTAATTCACATGCTTTTCTTTTCATCAGTGTTTCCACTACCTGTGTGCCTCATCAATGCAAAGGAAACTGTTTCTGTAAGAGCTGGCAAAAACTGAAGGTTTCCAGCTTGCTGGAAATATCAGCTTTCAAAATTAGATTTCAATGCAATGCTCACTATTGTGTTTTCCTCATTCTCTGCATACCTAACTAAGGCTCTGAGGTCGTACTTTGCAGAATTGCCCAGTATGTCTAGTTGTATTTTAAGTCAATAGCAAGCTGTGCTTCAGACATAGGAATTGTAAGACTGATAGTGTTTAGAAAAGCAAGTGACTAGAACTTCATATGGGATGAAATGTCCAAAATAAATTTGTCCAAAAATGGAAAGAGAAATGAGCTGAATTCTCAGAAATACAGTTGGGTGCTAACATTGAGAATATAGAAAAGGAGGACACAGTGATTAAAAAAACCCTCAGAAAAGGCTGATACCCATATCCAGAATGAGCATATATGCCAGATTTTAATCTCAGTTCTGTACTTCCGAATAGAGGTGTTGAGAAAACAAATTACTTTTTTGCCTATGTGTGAGTATGTGTGTGTGCACAAGTTTGGTGATAAATACCATAGAAAAGCAAAAACTACATAGGCCATATGATCACTAACCAAAAGTGTGGGGGAAAGAAAGGGTTTTTTTATTTATTCAATGTTTTATAAAGTCACTGAAGAGATTTGCTCCAAATTAAAAATGTCATGTAAATTTGCCATTGAAAACTGAGTTCATATGTGTACAAATAAGGATGCATGAAGTGAACACGAAAATTAAACCTGAACAGTCTCTAAATTCTTAGTGCTTGAGTTTTCAGTCTTAATGTTCATTTAGTGTGCATTTTTACACGTGAAAGTTCTTGAGTACTACACCAACAGCACCAAATATAGTTTTATATCTAGACTGCAAGTCATTTGTCCATCTCTTCACCCTGCCCCATACTTAATAGAAAATGTGAGTCACAGGAAATTACATAAGAAGAGCTGTATAAAAAATACATTATTATTATAACATTTCACTTTCTCAGATGTTGGCAAGTCACTTAGGTGTGCATCTTAGTGTTGGCCTACATTAAGCTGTGTGTATGTGTCATGGGCAATGTCCTGGGACTGCTCAGGAGACTTCCAGAAGGCAAAAGATGTTACAACATGAATTAAAACATTTTAGGCTGTGAAGAAATAGGCCACTATCTCAAATGCTGCTGTAACATGCAGAATTAAAGTACTATTTGTATGGTAGCTGGAACAATGAAGCCTCAGTATTGCAATCATAATTAAAAGGATGAATGGCTTGTTTCCAACAGATGAGCTTTGCAAATGCATTCACTTTCCAAGAAAAAGCTGGAGGAGTAGATGTGTTCCTACAAGACACTCATAAGCTTTACAATCGATTGCTGAAAGTGCTTAGACTCTCCTAGAATTAGGCCTAGGCTGGCAGTTCTTTGATATGTAGCTAATATAATTTGATGATGGTGTCAAAGACAAGTCAGATCTTGTCACTGCCACCCTTGCATCTACAGGCTTTCCAATGGGAAGGTTATAAGTTTGGTCTTTTTATCTGTTCCTTTTTTAAGGCTATTCTAAACCTGTTCTCTGCAGTTATTCTGTGCTATTCTGAATCAGAAATACTCAGCTCAGCAGCTGGGAGCATGTTTGGTGCTTGTATAGATTTGCGTCCTGTATTCCTTTCAAGTCAAACCACAGGAATGTAGACGTGAAGATGACTGGAGAAAAAAAGCTGACCAGGAGCTGTTATTAGACTGTTAACTTGCCAGGCTGCTGGAGAAGAAACGCAACACATTGACTCTTTGGGGATATCACCTTTCAACCTCCCACCTCTGCTGAAGCAGTTTTACTAATAGATATTAGCTTGTGGAGATGATTGAAACAGCTAGCATCCCCCTGTGCCTCGCCTGAGCTTTCCAACACACTCCAAAGTCAAGGTCTATAGCTATTGGCAAAAACATTTGAAGTTTTCTTCCTGCACTAGGTTTTAAAATGGAATTTAAACATGAGGTTTGAGGAGATGTATAAGCACCACTTTTGAAAGGTATGGCGAATACAGAGATCTTTCTATGACTGATAATAATCTTTTTCTGGCTCTCACACTCTTATCTTTAGGGGATGAGGAATTTGGAATTTGCAGCTGGAGCCCTAATCAGCCCATATATAGGATGACCAGTAGAGTCAGAGCTGGTTCAGAACTTTGCACTGGTGAAATGTGAGCAGGAAGGACCTTGGAAAGGCTGCAAGGAGCAACTTTACTCAGAGAAAGCCAAACAATTTTTTTGAGCTAACAGACATTAGAGCTTCCAATAAAACCACACATTGGGTATGGTAATGGATTAGAATGACCTCAAACCATGAAGGTTTTTATGCCTTCAAGTCCTTCCTTCTATTCCAGCAGGAATTTCTGGGTGAAAGTCTGAGCAGGAAACCAGACTGGAGGACCTTAGTTTTGTCTCCAAAACTATAATTTGTCAAAAAGTCGATCTTATCTAAGTATTTCAAGCGTGATTAGTCTGCAGTCCTACTTGCAGCTCTGTGGAGTAGCAGCTATTCTCATAAGAGCATATGTATAGTCAGCCTAATCCCATATCTATTGACAGCTGTGGCAAACAGTACAAAACCAGATGCCCAGGGAAAAAAGAAAATGGAACAAGCAAGTATAAGTTCAAGCACTTGCCCAGCCTTTGACTGTTTCAAGGAGTCTAAGCTTGATGTGTTTTGCCTACTTGTAGCCTCCAAAGGATCTCATTCTTGTCCTGTCTCCCTTAAACCCATCTAAACTGTCTGCAGCCACACAATACTTTAAACTGTGAGTTGCACAGGTCTACCACTGTTTGTCAACAAACCCTACCTACAGCTCCTAACCTCATGTAATGGCCCTTAATTCTTCAAATGGAAACTTATGTGAACTTGCCTTATCAACAAGAGGGATTTTCAACAGGTTCCCAGTTGCCATCATAAGCAGAGACTATTTATTAGCTCTGTAATGTGACTGTGTCCCGATGTCATGCTCCCTCAGTCTATATTCTGAGCTGTTTTCCTCACTGTGATGATTTTTCACATCTTACTTTAGCACAGGAGAAGGAGGAGGGGAATTGGGTTCTCTTGTGACTAGGATCATGTGCTGCATTGAGTAATATATGTGGAGGACAAGGAAAATTTATCATTCCCTCTCTTTTACTGTTCTGTTTACAAGCAGCCTGCTTTAACCAGTAGGAGAAATCCGAATGAGACCATTTCTTACATTGAAAGTGACTCTCAAGCAATCTTGGATGTGGTTAAACTGACTCCCACACACTAATGAGCATCAAATCAAAGCAAACAAGCTAAATTTTTCCATAAAAATGCAGTATCTCACAAACAAGATGGAATGCTGCCAAACACAGGCAGCATCTGGAGCTGGACCAGACTGGAAGTACCCTCAGCTCAGCATATGGAGAGTCTTACATTCCTAGGATGAAACTAGAAGTTACATGTGGGATTATCTGCTCTTCCCCACTACCTGTCAGTTTTCATTCTAATCTCAGTTTGTTAGTGATGCCATCCCTGCCCCATGTACTGTGATATCTCTCTGAAAAACATTATCATCATGAACTGCTCTGCCTCTCAATGTCCTCAGTAACTAAAAGTCTAATTCCCTTTCACTCTTTGCCAAGTTACCGGCCTGGGAGCCTCCTACTGAATAAAAACCTACACAGGTTTATTAGTTTTGCTATTTTTTTGCTTTGTTAAACATCCCCCTGCTCATTTACTTTGTCTAGGCTTTCAGCTGGCTTGGATTTCCACTATACATGTATGTAATGAGTGCAACCCCAGCAGTGTGTCCACCTCACCTCCTTCACTGCCTAAATCAAGCACGAGGAAAACAGAAAGCAGGAGACCAGTGCGAAGACAAATGTGAAGAAGCCTCTATTGCTTGCTCTGAAACGCCCCTTGGACATTGAGAGGGGGAAATGAAGAGGGGAGAGGCCATTCTGCCTGCTGAGCAACACTTCAAGACAGGAGATGACAGCCAGCATGGCTATTAGGCAGCTGTCAGTTCCCGTGAGTGAGCTGACAGGTTGGAGAGGTACATCTCCAAACCTGACAGCTTCTGAAGGCACAACATTCTGTGAAGGAAATGAAACAGGGTGGAAAGCAGCTGAAAGGCAGTTCCAGGCCTTCTGACATGTGTGATAGCACCTCACATCCCTCCCACCAATGGGGCTGGCTGCAATTTCCATCATAGTTCAGCTTTATTGCAGGAGAAATGGTGGCTTCCATCTCACCTTGGTGGTGTGAGCCTGTCCAGAAACATCCTCACACTGTCAGCATAAGGAAGATCCAATCCAGACCCATAAGAAGGTCTAAGCAGCAATACTTAATGGCTGGTTTTGTGAAGGAGGAGGAGGAGGGCAGGAGGTGCTGCAGGCCCAGAGCAGGGATTCCCTCAGCCCTGGAGGGACCCCACTGGAACAGAGATGGGTGAGCAGGGAGCAGCGGCTGAGAGGGGCTGTGCTGGGTTGAGCGTGACCTCATCCACACCCCTGCACCTCGATGAGAGGGGTGAAAGTGGGCATGGGAAAGGGGGTGGAGGGGAAGGTGATCTAATGTTTGTCTTTGTTTCTCACTACCTGAATCTATTTTACTTGGCAATAAATTAAACTGATTTTCCCCAGGTCAAGTCTGGTTTATTTGTGATGGTGATTGGTGAGTGATCTCCCTGGCTTTATCTTGACCCATGAGGTTGCTCATTCTATTTTCTTCCTTTGTCCTACTGAGGCAGTGTTAGTAAGCAGCTGAATGTGAGTTTAGCTATTCACTAAGGCTAACTGAACACAACTCGGTGGGGTTTACTGAGCTTTTCCAAAGCCTGTAGAAGATAACAGCATCACAAAAGGACCCTCCGTCCTGCACGGTTTAAGAAACTCATCATTATGCTGCTGGTGCCAGCATAGTTACATTCGATTGGTGCCAATATGAATTGGAAATCATTCCCTTGTATTTCATCTTGTGTCAGGCAGCTCATACATACAGAATGAAAATAAAATGACCAGATTGCTAACAGACTGAAACTGTGGCAGGAACAGTTTAGAATAGATTTACTGAGAAGTGTTTTCAGTCTGGAGATAATTGGGTGATGGGCCAGATCACTGATTTCTAAAGAAGTGGCAAGTGAAAGACTGAGAAAAAAGAATAGTTGGGGGTATAACTGCTGGAAAGCGAACATGGAGATGCTGGTTTTCTATGGGTAGGTCTCTCCTTCTAATTTGTTTCCGTTATCTTCACCTGTCCATGGTTTATGGTAAAGATCATCAGCGCAGGCTTCCTGCAATGCCAGATCGTTTCCTACCACCCTTTATGACACAAACTGTTAGTTACAATGGTGTAGTCTCTGATTTTTTCAGTTAGGAAAAACTGGTGGTGGAGAGAAATACCTCTTTAATGGAAACCCTTTTATTTAGAGAAACATGGCACAAGTTATGTGATTGTCATAACTTCTTTCCCCAAACTCTCCCCAGCACTCCCCCAAGTTGTCTCTGAGTTTATTTCTCCCAAATCTGATACTTTTCTTCAGGCTGTCCTCTCTGCTTGTATCATCTTTTGGCTTCTCAGAGACCTAAAAGCCTTACTGAAGAATAGAGAATTAATCCCCATTGTTCATGCATGTTTTACAAGTGTCTTTGCTTGGGCCAGTGCTTTATGCCTCTGCTTGAAGTAAAACTGCTGTCATTGCTGCTAACTAGCTCCATAAAGAAGCCTTATGAAATCTTAAAATCCTTGAAAAAAGAGCAGTGGTTATGCCTAATCTGCAGTATTATTATTTCTTGCCTTCTTTGTCTTCTTTTTTTACATAGTCTTAAGGTGCACACATTGTGCATCAGAACCTAATTAACAACTATTCCTCTTAGCACTTACAATATAGCTGTTGCAAGTCTCTGGCCTAGCTCCAAGTGCTCCAGTGATATTATTCGTCTACCCAGGAGCATCTTGAAAGTTTGATTGCAATTAATGATTTCACAGAAATGGTTTTGACCTTTTTAATGGATGTCTTGTTCAAATTCAGTCAGATCCCAGGGGGCTGCCCATGGTCTGCATCACCCTCATCCGCCAAATAAAAGAATTTAACATAACATGAAGTGTCAAACTCATTCAAAATCAGTAATTTACCAACTGGACAGGTTCATGAGTATGCTGTAGATCCTGTGGTTGCTAAAGATGACGTAGCTTCAGAAGGAAATTAAGCGAAAGCTAGTGGATACAAAGGCATACCTTTGTAAGTCACTAGAAGACTGTAGAATACCTCTTATATTTGCCTTACTCTTTACTCTTCACTTACTATCAGTCTTTGCTACCAGAGTCTATTGGGATAGATGGACCTTTATTTGGATGTAATATGGTGACTTTTCATATTTAGGTAATTTGAACTAACATGTCTGACCCTATCGCTACAGCAGTGAACTAAAGAGGGCCACCACAAAACTCAAGACTTACTATGCTGTCGTCTGTTTGATGGACAGTAAAAGGTCAGCCCAAAAGCAACAGACAGAGAAAGCACAGACCACACACAGAGGGAGTGACTTGCCATGGAGCCATCACTGGAATGTAAAAGCTATGGATTCCAGCATTAAAGGGTGTTTGTAATCCCCAAATCCAAATCTCTCCCAGGTTTTCAGTTTGCAAATGACAGATTTGTAGCTGTGGGAAAAAACCCACCCCCAAAACTATGTCTATATTGGCAAGGAGATGTTTGCCTGACCCGTTTTGGCAATGGCAACAAAACTGGTTTCCAAGATAGCCAACATTGCTGTCTCAGAAATAAATGAAACTTTTTATATACTCCTTTATTCCAGCTGTATCGACATTGTTTTTCTTGGCACTGCCAGCACATATGGCTGAGATGTTGTAAGGACACCCTGCCAGTACCTCCTGAGAGGTGTTCCTGCAGGAGCTTTAGTTTTGTCAGGAGATCTCCAAATGAGAACCTCTGATTAACTCTATCATGGTCTCATGCTCCAGCAGGATTTCCACTCAAGTGTCTTTTGGACACCTTTACAGAGCGGCACTTTTATACTAGTAGTTCCCCTACTAACTTCCCTATGATATTTAACTCCTTAAAACTTCCTTTTAATCTCTGTGCCCATCCTTCCTCAGGGGAGCAGCTGTGTTAGCAGGGGTTCATCTTTGCTGTGATTTAGCTGTAACCTCACTGTGCTAATTACAATCCCTGCTAAGTCACATCTGACAGGAGGAGCAGCAGTACCCACCATTGTTCTGGGGCTCTCCTGTTCTCCTCAGGGGCTTTGCAAATATTATTATTTTTCCACAGCTGAGAATTTCACACAGAAAATCTCAGAACTTATTTTGCTATCATTAATATATTACATTTTCCTGTGAAACACCTTAGGTGCTTAGCACAGTCCAACACATAATGTCTTAAAATGCCCACAGAGTATTCACAAATGTATGCTTTGTTTTTCTTAGGGAACCTGCCAGAATTCTCCTGATGCATCAAATGTAGAAAAATATTTGACTTCAGCTTTTTCTCCTATAATTTCTCTCTGGGTATGGAAGAGAAAGTGACTCCTTGTTATAAATTTATATAGTTCTTTGAGGTTTGTACTCATGGGACGTTTGCACTTGTTTGGAGAGGCAAAGATGATTTAGTTTGTTTCAACTAGTGTGAACCCTACAGCAATTAACCAAGTAAGCTCCTCTGCCAGCCTCTGCCTTAGGACAAGGACAGTGATAATGAGTTCAGTAGGTGGGAGGGCTGTGGTTTTCAGTTCAGCTCTGTTCTGTCTCAACAGCTTTCTTAGAATTGTAGAATCATAGAATAGTTAGGGTTGGAAAGGACCTTAAGATCATCCAGTTCCAACTCCCTGCCATGGGCAGGGACACCCCACACTAAACCATGTCACTCAAGGCTCTGTCCAACCTGACCATGAATACTGCCAGGGATGGAGCATTCACCGCTTCCTTGGGCAACCCATTCCAGTGCCTCACCACCCTCACAGTAAAAAATTTCTTCCTTATATCCAATCTAAACTTCCCTTGTTTAAGGTTTAACCCGTTACCCCTTGTCCTGTCACTACAGTCCCTGATGAATAGTGCCTCCCCAGCATCCTTATAAGCCCCCTTCAGATACTGGAAGGCTGCTCTGAGGTCTCCACGCAGCCTTCTCTTCTCCAGGCTGAACAGCCTCAACTTTCTCAGCCTGTCTCCATACGGGAGGTGCTCCAGTCCCCTGATCATCCTCGTGGCCCTCCTCTGGACTTGTTCCAACAGTTCCATGTCCTTTTTATGTTGAGGACACCAGAACTGCACACAATGCTCCAAGTGAGGTCTCACGAGAGCAGAGTAGAGGGGCAGGATCACCTCCTTTGACCTGCTGGTCACACTCCTTTTGATGCAGCCCAGGATGCGGTTGCTTTCTGGGCTGCGAGCGCACACTGAAGCCGGCTCATGTTCATTTTCTCATCGACCAACACCCCCAAGTCCTTCTCTGCAGGGCTGCTCTGAATCTCTTCTCTGCCCAACCTGTAGCTGTGCCTGGGATTGCTCCGACCCAGGTGTAGGACTTTGCACTTGGCATGGTTAAACTTCATAAGGTTTGCATCTGCCCACTTCACAAGCATGTCAAGGTCCTTCTGGATATCATCCCTTCCCTCCAGTGTATCAACCGATCCAATGCAGCTTCTTATCCCAAGGTCCTTTCCAATCAACTATTCTATGATTCTATGATGCTTCTTCAGTGCCATTGGTCTCTTGCACTTCTAAAGAAGGAAAAAAGGGTTTCATACATCTCTTGCCTATTGATTTCTATACAGCCTCCTTTAAGGGGATTAGATATTAGCAAAAAGTTTTTACTGTGAGGATAGGGAGTCATTGGCACAGGTTTCCCAAAGAAACTGTGGCTACCCCATCCATGGCAGTGTTCAAGGCCAGGTTGGGTAGGGTTTGGAAAACCTGATTTGGTGGAAGGTGCCCCTGCCTGTGGCAGGGGTTTGGAACTTAGGTGATCTTAAGGTCCCTTCCAGCTCTAACCGTTCTATGATTCTGTGATATGAGAACAAAGAAGGACAACCTCAGCAGATTTAAGGCCTCTTTCTCTGTATCTCTATTGAAGCAAGAACTAACTGAACAGATTATTTTCATGTCAACTATGTGTCAGCTTTAATGTCATACTGAACGGATGATGGTACCATATGAGAAGTGCCTAGGGAAGGGTGAACTTGACCTCAGCAAGAGTAGTACTAACAGGGTAAGAATACTGGGTAAGACAAAGAAAACAAAAGAGGCTATCATGACTGTGGTGCTTTACAGATTCTTTGTTGATATCCTATGTACCATAAGTCCTCCTTCAAACAGCAATGCAAAGAGGAAGCTTTGAAGGGACAAGCAGTTGGCAAGTCAAGCTAAGAGGGAGCAAAGGTAACGTCTAAGTGGTGAGAAAAGTTGAGACGTGTAAAGGTGGTTTTAAGGTATCAAGCAATGGTGTCAGATTTGAACTGGCAAGCAAAACTGAAACACATAAAGATTCCTTTGAAGTAGCACACAGAAGTGAGAAAATGGACATGCAAGTTTAGGGTTTCAAGCAGAGCTGAAACAGCTTAGGTTAGAGGTGCAGAAAGCAGTAGTTTTGTTGAATGACTCCTGTGAAGATATATTGCTACCCAACATCAGAGCAGTGTCCATTTATCTGGGTTAGCCAGAGGGTATCCAGGGAATCCTGGGATTAACATATTCTTTATACCAGCAGATGGGCCTCTACAGAAGTTGAACTCTATGACCTTGGATAAACAAATGTGAGTGAAGAATAACAAGGAAAAAATGGCATCTATTTAAATATATAGTTAAATATTGCACTTCTATTTAAATATGCACTTTATTCTGAGCCACTGACAGTTTGAGGGAAGGGCTGGTGTCAGACCCTTGCTGAGACATCCTGCAAAGATCTTCTTACACATGCTGCCCTTTCCAAGCTTATTTTTGTTCTGTCCCCTAAAGCAAAGTCATTGTTGTTTCAAGTTGTTGTTTTGCTATTTCTACCTTCGGGTCCTGGACAGATGCTGAAGTAACCCAGCAGTTTTGTGATGAAGAGCACCTGACAGCTGGGTCACATTCAGAGCATGTCCCACTTGACATGACCATGCTGCTCACACAGACAGAATTGCTATCTATCTGATCACATTTTCTCCAGCTGTACTCTACATTTTCAGAAAGCTTTATGTTTCAGGAGGCATTTGATTGCCCCATTCTTTCCACTCCAGATATTTTCCTACTTGCACCAGCTATGTGTTATCTCTTAAATCACTCAGAGCCAAAAAGGTCTGCTGTTCCCAAGGTCTGCTTCATGCCTTGTCTAACTGAACAGCTGTCTTGGTGCAGAAGAATGATTTTAGCTAACTCATCCCAGAGTACCTATGATATCAGTTACCCAGCATGTGGGCACTGTAATGTATTTAAGGCCAGAGAACCTTCCTAATGAATACTACTAATGGAACTGCACATCTTTTCCAGGTGGTACCTATTTTCTTCTACAGTCAGGCTAAGACAAAAGTGGTTTTGAACACAAGGAATTTTCAATTGCACCCACATCTGTCTTACTACAGAACCTCCTGCTAATGCTTTAGCTTATTCCTAGGCCTGTTTGGGTTTCTTCAAAGGAAGTGAAGTCAGTTAATGTGTCTGGGTGTTTATTTGGTGTGTTTTCAATCATGACAAAGTTTATGGATGCACACAGGAGAGTTGAAGGCTAACAGAATTGCATAAAGAAAATTCACTGCTAAGTTTCTGTGGTAACATAGCAGGGTAAGCTGCACCCATCCCATTCCATCATCTCTCCCCTCTGCATTATTTTAAGAAACCAAGCAATGTCACTGCTATGAAAAGGCTTTGGCATTCGAACTGGAAAATGGGACAGTAGTCATGGAGAATTTGTTTATTCTGGTACAGGAAACACCCTGAAAAGGCACTGCCCAAGTTACCCGCCACCTCTTTATCTGTAGTTAATGCATGTGTGAGACAGTGATCAAGTTTCTCACCGAACTTTCTTCTCCCTCCAATTAATGAAAATCAATAGCTCTTAATGTCATTTCAAGGATGAATGAAACTACCATAGCCCAAAGCTGAACCCAACATTGTTAATTTTTGAGTCATAGCTGGTACTCCATAGCTTAATGAAGAACAGAGACAATTCGCCCTTCCAAAAAAACACATGAGAACTATATGAAAATGCCTTTAGGACATAGCTTTGTAGTTCAACTGCAGGAAGACTTAACAGACAGACAGAAGGTAGTGCCCTTGTCAAAGTGTTCAGAGTTGCTGACTTCACTTATTAACAGCAGAATAGAGTGCCAAGGCATCTGTTGATTACCAAGGAGCAAGACAACCGAATAAAGGCATCCAAAGAAAAAGAGATCCTTAGGAAGACTATCTACTAGAAAAACATTAGCATAGAGGTGGACAATGCTGAACTACTCACATTTTTAGATAAGCTATTGAAAGTGGTTGGTTTGGGTTTCAAAAGGCTAAGGATTAAACAATTGCTAAATAGTAAGCATTTGCAAAGGGTGTCTCATAATCCATTTGGAAACACCAGATAGTTGGTGTTTGAAACTAGCCAATAGGAACCTATTACCTTGTGTGAGTACCCTGAGCTTCGTGATTGCCACATTGTTATTCAAATGCCTCAAAGAATGCTTGTTAAGTTCCAGGGGTATTACCCCATTTTAAAGATGAGTGTAAGAATTCATGTTTCTGGCCAGCCCTAGGTGTGACTTTTGTTTCTCATCCCAATGCTCATTCTTATCTCCTCTCCCTTCCCAAACTTCCTTTCCTTATTTTGTCTCCGGATTTATCTGCCCATCCATACTTCAACTTAAAAAGTGGGATCAACCCTCTACAAGAAGTAATGAGCCTCTATGCAATGGCCTCTGTTGTTCCAGCCAGAGTCTTTCTATCTGAAGCAAGGAGGTCTCTTGTCCCAATGCCACTATGATGACTGGGAATATGGTCATCACATGAGTGGAAATGCCTCTGGGATGTGGGTAGCTGCAGATCTCTAATGTTTAAGGTGTTCTTCACATGAGCAATGGAAGAGCTAGGCAGAGATTAAATAAATCTCACAAGACCTTTAACTTCCCAATGAATCCAGTGTCCAATTAGAAGATCTGAGAGGTCCCATAGCCAGGCTGCTGTGCCAGGTCACAACCTGAACTAGCCACCATATACTACAGTATCCTTTGCATTCACACAGCAAATACCCACAGTCCCCACTTCAGTCCTTGTGCTTCTGATGGAAGACAGTGTCTCCAGTGCCATGTGGAATAAAAATCTTATTTTCCAGTTGATGAAATTCTATAAAATACATAATGTAATTCTAGTTTTTATGTGTTTGAACGCAGCACATTGGCCTGGTTTAGGTACTTCTGGAAACTTCAGCTATACTTACTTATTCAAATAAATGGGGCACACAGCTGAAGATCTGGTTTGGACTGGGAAACTGCTAGGTTTATCCCTGGCACAGCTTCCACCCCTCTCCCAGGCAAGGCCTGGACGCAGCTTGGGGAACAGCAGGAGCCAGGACTGTTCTCAAAAAGCAGGTTGAATGCAATCACCCTCTTTTGGATAGTAAGAGACTCCAGCTGTTCCAACAGGAAATTTGCCATGTCTCTTGCTTCAATGTCTTTTGCACTATTTACTAGCAAAAATTACATCTTAGGGTGTATTGGGAACCTGGAGAGAAGACAACTTCTAACACATGCAATTTGATTTTCCTCTCAGTGCTGCTGCTCAGAACCCTGGAGAACAGATGTTTCCATCTGCTTGAGGTCAGTCTCAGAAAGCTGTTATAAGTAGGCCATTACTATTACTACTCTTTTAGGGAGCTGTCTATTTATCTGAGGTGACCTCCTCCTTAAGTGTGTTATGTATGTTACTGAGTACCTTGCTTTTAAACCAAAGTGAGGAAGAATTAAGCTTTTTTTCTGTATCTGTGCAAATGTCCTGAGCAAAGTGCTTAAACATGAAAGCATTATGTCAATGAATATGGTGTGAAAACACGGCATGAATTAAGTCCAGGAATCCTTTTACTCCTATGTAACATGATTTCTTTCTTGGGAATAAAGGAAGTAGAGGATGTACGTAAGGGAGAAGAAGGTGGGTGGTAGTAGGGAAATACTAATCAACAGATTTTCCTGTAGCCTGAAAGATGAGAAAGTGTGCTTAAAAACTGAGACACCTTTGAGAAAAAGAGTGGGTTTGGACTACAGAAGGGAAAGAAGAAAGGGTTAGTGAATTATTAAATGCTTTTGAGACCCAATGATGCTGCCTGACACAGTTGCTTTTGCTCAGACATCATGCAATGGTCCAGTTCCTTCGTTCCATGGCTGGAACAAGACCCAGAATCCTGGAGCTCCACATTCCTGGCACTGGTGATATCTCTTACTAAACACTTTAGTCAAAACCACATCTTGATCATGTCCTCTCTTTTTCTGCTGTATTGCATTACTTCAAAGAATATTGATGTGTTATTGCAGGACTTCCAGCGAATGTATAGAATTAACATCTAATTTTATCATCTCAAAGACAATGCCAAATTTCCTGTTACAAGGACAGATTATATAAATACCTGCTCAATAAACTGCCTGACATCTCAGTGCTCCAAAATCTGCTTTGTTCATTGCCAGGTTTTTCTGAGGTCCTGCAAGAAACGGGTCATCACAAAATTGGTCCTATTAGCAATATTGTTATGAATATAACATTGATCTAAGTTAGTGTCTGGATTTCAGGTTCTTTTGTGTTCTGAAAAGCAAATCTATGAGATGTTCTGAAATCAGAATGTTAGTTCAAGTTCACATCCCTTCCCCTGGGTAATAAGACTCTGATAACTGCAGCAAGAGTTGCATTCCATATACTGCCTCTACAATATTCTTGAGTGTGGTTTTATTATTCCTTATTAAACAAGAAACACTTTATTGTGAAACAGTCCTGTTGTTAGGCTACAAGATCACTGAAACTGCAACAAAGTTCATCCAGTCGTGACATTCAGATACAGATCATAGAATCATAGAATTATTTAGGTTCGAAAAGATCTTTAAGATCATTGAATCCAACTGTTAACCTAACACTACCAAGTCTACCACTAAACCATGTTCCTAAGTGCCACATCTACATGTCTTTTAATATCTAACAGCCCTGACAGTTATGTACAGAAGGTATCGGCAGCAACTGCCAATGCTTTTTGCAGCCACTAGTAGGAGAAAATATTATTTTCCTCTTACGATCAGATACAGAGGGTTTTGATATTTTACACAAAAACATGGTCATGCGGGGGACAAGAGGAGGAATTGAGCCCAGCTTCCTTGTGGCTAAGGTAAATGCAATAGCAAGAAAGGTAATCTTAGATTTTCTGTTTTATAGCAAGCTGAAAATGCAGACCTAGCTAAATAAGAACCTTTTCGCCACAGCACCTCCTCTTCCACTGTACTGGCGAATACGTTTCCTTTTCTCAACTATGTGGAATAAAGATGTCAAGTTATAGCTTTGTAAGTATCTATTCAATGGAAAATGGCAGGATCAGAAACTTTTTTCCTCTCCTCTTTTGTGGTCTTTTAAGCAATTTTTAAAAGTTACTATCATGAACAACTGGTTGTAAATTTTATTTACACTTACCTGTTTAAGTAGTTCTCCTAAATGCAGGAGTGTCTTATTCAAATAGAATATAATTTTGCCTTCCACCCATTTCCTGACTTTACTTTTCTCAGCTCTTCCTAAATGAATTCTTTCTGCCTTTTTTTGAGAAGAGATTTTTGCCAACTCACTTCTAAATCTTTAATAAAGGTGTTCCCAATATATTCAGGTGGCTTTTCCACCCAAACTGTTAGCTTGTCTATTTTGAAGCATTTTTCAATATGAAAATGAGGGTAAGAACAAAGCTGATCAGTCTATGCCTAGAAAACAGACATTGCAGCCTGCTGGATGCACGAATGCTGATGTTTCATCAATTCACAGAATGTCCTGGTTTTGGCTGTAATAAAGTTAATTTTCTTCCTGGTGTTTTGGCGTTAGTCTGAGAACACTGCTGGTAACGCACTGATGTTTCAGTTGTTGCTCAGTAGCACTTACCCCTACTAAGGACTTCTGAATCCCTCATGCTCTGCCAGTGAGGAGGGGCATGGAAAGCCGGGAGGGAGCAGAGCCAGGACACCTGACCGAAACCAACCAAAGGGGTATTCCCTACCACAGCACATCATGCCCACTGTATAAACAGTGAAAAGCTGTCTGGGAGCCACTGATCTCTGCTAGGTCATAGGTTGGGCATCAGTAAGAATGGTGAGCGATTGTATTGTACATCACTTGGTATTTTTTGTTTTATTCCTCTCTGTCTTGATTTCCTTTTATTATTGTTGCTGGTTTTACATTTCACTTTCTTGCAAATATTAAACTGTTCTTATCCGAACCCATGGGGTTTTACCTTATTTCCTATTCTCCCCATCCCACCAGGCCAGGGGGGCTGAGTGTGGAGAGCAAGAGAGTGGCTGTGTGTATTTACTTGCTGACTGTGATTGAACAATGACGTAGACTGAAGGTGAAGACATTAAAAGCTACAGGAAGCAAAAATGGTAACCACTTTTTTACTTGTAGCCATGTGCCCGCCTCTTTGATTGTACCTTCACACACTGTGCCTTATCTAAACATGGAAGGAAGGCAGAGCTCCCCTCTGGAAAGAAGGGAGGATGCTGGGCAGAGCCCAAGGACTGGCTCTGAAGGATGCCTCCAGGCTTTCATTCTAAATAGTCTTCTCCTGTCTAATGGCTTGTAGTGAGCCATACTTCTCAGTGCAGTTCACCTTTAACATCCAGTGGTGATTCAGGCATAGTAAGACTGAAATCTTTCCTGCAGTGTGAGAGCAGGGCTTCCCTCTGGCTTCAGAAGTGGCAGAACTGCCTGTGTGGATGAGATCTTATTTCAAAGCCTCTTGTTGCTACGTGACACAAAAGAGGATTTGGTGATTTCTCCCACTGAGCATTTCCTTGCTTTCTCTATGTTTATATATAGCAAGTTTGAAAGACACAGGAAAGCTTGGGTGGGTGAGGGTGGAACGTACATGCTACCAAAAATCACTTGATTACTGATACAACAGCATATAAATACACCATTATGTTTACTCGTGATTTAATTCTGTAGTGCTAATGACATGCAATTACATGTATTTAGACCTTTGCATCAAAATATGGTCTCATTCCTTGCTTCCCTCATGAAAGCAGTTCTAACAGTAACTTAGATCAAACAAAACGACCTCAAGAGAGTTTGTTTTTCATCTTCTTTCAGGATTTGTGGTGTTATTCTGTGCCAGGAGGTGGTGCCACAGAGCAGGATACAGTTTGGGTATGGACTGGCATGCACACCTTGCAAGATTAAGAGGTTAGGACATGGCTTTGCCTTCCAAAGCATATCCAGGATCTTAGATGAAGCCTTATGCAAGTCAAATATCCTAGGACAGAACTCAAATATTTGTTTGCCTTTCATTTGTATTTCCTTCACAGTGATGTTTCTCTGCTGTCAGATATTTTATTAGAGGATTCCCAGCTTTCTTCTATACAATGAAATCTCCCACTTCTCTCCATCATAAACTGACTATGATGAAAAGAAGACATGAGAGATCTGTGACATAATCCATCTCCCTTACTTTTTCTCCCTCCTTTTCTACATCCCTACTTACAGATCTTGTTTCTTCTCTGAAATCGATCATCGTCTGAAGCAAGTTCACAACATGGTCACTGTTTTACAACTGATCATCTCCTAAGCAGTTTCTGTTGTTATCTTTCCTCATTTGCTTGGGTCAACATTGCTTACAGAAGAAGTGTGGGGTTGTGCAAAACAGTTAAGTGTGCAAGTCAAAGACTAAGAGACATTTCATGTTCTCAGTGTTTGATAGTACCATGAGATGTTTGTAACACAAAATGGACATTTCTTATTTCTGCAGAAATCTTAAGGTCCTTTTCAACCCTAACTATTCTATAATTCTATGATTTCATGTAGCCATGTACAGAGAGTGACTCCTTGGTAAACCTTTAAAGAATTCCCTCCTGAAAGACATGCTCCTCCTCCTAAGTTTGTTTAAACCACTATTAGGAACAATTTTAGCTTAAGTGTGCTTTACAGGATTAATTGCCACTAAGGCAAGTGGATATTAATAGGTTCCTGAACGTACAAATGTGGCTTTAACTATTACTCTTTTTCAGTGTTTTCAAGTCATATGCCTTCAAATGAGTTGGTTTGCAAACCCCTTCCCGTATTTATTTTCAGTATCTTGATTGCAAACTTAGAATCATAGAATCATACAATAGTTAGGGTTGGAAAGGACCTTGAGATCATCCAGTTCCAATTCCCTTGCCATGGGGAGGGACACCTCACTCTAAACCATGGCACCCAAGGCCTCATCCAACCTGGCCTTGAAATTGATTGAACCTTGTTTCTATTTTCATTCTGTTGCATGGCAACCTGTTGGCTCTCTTTCCTCTGCCCTGCCCTGTTTCCTCTCTCAGGCGCACTCATGAACATTCATATTCTTTCTAGGTCTTCCTAGCATCTAGACTTTATGCTGCATTGTACAATATGCTTTCTGTTCACTACCCGTCTTCGGAAGTTTTGCTTCATCCACTGTGTTGAGTCTGTAGCTCACACAGGCAGCTTAACTTGTGTTTTCCCACTGGGTTGTAAGGTCTTTGCTGTCAGACTCATACCTGCTCAGCTCTTCAACATAACCCATTCACATATTTGTTTTCTTGTTTCTGGAGAGGAGGACAGCTATGGAGTGGGTTTACTCTGTAACTATCTTCACTGGATTGCCCAGAGAGTCTCAAACTTATATCTATTGCAGTGTAACATGTCTGGAAAAAGTTCCTGACACAAAGACCAGCAGACACAGAACACAAGGTCCATGCCTTGAAATGGGGTGGCTACATCCGAACTGCCTACTGGGGATAGTTCTGGCCAGTGCTAACTTCCAGACCATGCCTGGAAGTTATTCAGTGGAGTGCCAGGCTGCTTGGGCCAAAACCATGCCAGACACCAGTCTGGCAATTTAACAACATAAACTAATATGTCCCAGCGTTCAAGAACATTCCCTGATACTGCTGAATTTGTTAACAGAGTCTGAAAAGCCCAGTAAGACCTTGCAGTTTTAAGACATCTTATCTCTACACCACCTTAAAGTGTTTATCTTCCTGAGAATCAAGATCTCCTGGATGGCAGTTTTATAGGCCAATGTTCTTGTCTGGACTTACCCCAATAATGCAAACGTCATCAGTTATAATCTTTGTGTTTGGGAGATCCAGGAGTCTCTTTGTCTGATCACGTAGCAGCAACACAGGGCCTTACCCTCATCATCACATATATCTGTGAAACACTGATACCCAGCTAGTCATGCAGGCAATACTGGGTGTGTTCTTAAGTCCCAATAAAGTTTGCTGACTGTATTAGCACTGCTGTCTATAGCAGCTTTAATTCAAATTTGTTTACCCTCTGGTTTCTTGTGCTGCTGTGCTAACTTTGTGGTCCTGACAGCTCCTTTTCCATTGACACCAGCAGATCAAACAGATGCAACCATTTCACCAGGCTCAGTTTGCGCTAGTTCTATCTCACATTTGTCCCATAGACACCCATTGCTTTGAAAAATGTACTTACAGACAGAGACCATTCTGACACTGAGAATATTTCTGGTGTTAACCTCCCTGATTTCCCACAGTAGGTAATAATTCTGCACATCAACTAGTACAAATGACAAGCTACAACATGTTTTGCTTCTTGGCTTTCTTTATTTCTTTGACAGTCTGCATTTTCCCTTTGGATTTTAGATCTGATCCTCAGACCTTGGCTGTGTGTCTCCAAGAGAATTTTGCTCCTTATTGTGACTGATTTATAGCCTAGTTGGGACCAGGCCTGTTTGGATGCTCACATACCAAGAAACGGGCTGGCTTTCTTCAGCAGCGTCTGTGCACTTAGATCATTAGAACATGCTACAGTCACATCACTGATCTTTTCCTATTCTCTAGAAATCCCCCTAGGTTTACAACCTGTCTATAGGATCTTTTGACTTTCCTTCCCGGAGTACTTGAATGCAGGGATATAAAAGATGTTTACGTGATCTGCATTGTTGCATGTGATGTTACTTCTTTCTGCTCTGAACAGATTAGACTGAATGTCAAAAGCAGTTAAGCTGTGCTAGTGCAGTACCCTACTGAGGATAGCTAGTCCTGCTGAGAGCTGTACTGCACCCAGTGTTCCCACAGCTTCCATGGCCCTGCACGGGTGCCTGGAATCTCATTTCTGCCTTCCATGGTGCGCTGTTAATGAACTCACTGGACCATCCCCAGTCAGTTCACTCCTCCTGTTTGTCCCATTGCTCTAGTTTGGTACTTGTATTCTAATTCTGCACAATGGCTGTCCTTGTGTTGATGTCTTCCTCACAGATGCCTATTGTGCTTCCTGCTTGTGGGCATTTTACTAGGATTTAGATCTGCTCTGATCTGCTAGAACTGGAATTTCCACTAGCAGATCCATATCTACTTCTTTGCTCTTATACACAAGTATCTATTCCTTTTGCTAATTGTTTTTTTCCAAATAAAACAGTGCTTCTCAACAGCTTTGTTCCGTCTGCATCCACAGTATTTATCATGCCAGTAGATTGGACATTATTCCTGTCGTACATTTTTCTTGCCATTTTTTTTTCTTTGGTAGAGGTAATAAAGCTTCAGCTCTATTTTTTTTCCTTTATTCTGAATGATCATGCTTGTAGACTCTCCATCATTATTACCACACTTGTGAGTAGTTCTGGTCTGGAAATTGATGAATCCTCGTGAGGTTCTTAAGGCTGAGGTTCTTAATGACTTCTTTGCCTCGATCTTCACTGGCAAAGGCTCTAACCACACCACCCAAGTCTTGAAAGGCGGACGCAGGGACTGTGAGAATGAAGACCCTAGGCCCACTGTAGGAGAGGATCTGGTTCAAGACCATCTTAAAAACCTGAACATGCACAAGCCCATGGGACCTGATGAAATCCATCTGCGGGTCCTGAAGGAGCTGGCGAATGAAGTTGCTAAGCCACTGGCCATCATATTTGAAAAATCATGGCAGTCAGGTGAAGTTCCTGATGACTGGAAAAGGGGGAATATAACCCCCGTCTTCAAGAAGGGGAAAATGGATGACCCGGGGAATTACAGACCAGTCAGTCTCACCTCTGTGCCTGGCAAAATCTTGGAGCAGATTCTCCTGGAAGGCATGCTAAGGCACATGAAAAACAAGGAGGTGGTTGGTGACAGCCAGCATGGCTTCACTAAGGGGAAATCCTGCCTGACCAATTTAGTGGCTTTCTATGATGGGGCTACGAAACTGATGGACAGGGGCAGAGCAGTTGACGTCATCTACCTGGACTTGTGCAAAGCCTTTGACACTGTCCCACATGACATCCTTGTCTCTAAATTGGAGAGACATCAATTTGATGGTGGACCACTCGGTGGAAAAAGAACTGGCTGGATGGCCGCACGCAAAGAGTTGTGGTCAATGGCTCCATGTCCGGCTGGAGACCGGTAACGAGTGGTGTCCCTCAGGGATCGGTGTTGGGACCGGTCTTGTTCAACATCTTTGTCGGTGACATGGACAGTGGGATTGAGTGCGCCCTCAGCAAGTTTGCTGATGACACCAAGCTGTGTGGTTCGGTTGATATGCCGGAGGGAAGGGATGCCATCCAGAGGGACCTCGACACGCTTGTGAGGTGGGCTGATGCCAACCTGATGAAGTTTAACCATGCCAAGTGCAAGGTCCTACACCTGGGTCGGAGCAATCCGAGGCACAGCTACAGGTTGGGCAGAGAAGAGATTCAGAGCAGCCCTGTAGAGAAGGACTTGGGGGTGTTGGTCGATGAGAAAATGAACATGAGCCGGGTTCAGTGTGCGCTCGCAGCCCAGAAAGCCAACCGCATCCTGGGCTGCATCAAAAGGAGTGTGACCAGCAGGTCGAAGGAGGTGATCCTGCCCCTCTACTCTGCTCTCGTGAGATCTCACTTGGAGTATTGTGTGCAGTTCTGGTGTCCTCAACATAAAAAGGACATGGAACTGTTGGAACAAGTGCAGAGGAGGGCCACGAGGATGATCAGGGGACTGGAGCACCTCCCGTATGAAGATAGGCTGAGAAAGTTGGGGCTGTTCAGCCTGGAGAAGAGAAGGCTGCGTGGAGACCTCAGAGCAGCCTTCCAGTACCTGAAGGGGGCTTATAAGGATGCTGGGGAGGGACTCTTCATTAGGGACTGTAGTGACAGGACAAGGGGTAACGGGTTCAAACTTAAACAGGGGAAGTTTAGATTGGATCTAAGGAAGAAATTCTTTACTGTGAGGGTGGTGAGGCACTGGAATGGGTTGCCCAGGGAAGTTGTGAATGCTCCATCCCTGGCGGTGTTCAAGGCCAGGCTGGACAGAGCTTTGGGTTACATGGTTTAGTGTGAGGTGTCCCTGCCCATGGCAGGCGGGTTGGAACTGGATGATCTTAAGGTCCTTTCCAACCCTAACTATTCTATGATTCTATGATTCTATTTTAGAGTACCTTTAGGTTGTGTTGTGCTACCTTATAAAGTGTAGTTGCCTTGCAATGAGCAGCTGCCTTTCATAGCAGAGAACTTGTGGTACAAGGAAATATTTCCCTTACACTGCCAATGGTTGTGCATGACGTGGTGCCAGTTCATGATTTCTGGAATCTTATTCCTTAGGGAAAGCACAAGGAACTCGATACATAGCTGCAGCTGCTTCAATCCCATCATAAAGGAATTAACAACAGAAAGGTGTAAACCCCTGACACATGGTAAAATATGTATGGCACTGTTCAGCAGAGCCCCTGTCTCTACAAGAGGAACTTGCAACACACATATATACCTCCAGGTACATCAGACCTCTGGTTCTCGATGGTTATAAATGGTTGCAAATTCTCCTCTCAAATGCCCTGCATCCCCAGTACTTCCCCTTTAGTTTATGAATGCTGCCTGGGAGCCAACTGGTTTTGAAAATCAGAGGGTGATTTGATGCCTGTCAGTGAATTTTATGAGCTTGGGACTTAGCACCATTTCTTCTGCTCAGTGATGTATGCAGAAGTCCTATGGGGCAGCTGGGCTGTCAGGTTCCATTTCTGTTGTGGCAGTTTATAATTAAGTGCATTTCCATGCAGATCATTTTTCTTTGGGCACAATCTATTTCAGGCATAATCGCTTCTCAGAAATCAAATTCTCCTAAACCCGTGTAGCAATTAGAATGACTGGTCATCTGGCACTTCATGGAGTTCATAAAGACACAGGGCTGCGACATCTGAATTCCCCACTTATGTGAACTGGACATGCGAGATTTTCATCCATGCTATTTGCTAAACTGTGAGATGCAAAATGTAGTAAAAGCAGTCACTGGTTGTCAGCAATTTGAAAACCAAATTGAGTGTTTCATGTGTGAAACACACATGGATAAAGAAGTCACTTTTAACTCGGGCTTCATACCTCTTTGAGGAGTGCAGGGCATGGTGCGAATTGACTGGTCAGGCCATGGATGTGGCCCAGGGAGAAGCAGTAAGTGGGTAGGAGTGTGTGAATAAGGATTATGAAAGATTCAGGACAGGATAGGTTCAAGAACATCTAATGAATCTGAAGGTGCATGAGTCCATGGGACCTGATGAGATGCATCATTGGGTCCTAAAGGAACAGGCAGATGAAGTGGTCAAGCCACTATCCATCATATTTGAAAAGTCATGGAAGTCTGGTGAAGTTCCCGCTGACTGGAAATAGGGAAACATGACCCCCATTTTTACAAAGGGAAAGAAGGAAGAAGCAGGGAACTACAGGCCAGTCAGTCTCACCTCTGTAGCCAGCAAGATCATGGAGCAGATCCTCTTGGAAACTGCCAAGGCATGTGGAAAATAACGAGGCCATTGGTGACAGCCAGAATGTCTTCACTAAAGGCAAATCATGCCTGACCAATGTGATGGCCTTCTACAGGATTGAAGAAGGTGATTCTCTCCCCTCTATTCTGCTCTCTGTGAGACCCCATATGGAGTACTGCATTGAGCTCTGGGGCCCAGCATAAGAAGGACATGGACCTCTTGGCATGAGTCAGAGGAGGGCACGAAGATGATGAGAGGGTTGGAGCACCTTTGCTGTGAAGACGAGCTGAGAGAACTGGGCTTGTTCAACCTGGAGAAAAAAAGGCTCCTGAGAGACCTTAGAGCAGCTTCCTGTGCCTAAAGGGAGCCTACAAGAAATCTGGAGAAGGACTTTTTCCAGGGGCATTCATTCAGTGATAGGACAAGAGGTGATGGCTTGAAACTGAGAGAGGGTAGATTTAGATTAGATATTAAGAGTTAAATAGGACAAATGTGCACTGATGCACTTCATCCTCTGCCTGCTCAGTGCATGTTCAGTTAGAGTGACAGTGCCTTAATTATGCTTCTTCTTCCCAGCTGCTGCAGCTGCATTGAGGCCAGTGCTGGTGATGCAAAGGCTCCACAGTGGTCAGAAAATTGTGTTTGGTGTAGCTGAAACCCAAGGAAGCAGGTATGGGACAACACTAAATCTAAAAGTTAGGCGAGTTGTTTAGATTCATAACATGGGTTATGAATTCATAACATGGGTTATGAATCTACATCAGATTCATCACCATCAACAGAGAAAAGGAACCGCAGGAGCAACTTGGCTGTACTGCTTCTCTTGCTAGTTGCAGAAAAAATGAGGTGATATATTTACATAAGGTGCCTGATTTACAGGTGTCTGAAGATAGGTGAGGTTAAGCCCCAGGACTTGTCAAGATTCTGAACATCTACCTTGAGAGCAAAATTTTATGGGAGCACTTAGACAAGAATCAGGCACTGACCTTTAAAGATAGAAATAAAATGAGTTTGACACTTTTGGTACTCTGTGCTGTTTTAGAATAAAAATGCCCAATAAAACCTGCTTGTCTGCATAAACAACAGTCCCAGTAGTGCTTGGTCTTTTCTTTATTTCCGTCTATAGCATGGATACCTTTGCATTAAGGCTCTATGATTGATAAGGCACACATGAACAACACTCAACTACTATTTAAAACAGGACAGAGTTTGCTCCTGGGCTTTCTGCAAAGGCATCTGACTAGAGTGAGTTACAGAAATGGACAGATTTACAGCCACCAGCTGACCATGTCTTTCCTTTCCGTGTGGTGATGAATTGCTTGAACATGAACGTAGGGAGACACTCATAAGATATATCATACTGGTGTATCTTTTACCCTGGCTACACTTTGTGCTCATCGAACACTTCTCTCTTCTGAAAATAACTATATGGGTGTTTTGAAGAAAAAGCAACAAATCCTACCTCCAACTATCAAAAATCCTCCAGTAACTTTGCAATGTTCTGCAAGACAAAAAAAGGACGAGTTCTTCCCGTGTGGGGGGTGACTCGATGCTTGGAGAAAGCACCTTGTATATAAACCAGTAGATATTGGTATAGTTTGTGAAAGTAAGGATTGTGCATCTGTCAGATTTCAGACTCAGTCGCTCCCCAGATCATGAAAGAGATTTGTCCTTACAGTCATGATTCATCTAGTGACATTTGCAATAGACCTGCTGAGATTTCTTTTTGATAGAAGCCTGGTCCTGATCCTCATTTATACTTCCAAAATTTCTTTCAAATTTGGTCTAACTACAGTGGATTTAACTAGGTGTTAGCCATGGAATATAAGTAAAGCCAGTCCCTAGTCCAATGCAAGAATCATCTCTACCCACAAGAAGATGTGATTGTAGAAGGATGCCTGGCCAGACTAGAACACATCTAGTGTTCATGTTGCAATAGTCACCTTGATATCTAAAGTGCCTCCAGGTACAAAAACCACTGAGGTTTTCTATACTCAGCTTTGGCTGGGTGCAGATTTGGTGGATGAGGAGGATGTTGACAGCTGGTCTTGCAGGCACTTCTGACAAAGTAATAGTTATGCTGACCTCCATTTAGATCATAGAGGTATCTGCTCCCATCTGCTGCTCTCACATCACTGCAGTCAGATCTTCCAGTTTAATGGGATAAAAGCCCCATGTGGTACTCAGACACACAGGGGCACCAGTTAAAACGAAGCAGACTGCCATGTGGACACTGTTCTTTACTTTTAAGATTAATTACCATAAACTAGTTGTTAATCCAGGTTTATAATAACAGAATTGCTCCAAGATAAAGGATAAAACTCTGAAGGAAATTATTAACAGGCAACCCCCACAGCTGAAGCTCTCTTGACTGAACAGAGATCATTTTCATGCATTTTAATATTTTCTAGATTATGAGAAATTTAATTCAGTCTGAACCGAGAAGCAGGGCTTTTCCAATGACACTTCCTCCATCAGTCAGTGTTCTAGATGACTTCATCTAAATTGAAATAATAATATTTATAAGAAGGTTTCCATTGGTTTACATTCACACTTCCAGCTGAACTATTACAGCTTCAGAACGCTGAGTCCTCATTTTATTTTTCAGGTGTTGAGGTTTTCATTTTATTTATACTTTTTTTCAATGCAGTGAAGCTAAATTACATAAAAAAATTGCTCTAGCAATTTAAGGGTCTCTACACAGGGAGTTTTTGCTCTACCTGAAAAACCCCAAAGGTTTCCAGCTGATGTTGACTAAATGGATTCAAGACACTGCTATGAATTCCACAACAGCTGTGGCCATATGGGGATTTGCAGCAAGTGTCTGCAACTGTGTCTGAATTCAAGGCTTTTATCACTTCTGATGCTATTCAGTGCCAGGGAAGAGCAAGGCAGATGAGAGACTGGGGAAACGGTGTGGGGGGAAGGCTCTTCAACTCCTTCAACATCTCCTTCCCTTCCTCCCTCCCTGTTATCTAATCCCCTGGAATGTAACAGTTCTCACAGGGCTCCTATCTGGTGAATTAATGGGATTTTCAGAGGAGAAGTAAAAAGGAAAGGGAAAAAAAAGTGCCTTCCTGATCCAGTAAGAGAAGAGAAAATCCACTTTCTACATCTCGCACGGTATCTGCTTAGGAGTTAGTCTGGTTATGATAGCAGCTCTCTTCCTTTAAATATTTACTTCAATCAGAGTAACTATCCCCATGTCTGGATACAGCTCTTCCGGTATGAAAGCCTTGATCTTGTTCAGCCTTTTTGGTATTGACAAATTAACCAAGAACTGGTGTAACCTATACCTCCAGCAGTTACTGGAGATACCTGCTTCACTGACCAGAACAAAACAATCACCAGCAAAGGTTTTCTGGTGGTTTTAGTCAAATCCTGGTCTGATTTTTAGCTGCTAACTGTTCAAAACCTGATTGCAGCCTTTGCAGAGAACTACCTGAGCATTTACCTTGCTGTATTTCTACAACAGAATATCCCTGATACATTCTGGGCATGCCACTCTGGATTCAAGCCCTTTTTTCTCACACCAGTTCCCCCATTGCCAAGAGGGTTTTGACTTCAGAGCCTGCCCTCCAGCATGTGTCCCCAAGTCTCATTTCTCCACTTTAAGCCCAAGAAAATCCACTTGTGTGAGCAAACCCATCAAGACCTGTCCCTTAGTCCTAAGTAAAGTTCTCAGCCTTTTCAGAGGCCACACTCCAGAGCCTCCACTCTGGCTGCATGCCTGACATTCCCCACATCCTAATGAGTGCTGATAGCTGGGTTTGTAAGGCAAGAAAGGAAACTGGAATGAATAGGCATTTGCTCCTCCAAAATGCGAGGGAGACCAAGGAAGAGCACTTGAGAGTGCTTCATTGGACAAACTATCTGCCAGCAACAGATGAAATGGGAATGGATTCAAGCAAACAGTCCCAACACCTGCACACTGCCTTGTGTCTCTGCCTCTACCTCTGACAGGGACCTGCAAGCTGCCTTACATGCTGGCAATGTTTTTGCAGTGTGTCATGACAGTTAAGTGCTCTTGAACAGAGAGCACAAATTACACACGCTCATATGCTTCCCTCTCGCTGATCTCGCCACAACAGCACCACTGAGAAAAGTACAGAGGAGGCTTCATTTTGTTGCTACAGGACATGAATAAATGTCATTGATTTCAATGGGAGTTATTTGTATCCTGCAGAGGGTACCACTGCCACTTTCTGGCTCTTGGTAGCTGGATGTCTGCAGTAATAGCAGGGCTAATCCTGCTGCCAGTTTTCCCTCTGTTTTTGTTGGTTTCTGCTCTGCTTTTATTGAACCAACCATTGGCTATTAGGGAGAAACTTTCCCTCTGGCCCATTATTCCATTATCATTCATTATGAGGGTTTTTTGCACTTCATCTGACATATTTGACGTCAGGCTCTGACCGAATGGGAGGGATATCAGGGATTCAGGATGCAGCAAGTGCTCAGAGCTGTAGAATAAAGAATGCTGCAGATGCAAAGGCAAGAGCAGTACAGTAAGCACATTCAGCAGCACAGAATCATAGAATGGTTTGGGTTGGAAAGTAACTTAAGATCATCCAGTTCCAACCCCCTGCCATGGGCAGGGACACCTTCCACTAGACCAAGTTGCTCAAGGTCTTGTATAACCTGGCCTGAAATACCATTCCTTCACTTTGCTCACCCTCACTGCTGCAGCTGACAGAGGGGATGTACATGTCTTTCTGTGATTCCACAGTCTCAGTTTTCCAGACATTTCCATTTCAGAGAGCTGCATTCTCAGCTCACTTTCCATCGACATCCCAGCGTGCAGGCATGTGCTAATCAGTTTTAGCAGGGTCATTATTCAATGGACTTCAAAGCTGGGAACTCAGTTGCTGCCTCTCTAAAAAGATAAGAAAGGCCAGCAGGACAAGGGTTTTTTTTTCCTGTCTTTAGTTTGTACTTGTTCTTTTTGGGTAGGTAAGAGATGAAAGTTGATCTGTTTCATGCAGCATTTGTCTGATTTCTTTCAGTCACTTCCAGATTAGCTTATCGCATCTTTGTCCAGAAATTGTTTCTTCAACACCTTGTAACAAAACTTCCTTCCCTTCTATCCCACATTTGTACTGAAGGAGCATTGCCTTTGTTTTATGAGTGCCTAAGGTTAAACAACAACGCTGATGTGCCATGGGATTTACTCTGTCCAAACGGGACCAAACACCTAAGGTCTTGTACAGAAAGTACAACCTCTAGACCAATTCTTACAGCCAAAATCTCCCATGCAATAGTCTCTTTCCATGACAACATCTTGCAAATGGCTGAATTTTAGCAGTTATCTGGGATGACACATTCATTATTCTGCACCGGAAGAGCAGAATTCTTACACATGAAACTACCTTCTACACGAACGTAAGCAATGTTCTGAACAGCTCAGAAATGGAAAATTTAAACAACCGGTTTTTTACCTATCGTGAACTCAAGGGTGTGGGTTTTCCAAGGAGCAGTGATTTTTTCATGGGAAGTAATTTATCCCAGGACTATTTTGCTCCCTTCCTCTTTGTGATTCAACTACAATTATCTCTTATTTATTCATTATTTGACATGGTCTAGCATGAGATGTCCTTGCCATAACAAGGGGCTTGGAACTGGATGATCTTAAGGTCCTTTCCAATCCTAACTATTCTATGATTTTATGATTATTCACTTAAAGGTACATACCTTTACTCATTTGGTGTACAAGCCATTTTGAACATGACTTTTTGCAAGTGATTTCTGATCAGAGTTTCAGGGATTCTTCTGATAGGGAGAATGTTTTCTTTGATGCCTCCTGACTGAATGACTGTTGTTATTAATTCACCCAGCTGGAACTCTGGTAGGAAAAGTGGTGCCTGTCTGTTCTTAAGCAATGCACTCTTTCCACGTCAGCATGCCTTCCAGCAACTGAGCTTGAACTAGTCTCATCATGGGTTCAAGCATCATAGATTTGCCTCCTGACTTTGTTTCTTATGTACTGAAGCCTTTTAAAGTGATGGATGCTATTCCTGTTCTTGTATCCCTTTCACATTCGGGATTTTCAAAGGGAAGCAATCAACTTAAACTAAAAGTTCTCCCAAATAGCAGCCTAGCATGGACTAATGCTATTTGCACACACTGCCTATGCGTGTGCTGGAAAGGGAAAGGTGACACCAGTAGATGACTGAGGATTAGAGTGGCAAACAAATTCAGATGAAGCTCATAGTTGCACAGGCATGAAGAAATGCATAAGCCTCTTTGGGGTTGGTGACTCACATGGGTGGAACTTAATTTTCTGGGTGGGGGTACAGAGGAATTAATTACACCACCTTTTTCCTCCCAGTGTGGTGCTAGCACTTCTTGTCCCAAGTGATCCTGAAAAAGAAAGAGCTGAGAAAGAAAGAGACCGCAACATTTGCCTAGAATGAAGAAAAAAAGTCAGTTTTTCTTCTATGCATTTTCTTCTATCCATCCCCTCCCCTCCTTTCGTGCTATCAGCAACATTCGTGCTATATCCCCTGTTTAGGGGAACTTTGTGCCTGCTTAAAGGTTTCTCCAGCTTAACAGATTGGCTTGTTAATGATATTTAAGTTTTGACTCATGCAATTTGCTCAGTGACATCTCTCTTCCCTGCGGCTCACCCATGTCTTGTTTAAAGGTCTCTTGATGTCAACCCACCGGATGTTTCCAGTCCAGAGCACAGCATAGGCATTGTGTGAATTATATACGTCAAACACTGAAGTTCAAGAGAGCTACGGCAGATGCTGAATGGTTGGAGTTCAGGGGTTATTTGACAGGAAACATCTTGATGAAGGACCTCTCCTTTCTGCAGCCTGCTGTTTCACGTCTGCTTTCAGGGATGAACAGCAATCTCAGCCCAGACAGGGCCTCTCTGTCCGACCACTGAACCAAGCTCCTCACTTGTTTCCAGTTGCTTTGGCTAGACAAGAAACAGAAGAGCTAATGGGCAGAAGGGGATATTAATTTGCATTTGAATGCAGCCCAAAACAGTTACTCAATGTTACTGCAGGGTAATGGGAAAACTAAGCTAAAAGGGAGTGAACATATGGAAAAGAAATGTAGCTGATGCTGAGAAGACAGACTGCAGTTGCAGTGAATTAGTGGCCACAGCTGTTGCACAGAATGCCTTACTGCTCTCGGGGCAGGTAGCATTCAAAAGTAAATATTCTCTTTACACACATTCTGACACAGTGTGGAGAGGCTGGAGAAATAAAAACAACCAACAGGATAAAAAAAAAGTGTGGGGAAAAAGTGATGTAGCTGCAATATTCAAAGTCTAGTGATGAAAAAGCCCCAGAAGCAAAGGAATGCAAAGGGAAGGTATCCTGCGGGCCTTAGAAAAGCAATAAACCCCATAGAAATGTTTCCTTCCATCTGCAGTGGGCCACCACTGTTTTCCAGAAGTGGTGGAATCACAGCAATTCTCCCTGAGTCAGGCAGAACCCAGAGGAGCCAGATCTTTATACGTGTTGCTATGTGTTATTGCAGCTGAGGGCAACACATGGTTATTGGCTCAGAGCTGTTGCTTTCTTTTATTGCCCTTTTCCTCAGCACCTGGTTTTCTTTTCCTGGATGAGGACCTGACCACAGTGACCCCATGAGCTACCTGTTGTCCCAGGGAAATCAGGGGATGGGTTGGCTTTGGAAGGGTTCACACAAGCAGATCACTTGCAATCTGGATCTTTAATTTCATTCAGTGTTGCTCCATAGCATCCATTGCTGTGATCCAACTGTGGCATGGACACACTGCAGAGCAATGTGGAAAGCCACAATGTCCTCCTCCTATTTTCAGAATAATTATTGTTTTAATTAAGTGAAGAGATATCCTTCTTGAATAAGCTTTAAACATACACAAACCCAGGAACAGACATCCCCACCCCTTCTCTTATATTCAGAGCATTGGTTTTCCAAACTGGCTAAAATTCGCATCAAAAAGCCAACCTTTTTAAACAGCACTAAAGCCCCTGCTGCGTTCAATATAGGGCTCACCTAAAACTTCCAGTACCCTTTGAATTTTGCTACACGTGTTCCACAAAAATGAAAAGTTATGGAGATGTTTGAATATTACTTTTTCCCCAAAGCAATGCCTGGGATTTAGTTACATATCTGTCAGCAGGGCTGGTGTGTGGTTAAATACATTGCAGGCTTTCAATTTCTCAACTGTAAAAGGATGTCGTCTGTGCTTCTTATTGGTTATATCAGATGAATCCCACTTCAGCCCTTTGTTTGCTTTGCTGATCTCATTAGACATAATTAAAGTTTTTATCTGGTTCATATTTAGTAGCTTTGTTTAGCTGGGGCTTTTTGCTTTGTTTTTGGTTGGGTTTTTAACAGATCATTTGCTTCTGATGCCTGTTCCTCTCTGCCGTTCACCCAGCATTATTATTACCAAATTCTTTCTGAGGGTTCACTACCTCCCTCATAAATCATTACATTCCCGTTTAGCAAATTTAATAACAGGATCTGGTTTCAATCCTCCTTGCACAGAAAAGCCACTTCAGCTTTTCATTCAGACAAGGAACTTGATGGAATGTGCCTGGTGCTTGGAATAGTTCCTTGCTGGGGTCAGCTGTGCTGCCTGGGGCTGCACATTACAAGGATTTGGGCCTTCCTCACCTCCACTGCAGGAGGAAGAAAGGGAAAGAAGGAATAAGAAATGGGAAAAAAATAAGCTTTTTTCATCAGGCTAAAGAAAAGGTGAAAGTATTCAGGTTCCAAAGGGAAAAATACTGAAAATTCTGAAAATAATGAAAATTTTTAAGGAGATTATAGATTTTTAATAATTAAGGTAAGTGTATTAAGATGTCTTTATGTACAAAGCCGGCATAGTCACATTATCTGGACGTTTGATCCTGCCTGTATAACCTCAGGGAGGAAAATATACCAGCTCAGGGAAAGCCACTATATGGACACAGAGCAGCAAAAAGACTTGGGAGCAGTTCACATCTCGGTCACAAACTGTAGGCATAAGGAGTTACACTTGATAATGGGAAAAGGGTAATGAGAAGATGATGAAGAGGAAAAATTCGGCACTGAAGCTAGTCCCTGGTGAACATCTTTCCCATTTCGAATATCTAATTGTCACTTATTGCAAGGAATTACCATTCATACATTAGGCTTACAGGTTCTCATTAAGTCATAGCTGAAATTTATCTGATCATTTGCTTACCCCACAATCATATTTTCAAGTAGACATTCCTCTAAAGCTAGCCGGTATCTCAATACAATCCCATGTGTAGGTGCTGGGCTTGTCCTAACACACGTGCCTTGATTTGACTCATTCAGCACTTGGCCTTGAATTTAGCTGACCCTATTGCAGCAGCCGCTTGGGAGTGCATGAGGTTCCCAGAGCCATGTTACCTGAACACCTCGCCTTCTTGGACCTGTTTTTCCCCTTGTGAGTTTGGGAAGAGTATTATCCCTATTTCTCCCTCCTTCTCCCAGGACCCCATCTTTCTGCACTCTCATCAAGCTTTACCAAGGCTAGAAAAGAAATGATATGAGACCACCATCCCAGTCCCTTTTTTAGGGACGTGTGGCCACCTTCACAACACCCCTCAGCAAGGCTTAGAAATTGTGAGTGTCTCCCTCTGCCAGTCTTAGTTTGGGCAGAGGCTTGATTCAAAATCCGTTAAAGCCAGTCAAAGGTCTTTGATTTCAAAGCACTTTGGGTTTAGGCTTCTTTCCCATCTAACAGGAGTCCCTTCCAAATCAGCTCCGAGGCACATCAGTTGGATGCTGTGCAAAGGGTTTTCTAGTGCCAGTTTGAGCTCTGTGGGTATTAAAGAGCACAACATCATACTTGACTTTCAGTCAGTCACATTCTGCCAGCGCTTGCATTTCGAAGCAGTAGAGTGGGGGAAGATAATCTCTCATGTAAGTATATGAAATGTGCACCATTAGAACATAAGGACCCCATAATGCTATCTTATTAAAACTATCTTTGTAATGAAAAAGCATTATTTATTTTCTAACCCATAATGTAAAAATTAAGAAAATAATGTAAAAATTTCATTTCAAAGTAATGTAAAAATTAAGAAAGTAGTTTCTGGATATAATTTCCAGTTTCCTTTGAACCAGGTGCATCCCTGACCACAGTTGTTCTTATAGTTCACAGGTGTTGCCACTTTCAGGCCACCATAAGCCTCTCTTTTACCACCAGGACACACAGAGAGAACACTGTTATTATTCCCAGCTCTGGACTGCATATCAACTGCCTGTCTTACTCTTCTGAGTGCATCTTACACAGCAACACTCAGATGCTGTCTAGAGGTTTGATTCAAGCCTGCACAGATCTCAACAGCCCAATGACGCACTGCTTGAACTCCTTAGATGGCAGAGCACAGAGCCGCAACCTTGGACTGTCTCAAAGACTGGCTTGCTCTGGAAACAAGCACCCACCGCCTAGCTTTGTGTGCGAAGCCTAATGTGCCTATTTCATATTCCAGTGATCTGAACATCTGTGCTCAATCGTATCTGACTGTGATGTCCACTCCTGAGTACTCAAATGCTAGCGATGATCTGTGCAACTTCATCATCCAGTAACTGGCAGCCATACTGTCTAAGGGGCTCTGAGCTCATCCATCTCCAGCACTGACCCTTTCCTGAGCTCAGTGCCCTGAAGTGACACAAGCATGTATAAGAAATGGGCAACAGGTAGTTCCCTAAAGTGTTGTGATAACCCCAATAGGCACCTCAGCCCCACACAGCTGCTCATCGCTCCACCCCAGTGGGATGGGGAAGAGAATTGGAAGAGTAAAAGTGAGAAAAATGGTGGATTGAGATAAGAACAGTTTAACAGGTAAAGCAAAAGCTGCACACATAAGCAAAGCAAAAGAAGGAATTAATTCACCACTTCCCATCAGCATGCAGGTGTTCAGCCATCTCAAGGAAAGCAAGACTCCGTCATGCCTGATGGTGACTGTAAAGTCAGATGCCATCACTCTGGACATCTCCCCCTTCCTTCTTCTTCCCCAGTTTTACATGTTGATCATGATGCCATATGGTCTGGAATATGCCTTGGGTCAGTTGGGTAAACTGTCCTGGCTGTGTCCCCTCCCAACTCCTTCTGTACTCCCAGCCTACTCACTGGTGGGGTGTGTTGAGGAGCAAAAAAGGCCTTGGCTCTCTGTAAGCACTGTTCAGCAGTAATGGAAACATCCCTGTGTTATCAGCACTGTTTTGATCACACATCTAAAACACAGCCCGATTCAAGCTACTATGAAGAAAATCAACTTTATCCCAGCCAAAACCTGTACACTTATGTACAAGAAGTGGGCATCAGAAACAGGGTAAGGCTAAGGCAAAAGAAAATGATTCAGTTTCACCAGGTTATTCTGGCTCCAAAGATGCAGATATGATGCTATATTTTGCCCAAAGCAAGGTCAACCCCCCATTGACCATTTGTCACCAGCATGCTGTGGTCCTAAATCCTTACTGTCCTGGTTAGCAAAGCCCCAACCATTCTGTGAGTATGGCAGTGAAAGGGGAGGTCAACGGGGAGACAGATTCTGACTTGTAAATTAAAAGTGAATCCTAAGTCAAGCTTTCATATCAGGCTGACAATATAATAAAAACCAAATGAGTCTCAACTCAGAAGCATGCTTACAACCTCACTTGAGATTGCAGGCCTGCCCCAGCTCTTACTACACATGACTACGCATCTGAGCCCTGATAGGACTTAGAGACAGACTGACAATAACACGTGCCATTTTACTGACATGTCTTTTCTCTTCTTTTGGTGGTAAAACAATTGCATTCAGTCCTCTCTCCTGTAAGTCTCCTTGCAATGTGTTGCACAGGGACAGGATGGGTGGAGAACTACCAAAAGGATGCTTTTCTTTACTTCGTTTCTCTTGCAGTGTGAAGAGGTCTACAGATCCTGCCATGAGCACAGATCTTGCACCTCAGCTCTTCCTGAGCTGCCTACTGGAAGGCAAGAGAAGCAAGCACTTAAACAAGGTGCACTCTCTTATCAGGGTTTGAGCCATTCCCAGCTCAAGGGCTGTTAGGTGTGTAACTGTGAGACCCATTTTCCTTTAATACTTGAGCCCATGTTAAAAATAGAGGTCCTTTAGACTATGCAGTGCCCATACTTTTGACGTGTGGAACATATCCTCGTATGAACCCAGTGGCTATTCAAACCTGCAATGGTTTTATTCATTGTATTTATCTGAGAGAGCTACAATGAGAGCCTGTCCCTGCATCCTGCCTGCACGGCTTGCTGCCCTTCCTGAGAGCTCATTAGGCAATTGAATTTCACATAGGACCTGACCAAAACCCCACTGGAGACAGTGAATGATTCCCTACTGATCCAAGCCCTTGAACTGCAATGGTACAGGCGAAGCAAGTTGTGCAAAGATTCTGCTTTCAACCTGCGAGGACAATATTTGAATTTTCTGACTTTTTTCTTTTGTCTTTTTTGGATATTAAACTATTTTGTTCAGCCAGATTTCCCTTCTATATGTCTGCTGGCATTTCTAAATGCAGTTACTAGCAGGGGGACAATAAGCATCAGGACGAAATCAAGGAAAACCAGCAGTAAATGGAACTTCCTTTAACACACCAAAAGCCAGAACTGAGAGATTGAACCACAAACCATTCTGAGAATAATTACAGTATTAAAACAATAATGAGAAATCATAATATATTATGGCTTTGCAATTAAACAGCATCCTTTATCTGATGAGCTCCTTGTGCTTTACGAAGTTCAGGTAATTAAATCTTCCTCACACACATGATCTGCAGAAGGCAGTAATCTTCAGCATGAGTTTAAAATGACTGTGCTAGCAGGGAGTGCAAACCACACTGTCCTTCCCTAGGAAATGAGCACTTTCCTTTGGAAAAGTTTGCTACATCTGTTCTCAAGGGTTCCTCACTATTCAAACAGAAAAGCAGCTTAGGAAATGAAAGTTTAACTTACTTGAGTTTAGACACATTTAGGGCAAAAGAGCCTGAATTTCTTATAAAGCAGCTGTTAAAGTCTGTGGAAAAAAATCATGGCTGGAAAAGGAGGAAAAGCAAAGGTTACACAGGTCCTGCACTAACAGCAACATCATCTTGCTTTTCTACCTCCTGTTTGCTCTCCCCCTTGCCTGACTTGTTGAACCAGTGCCAAGAGAGTTTTCAGCCTGGAAAAAAAAACTTCCTTTGAAAGAGGTATAAAAAGAATGGGTGTCTCCTGTGCAGAACTTGCAATAGCAACACCAGCAGTAGACTGGGAAATGAATGCTCCTTTAGGTGTATGCCAGCTGTTGAGCTTACAATAAACAATGTTCTTAATTAGTTGTAATGAGTTGGCAAACCCCTGGAAGTTCATAACCAATTATTTTTTAATAATTATGATCACTTAAAGACAATAGCACATTGCAAATGATGACTAACAAGGACAATCCAAATGTCAATTAGAAAATAATCATCCCAACTTGCCTTAAAGCACAAATCACTGCAAGTGCGTTTTTCATTCAAAGGGGGAAAAAGGCCAGGGAAAGGCAAATAGTCACCTGCTGGAAAAATAAAGAACAGAGCTATTCTGCTTGCGATGTTGGGTGCTGGAAGGGCAACACAGAAATTAATGAGTAAGTGCCATGAAATAGCATACAAAAGGACCGTACCCATGGGACTGCATTTGGCGACCAGAAACCATCTGGACTTTCAGAGCAGCCCTGTATAGGGAGAGGCAGGGGAGTGATCTGTGCATCCATGTCACCACTCACAAGGTACCACCAACGACATCCAGTTGCCTTGACAAGGGGGGTTATTGCCTTTTTATACACCTCAGGATATTCCATTTAATTTTCAGCTGTCTATTTGAGACTTACTCAGCTATCTTAGATATTCACACAAGACTGGTAGAAATGACATAAGACCCAAGGATAAGCTATGCCCTCCTGGAGGGGCAGCTGGAAGGCAGCTGGCTTATGTGAGGGAGCAAAACCATATTAGATGCCTGTGTTTAGACATGTGAATCAAGCAAAGGGAGATTTCAAGTCCTATCAACCTTGTGCTGGCCTTGCAACATCACACCTTGACTAGCTCAATATGGGCCTTTCCTATGAGACGTTCTCTCAAAGTTGCCAAACATGGAGGTATAAGGCAAGAACAGATGTCTGAGCTCAAAACTGTGTTGTATATTCAGTCAGTGCCACATCACAACTGCCAGGTGATTGTTTTAAGGAATTTGTTAGGAAGGAGAAATAAGAACTGTACTGGCGTTTGGAATAAAATGGCTTTCTATGTGGAGGGTGTACACTTCAGATCAGGAAGCAAATGAGCACATTCAAGGGAGCTTGTGGCCCAGAGCAGGGCTGTCAAAGAGTAGCATCTCTGGAGCTGAAAAACTTGAATTTCTGTCTTGGTGGTGACAGTGAAGGCAGGAAAGGGTCTGAGGTTTCAGGATTAAATGCAGTGATACAAGTCATCTTGAGGTCTCTCTTCAACTTCTCTTACATTCTTTGCACTATTGAAGACTGGAATTGTTAAGATTATTTGTGTGGGGTTTGCTTGGGGATGTATATATTTTTTGTCTGTACTTTGAAGGACATGGTAGAAAACTGTCACCCTGGAGCACAAAGTGAGCATTATTCAAACACTGTTAAATGGAAGAGCTCAACCTGCAAAGCAAAGGAAGGAGATGTTTCCCATTCATCACACTGCTGAAGGCCAGGAGATGAAGGCTTGATTTTGCTCATTGTGACAGCATTCATTCAGCCACTAAATCTCTGCCACATTACATGTAGCTCTGAAAGGTAACTGGTAGCATATACATGACTTATAGATACACAGAAACAAGCAAACACGATGAAAAATGTATCAGCATAATGTAGAAAGCAAGAGCCGGGGAGGGATGTGAATTATTCTCTCCTTAGAACTTGGGTGCTCAAAACTATCATTTGTGCTGCAACAACCAACTCAGAAAGCAATCTGTGCTCAGCATACAAATCTTGCCTTATATATCATACTTTGATAGGTTCAAGGTAGATTTTACCAGGACTAGGGATGTCATAGCCCTGACAGTGTGTGTGTATAGGGTTATAGGGCAGGATCTGAGCCATTTGGCAGACGTTATAATGGTCCCAAGCTGAATGGTTTCCTCCCTTCCATCCATACCTAAGCAGCACTTTGAGTATTTACAACTATGAAGGATTAAAATCAGTATTATGCACCTCCCCAAAAAATGTAAGCTTTCCAAAAATATCACAGGATAAAAGGAAAGTCACTTTTCTTGGTACCCTTACCTTTTTTACTTTTTAATCCTGTTTACCATGATATGACTGAGTACCTCCATCATTGACCACAGCATAATATAGTTTTAAATACATTAGCCTAGGTATTAACAGTCTGGATTTGGTACTGGCAGAAAATCTCCTTTGAAAAGACTGGCAAATTAGGTCAGGCTCTGAGTTCTGTGTTGGCAAACCCATATTGCTGCTACATCCTGGAAGACAGCTCTAACTTCACCTGACAAAGTCACCACCAGGCTGACGGGGCGGGTGTACAGGCTGGAAAGTCATTCTTTAACCTATATGGTAATACATTTAAATTGTGGGTAGCCCCTCTCCAGATGTGTCACAGAAAACAGCAGATAGATTACTGTGTTTAGTGACAAGACCTCTGGGAATGGCAGACAATTTATATTACACGGTCTGAGATGGATGGAGGTTTGGTTCCATCAACCTGTCTGTCTGCTTTGGTTGCAGATCAGTGCTTAAATTCTGCTCACTGGCAGCTCACAGATTTAGCAATGAGAGTACAGGAGGATGTATCAGTTATGAGCAACTTGTCTGGGGCATCTTTGCATCCTCTCCTCGGGTGCCTGGATATGTTATCCATGTTTACGGGTCATGTTTACATTGGCAAGCTACTTGCAGAGGTACCCAAGCTCACCATACCCAGGCAATTATTGGAGCAGGACACTTGATAATCACTTCAGCAGCAACTCTAACTGAATAAATCAGGCTTATTGAGAGGCAGTTGATTATAAGCTTAAGAACTCTGGGTGGTTACACCACTTTGCACATCACAGCTAGACTGTCTGCATGGCATTGAGTGGATGTTCCAGCTCTCTTGGTGCTGTCTCAGAACGCTTCCCATTGGAATCTTTTGTGCAACTTCACCCAAAAAGCAGGGCACAAACCCCAGGGAGCCCAATAGAATCATAGAATAATTTAGGTTGGAAAAGGTCACTGAGTCCAACCACAAAATAACTTGCAGGAAACTACAGAGTCAGGGGGAAACATGTTGGTCCAGAAACAGCTTTCCACAGTGGCTACTCACACAGAGACCAGGTTTGAGAAGCTCAAGGATCACTACAGTTCTCTGATGCTGACAGTTTTCTCTTGTGAATTTAGGTCTGTAGCTGGCACATATGTATTCAAATTCCTGTTTCAACTATTTGCACAAAACTATCAGATCTAAGTAGTGTGTTACAATATACCTATGCTTTCCAAAACCTACAGGACAGCCTGTAAAATACCCCTAAAGCAAAGACATTGTCAACAAGTTGTCCCATTTTCACACTAGCCAGTGTCTAGCCAGTGTAGTTGGCTGTGTAGCCAATACTTTCCATATGGTAGTATAAAGATAACCAAGTTGAATCATGCTTTTTAAGGCATTTTTCTAGTTAAAGCATCCCCCCCAGCCTGCACAGTACCCAGAGCAGGGACTGAAGCACATGTTTCGGCTCCATGCATGTGCTATAGGCTGAGAGTAAAGGAATTAAACAGCACTTGATAATCTCACTGCAGAGATTTATCTGAGGCCAATTCCTGTCCCTAGAATGTCCCTGCAGCACTATTGCATTTGTTGTCATCGCCTAAATGTAACTGAGGGTGAGAGTAGGACCTTCAAACCCTTTTTTTCTCAGTTTTCCAGTTTTTTGGTTTAAGCTTCTGCTGCCACAAGCCCTCATGTAATGGTGAAAGACAAAATGAGCAGCTCTGAAATACAGCTTAAATGGGCTGGGAACCATAAAGACAAGGAAAAGCAGAGTGAAAAGATTTGAACATGCCTGGAAGAAATGGCCATCTTTTTCAGAACTGCATTTAGGAATTTTATCACTATTATAACCGAATGCAATGTCATAATATGGGCATTGCTGTGATTCATATACAGTTCCATAAAAGTGACAGAAAGTGTGGCTCGTGGTGCCTCTTAAACAAACAAGAAATTTAACTACCTCAATAACATTTGGAAATTCAAGATAAAGCCAAAGTCTTATGTCTTATATTAACAAATTACTAGCTCCTAAACCAGGCCTGCATAGCCTATTGTACAATTAGTGACAAATACAGTGCCTGTGACATATTTAGTGCCTGGAAAATTGAACTGGCCTGTATGATGTATGATGATTGGGTAATGATTATAAGTAATGGTCTGTTTGCACATCTGAACAAAGCAAGGAAAGCGATTAGCCCTTCCCATAAGCTCTCCATCACCAATGGGTTGTCATGCTTCTTTAGCTGGCTTGGGATAGAGGAGAGGAGAGAAGGAGTTGTTAGGAAAAAAGACAGAGAAAGATGGAAAGGAGAGAGGGCAGAGCAGGTTGTTCCCATCACCCAGGCTGGCTCACTTTGGTGCCATATTTTGTCCCCTGCTTTTTCTGTTTCAGTGGAACCTCCTTCCCATCCTTGCCTGTCCTCTGGTGCCTTCTCTAGCTCCTTGGCTGTCAGCATGTGCCTCATTATAGACAGCCTCATTCCTGCACTTCTTTCTCCCTACTGACCCTTGATCGTGCTCCAGGTCATAGATAATTCAGTGAAAAAAAGCAGTTCAATGCCCCCTTCACTGCCCCCTTCTTCCCTCATCCTCCACCCAAAAATAGCCAAAAGAAAGGACAAGAAAATTTAAAAAGAAAAAAAATGCTGTATTATTAGAGAAGAAATAGGGAAAAGAGCAAAGAACTTTGTTATGGTAAAACACAGATCCACCATGCACATTTGAGTGGAGACTGTGTAAAACTTTGTTCAGAAAGGGGAAAATGTTCAAGGGGAAGGAAAATGTGATTTGAGGAAATGGAAAGCAGCTAAGGAGATTAGTGCTCACCAAGCTGCAAGTACATAAGAAACAGTTAAGTAGGAACTATGAGAAATCTATAAAATCATGAGTTCCAGTGAGCTGGGATGAGAGAAAAGTTATTCCCAGTCTCTGCCAGTCAACAGCTAGGTACTTTCAATAAACCTGCTGTCAGGTCCACATCAAAGCAAACCAGCGCAGGTTGTTTCTCCAGACAACACGCTAACCTGTGGAACTCCTTACTCCTACTATCTCCCTGTCTAACTTTAATTCTCTTACTGTCTCTTTCAACTCCATCCCCCTGCACATATCAGAAATCCTCTCCACAGTATTTTCCTCATGCACATCCATTTGGGCTCCCGACACCATCACTGTAGCTGGCTGGTTTGATATTTGTTTATACTTTTCTGCTAATTGGCATTAGTGTATAAGGCAGTATCCTAGAAACATCTTCCTTTCATCCCCAAAGCCACCTATGCTTTTTACAACAGCTAGAACTCACCAGTTGTGTCATTCCCTATATCTCGTAAATGCAGAAGATGCTGAACTGCAGATAGAAGCTGATGCAAGTTTCATGTCAGATTTCCCTTTCTGCTCAGCTTGGGAGGAAAGCTGTAAACTGGTCAGCTGTGATTTTACTTCTGAATTGAGTGTCTCTGCAGATCAGGGGCTTCTGGACTAGGATTCAGGTATTTCGACTATGTTATCTATCATCTTGCTCTGTTGTCTCTGTATATCACTATATCAATAACTTTCAAGGGGTCACTAGGACGTCATCACAGCCTGTAAATTCTGCAGTATTGCTCATCTCTCGTGGTGTACAAAGGGCCAACACAGTAGAAACTCCTGTTTCTCCTCTTGGAAGTGAAGGGGAAAGGGCACAGACAGTGAGACTGATATGAGGCTGGCATGTACTAGAGGCATATGCAGATTTTCACACTGTGGTTGCTCAAAGCAGCATGGAAAACAACCTTCTTTAATCTTTAGTAAAGAGTAAGCTGGCTGAGGACTTCACAGGGAAATGCAAGTTCTGAAGGATATCATGGAAATTAATGACACATTTGACCTCAGGGCAAACAGAAGAGACAGAAAATGAGCTTCAGATAAGAAAGTTTCAGGTAGGAGGGAGTGTAAAATATGAGGGGAAAACACAAGCCAGGGTAGAAACAAGCAGTGCAAATGCATTCTTTGTAGTCGAGCTTTAATTTCTAAGGGCTGGTGGAACTTTCCTATGAAGGAGGTTGTGTGTGGTTTAAACTTGGAGGAATTTTGTTGTGGTTTTGTTTGTTTCAAGGAATAAAGCAACTCTGTAAAGTGGTAGGTGAAGAGGGGGTTTGTGTATAACTGGCACTCATTTGAAGAAGAGGGGAATTTCTTGGATTTACGTACAATAAACAGCATGTTACGCAAAGCTGCTCTAGATTACAACAATTCAGCATAATTTCATTAGAGAAATGGCCACTCAGCTACTTCAGATGCTTCAACATCTGCTCATAGATCTTGAAACTTTACTTTTTGTCTGTCAAAACGTTTTCATTTCTGTAATGCTCGATTCTGAGATCATCCCACCTGCTGCCCAATTAATTTTCCTGTCCTTTTGGCAGCATGATAGCTATTAACTTTTATTCAAAGGAATAGGAAGACTGGGAAAGAAAAGTTTCATGACAAGAAATCATAAATCATCAGGTTGAGGTTTTGATTTTCCTCCCTTGTGCAGTGAAAGAAAGGAAATCTACTGGCAAGAGCTGTAGATTCTTTGCCGAATCTTGACATCTTGTTGGGTTGCTGTAGGGTCAACAGCCAGAGATGGCATCTCGCAGCTCCAGGATGACGCAGTTGGGTTGGGTCAGGGTTGAACTTGGCAGCTGCCATGGTTAGGAATGAGTTTATTAAGAGATGACAATTCCATTCCCATGAGGGCTGGGCAAGAACTGGGAGTTCCCTTCTCACACAGACACCATTAATGTCATCTTCATATTGCGCCTGAGAAAGCTTCTTCTGCCTTTCACAGAGCTTATGCTAGCATCTTTAACCTCTAATTTGAGAAAGAAAACATGATGCACCCATTACTTTCCCCAATCAGGCTTGCCACCAGTGTCCTTGGTGATACTCACCTCTCTCAATAGAACTAACTAGCTCAATGAAGAAATTACTGGGCAAAAAATACCTGATAACCAGTTTTTCAACAGTTCAGTGAGGTGACTGTAATGGTCCCTTATGGCCTTTGTGTTTGCGATTCTTTGAACATTTACCCCTGCAGTCATAGTCAAACAGGTCTGGCAGAGAAGTCAGGAGATCCTGCATCCCTTTCAGTTCATGGACCATTACATTAAGTCAGTCTTTTCTTACAATTTACATGATGGTAGAACCATATTTAATCTGACTTGCAGATTGGAGAAAGTCATACTGAAGTCTTTCATCAGTTTATTTATCCTTTTAGCTTTGTCCACCTCTTTATGCTCAAGCCTATTAAGTGATTCTAGCCCAGTGAAGCCTAGATTCTTGTCTCAGAAATACAAGTACTTCTCTTGCTCCTTTTTCCCTTTTCAGCAGCAATTAAAGGAAAAAATGTCCCCTCATTACAGCCCATCACCTGCTGAATCATCAGTCGATATCCTGCCTGTGTGGGGGAGGCTTTTTAAAAATACTAAACTCATTATTCCCTGACCTAGTGATTTATATTGTGATCCTTTGCAGGAAGAAGCAGCACTGAGGTTGCAAAGTAAGGGACTGAAATCAAGAGCACATTGTAATTGATTGAACAAATGGTACCCTAGATGATAGAAAACTGCAGGCAGGAGGAAGGGAATATGAGGGCTCTGTGAAATATGCCAATCTAAGTTCTCATGATTTTGACAGTTCAAAACCCATGAGGCTTTTTTTGAGGTGGGTTTGCTTTCTCAGTAGCCTCACTGAAGCCATAGCAATGGCAGAGCCCAGCACCCCTGGGCTGAAAAGCAAAGTGTCTGGTGGACTTTTCAGCTCTGTCTGTGTACTGGTGTGAGTTACCAAGCATGCCCAGCAAGTCCTAGGATGCTCTTCTTACTTGCACTTTGTTATTCCCTGGAGCTCAATAGCTTTCAATAGTCCTTTCTTCCAAAGGTTTCAAATGATAAGCAGCAGCCTCCCTCACCCACCTGAAGGCACCTGCTTCAGAATGACCATTCCTTCAAGCACAGCCTTTCTATCTACTACACATTCAGCAGCACAGATGCTGGAAATCCTTCTCCAGGCTCTGCCCATGGGTGGGTAGCGCTGAAGTTCAGAGCCAGGCTACCTCTGAGTAAAACAAATGTATAGTCCAGCATTAACCTTGGGGTTTCTGCTTGGCTTAATACGAATTCTTTGAAAATGAACTTTAAAATCCTCTTCAAGGTGCTCAGGGGGTGTGGTTCTGGTGTGTACTTTGTGAACTGGGAATTATCCAACATTCTTAATGGTGTTCAAGTAAGTACTCAAAATGCCTGGATGTACTCTACACATTGCGCCTTCCAAAAGGGTCCTCACAGAAGCAATTTCCCCCTTCACAGCAGCAGGCTGGCTTCAGTCACAGTTAGCACTGGAAATGGAGAGTTGGTCTGAGGAGGGAAACGTTTTCTGAGTGCCTACCAATGCCAGTCTCTAGTTTCATGCCAACCAGGGCTGATGTGACTTCAAAGAACAGAAAATGCCCTGAGGTGTAGTGCATTTTCAGGTGTTTCCCTGGATAAGTTTCTTCTCTCTCTGGAGATTTCCTGGCATGAGGCAGTAATAGAACAAACCCCATCTTGCCTATGCACGTTTAGTTAAGAACAGCTGAATTAATTTCTCTTAATTAAAACTGCTATTACTTTGCTATTGCCTCCGGATTTCTACATGCTGCAAACCCCAACTGAAACACAGAGCGCAGTAATGAGTGTACAAAGAAAGATCAGCTGAAGTTTGCTGCTAAAAATAGGTGGGAAAACTCTGAAAATAGGTCTTCTACTTTTCCACACCAGTTTCTCCAACCTTACTGCTGGGAGATCCTCAGGGAAATACTTGTCTTCATTTTCAGCTTCTTTAAAAGGGAAGTTTTAGCTGTTTCTGCTTTTGTTCATCCTTAGTTAATCTTATGATATGTAACACAGCAAAGTTCAAGCTGTCTGAGACCAATCCAGAGAAGCACTTAACAGTATGAATGTCCTACTGACTTCCAGAGGGAATGCTTGAATGCTTCAGCTTGTGCTTGTGCTAAAGTGCTTTGCTGCTGAGGAGATTCTGATCTCTTGATCTGAAAATACAACCTCAGGAATGTATCCCAGGTGGGTGCCAACTGGGCTCCGGGGGATGAAGGAGAAAGGAAAGTGATGCATCACCTCAGGGTGTTTGCTAGCACTCAGCTACAGAGTTCTAGACACCAACAGAATGCTCTGAGAGGTGACTGCTGTGAATGCATCCATGGTGTCAGGAGATGTGACTGCCCCTGCTCTGTACTCTGCCTCCCGACTGGATGCTGTAGTAGAGAGAACAGAGCAGTGACCACTGCAAAGTCTTTTCACCAATGTCACCAGAGGATTAAGGTGACACACAGCTGATGATGTGTAGACACATCCTCTTTCCCTGACCCTCCTGTGCAGAAGGACAGAGAGGACACTCCACGCAGGCATGGTAGAAAGCTCTATCTATGCCTGTTTGAGAGGCACAAGGGTGTCCAAGTCCTTGGGCAGATGCCGCAGGCAGCACGGTGAGCTGTGCATTTCTGTTATGCAACCAAAGCTCTTTTATGCAACCGCTCCCCAGCAGTGCCCTGCTGTATCCGATTATTATGGGGGATGAAGAACATTGTTATTTTTAACAGCTGGATCAACACTCAATGAACTTAAGAGGATATTCAGAAGCAGCTGCTTCTGTAAGGCTTTCAAGGCAGTGGCGACCACTGATAAAGCTGTTTGCTTCCAATTTGGAGGCTTCTTATCCACAGCGTGTGTGTTGCCTTGCAGTTACAAAAGAGAGGGTGAGTCTTTTTTCCATAAATATTGTAAACTACTTGTTGACATTCATCCAGACAATGCAACAACAGCTTTCCAAGACATTCCTTTCCATCATATCAGGAAACATAGAATAACACCAGTACTTCTGGAAGGAAGTATCTCAATCCATAGCCTATTTTTCACGTACAACATAGAATCATAGAATGATTTGGGATGGAAAGGACCTTAAGACCATCTAGTTCCAAACCCCCTGCCATGGGCAGGAGCGCCTCACACTAGACCATGTCACCCAAGACTTTGTCCAACCTGGCCTTGAACACTGCCAGGGATGGAGCATTTACCACTTCTTTGAGCAACCCATTCCAGTGCCTCAGCACCCTCACAGTAAAGAACTTCTCCCCTATATCTAATCTGAACTTCCTTGTTTAAGTTTGAACCCATTACCCTTTATCCTATCAGTACAGTCCCTAAACATTTTATCCCTAAGCACCTGTTGACAACAGCAGTTCATATATTGTGCAATATTAGCATCACTTTATCCAGCACTCAATTCATTCTTGATTTCCAAGGGCTGGTAGTACCATTACATTCAAAGAAATAAGAGAGTGATTTTTTTTCCCAGAAGTGGCATTCCTGATGTTCACGTCTGTGCTTGGAAAATGCAGAGCCTACTGTAAGCCGGGTCTGAGCATCTGTGAAAATATAAAAGAGGAGGAAAAAAGCAGTGGTTTGTCCCCCTCATTCACAGAAAAAAGCAGGATTTCCATCATAGGTTAATCAATTTCTTGTGTTCCCTCCGAAAAGCGAAACAATCAGGTGAACTTTCATTTTCGATCCCATCCCAATGCACAAAACTCAGACCCAGACCTTGATCATCTTAAAGTTTTAGGAACCACTCCAAAGGCAGGTGTAGGTTCTGGTCAAAGTCTCCCATGTCATGGAGGTCCACAGTGCTGGGATGGGGGGATTGGGCTGTCTCTCTTCTTTGGTGCTAGATCAGCAGGAACAAGTCAAGAAGGACCTTATTTTTGTAGATCAGTAATTTCAAGCATTCTAAGTCTCATCCTACTCTAAATTATTAAACAGCTTATTTATAGCTTTACATGCCTGAATTCCATCGGTTTTCTGTACCTTCTCAGACCAGCAGTGGCTGTCTGACAAATACTGGATAGTCAGAACATGCTGTGGTTCTTTACGGGTTGCTGAGCATCTGGAAGCATTTCCAGTTGTGTCTCTGTTAAAGATGGGATTCTTCTTATGCAACTTGAACCAACCAAAAGTCTGGAGAAAGCCAAGTCTAATCTTTCTTATTGTCAGTGACAAGAAAATATATTTTTCATCGGCAGATGATTACTTCTACCTCAAACATCTATTTTAGGATGGGGCAGCTAATCGAATATGTGATTTATTGTAGTGAACATTTCCAGTTGGCAAAGACTAGGTACAAATTTAATTCTTGATAGATGAAGTCAATTAAAATCAACCTTACCTGGAAAATCAAAGTGAACTCTCAATGGTTTTAAACAAGTAGAAAAATACATAAAAATCTAATTTTGCCTTGAGTTGCATATTTTATTAGATTGAAATGCAGTACTCCAGGAGAGATTATCAAGAAGCAAAGCATGACTCTTTAACAGTCAGTGTAACGTGACATTGCAATTTAATCACAGAGATCTATGTTAGTCAAGGTGCACAGCATTGTAATAAGAAGACTAAGATTAGTGGGAATGCAGAATGCGTGCAGTTAGCTGGTGTGGAGGCACCAGCTTGAGCACACAGCAGGGATAGGGCTCTCAGAATGGACTGTGTTAAGAACACACAGATTAGCATATCATCAGGACCCAGCACATCTACCTCCAGCTTCACAAGACACTCAGAGACATGGGTCTAGGCATGAGAATGGTGGTGACCTGACGACTCACAGAGGTGGGGCAGGATGGAGACACTGATCACCATTAGACCCAAAAGAGTGCAAAAACGCATATTGGAAACGTACACATCCTGGGAAACCCAAGAAAAACTTGGCAATTGGTGTTCCTTGCCTCCATACCATTGCAATGGATCCTGGATGTGATATATTGACACAAGCATTGCGATGCCTTGCTGTTGGGTTGATTTCTGGTCACCACAAACATGCGGTTGCTCATGAGTGTGAGACTGAGAGCATGAATCAGTGAAAGCATTTTTTCTTTCAGTTTATATGTTAAGAAAAATCACCTTTCCTTACTGTAAGGTCACGGTTATGTGTGGCATGGGTATTTCCTGCTCTTGTTGGTAAAGTGTTGTGACAGTATTCATGGATATACAGACTGCATGTAAGCTGCCAGTATAGAGCAAGAGATATTCCTCATAGAGGAAGCAGAGTTTACACCCTGTTCCTGTGAACTGAGAGATGCCAGAAGAGATTCAGAGCAGCCCTGCAGAGAAGGACTTGGGGGTGTTGGTCGATGAGAAGACGAACATGAGCTGGCTGTGTGAGCTCGCAGCCCAGAAAGCCAAATGTATCCTGGGCTGCATCAAGAGGAGCATGACCAGCAGGTCAAAGGAGGTGATCCTGCCCCTCTACTCTGCTCTCGGGAGACCTCACTTGGAGCATTGTGTGCAGTTCTGGTGTCCTCAACATAAAAAGGACATGGAACTGTTGAAACAAGTCCAGAGGAGGGCCACGAGGATGATCAGGGGACTGGAGCACCTCCCGTATGAAGACAGGCTGAGAAAGTTGGGGCTGTTCAGCCTGGAGAAGAGAAGGCTGCGTGGAGACCTCAGAGCAGCCTTCCAGTATCTGAAGGGGACCTACGAGGATGCTGGGGAGGGACTCTTCATTAGGGACTGTAGTGACAGGACAAGGGGTAACGGGTTCAAACTTAAACAGGGGAAGTTTAGATTGGATCTAAGGAAGAAATTCTTTACTGTGAGGGTGGTGAGGCACTGGAATGGGTTGCCCAGGGAAGCTGTGAATGCTCCATCCTTGGTGGTGTTCAAGGCCAGGTTGGATGAGGCCTTGGGTGACATGGTTTAGTGTGGGGTGTCCCTGCCCATGGCAGGGGGTTGGAACTGGATGATCTTAAGGTCCTTTCCAACCCTAACTATTCTATGATTCTATGATTCTAAGAGGACTGTTTAGAGAAGCATTTCTTTATCCTTTTGATTCTTTAAGTGAAAAAGAAGGAAGAAAAAAGGGATTTAGAGGACTTTTTGTGTCTTATCTCAGAAATAAAGATACAGTGCCTGGAAATGACTGATGCAAGCTATTATTAAGGGAGATATATTCATACATTTCAGCAGAGTTAGATGATGATGAAGCTGAAGTTAATTCAATCTTGTAATAGCACATAACTACTGTTCCAGGAACAGTATAATCTAAAAGACCTGGTCCATATCATCTTGATGTTTACAAATAAACACTGAAGTGGAATTTAAACTGGCTAAAAAGAAATTAGAAGGGGAGTCACCTCCTGTGATGCAGTGAATACACTGCACTGCTCATCAGTAAGTGTTTTCTCCTTCAGTAGTTTTGCACAAAAAGGTAGTTGCAAAACAACATTAAACCTTATTAGTACATTTCAGATTCTTTCATTGTACAATATTATATTCCTCAGGCTGCAAAAAATTCTGAGTCACATGCTTAAAATAGTCAAATTATCTTTAAAATATTGATATTTAATTCAGAGGTTGCCAAAATACGTCTTTAATCCAAATGTTACATTCTGTCATCCTGTTTGTGGAATATAGAGATGATACTACAAACAACGCCAGTATTTGGAATGGGGTTTTTTATTCATCTGGTATCCTCTGCCCTTTCCTCTTACTCGTAAATATATTCACTTGGGGAAAAAAAGGTGCTAAATCACATCATGATGCATAATATTTTCATGGTTTCAAAAGAGTGACACCAGTTAATATCAGGTTATATGTTTACTTGGCAAAGATGTGCTTGGTGTTGTTGCCTTAATCTTTATGGAGTATCAAGTGTTCCAGACTGGTGCAGTAAAAAGCAAATTAAAAAATAAACAGATTTTTTCCTATTGCTGCTGCTTACCCTGATGCTGCACCCTGGAAAAGCTGTGAGGAAGCACAGCAAGAATAGTCACCCCTAGTATGCATTTTAAGTAAGTAAGTGAGTAAGAAAGTTCCCATGTAGCTATTTTTCATCTCATATTACACTCAACGCTGAAATACAATACATGAGGGAGTCACAGAACAGTCTACAAAGCATCAGGACTGTAGTTTGATGGTATAAACATAATTAATTTTTATTTTCTTAAGCCTAAGGACATGATTAGTCATAAAATACGACTTTCTAAGGGGAGAAACCGAAGTGTACAACTGCTTGGATTTAGTGCGTAAAGTGTTTGCAGAATGCAGTGATTCAAGAATATTACAATGTAAAGAAGGTCAAGGACAATGTCAGCAAGTGTTAATGTCTTCTCCTAGAAAAGGAACAGTTAGACATCCTAGGTGGCAAAGACTCTAAAAGGAAGAACTGCAAGAACAAGCAGCTGTCAGTGAGTATTATTTCACTAAGGACAGAAATACTAATGAGATGGGAAAACGGTTTGTCCTTTGTTGGGGAGCTGTATCCCATATTTCAAGTAGCCTGGCATTGTTTTTGAGACTCAGTTTGGCGATCTTGTGAGGGCTGGAAACTCACTGGGACTGCTCAGACTCACAACCATGAGCAATCAACTGAAAGATAATGCTTGGGAAAACTGGAAGACGCTTGGGTCTTAAGCTTTCCCTTAGGCCTGACAGCAAGTCGCGTGGTCTCCTTTCATTCCAGCATCCTGCAACAACACAGATTATGTCTGTCCTGAAGGGATTTAGCTGCACAGGTGCTGTTGGTTTTAAGGAATTGCATACTCAAGCGCCTTTCAGGATCTGGACTTTTTGGAACATTTAGCAATTTCTAAATGAGATCTTGTATTCATGGCATTTAAATTTCATTACCATTTACAGAAGCAGCATCTTGTCTATAGCATTCTGCAGGAAGATTTTCAAGACTGCCATCACACGTTTTCAGTGCAGATAAGCTGAAGACCTAGTTAAAATCAACTGGTGTAAATGACACCTTTTGTTTCAGCTAAATCAGAGGAGTAGATATAGACACTGTTGGTGTGGGATGAGGGAGAACATTGGGGTGCCAGCCCATGGCACTGGCAAACCCTTCTAAACACCAGAGTCCAAAATGAGGGAGCCAGAAGTGGCCCAATGGGCTGATATCGGCATTTGGCTTTGGCTGGCCAAAGAAGAGGGAGAAGGAGAAAGAACCACCACAGAACTAGCAGATAGTGCAACACAAAGTGGAGGTGCTGTCCCAGAGTGGTGGAGAATGAGCTGAGAGACTGAGCTGCTCCTGGACATCAAGTTCCCTGGGAAGATAGGCTTTAGCTTCTGTAACAAGAAAACTGTTTCTCTCTGCTGACTCCTGCTGTGCTCAGGGTACCAGCATGATGCTGTATATTTACATTGTCTCTTTAGGCTCTATACTTAACCAGTAAATAGTGGAAGTTTCCTCCAGGACAAATTTGAGAGCAGTAACTTAGCAGAGTTGCCCTGGTGACATCACTCAGTCTTTAATCTGGGAAAAACCTCAGGCTACTCTTTTCTGGCTCCCACTGATTCCAGCTTAGCATAGCTCTGTTTCTTGCATCATGAAAGCCAAAGTGATGATATTTCTCTGTCTTGGAGCAGTGTCTACTTTATTAACATTTTGGAGGCTCAGATACTATGCTAACAAGCACTACAGTCAGTGCCTAAAGAGGAATTTTCATTGCTGGAGATGCTGTCTTTGAACAGCTTGACACATCTGCTCTTGAACAGCAAACTGATTCTCTGTCAGCCCGCAGGAAGACTCAGCTGAGTTGCAGCTGGGTCAGACAATGCAGTTGTGTCAGGATTTCAGAGGTAATCTAAGACAGAGCCATCCAAAATGCGAGTGAGAATGAGAAAATGCCTAGAGGTTTTAGGAGCCAGCAATATTTATCAGGAGTCTGAAGTTATCTATTCTGAGCAAAGCACCAAGAAAGGCAAAACTTGTGTATAGCACATAAGTAGAAAGAAAGGCTCGCTGCAAGCCAAGAGGATTAATGCTCTCCTGATCCTGTCACTCTTTAAGTTATTTTGAAATATGGACAACTTCTGGTGATTGCGTTTTTGCAAGAAACAAACAAAAAAGCCTTTTAACTTTCAGATGACATTAACTATGCCAGGAAGAAATCATAAAATCAAATTAAACTTAGGAATAAGCTGTCTGAAGCGGGCAAGACTGCCTTGAGTTGAATGCGACTGCAGAGATCTCTTTGCTTTGCATAGCCATAAAACTTTTTATTGTTTTCTTTTTCAGTAAGTTCCATTGACATTAACTCATGTCTTTTCTAGAAGAAAATGAAGGATTTCAAAATTATGACAGAATATTCTTTGATTCAACTCCAGCAATAACAGCAAAAGGCAGACAATGAAAAAAAGGAAGTGAACAAAGCCATAGTAGATGGAAAGAACAAATATACTGAAGAAATAAAATAGGCAAAGAAAACAAAAGAGAATAGAAAAAAAGAGGAGGAAATAGAGGGAGGAAACAGAAGATATTTCCAAGATTAAAAAGACCTGGAAAAGCAATTGATGAAATGTAGTAAGTCAAGAAGCAAAAGCCATGACCTATCTAAGGCAAAAAAGAACAGGTACTTTATGCTCCTGTTTTGCTTTTGTTAGGAAAAACACTAGGAAATTATGAATGTAAAGAGACTTGTCAGTTGATTTTTAAACTGAAAACCTCATCTAAAAACATGGAGGGAAAGGTTCTTATTTCAAATATTTACTTTAGGAAATGTATTCCACAGAAAAGCAACTGTTCACATATGGAGAAATAGAAACACAGAGCCTTGTGCTAGAGAAAATCAAGAGAACCAGAAAATGAACCTGAGATGGAAAAGGAAGCAGAAGCAGATGGTTCACTTTACCTTCCAGATATTCTCAATGGTGTTGTATGGACAGCATGGCAGTAAAGATAATTTCACAAATACACTTAAAATTTATTAAAACCTAGTATTTTTAAATCATGTCATTATTTTACTGACACCCTCTACACAATAAAAATGTCCAATGAGCAGCAGAATTTTAATGTTTAGACTTAAGGGTGCTCTACTGGGCTTTCCTTCTCCCACCAGCTGGTTTAGAGACACTAAAAATGGAAATCAATACGAAGCATTATTTAGATGGATGGAATGGCCTGGCACCACTTTAGGATACTCAGCAAACATCATCTCAGGTTTCTGGCTGCTTTTAAGTTCATTGATGATCATAAACCACCTATGGATAGCTGCATATTCACTCTGACTGAAAAAATGTGTTTAACAAAGGAACCTAAATTAGACATGGAAGTACCCTGTGTTCCTGCTATAGACTACAGAAAGAAGGTGGCATTTCCTAAAGACAATTCAGCAGTCTGGAGACCTCAGATGCCATTTGAGGATATCCATCCCTTTTCATTCACCAGAGTGGTATCTTCAAACAACAATAGGACCAAAACAAGGATGGATAAATCCGAGCTTTGAGCAAGAGGAAGAAAGCTCCTTCTCTGTGATTCCTGCAAAGTCTGTGTGGTCCCTGAATGTTGGATCATGTCAAATGGGAAGCCTGACATATGTAGAATGAATTGCAATCAACTTTTGTGTGTATAACTTTTTACCAGACATATAACAGCAGGAGTGCTCAAGATAAATAAAGGTGCATTTGTGAGCAGTGCCCTAGGGGACTATAAATTGACTTAAGGGCAGCTTCTAATTGAGATGAACCTATTCCTCTTTTGTCTTGAAACAAGGACACTGTTTTCATTTCTCTGAGGTCCTCACACTCTTACATTCTACAATTAAACAATAGCCTTTATTGTTGAGAGTTTTACTATGTCATAATTTAGCCATGGTATGAACTGGAATGTATAATCCACTGTAGTTAACTGTTTCATTCTGCAGTGCCAAAACAAAGGCTAGATTGTGGTCAGGATAAAAGGACTTAGGCAGATCTGGATATGTTCTCAGATTTGAATTAGTGCCCATGTGAACCAACCAAAGGTATACACTTGGAAATGTGTAACAGAAGGTAGGAGAAAAGTTGACTTATTCTGTGTTCCACTTGGTCATTTCTTTCTCTTTTTCTTCTTGTTTCATTTGTCATTCCTTATGTTTTGACATGAGACAATATGGTGAATCAGCTCCCATTCCTAAAGGGAATCAAGTTCCCCAAAGGGAACTTGTTCCCCCTGCCAAAGAGAACCAACTCTGTTGGAACATATTTCAGGAAATTCTAATTAATGTTGGAATTCCAATTAACATTTCTAGATGTAGATAAAGGATCTGAATAAATACACATATGTTACTTTTCATTGCACATAATGAGAACAGTCAGGATTATGGGAAGATGGACAAAATCTATGTTTCAGCCCACTACAGCATGTTATATCTGACAACCACAGCTGAATTTATCTTCAGAGTATTCCTATGAGTTGCAAGAATGCTGTCATCTCTGCTTTACAGTTCAAGAAGTGAGGGTATAGCATAACCTAAGGGAAGGATGGGGAAGTGCATTGGAAGTCTAGCTATCAATGGGTTAGTGTCAAACTTAAAGAAGGTATTGGATGGTGTTTCGCAAAAATCCATTGGGTCCTGTTAAATGCTTTCTTTAATGGTTTGGATGAAGAAATATAGAATGTCCTCATTGAATTAACAGGTCACATAATACTGGAAAATGTTTGCAAACATTTTGTAGACTAGGATGAGCATTCAGAAAGATCTCAGAAAATGGATAGGATGACTTGTAAAAGAACAGAGCATAATTCTGTAAAGACAAAAGCAAAATCCCATACTTAGATAGGCATAATCATTCCACAAAATACAAGTTGGTTAGGCAGCAGTCCTGCTCCCACCTGAGATCAGTAACTGTACTTCTGGGGCACAACAGCCATTAACCTAAATGGCAATTGCTCCCATAGGAAGTAAGAAATAACTGTGAATCCCATTAGTCCTTATCCTATATTCAAAGGTTATTTCTTCAAAACTATCAATACCTACCATGTACCTATGGCAGTATTCAGTCACACACTACTAAAAAGGCAGTGTCTGACAGCTGTATTTCTCACTTAAGGAAGAGGAAGAAGTAGGCTGCACCACATTATAGGAAGAGATGTGTTATTACTACACTTCTTAATGTGCATGTGGAAGGAGAGGCAGCAGGGAAGCAATGCACAGCACAGGCTTCTCTGAGAAGATGCTTTCCATTCTTCTGAATTTCACAATTGTTTTACTAAAAGTTCCTAATAAACCCCCAGAAATATACATTAACTGTCTGTGATATAAGCATCTGCAACAGCAGCTCTGCTCAGCGCCATGGACTCCAGTGAAGGATTACCTCAGGTGCATAGTGTCATAGAATCAATTTTAAGGCCATTCTAGTTTCCATACTAGTAAAAGAAAAGGAGAAAAACACGTCTTTGTGTATTTTAGTGATGGCATCCCAGAATACTGGGGAATACTTCTTGCAGTACATTCCACTTTGCATTTATTCAGAATGTTGCTTGAATATGTTCGGTCCTCAGGAAAGCCTAGCTCAGTGAACTGAATGTCTCTCAGTAACTATCCATAAATAAACCTCTCCATAACAGTCATGAAGAAGCTTTGGATGTGAGTGTAAGAGGGTGAAATAGTACCAGTTTGAAGTAGGAAACTGGCTGCAGAATAGACTACAATCCTCCATTCAAAGTAGACCTCACTTTGTCCAAGCCATTTTTCATTTTGTCATAGCCACTCTGGCTTTTCACTGCTCATTTCTTCTCCCGCTTCAAATGAAAACTTATGGCAATAGATTAAAACCAATATACATGATTTTTCTTTGATGTTTTCAAAGGCAGAACAAGAATATGCACATTTCCAAATGACACTGCTGTGACTAAAAGATTTGTCATCTGGTGGGAGTGCTAATTAGAAGCAATTATCATTAAGATTTACCTGCCAATATATTCTATCTTCCAAAAAAAGATTATGTTTGTTTACTTTGTGAATCTCACAGCTTTATGGATTTACAGACACTGGAAATGAGTGTAAGATGTGGCAGCTCCCTGCTCAGGATGGCCCTAGCAGTAAGGTTCTCCTGTCTTTATCGCTGATATCTTTGTATAGGACTGTTCAGACTGTAAAAGCCTTCTAGCAGCTCTAAAAATGAAAATGGGAGGAAAGCAGAATTATTTGACTATCTGAGACAAGTGAGTGATCTCCTGTGGAGGTTTCAGAGCATGGCCAAGTTACATTATTATTAATCAGAGCCTGCATCCCAGAAGCAACAAAATCAACCACACAAAGTTCAGTAGATTCAATTGAAGGGAAGAAAGTAGGTGGCCACAAAGCACGGGTTGCTTTCATCAGTGTCTGTGCGTGGATGTCTCCATATGTTAAAAGAAGGACTACAGCATCACTGCCAACTCCTGCCTTTTTGGTGTTTCCCCAGATGGATTCAATCCCATGCCACTGGGGAAATGAAGCTAACCAAACGCACAGAGATGAAAAGTTCACTGTGTGGAGTTAGCAAGGCTTTGCTGCTATACCAAGACATAAACAAGCCAGGCTAAAAACACAGAAGCTGTATACTTTGAATAGCTTGCGATGATGGCATTTAAGTTTTAGGTGTTTTCTACCTCATGGAGTTTATGTGACTCCATTAGACACCCAGGCTGTCACTGCAGGTCAGTAAAAGTCAAACAACTTAAAGTGGGATCCGCAAAATCTAGCTGGAAGGCTGCTTAAGTTATCCAGGAGGATATAATCATATGTGTCACAGCTCTTCAAATCAAGGTGTTTAATCTGGGGCTTCAGGCATGGATTCTCAGGGACGAACATTGCCAAGAAACCTCCACAGCCACTCTGCACTTTTTTCCTAAAATATGGGAGAAAACGCAGTTCATCTTCCTTTATCCAATACATCACCGGTTACAAACCTCATCCATGAGACTGAAAACCTAGGTTCAAAACCAGCAGGCTAGTTAGATACTCACTGGTCTACAGAAAAATGGAGGGATAAGAAACTGAACTGATAACATTCTGTTCTAGAAGGCAATCCGAGCCCAGTCTCTCCTTTGCACCCGTGCTGTGTTGATTCACCTCCTAATCATTAGACTGTGGATGTCTTGGTGACATTTGGCATACATTTGGTTTAAGATTCATCCACCTAAGTGCGGATATTTAAAATAGCCCTAGGAACCTAGATGCCCCAAGCTCCCATTAGAGTTAAAAGTGTATCTAAGTTTCCACCTCATTTTAAGATAGATGCATAAAATAGATGCACTAAATCACATCCTAAATATTCCTATTTCTCCCCATTGACTGAGAATGACCCTAATGGGCTTTGATGGATGCATTTATATGGGTACCCACAATATCTCTAAGGCATCACAGTTTTTATTACAGACCCATAGTTTCAAAAGAAAAATGTTCTAGAGAGCTGACCTCAGACTCAGAGAGATCACAACTTTCTAAAGTCCATTTTTTTGCTCTCCCACACAGAAGGTATTTTTATCAGAAACTGATTATGTGAATTTGATTGTTTCTGAAGAAGCAGTTCACAGTTTTATAGCTTGAAGACAGTTAATCTTACCAAGCTCTTTTATTGCTTATTCACTATAACACAGTAGGAGATCTCTCCCATGCAAAGACCTCAGTCCTCTCTACACCACTAAAAGATATGTGTCCTATAGAAGAAGAAAACAGTAATCATATTTTAATGGTAAATGTATGTGAAACAGAAAACAATTATGGATTTAAACAGGGTCACAAAGTCATCAATAAATGAGTGGGCAGAGATAAGCAGGAATAAGCAGGAACAATATCTCCATGCCCTTTACGACCTCAAAACTTCTTCCTCCTATTGGCCAAGTACTGAGTAAAATGGGGGGTTATTTATAATAACCGGGATCTTTTAAATGCTTTGCAAATCAAGAACACAGAAACAATTCCTCAGACAACATTACCCTATTTCTTTTTTGTTAAGAAAAATCTACTCACATTCTTCACAAGTGGAAAAATTTGTCCAATCCTTTCTGAGTGTTTGGCAGCTTTCAGCACTTTGGAAGCACCTCAGCAATGTGTATTTGGGAACACTTTTAATGCCAACTTTTCTCTTTTGTATACATCTGCTATTTCATGCACACTGGAACATCAAAAGACATGAAAGAGTTCAACCAAATATGCTGCTCTTCACTTTAATTTATCCTTCACATTGAATCCCAGGAAGGCAACTTGAGAAGAAAATATGGAGGTAGTAGGTTATTAAACTGCATCATCTTTTGAACTGTTTTTCCTCTTTTTTGCAATTTGCAAATCCTGTGATAAAGCAGGTATTAAAAGCAATCAATCTGATTTCATGAAGGGTGATAGATTAATTATTCAGATGCAGCTCCTTGCAGAACAGATGAGGTCAGACAGAAAGAAGTACAAGGGGAAAAAGAAGTAAACATTTTCAGGTAATCTGCAGAAAAAGAGGATCACTGTTTCTGAAGGCAAAGTGATGTCTCCAATAAGAAAGGTAGCACATTAACCAGGCAAACGCCTTCTCTGCCCCAAGCATGTGTTATCTGATGGTCTTTCTTGCTTGGAATCTTACCTTCCCTTGGAAGGTAACATATATAATACATGTCAGATTCCTCCTTTAGCTGCTAGGCCTATTCAAAGTAATTTGACACATGCCATCAACTCTAATAGCCAGAGGAGTCTAGATCTCATTGTCCTAATAGTGTTCTTTGCCTTTTCTACCTCCTTTTTTATGATGCTTCTTTCTAAAGCACCTCAAATAGTCTATGAATTAAGCAAACTCATTTTATTAGAAGAGTCTCCAGGGTGCCTTCAGTAGTTCAGCTTCCAACTTCAGATCCAGGACACAATCAATGAATGAATCAATAATAATCAATGCACAGAGCATTTCAGCAGGATTAATGACTGGCTGGGAGGCGCTGATGGGCAGAATTTAAGTCAAGGACCATTAATCCCAGCTGGTCATTTGTCTCTAGGCAGTGCTTTGTGCCAAGGTCATTACTGCTATTCTAATAAAAAAATAAAAGGAAGCAGACATTGGCATATGGATATTTTTAACCCAGCTTGTGTAGAGTTGGTTGTTTTATATAACTTTTTCTACTAACCATAAGCCACTTTCCACCAGGCACTTCCATTGCATAAAGTGTCCCAGCACCATTTTCTCCATCTAGTGAATCAATAAGCATTTTCAACCATCTACAGGTTGCATAGAGGATTCTTGGAGCCTGGCAGGCCAAGATCTCCCACACCAAGTATTTACTTACAGACACTCAGATAAGGCTAGGATTACAATGAGAATGTGTATTTCTGCCAAGGTGTTAGGAATTGCTGCAGCCACGATGTGTGTCTATTGTTTCCTCAGAAAACCCTGTCAGCTGCAGGCCGAAAGGGATCATAGAAGTAAAAGGACTTGTAAAGGTCTTTTTGGATGAGCCCCTCATGTTCATCTAACCACACAGATGCACACACACACAGATGGGGTGACATTAGAGTTATAAACATTTCCAAAGTATCTTAAAAGTTATTAACCCATGATGTATGGCAGCCACACTGTGTCTACAAAATATATTAAGAGACAGCATTCAGGTGGAGTCAGGACCTGTTTGTTGATGGACTATATGGACTGCTAGAAAGGTCTTGGTTCCAGTTTACTAAATCCAAATGCTTCTTCTCAGAGCACCTTCTTTTTCAAAACGGAGTATTCCTGTGTGCCTCTGAGCCTGTCCTTTTTCCCTCTGTGCTTGCAGACTGCACTAATATTGATATAAGATGGCCAACAATGACTGGACAATCCAAGTAAGGTTCCTTCACATCAGGATGCATCTGTTTTCTTTTAAGACACATAGTACGGACAGTACTGTATTTTTCTTAGTATTTTGCTATGAAGAAGTGTCCTGGGTTCAGCAGCAGCAGTCAGTTTTTCTCCTTCTTAGTAGCTGGTGCAGTGCTGTGTTTTGACTTTCGGCCTGAGAATAATACTGATAAAGCCGATGTTTTCAGTTGCTGGTCAGAATGTTTACCCTGACCAAGGACTTTGTGAGTCTCATGCTCTGCCAGGGAGGAGGGGAAGCCAGGAGGAAGCAGAGACAGGACACCTGACCCAAACTAGCCAAAGAGGTATTCCATACCACAGCACGTCATGCCCAGGGATGTAACTGGGAGTTACCTGGAAGGGCTGGAACGCTGCGGGGTGGGGAGCGAGGTATCGGTATCGGTCTGTGAGTGGTGAGGTACCGGTTGGTGAGTGGTTGTATTCTCTTCCCTTGTTATTTCCTTTATCATTATTATTGTTGGTAGCAGCAGTGATTTGTGTTATACCTTAGTTATTAAACTGTTCTTATCTCAACCCGTGGGAGTTGCATTCTTTCGATTCTCCTTCCCATCCTTCCAGGAGGGGGAAGAAAGGGGGGGGGGGATGTAGACTGCGTGGTTCTGATTTATGGCCTGGGCTTAAACCACGACAAGAAGGACTTAGACATTCCTAATCATGCTAGGTAAGCCATAAAGGAGCAGGGGGTCTGGAGATTGTCTTGCATTACTACAAAATGCACTTAAGTGTAACTTACCACACTGCCTGAAACTTCTCCACATTTCTAATGGGTTTTGGGTTTTTATGTAATTCACACAGGAGTCATAGAATCATAGAATGGTTTGGGTTGGAAAGGACCTTAAGATCATCCAGTTCCAACCCAAAATTGGAGTGCACCTCCAGTTTTTGCAAAAACCCATTCAGCTAATAATGATGAAGTATGAGCCTCCTCATGTGCTTCAGAACCTCCAATTTTCCTGTCTAAATGCTACCATGAAAGCTCTAAAAATGTTTTGAGTGGATATGGATCTTTTGAAGGGGAAGATACTGGATGAAAATACCCTGAGATTCTTCTGAGCCAGCAGGTGAAAAGAACTTCAGTTCTACTTTTTGATAACTGGGCAAAAGTTTGCCAGATATGTAACTTATTTTCTGGGAATTTTGGAAAACTTGTATCCCAGGGCACACATCCAGGCTTCTATAAAAAGAAGAGCAGATAGAATTTGGATTAAGAGACAATGTGAAGATTCTGATGAGAGGAAGGAATTCTGCTTTGTCTCATTTGGGCAGAAGAATTACAAAGCACATGAAGCTTTCATTCAGTGCAAATATAATGTAAATAACAGGACAGATTCATTTGACTGCAAACATCTAGTTGCCCGGGCTGTATCAGTTATAAAATTCAGCTACGGAATGGAGCTCCTCAGCACAGACATATGCTCTGTGGAGTAGTACTTACTTTGCACGCTTTTACTCTGCTTCTCAGTGGTATTATTTAATGTAATCCAGTTTTGCTTAAAAAAATCCAACAACCATCTAAGCAAACTGTTTCCTGTTCACTTTCAGTAGGCTTTTCATGATGTATAGATATTGCCTATATCCCTCTTCTGGGCTATCATAGGACTGGTGGGAGAAAGAACGATATACATATGTATTTTTGTTCATAACAACTAAATTAAATTTTGTGTTGAAACATTAACAAGGCAAGCTAACTGTGTGTTGAAATAGAAGCTGATAAGGTGCTCTTTTAATGCTTGAAAATATTAATGGCTGGCAAATGAAGCCATTTTCAGTGCAGTTTGTGTCATATAGTTTAATGAAACTAAGAGAAAAAATGAACGACTTAATGACTCAAAATCCTGAAGAAGTCATGCAGAACTAGATGGAAATCTCCTGGAGACTATGAGCTGGAAAATGTAGCCCTCCCTTGTGCTACAGAAAAGGAGCAAAACTCAAGAGAAGTAATGACAAGCTTATGCTGTCCTAATTATCTTTGCTAATAACAGGATCGTTCTCAGTGCATGCTACAGCCGTGCTATAAGATGCTTCTGGTGAGATTTCAGAGTTGGTGTTGACACCATTTAATTAGCAAATTGCTACCTCACCCTGTACATGCCCATATTAAGGTACAAAAGTGTATTTATCTCTGCAGTTCCCCTGGGTTTTCTCACAGTTTCACCTCCAATGTTTAAGCCTAAGGGGTGTGTGTGTGTGTATGCATATGCATATATATACACACACGTATATATATGTGTGTATATACATACATATGTATGTATATGCATGTATATACACATATATATATGTATAGGCATGTATTTATATACACACCTGTATATATACATATATAGATATGCATATATATGAATATGCATATGTTTTTATATATATATATATGCATATTCAACTAGATATGGTGTTTTCCAGAGGCTTTCTGGGTTGTGAGCTGCACTGCAGGTCCCTCTCTTGTTGGTCCATCAGCTCACACAACTCAGCAGGTATTGCAAGCTGTATCTTGTTTTAGAGGAAAAAAGTGTTTCCCAGGGATATGTATCCAAAGTCAAAGTGACACAACGTGGAGAAGCTGAATGAGAAAGGAGTCCCTAAGAAAGATGCACGGGGGTGACGCTGCAGCTGCCACTCAGTGAGCTGCAATGGAGAAGACTGTGCCAATGGTGTTATTAACCTCAGGCCATATGTTGGTGGATGTGTTACAGCCTGACTTTCCTTTCGCACCAGTTAAAATGACAGGCTCCTGAGGTGCCTTTTCTTGTACCGTACTTTAACACAGTGTTCAAGAAAGCTTTTGGCCCATGATGGTAGCGATGCCCATGGCCAAGACGCCTTGCCATCATTGAGGTCACTCATGGAAGCAGGGTTTTCCTCACCAGCTGCAGAGTGTGGAAGAAGCAGTGGCAAGTGGTGAAGCTGGAGTAGATGACATGGGAGCAGGGCTTTCTATCAAGGAAGGGAAAGCTGAACTAGCCAAGCAAGAAGCAGATCAAAACTCAGTTAAAAAATCACCACCGAACGATTTCTTACTTCTCAAATATTTGAGACTGCTTCCCATGAGGACAGATCTGAGACCTTTTTTGTTGTTTTTGTTGAGAGAGGAACTCTGTTCCTGGCTGAATAGACATTGTTTGCTCAGAGAGAAAAAAGACTTCTAAATCCAAAGCAGTAATTAAATGTGCAGCAATTCTGAGTGTTCATATAAGTAAATGTTATTGACATTTCCTTTCTGATTTGTTTTTTTCAAGAGGAAACACATTATTAATATCTTATTGTTGCAATGAGATCTTGGTATACATAGAATTTATTTTTTCCTGTGTTGGTTTAGTCTTGAACCAGTTTTCACTAGTAGCAAACAGAGAGCATTTTGCTTTAGGATCTGTGACAATGAAAGAGTAGCACAGCATGGCATCAGTGCCAGTTTGCCACCTACTGCCTCAGCCACTGGAAAGTGCTGACCTGGGTAAGCTACAGAAGCAGTAACTGAAATCCCGACCCAAACTACTAATGAGATAGAGGACAGCTTCCTAAATCCTTCCATTCCGACTCCAGATACTTGGGAACATGCCAGAGTGGGGTTCCTGGGTCTACTGCTCATGTTGTGCTTTGGTATGCGAGCTGCTCTGCAAAAATCTATTACACTTGTCTTATGAATAATTACAGGCTTGCTTGCTTCTTTGCTCTAGTGTATTGGGGTTTTTGTTACACTTTCTAGAAGCAGACTCTTTAGAACATTTAGTAAAGGACTCCAGAAATCTGGATAACTACTGAATTCTCTTGCTCAGCCTCCCTCCAGTTTACCACTGATGAAATGTCCTTAGGATGCACTGGTAATTACAATAATAATTGATGGAGTTTCAAAAAGAGCCAAGTCAAAAGTGCTTTTGTGCTGGAAAATGCTTCATTGCTGAGCTAAAAAATGAAAGCAAATGATTTGATAAAGTTTTGTTTTACAGAAAGATAGAAAATAAAAATATTTCTAATAAAAACCACACAATTCAGCAGTTTGATCTCATGAGAACAAAGCATACCAGGGTTGAATTAGCTTCTGTTTTGAAACTTATTTCATATAGTGAAACAGGATTTGTAGGGGGAAGTAATGTCTTTTATTAGGTGGTGCAGTTGGAAAGAAAAACAGAGTCTCATAGACATTTCCTTTTAAAATTATAATATAAAGTAAAATAAATGTTATGTCAAAATCTGAACAAATTGTTTCTACTTTTTGGAAACAAGGTATCCAAAATCTACTGAATTCTCCTTTTTTAACTCCAAAGGTTACCTTCCTTACTCCTTTGGAATGGAAATTAGTTTTACCTTGAAAAAGTGTTTCAAATTTATCCAATCCAGCACATAAAGAATGAAAAAATGTCTTTTCCCATAGACAATAGATTTGGATCTAAATGGAACCTTCTGCCCAACCAGCAGAGCAGCCTCCTTGTGATTCAATCCATTCATTAAGAGGCCAGTAATCATGGTCAAATGATCCAACTATAACAGAAGAGTGCAGCCAAAGAGTAGCATTAACACAGTGGCTGTGCCTTCCTGGAGGTAGATGGCCAGTCTGGTACATGTGCCTTGGCACAATGTACACACTGATACCTTATCAGGTTGTGCCACATTATCGCCTCCTTCATTCTGTCCTGGGGCAGTGCTCCCCTCAACTGCTTTGGGGTGTTTACATTGTCCTTTGAACGGTAACCAGTTATTTACCTACACAACCAGAAAAGAAGACAAGCAAATAAGAAAGAAGCTGTGATTTCCATCTGTCTCTACCCCAGGCTGCACACAACACAGCTGAGAACTGCTGCTCCCATCACTGTCTGCTGGGAACAGCCCTTCTTACAAGGACTTCATGATATTTTGGGAGGAGGCACCCATACCACACAGAAATATAAAGTCCTTTGTGCTTAATCTGTCACTGTGCCTGGCCTTGAAGAGAAGCCTGACATGGAGTTTGTTTGCATAAGACAATTCAGTGTTTTCTTTGATAATTGTATTGTATGCAGAGGGAGGAAGGAGGGAGATTGGCATCAAAATCTCAAGGAGAAATTTATTGCTCGTTTGCACTATCTATCTCTAAATAATGACCTCCTTAGAGAAAAAAGGGGCAAAAAAGCCTGGGAACATTATTCCTCTATGCACTGGAGACTTGCTAGGCACATACTACTAGGATACTTCAGAGCTGCATTCATTGACTCATTTCCTGTCTAGTTCAAGCTTTCTTAGGGCAACGTAGGGCAACGTAGGAACAGTTGGGACACTAGAATGCATCTCAGGAGCTACACTTGTTGAAATTGGCTTGCTGCCCATGCTGTCCTCCATGTGCACATTTTTGCTCTTCAAAGTATCTTTGCCTTGTTCCTTGCTCTTCTGGTCACAGGACCCAACAAATAGCAGCATAAACTTGCCCTGACATCAACCCTGTGCATTGAAGGCAAATCAAAACCGTCTTTGCTCCATGCTTTCTTGACTCCTATGAATGGTCCATCTCCTGCTTACTGTGTTTCTTTCTATGGGCTCTAAAAATTTTCACAGATATGCCAGCATCGGGAATATGTCAGAAATAACTGCTACTGATGTACATTTTGGATATCAGAATCCAGTGTTCAGACTGTATCCAGGCTTTGGATAACACTTGACTGCCCATAGATTTCCTCCCAGAAGCAGATGGCAAAATATTGTGCCAAGGATCCTGCTCCCATGGGTTTGGTTGGCCCTCTTCATAGCAAAGTAAATTGCCAAGAACAAGACTTGTAGCTAAGCCTGTTGTAGTGCTAGCGGAGATACCTGTAAACACAACTATGCGAAGTACCCTCTCATGCAGAGATGCCATTACATTTTTATGTAGCCTTGTAATGTTATTTCCATGTAAAAACTTGACTGCAAATTATTTCTGGCTGCCCTCTCTGCCTCAGGGGAATCCATGGATAAAACCATAGTCAAAGAGCAGGCAGCTGCAAATGTGTTTCCCCTCATTTTTAGGTCTGTGTGATCCGTGGTGTGTAAAGTGACATGATGAGCAAACCAACCATGGAGAAATGCAGCATGTATTATTGCTTGACCAACCTAGGGGCTTAGGGAGGGAAGGAAGTAGCACTCCTAGGAAGAAGGGAAGAGACACAGAAGAAACAAAGACTATTTCTGTGGAGAAGAGATAGGGACAGTGTCTGAAGAAGAAGCAGGCACATAGGAGGAAAGGAAATTGTAGCAGAATTTTGATGACTTGAAGCCTTAATGGTCCATTCACTGATTTACTCTTGCGACCCTACTCTTAGCTTTTCCATATGGCGATAACATGAAGGAAGAGAGATGCTACAACTTTGGGTGCTAATATTCCTACTGCTGGGTGGAGATGTGCAGCTTCTTGTTTTCTAAGACAATTGATGTCTCAGATGTCTTAGCAGTCAGCAGTTTCTTCTGGAGCAGACTCAGCACACTAAAGGACATGAATAGAAAATGTCTCTGTTCCTATTCCAAACTTCAAATCAGGAGACCCTAGCGACAACACAGATTCAAGATGCCCTTTCATCCATAACACCTCAGTTATTTTAATAAGTAACTTAAGGTACCTGCTACATGATGAAGAGCAACATAGTATAGAATAATATTTATAGAAAAAGACCACACATTTAATATGTTGGTTCTGTTTCTGTTTACTTAAGAGAATAAAACCTCAGGGATAATGGGAACTGCTTGCTTACACAGAGTATTTTGTGCCTAATTAATTTTATGTATGGACATGAGCTGCTTTATCCACTAGATTAAGTACCAGTTCCAATGTAACATATCTTGCTTGTAGTTTGGGGCACAGGGCATGATTTTATTAGCCATTTTAGATTGCTTGTTGGGTTTTTTATACTTCAATAACACTTCTGGCGTAGTTGCTGTTCTCCCTTCCCTCATAGTTGAAAGGACAGCAATGTAAGGTTTTCAGACAAAAACCCTGGAGGTTTCACTGAGCTCGCAATGACAAACAAAGCGGTGAGCACAGTCAGACCTGCCAGCAGAAATTGTTTTGTTTCAACGATCACTGCACCAGATAGAATTCTTGCTGCATGACAAACTCAAAAGCAGCACCTCCCAGGACCAAGGCACAGGCCAGAGAAACATTGCGAAGCCCTAAGCCCCTGATATAGGTGTAATTTGACTGGTACCCAGAGACTAGCTGCCTCTCCTCCAAGAAGCACCATAGGAGATGTGGAACAAGAAGTGTTTGTACCTTGTCCCTGAAGGGGGACTGATAATAACCTGGGTGGGACCATAAAAGAGAGTATCAGCCGAAATCTTTTCCTTCCTGTGGTCATCCTGCAACCTCTGTGTCAATACCCTTGTGAGGATAGACCAAACCCTGCCACTCACTGAAAGGACTGAATAGCTCAATGACAGCTTTTTCTTAAACTACAGTTCATGGAAAAAATGTGCATAAGGAAAACCCAAAGTCTAACATCACACAGAGCAGGAATAAGAGAGTCCAAAAGGGCTGAGACTGGCGGAAGACCAGAGGAGGGACTGCTTGCATTCAAGTTCAGTAACAACCCACTCAGAGCCACACTGAAACTGCTCTGCAAAATGATCAAGGAAAGAGCATTGACATCAGTAGAGCTTAAGGGCTTGAGCTGAAAACTGAGCTTCAAATACTCGTCTCTCCATTGTGGAGGACTGGATAGTTTGGGGAGCAATGTGAGCTTGGATATGCAGATACCTTATGATGTAGACATAATCTAAGAAAATCAGAAGAGCAGAACTCCCACTGTGTACACATTACCAGCTCTATATATGCCAAAGTATGACCTCCAGCTAGAATATAATAACCAACTTTCGTGAACAGCACTCATTATATTGTGTCCATTATAAGAGTGCAGCTACATGACAGTGCCATAGGCTATAATGTTCTCAGAATGTTGTCTCAGAAGAGTTTCAATTTTCTTCCAAGAGACAATGTCTTCCTTTCATGAGCTTATTTCGTGTGTCCTGTGCTCATTGTTATTTGATAGGGTGGGATGTGGGGTTTTTTGGTTGTTTTGCACCTAAAGCAAGAAAGGAACTGAACACAAAAAGCTTGTATTGATTTGGGAGGCACAGCAGGGTAGGTAACCAGCTAGTGTAAATCAGTGTGACAAACACCAGCTGAAGGCTTTTATCAGACCACTATAAATTTGCTGGATCGAAGTGTTTGTCAGTGACTAGAAATATCACAGAAATGGAATGGCTGGCCCTCTGTTGATGCAACAAAAGATGTTGCTAATTCAGCAAGAAAGCTTGGATTTGTTGTGTGATGACTTACATAAGGTTTTCTCAGGTATTAGCTCAATCTTCTTTCTGAATACTAAGTGTGGGATAACTCAAAGAGCATAAACATCTGACTAAGGAGTACAATAAATACCTGTGGTTTTGTGTAGAAACTCCTGAGTAGCATAGACAGATCCAGGTAGACTCTGGAAGAAGTTATCAGTGGAGAGTAATGGCACTTAATGTGGTCCAGTATGGCCCCGAAGACAAATTTACCTCCATATGTTGCTAGGACTCTCCTAAGGCAGCCTACAGATCTATACCATATAGAAAACTACATCTGTGGAAGTCAATCTCAGCACCTTTGATTCAATGGATATGTAGTTAGTAGAGACGAGAATGCAGGGTAAACTCATCTAATCTTGCAGTACCTAAACCCCACAAAGAACAGTACCCCCCCTGTTCCTTATTATTAGGAAGTGGAGAGCAAGAAACTGTAATAGTTTTGGTGTCTCCGCAAAGACCTGAGACCTGACAGCCACTTGCCCTTAGAGAGATGCTAGCCTGGGTGTGTGCATGGCTTACGTTTTCACACAGATATGAGGAAGCACACAGGAAAGTCACACATTACTGCTCCCAGAGAGATGAGACAAGCAGGTTTCCACTCCAGGTGCAGTGGCTGTTATCTTCCAGATCATGCAGATATAAGTATTTGTGGTACGTCAGACACTGAACTTAAAGAGCACTCTTGGGGATTCTACGTTACTGGTTTTTACACAGCCAGGAAAGCTTGCTTGAGGCTGCCCTGTGCACATTCTCTTGCACAACCCAAGGCAGAGTTCACATTGAACCCTGTCTTGAATGTCACAGTAGGGAACTGGTGCTTCTCACAGCCTTGTAGAGACAATAGCCACTTTAAGCCTAAGGAAAAGGTTGATTTTCACAGGCCAGTTCAGTGTGATGACATTGCAGCCCACACTCAGCCTGTCTTCTCTGCGTGGCTGTACTGAATCTGGCTGGGGTGGAGTTAACTTTCTCCATAGCAGCCCTCTTTGTGCTGTGCTTTGTATTTGTAGCTATCCTGGTGTTGGTAACACACCAATGTTTTGGATGTTGCTGAGCAGCCCTCACAGCATCAAGGCTTTTGTTCCTCTCCCCCCTTCAAGACCAGTTGGCTGGCTGTGGGCAAAAGGCTGGGCAGGGACACAGCTGGGGCAGCTGACCCAAGCTGACCCAAAGGATATTTCATACCATATGATGGCATGCTCAGCAATAAAAGCTGATGGAAGGAAGGGAGGGGGGCATATGCTATAAAGGCATTTTTCTTCCAAAACAACCAAGGAAGAGGCTGAACATTGCCTGCTGATGAGAAGTAAAGAATAAATCTTTTTTTGTTTTTTTCTTTTCTTCTTTCATGTATAACCTTTGCTTTCTTTCATTAAACTGCCTTTATCTTGACCCAGGAGTTTTTAATCTTATTTTCTCCCCCTGTGTTGATGATGAGGAGGAGTGATAGAGCAGTCAGGCAGGCACCCGGGGCACCTGAGAGCCAGCAAAGGTCAACCCACCACAATGGCTGACACAGGAGGTGGTGCCAACTCTACATGTGAAGAAAGGCTGTAAAACCCAGAGTGAGATGGCAGTGGTAAAAGAACCCAGCAAAGAATCCAAAAATCACTACACAGGAGGAAGGGAAGACTAGGTAAAACAGGATCACTACTAACATGCCACTAGTAAAGCCATTAATGGAGACTTTGTGGTCTCCTGTGTTATCACTGATGAAGGTGTTGCAGACAGACATGTTAATAAAGACATAGAATAGAATAATAGAATCATATAATCATAGAATCATAGAATAGTTAGGGTTGGAAAGGACCTTAAGATCATCCAGTTCCAACCCCCTGCCGTCACCTCACACTAGACCATGTTGTCCAAGGCTCTGTCCAACCTGGCCTTGAACACTGCCAGGGATGGAGCATTTACCACTTCTTTGGACAGCCTGCTCCAGTGCCTCACCACCCTCACAGTAAAGAACTTCTTCCTTATACCTAACCTGAACTTCCCCTGTTTAAGTTTAAACCCATTACCTCTTGTCCTGTCGCTAAGTCCCTGATGAAGAGTCCCTCTCCAGCATCCTTGTAGGCCCCTTTCAGATACAGGAAGGCTGCTCTGAGGTCTCCGCACAGCACAGGCTGACATCACGTTTTTGTTTCCTCCTCTCCAAGATGAGAATCTTCTTCCTGCAGGGTGGTCTCACTGGCCTCCACCTGGCTCACAGGCTGTAGTCCAAGATCAGAACTCTGCTCTGTGGCCCTTTCTAAAAGATCCCAATCACAGCTGCACAAACTTTGGGTGTGATGTGAAGACAACAGAAATTATCTCACTCTCCTGGAGTAACACCAGTTTCCCCTTCTGGTCACAGTTTCCAGATAAATGCTTCTTTGCCAGTTTCTCACTTTATTTAAAGACTCCTTTCACCAATTCAGTTGTCTGGTTAAGCTCTCTGTGTCTGTGTGATCCATACTAATAACCTCTGAACCTGATGGTCAAAGGTACTGATAAATGTCAAAGCTGTGTAGTTCTACGACTTTATGAAAGCAAATTAACCCTCTCAATCTTTCCAGTGAGAAAAGAAATGGCACAAGGCTAATTTCTAGTGTGTAAATGCTTCCAAATGCCTTGCCAGAGTATTGCGGGGATTTCATTCCATTCAAGTCATGTTTTTGGCTGTTTGCAGCATGGTTGAGTAGGGTTTTTTCCCAATCATCTAAGGACTTGCCCAAGCAAGTAACCCTGGGAAAATACTATGGAACTTTCATGATGGCAACACACTGGAGGAAGGATACCCCAAGGATTTATACCCCAAGGATTACCTATACTCTTCAGAGGTGATGCCAAAGACTTATAATTTTTGACTGGTCTACTCACCTTCACACAGAAGCATTTTATTTACAGACTAGGTTTGATGACAGACCTTTAGCATATGCCATTAGGATTCATGGTTAGATGATACAGATGATGGAATTAAAAACCATTGCCAAAATTCCTGAACTCCACTTACCCTGCATTTCCTACCATGGTTGCTACAGCAGTACCTGCCCTAGTAAAAGAGCATCCATAGGGGATTTGTTCTTAAGTTCTAGTGCCCAGGAGAGGTGTGGGAGGATGTGCTTGCTGCAGATTATCTCCTGTCTCCAGGGGGAAACATATTAAATGTATTTTAGAAAAGGTCTTTGCATGCATTAATCAGAGCAACACTGAGTCACCCATCTCATTTGCACTGCTGATAGAGATCAGCAAATACTTCCTCCACAAGATTTTGACATCTTCCAGGGGCTGCAAGCAATGCAAAAAGATATATATATACACCAGCCATTTAAATGAGAACTCAAGTTGGTTGTTTTCTGATGGATCTAAATGTTTGCTAGCAGCTTGTGTAGGGTTTAATAGGGAGGCTGTATCCTCTTCCCTATATCCAGAACAGAGCTTTTGGAGGTGGAAGCCTGATCCTCTCCTTGATAGCACAAGGATCCCAGTGTGGTGGGATGGATGACTGGTGATGCCCGATACCTGTGGATTATTTCAAATCAGTGACATAGGCAGGGACTCCTGCTCTGCTCCCTAGCCATCCTCATCTAGCGTCTTGCTCTGTGTTCTGTATAGCACAAATAGCAGATGAAGGCTGAAAATGACATTTCTGTGCAGTAGAACCTGTTCTGGACAGGAGGAAAAAACAGCAAAAGCAACAAACCCTCAGTAAGTTTTATAGGACAAATTCTAGGAGAGGTCAAATGGCAGCTTTGGGGGTCCCAAACCTCAGTGATGAAAAGTAAACCCACCAAATCTTCCAGGCTGGCTAGAGGTGAGAGTACTGCTTCCCCACACCTTCTCCTGCTGCTGGAAGGGAAGGAGAGCACAGGAAGGAGATTGACCATCCCTTCTTTAATCCCAGTCTGTTTGCAGTTCCTTGGGCTGAAATGTTCATGTCAGTTTTGTGGTCCTGTGACAGCTGTGAGACTGTAAAACAGCTTTTCCTGGTGAAACACAAAAATGGCTTGGAAAACCTGATGTTTTTCAATGGGAAAAAAAGTGCATTTGGCCATTTAAATCAGAAGTTTCTTAAACAGCTCTACCAAGGAAGAAGCTACAGTCAGTGATTTCAATTTTAACATTACTTAAAGTTTTTTAATCAAGGTTTCTGGACTTGCAGAATGTGTGATGTGCTACTATGCAGAAACTGTGAGCCATGTCATAGTTCATTTGAGATTTGCCTTAGGATTTTAGGAATCGTGGTGTAAGAGGTGTAAGGACAGAGTATTTGCATAGTGGGCAATAGTGTTCTCACAGAAAAATAGCTGCCTTTGGGTCTCCCCTCCCTTATTTTATCTTTTTACAAGTCAAAGCACAAGCTAGAGAGCCCAACATACATTTCAGAGCACCACAAATGCCCTTTGGCAGACAACTTATTCACATTGGGGAAAATGCACTTTGCCAGGTTCAAAAATTAATTAGAAATGCTTGGTGTGACTCTAGAAAATCACACACTGAACCCCTGTGATACATATTTAATGGAAATGTACTCCTGAAATCCATTACATTTTACAGATTTATACCTTCCAAATAATTCAAAGCAACATCTCCAGAACTAGCAATAATCTAATCTCCCAAATTGATAATTGCGTGGAATGACATAAATAAGAGATTTGATACGCAGTAAATACTCCCAGATATTATTTCATACATACACACACAAAAGTCCTGGTAATTAGGAAGACTGAAAGGGAGTATGTCATTTGATATAAATCAAACCTGACAGGTCACAAATAATTCAGTGTTTCCATTATTACACTTTATGGGTTTTGTAGGGCATACAGTATTGGTTGCTACCAAATAATTCCACCCAAAAGGCAGTTCTGGGGGACAGGAGATATGGAGTTTCTGTGTCTATTTGGTACAGGAAGACAGCAGCAATTTAAAAACAATAAAAGATCTGTAGAGTGATTTGTGATCCTAATTTAGTCTATTTTTTTATGGGTGTCTTAAGAGACCTTGAAGTGACCTGGTTTTTAAGGATTCACCATGCTCAGCACTCTTTCAAGTGCTTCTGATACGAGAAGTTGTGTACCCAGAATTACTACTGATGTTTTGAAGGTTTGGGATAAAAATGTGCATTTTGATGCTTAAAAGGGATCCGTTTTGAAGTCTGCCATTTTTGGTTCCTTCTAGAAAAACATCTATTTCTTATCTTAAAAATCATGTCATGCTTTAGACATCATTCATGCTCTTTGAAAAAGTAAATTAAATGCTTAGATCCCAATGGTATTGGGAGGATATAGGTGTCTTTTAAGGCATCCTCTAGAAATTTGTATCCTGGATTAGTCTGTGCAACCATGGAAGCATCTACAGGAATGAATAGCTCCGTTAAGCTCCAGAGGGATTCCTTCCATGAAACCCTACTGCCAAGAACAAGGAAAGGATACACAAACTAGACCTTACCACAGCGGAAGGCAAATATTTTTAAAGCATGGCCAAGACACCAAGATTTAAGAGTTATGTACTGGCTGCAGGTGTACTGGTTATGTACTGAGTTATGTGCTGGCTGTGGGTGACTTACTGGTATCACACTCAATACTGTAATGGTCTGGCTTCTCAAATAGGGCTTTGCAGCACCTTTCAGGGTTGCATCTACACATTCCTGGGCAAAGCAGGGGAACAAGAAGGAGCTTGAGCATTTTGATTCCTCTATCTGGCAGTACTGCAACTGGTTGTCTTATTTTTGCCATCTACGCAGTTTTATCCAGCAGTCTTACACTGTAGATAAAAGCAGGCAAGTGGAGAATCCAGAATTCTTGGGAATACTTATATACATATTTGATGTTTCCCTTTTCTTTCATGTATATTCTTCTTTTCCAGTCAAAGCCGCATCTTTAAGTAACTTCATGCTTGTCATTGCAATTGTTAAGGAAGTCCAGGTTTTGTAGGAAGTTTGGATTCTCCTGTGTAGAAGGTGACCCATTCAGCATTTAATCTAAAATCAAAATAGTTATGAGCTGTGGGGGTGAGATAAAGGGAAACAGACACATATACACACTGGCTTCTAGCATGTGACTATGGGTTGCAGTCAGATGGGAACAATATCCTGACTTCAGTGATGTCGGCAGAGCCAGAGAATTTCACCCATGTGCTGATTAAGATGGCAATGTAGGCAAAAAAGAACAGGAAACAGAGAAAGAGAAGGAGAAGAAGAAGGAGAAGGAGAAGGAGAAGGAGAAAGAAGAAGGAGAAGGAGAAAGAAAAAGAAGGGGAAAGAAGAAGAAGGGGAAAAAAGAAGGGGAAAGAAGAAGAAGGGGAAAGAAGAAGGAGAAAGAAGAAGAATGGGAAAGAAGAAGGAGAAAGAAGAAGAATGGGAAAGAAGAAGGAGAAAGAAGAAGAGGAAAGAAGAAGAAGGAGAAGGAGAAGGAGAAGAAGAAAGAAGAAGGAGAAGGAGAAGGAGAAGAAGAAAGAAGAAGAAGGAGAAGAAGAAAGAAGAAAAAGGAGAAGGAGGAGAAGAAGAAAGAAGGAGAAGGAGGAGAAGAAGAAAGAAGGAGAAGGAGAAGGAGGAGAAGAAGAAAGAAGGAGAAGGAGAAGGAGAAGAAGGAGAAGGAGAAGAAGGAGAACGAGAAGGAGAAGAAGGAGAAGAAGGAGAAGGAGAAGGAGAAGAAGGAGAAGAAGGAGAAGAAGGAGAAGGAGAAGGAGAAGTGGAAGGAAAGTGGAAAGGGAAGTGGAAAGAGAAAGGGAAAGGGAAAGGAAAAGGGAAAGGGAAAGGGAAAAGGAAAGAGAAAGGGAAAGGGAAAAGGAAAGAGAATGGGAATGGGAAAGAGAAAAAGAGGCAAAGAAAGGGAAAAAGATGAAGAAAGAAAGAGAAAGAGAAAGAGAAAGAGAAAGAGAGAAAGAGAAAGGAGAAAGAGAAAGAGAAAGAAAGAGAAAGAAAAAGAAAAAGAGAAAGAGAAAGAAGAAGAAAAAAGAAAATAAAAAAGCACTCGTCAGAGGTGAAGGAGAGGAAGCTTTTAGGTGAAATTCACCCTAATGCTGTAGCAGATGCAGCCTCGGTGAAGTTAATGCAACTGAGCACAGTGTGCGTTAAGAGTGAAATGTGCCATATAGTTGTTGCAGTGAAAATCAAGGCATAAAGGAGAGGTGACAGCAGAGGTGAGAGAAGGAAACAGCAACACCATTCTTCCTCCTCTTTGAGTAACAGCTTTCAAAGTTTCTTTAATATAATAACATAAAAAATATAGTACCCTAACACTTTCAAAATGAGGCAAGAGTGAGATTCAGCTGGTTCTGCAAGGAGGCTGAAGAACCATCTCCAAGATCCGTCTCTTCATCAGGGATCATAGCGATAGGACAAGGGGTGATGGGTTCAAGCTGAAACAGGGGAAGTTCAGTTTAGATATAAGAAAGAAGTTCTTTACTGTGAGGATGGTGAGGCACTGGAACAGGCTGCCCAGAGAAGTGGTAAATGCTTCATCCCTGGCAGTGTTCAAGGCCAGGTTGGACAGAGCCTTGGGTGACATGGTCTAGTGTGAGGTGTCCCTGCCCATAGCAGGGGGTTGGAACTGGATGATCTTAAGGTCCTTTCCAACCCTAACTATTCTATGATTCTATGATTCTAAGGCAGAGCTCTTTATTTTGGCTTTCTCAGGAGTGTGAAGCAGCTGCACAGCATTGGCAGGGCTGCCAGTCCAAGGGCACAAGCAAAGCCTATCCTACCTGGCCTCCACAGCTGTCCTATGGGAGCAGGGTCCCACTCAGGACCAGAGCATCACATCGAAGATCTCAGCATTAGGAGGAAGCTGCAACCTTCCTTCCAGCCTCACAATAAATCCCAGGCAGAGCCAGCCTTCCCCCATGGCAAGCATCAGGTATATGAATTTCAGAGATCTCAGCTGGCTCTGCCTTGTATTTACAGCAGTTGGAGCTCATTTCTCCATATCTTATAAAGCAGCTTCCTGATCCAGAAATGTTCAAGTTTATAACTGCTTGGAATCAGAATCATGGAATGGTTTGGGTTGGAAACGACCTTAAGATCATCCAGTTCCAACCCCCATGCCATGGGCAGGGACACCTCACACTAGACCATGTCACCCAAGCCCCATCCAGCCTGGCCTTGAACATTGCCAGGGATGGAGCATTCACCACTTCCTTGGGCAACCCATTCCAGTGCCTCACCACCCTCACAATAAAGAACTTCTTCCTTATATTTAAACTGAACTTCCCCTGTTTAAGTTTGAACCCATCGTCCCTTGTCCTATCACTACAGTCCCTAATGAAGAGTCTAAATCCCCCTTCTCCGGTTGAAATATGGCCTTTTAAAAAGCTTTCCTTTATCTGGAGACCTCTGTGGGTTTTCAAAACATGCCATGGTTTTCAAATATTTTGGCAGTTAGTATATTTTACTAAAACAAAAGTTAATTTTCACAGACCCACAAACTTCTGTGGGCACTCAGGCTTGCTGACACTTTCCACAAACATCTCAGAAAGTGGTTAGAAGGAAAGGATTTGTTTTAAATCCTGGCACCTGAAGACAGCTGCTGGGAAATTTTCCACATTTTTCATGCATTGCTTGGAAAATAAAAATGGGTGCACTCTGTCAGTGTATTTATTAAAGGCTGCATCTCCTCACAAAGTGATAATAGATTAACAGCTGTGGAAAACTCAAGGCCAGGTTGGACGGAGTCTTGGGTGACATGGTTGAGTGTGAGGTGTCCCTGCCCATGGCAGAGGAGTTGGAACTGGATGATCTTAAGATCCTTCCAAAGCCTAACCATTGTGTGATTCTATGATTCTGTGATAAGCAGATGTTATTTCTAGGATGCAATCATGCTATGGAAAAGCAGAAATATCAACTTGGAATGGGATGGGGTGGGCTGTGCAATCAGGGATATTGACATAGCTTCACCCTGCTGAGCAGGGGCTGTGAAGGTGGGAGGAGAACGAGCATCAATCCCAGCACCGATAAAGATGTAGTAGTGACAGAGGAGACGTCCATGGTGGTTTCACCCTAGAGCTCATGCTGAAGCCCTCAAGGCTTCTCCTTTGTCTCGGCAGCCTTAGGGAGCAGGGAAACACACTTCCCAAGAAAAGCAGGACTAACCATAGGTGATTGACTCCAGGCTGTAAATCCTGAGAATCCTGTGATGCCCTGTGGCTTCGTCTTGAGGACTGGCCTAGAAAATCAAGAGATTTATGGCAGTTTCCTGCACAAGACTGGGACCGGGGGTATGAGGAGCCTTTCACTGATGCTTAAAGCAAAAGCTGCTGGGGCATGCTAACTTGTTCAGAGCAGATGTTCATAATGCTTGCTCACAGCATTACCAATCCACAAGCTTTTCTGGAAGCATCATGTGGGCTTAACGGCATTTCTACTCTGTGTTATTCCTTCCTGGAAAATTGAGCTGTAAAAGCCTCTTTTGTTGAAACCAGCTGCCCTGACTCGTCACTGCGGGGAGAGCCCCTTGAGATACAACAACACATGATCTTTGCTCCGGGCAGACATAAAGATCACACATCAGTGCCTGTTGCCATCACAGCTGGGCTACATCTGCCTCCACCAATATCCTGCATGCTGCTTGTCTCCAGCACACCAAAAGGGCCAAGATAAGAGAGGAAGAGAGAGGCTTGACCTGACCATGTAGCATCATCTCTGGGCAGGCTGGGAGGGTGTTTTGCCTCACAGACATTTGTGGTTCCTGCTGGAAGAAAGTTGCTATTATCTTCACTACATGTGCAGCCAATTCTTGTTGCTCTGTTTCCAGCAGGCAGCTCCCTGCTGTCAGCCCAGAGCTGCTGAGCAGCCAGAGCTGGCCACAGCACAACAACCGTCACTGCAAACTGAGTGACTCAGGAGAGAAGCCAAGGCTTGATTGGTCATGGAAAGGGAATTGTTCCATCATCCCTGAAGCATGGAAATGCCCCTCAAAGGCGTAGTTGTGGGGGGAAGGACTCCAACTTTGGGAATCTCAGGCTCTTACCTTTTCGCGAAGACTTTTATTTATGTATTTTGCTTTAGTAAAAGAAAAACTACAGAGGAGCAAGTGCATCTCTACAGTCTGAATCACAGAGCCACATAACGGTTGAGATTGCAAAGGATGTCAGGAGGTCATTCAGTCCAACACCCCTGTTCAAGCAGGACTACCTATAGCTCAGGACTGTGTTCAGACAAAGAAGGAGACTTCACAACCTCACTGAGCAATCTGTGCCAACACTCAGTCAGCCTCACAGTACAAAAGTGTACTCTGCTGTTCCAAGGGAGCCTTCTGTGTTTCCGTTTGTGCCCGTTGCCTCTGGTCCTGTCACTGGGCACCACTGAAAAGAGTCTGGCTCCATGTTCTTTGCACCATCCCTTCAGGTATTTATATACATTGGTAAGATCCACCCAAGCCTTCTTTTCTCCAGGCTGAACAGTCCCAGATCTCTCAGCTTTTGCCCATATGGGAAATACTCCATTGCCTTAATCATCTCCATGTCCCTTTGCTAGACTCTCTCCAATATGTCCATGTCTCTCTTGCACTGAAGAATCCAGCACTGGAGACAGCAATCCAGATGTGTCTCACAGAGAAGGGTCACCTTCCTCAACCTTCTGGCAGTGCTCTGCCTAAGGCAGCCCACTCCATTAGCCCTCTTTGCTGCAAGCACACATTGCTGGCTTAGGTTCAGCTTGGTGTGCACTGGGATGCTCTTGTACTACAAAAGTACACAGTTCCAGCTGTGATTTCCATTGTGATTTCCATCATGCACTGGTGCATGGGCTTGTGCCTCCACAGACGCAAGAATATATATTTCTTTTGTAGAACAACTGATCCCATCTTTTAGCAATAAGCCAATTAAGTGATTTTCAAATAGAGAAGAAAATCAACAAAATGCAATGCGAAATGCCAAAATATAAGAATAAACAGGGCATAATTGAGGACATCCCCATGGAGAACTGTTTAATGGGAAACTGAGAAGCATAGAGGAAAAGGAGCTATTTCCCCATCCCTGTCTTGCCTGGGTCTTTTCCAGTCTTCTGAGTTACCTGCTGCAGCCAGACCACACACTCATAATGAATAACATGAGGTTTGCTCTGTGACAAGAGACTCAAACATAGCAGAAGCTGTTGAGCATCTATCTACTGCCTGTTGGGATTTTCCAGCACACAGAACCCCAGGGAGCACAGAGCTTGCGTCCCTCTGTGTGCAGGAGGCGTGAGTGAGTAAAGAAACACAGGCAGAGACATAATGTCCATCATGGCTATTTCTACTCAGGAGCGTCCCCCTTGGAGCTGATCTTTTGGGAGCTCTGACAATACAGCCTTCCCGACAGAAAAGGCATTGCTTTTCCAATTAAAATATTTCACAAGCAGTCATCAGTATAACAAATTACCAATTTCAAAAGCATGGAAACAAGTTTCAACTTTCTAGCCCTTATTCATTTTGTGTTGACAGATTAGATGAGTTTACATTACATTTCATTGCGCTGTGTATGGGTTATAGCAGTATTGCAGTAATTTGGGCTACCAACCCCTTGCTTTATCTTGCTTAAAGTCCTGCATCTTCTGGGAATAGAGCTGTCATTTTAGTCCATTCCACATTTCCAGTTAATATAAGTACATCCTCTGGGAATGTTAAATGGGGTCAAGGGAGCGGGAGGAAAAAGAGCACAGAACGAGGTATAAATATGGGATGTTCGGGTTTTTATAACTGTGAACTTTTACCCAATAATTGATGCTTTCTGAGTCTGGTTTGTTTTATTTTGGGCAGATATATTTCCAGGAAGAGGAACTCTGAGAGCAGTTTTCCTCAGGGAATTCCTCCGCTATTATTAAAACTAAGAGAAATCCATTTATAACTATGCTTAATTGGCTGCCGCCTTGACATAACCTTTTGAGAAGACTGAGGGCTGCTCTTGCTTTCTAAGTGCAGAGCATCCCCAGAGACCCTGCTACCATGTGTCCCTCACCTGTACAGCTGCACTGAAAAATGAGGATAAGAGTTTCTCCATGTCAAGCTATCCTATGAAGAAGTTGAAAGCTGAAGACTGATGAGGCTTTGGGAGAACATCCTGTGCCTTAGTCCATTGGTGTGAAGGGCTAAAAAGATCTATATCTCTTGCAGTGTAGACAAATATGGCTCAGCTGGAAAAGAAGAGGGATAGTCTCAGAGACATGAAGTAATTGTAATTTCATCAGTTATCCTTAATGGAATAAATGCACCTTAGAATCATAGAATCATAGGATAGTTAGGGTTGGAAAGGACCTTCTCACTGACTTTCTATTCTTAACCTCTCAGTTTCTTCCAAGACCTTTCCGCAGAGCTACCTGCCTCTGTATGACCTCCCAGAAAAGGCCTCACTAAGAAAATACCTATTTCATAGACTCATAGATTTCCTAGGACACTCACTGCTCAGGGATGCTCTTTGCCACGCTCAGGTTCAAGACTTCTTCTGCAATATGCCGCTTGCAGGTAAGGGTCTTCCCTGAGAGTCAGGTGGACTAAAACTTCCTTCAAATGTCCCCTTATACTGCTGATGTTGCAGGCATGAAAGGAAGTAGGCTGCTCCCACCTGCAACTCACAGGGGAATGGTCCAAGAGGCAACAAGCTAAGAAGCTCTGAAGCTATAGATCAGACAAGAACTGCAATAGCTAAATAGGTACCTCTGGTGACAGCTCAAATGACGCAGTCAGGTCTCTAGAGGCAATTGAAGTGTCTGCTGTCACAAGTGAAAACATCTGAGTCTAAGGATGGCTTTTACATCAAACTCTGTTCTCTGGTTCCTGCATGGAGAGGTCAGCTGTGTTTCAAGCAACTAGAGAGGTTGCATTTTCTCTGCACCAGAAGAGGCTGAAACATTAAACAAGAAAAGAAGCAGCAGTGGAGATTGTGCAGAGGACAAAGTTGATAAAGACTGATGGAAAATCAAAGGCTAAGTGAGGGGAGGGAGGGAGGAAGCCAGCGGAGCAGGGTAAGAGACAAAAGGCAGACTGAGAGAAAATGAGAGGACAGAAGGAAAACAGAAACTAGGGCAGGAGAGGGGTAGGGGAATGAAAGCGGGAAAGACATTGCAGGAAGCAGTGCATGATGTGTCTCTCAGGGATCGGTGTTGGGACCGGTCTTGTTCAACATCTTTGTCGGTGACATGGACAGTGGGATTGAGTGCGCCCTCATCAAGTTTGCCGATGACACCAAGCTGTGTGGTTCGGTTGCTACGCCGGAGGGAAGGGATGCCATCCAGAGGGACCTCGACACGCTTGTGAGGTGGGCTGATGCCAACCTGATGAAGTTTAACCATGCCAAGTGCAAGGTCCTACACCTGGGTCGGAGCAATCCCAGGCACAGCTACAGGTTGGGCAGAGAAGAGATTCAGAGCAGCCCTGCAGAGAAGGACTTGGGGGTGTTGGTCGATGAGAAAATGAACATGAGCCGGCTGCAGTGTGCGCTCGCAGCCCAGAAAGCCAACCGTATCCTGGGCTGCATCAAGAGGAGCGTGACCAGCAGGTCGAAGGAGGTGATCCTGCCCCTCTACTCTGGTCTCGTGAGACCTCACTTGGAGCATTGTGTGCAGTTCTGGTGTCCTCAACATAAAAAGGACATGGAACTGTTGGAACAAGTCCAGAGGAGGGCCACGAGGATGATCAGGGGACTGGAGCACCTCCCGTATGGAGACAGGCTGAGAAAGTTGAGGCTGTTCAGCCTGGAGAAGAGAAGGCTGCGTGGAGACCTCAGAGCAGCCTGCCAGTATCAGAAGGGGGCCTACAGGAGTGCTGGGGAGGGACTCTTCATCAGGGACTGTAGTGACAGGACAAGGGGTAACGGGTTAAAACTTAAAGAGGGGAAGTTTAGATTGGATCTAAGGAAGAAATTCTTTACTGTGAGGGTGGTGAGGCACTGGAATGGGTTGCCCAGAGAGGCTGTGAATGCTCCATCCCTGGCGGTGTTCAAAGCTAGGTTGAACAGAGCCTTGGGTGACATGGATTAGTGTGAGATGTCCCTGCCCATGGGGTTATATTTCCCTTTTTCCAGTAGTCAGGAACTTCACCTGACTGCCATGATTTTTCAAATATGATGAACAGTGGCTTAACAACTTCATTTGCCAACTCCTTCAGGACCTGCGGACAGATTTCATCAGGTTCCATGGACTTGTGTACATTCAGGTTCTTGAGATGGTCTCAAATCAGATCCTCTGCTACACTGGGCCCAAGGTCTTCCTTCTCACAGTCCCTGTGTCTGCCTCCAAGACTTGAGTGGTGTGGTCAGAGCATTTGCCAGGGAAGACTGAGGCAAAGAAGTCATTAATAACCTCAGCCTTCTCCAAATCCAAGGTAGCCAGTTCTCCTGATAGCTTTCGGAGAGGGCCCACGCTGTCGCTAGTCTGTCTTTTATTTGCAGTGTGCCTATAGAATCCCTTCCTGTTATCTTTCAAATCCCTAGTCAAGTTCAGCCTTAGCTGCCCTAACCTGGTCCCTAGCTTCCCAGAAAACATCCATTATTCCCAGGCCGCCTGTCCTTCCTTCCACTTTTTATAAGCCTCTTTTTGACTTCTAAGTTTCCTGAGCAGCTCCTTATCCATCCAAGGAGGTCTCCTGGCCTTCCTGCTGCACTTCCTTCTAATTGCGATGCAACTCCTGAGCTTGTAGCAGGTGACCCTTGAATATCAACCAACATTCTTGGGCCCTCCCCTGCCCTCTAGGGCTGTGTCCCATGGAACCTTACTAAGCAGGCTCCTGAAGAGGCCAAAGTCTGCTCTCTTGAATTCCAGGGCAGTGAGCTTGCTGCACACTCTTCTCACTGTCCTGAGGATCTCAAACTCGACCATCTCATGATCACAAAAGGATAGCAAAGGGATGCATAAATATATTGCAGAGCAATATATACTTCTGTCCTAAATGCTGCTACTATCGAGAAAGATGATAAGGTAGTGCAGCTATGAAGGAGGAGGTAATTAAAGGAAGAAGAAATAAAGGGACAACAACGAGCTACTGATTTCCAAGTCACTACCCCTGATCAGTTAAAACAACAAAGCAGAACTGCCTACCTGCATAAACACCTTGGCCATTAAGTTTCCATTCTTTGACCTTCCTCACTTATTTGATGAATCTAATTGCAGACAATGACAATTTCTCAGCCATTTATTTTCTTACTGTCTGTTATATTTATTCAGGCTACCAAGTGCATCTGGAATAAATATATCTAGTATTGTACTTATTATAGTAATTAAACATTCTTTTCATTATTCCTGTCTTTTTTTCTGTGAAGGGATTGACATATAGAATCATAGAATCATAGAATAGTTAGGGTTGGAAAGGACCTTAAGATCATCCAGTTCCAACCCCCCTGCCATGGGCAGGGACACCTCACACTAAACCATGTCACCCAAGGCCTCATCCAACCTGGCCTTGAACACCGCCAAGGATGGAGCATTCACAACCTCCCTGGGCAACCCATTCCAGTGCCTCACCACCCTCTCAGGAAAGAATTTCTTCCTTAGATCCAATCTAAACTTCCCCTGTTTAAGTTTGAACCCGTTACCCCTTGTCCTGTCACTACAGTCCCTGATGAAGAGTCCCTCCCCAGCATCCTTGTAGGTCCCCTTCAGATACTGGAAGGCTGCTCTGAGGTCTCCACGCAGCCTTCTCTTCTCCAGGCTGAACAGCCCCAACTTTCTCAGCCTATCTTCATACGGGAGGTGCTCCAGTCCCTGATCATCCTCGTGGCCTCCTCTGGACTTGTTCCAACAGTTCATTCATATAAAGCAGTTTGAAATTTAAATTTACAATCATTTTAGATTCAGGTGCTTCAAGATGAAAAATCTTAAGTACCTGGAAAGATATGTCTGAGTCACACTGCAGATTTCATCCAACCATCTCTCTGCAGCTACAGTTACGAAGAGCATTTACATCTGAAGTGGAATCCGTAGCATCCTGAACATACAGTGACAATAGGGCCTATAAGAAAGATGGGGAAAGACTTTAGCAGGGCCTGTAGAAATAGGACAAGATACAGGATGAATATGAGGAAGAAATTCTTTACAATGAGGGTGGTAAAACATTGGCACAGGTTGCCCAGAGAGGTGGTGGATGCTCCATTCCTGAAGACTTTCTAGGTGGGGCTGGATGTGGTTCTGGGCAACCTGATCTAGTTGAAGATGTCCCTGCTCATTGCAGGGGGGCTGTTCAAGATGAGCTTTGAAGGTTCTTTCCAACCCAAACCATTCTATGCTTCTACGAATCCAGCATGCTGCAGCCCACACTGCTACAACCATTTTCTAGGTGAGGACACTACAGAACCATCAGATTTATAGTGCTTTGGGAATGAACACAGGAGACTTTTCATCACCCAGGCCTCAAAGGAGGCATAATTAGCTTCAGAAATTATGTGCAATAAATCTTTCTGCCTGGTTATAATTTAATTAATATTTCTGTTTCATAATCCTTTGCAGTGCCTCCAGTGCCTCCTCTGTGTGTTGTTAAGAATGAAGTCCAAGCTTTGTGTGTTGGACTATTGGGGCATTGGTAGCCCTGCAAACTTGGGTATGAAAAGAGTTGTATCTCATACTGAGGACAGAAGATAGTCAGGATAGGTCAGAAAAAGCCCTGCACCTTGTTTCTGTGTTGTGGACTGTACAAATAGTGAGGCAAAGGCTAAGGTGTTTCTTATTTTGGTAAAGCATGTGAGTAGGTAGTGTTAGAAGAATCCAGGTATAGGCGGAACTGCTGGTGGTTGTGATTTGCTAGTATTTCTACTAATTATCAAAGTAGATATGTAAAGCAATTCTTATTTTTTCCTTTCACCATTCATTGTTAATCATTTCCATATAGGAAATCTCTATGCACTGTTGTGACTGTGAAAGGTCTCAGCCATGGGACTTTTAAAGGCTTAGGTTTCGAACAGGGGGTTTACCCACGGTACCACATTCAGAAAAGCAATCAACCCCTCATTATATGTTGTACACAAAGTCTACGGTTCAGATGAGCTTCTCAGAAATGTTTTGTTAACACACTGTGAGGATGGCCTGCTTCAATGGGAAAATCATTGTCCGTGTATACATTTTCAAGACTTGAATGAAAGTACCTGGATTCAGGGTTCTCACACTTGATGTCTTCATCTGTGTCCACGTGACTGCCATCCACTCATCCAAAAATGCATTAGTTCAACCTCATCACAGGGTTATTAGATCACACCATCAGGTGTACTGTAAGGCCTGAAAGCACACCCAGATCCCTCCAAGGGCATGCTGAACCTCAGGTGAACAACCAACCATGTTTACATGGCTTCCTGAGTGGAATGAAGAACACACAAGACATGCTCTGTCTTCCTTTTCTGTTAGATGGAGCCACTATCACAAAACAAAGCCAGAGCAATCACAGGTAATATCCAGGTGAAGAAAGCATGGCTTTGCTATGGTCTTAGCCGTTTCCCTGTGACAAATAATTCTCACCGTTGTTATTACATTACATGACATTACTCATCTCAGGGCTCAGATGCGAGCACACATAATTAGTTGACAAGCAAATCCTTTATCCAAACAGTGGCTTATTTAAGAACTGGTTTAAAAAAAAATGCAATGAAACATGAGGGTTACATTCAAGAATGCTTCCCCAAAGCTAATCCCACAAAGGCTGAGTATCCTGTGTTACTAAATCACTTCTTACTTGCAACCTTCAGCTATGCCTATAGCACACACTTGACAAATTTAGACTAAAAGGTGGCTTATATTTTATAAGAAGTTACGACAGGGCAGGCAAAGATTGGATTATGGAACCTATGGTGAATTACAGCCTTCGATGGTTTAAAAGCCACAGGAAGATAAATGGATGATACAGGCCTACCACTGCACATTGATCACCGAGACCCGGGTTTGGGGAAGGGTCTCTCTGCCTTCACTTTATTCCCTGCAGCCGTCTTTGAATGCTGCACAGCCCCTATGTGCAATAACAACCATCCTCAGGGATAAAACAGCAAGAATTTTACTTCCTAGAAATCTAATTTATGTCTACCACTGGTGAGGATTCACTAGTGAAACTGTTCTTTAACTCCTTTTGGAAAGGAAAGAAATCAACAGCTTCCTGTGCTGCTAGACACATCTTTGAAAGAGAAAATGAGAAGGGAAGGGAAGTGAAAGAACTAGAGGAAATTTTACCTTCAGGGAAGGTATATGAGGGAAGTAGTCTCTCCAAATAAAAGTTGAGAGACTTCACTGGCTTAATACAAAGGATGTGTCCTCTCTTATTGCCCAGCTGTGCGTGGTCCCTCTGTCTCCTTTCCTGCCCAGTCATTTTTAGAAGAGCCATATGGCAGCAGTCACATATTCTCCTTCAGTATCGAATGCTGCTTTTCCTATGGTCCTTCAGGCATATAGTTTGAATTTACTTGCCATATGCGACTGAAATCACCCAAATGTCATCTGCTGCTTCAATGCTAAGTGGGTTGGAAAGACCGCCTTCAAGCACACCAATGTCAATGGACAGGAAAAGGAAGAACATGCTGTTCCCATACAAGACTCTCACACCATTCCTTGTAGGGCAGCTTTTCAATACATTTGGAGGTGAGCTGGAGGCAAGCCACAAAGATTATAACAGGATCCATCTTCAGCCCAGAGAGGAGACATCTTAGGAAGGTCTGAGTAATCTGGTCCCTGAGCTGGTAACAAGACAGCTGCTCCAGCCTTGCCTTCAGCACAGTCAATGTGCATGAGCAATGGCAAAGGCTCACAAGGGACCAACCTAGATCTAGTGGTCATAACGTTTAGCTATATCAACTGACTTGTTCAGACAAAACTGGATGGAAAGAAGGAAGAGAAGAGGCTCAAATGGATTTGTTTTAGTAAAGAAGTTGAATGTTAAAATCCCAAACCCTGAGGGTTTAATGAAACCCAAATCAGACGAGTTTCCTCTGAGCAGTTGCTAAATCCTGGTTCTTCTTTCACATCCACAGCAGCAAAAGAATTGCCAAGTGCTATCATCTGCACCCTAAACCGCGCTGGTAGGCATCGCTCACAGCATGTGCCTCCAGCACTGGAATCAAGCAGATCTGTGGGAAGGTGATGTTTCAGCCTGCGTGTAATGAGCCGTAACAGCAGAGTGCTCTGTTTTCTTCAGCCATAATCCAATTTCCACATAGAGAATAATCCACTCTGCCTTCAGACAGGAACTTTATCCATCAAGGGGGAGACAGAGAAGCAGATTATCGCCTTATTGAATGAAGCAACCTATTGCTCCCTAAATAAGCCCTTGTGCATGTATTGCTCTAGCTGTTGGCTGTAAGCAGTGAATGACTCTTTGTCACTGCTGTTGTCCTTTAATGCATGTCTATATTCTCTCTTCTCTGTAATTCAACTGTCACTGATCTCCCAGACACCCTTTTAATCTTATTGTCAGGAAAGGAGCTTGATCACAGACCCCTAAAATGAATTCTGGCTTATTACCCTAAAATGAATCCATGGAATTCAGGACGTTACTTCATCTCGATTTGCTCAAGACAATTAAGCAAAACTTTGTTTACCTATCAGCTAAAAGCCTCTGAAACCTCCAGATGCATGAGGTTAAAGATGAAGTGAGTCAGTGCTCATAACTTACAAGGTTATTTCATTTCTTAGGGTTCTGTTGTTCACCTGCTGTTCTCATGACACAGTGAGAGCACCAGATAGCTGCATGTCCTGGAGTTTATCTACTGCTGCTTTACTGAGTTTGTACAGAGCACCAATCAATTTCTTTGAATACAATGCATGCACTCCTATTTATATACCCTCCCTCTGCATAGCAGGATATGTCACCAGAATGTGGAGAGTGATCCAGGATCTACTCCTTCGAAGAATGACAATGGTTTACCTGCCAAGAATTGCCTCCAAGAAGCTTTGCTACAATTGCTATAGCAATTCCAACAAGGGACAGTACTGCAGGCAAATCTCTCTTGTAGTAAACGTGGGCACATTTCTGGGGTCTATTTTAAGGTGCCCAGGTAGAACTATACCTAGGCTAGTTCAGCTACTGTTTCTAGTGACCTGGACATATACCATGGGTTTAAAACCTACTGTGTTCCTTCTCCTTTGTATATAACAACATTAATTAAAGGAACAGGTTACTGAACTTTGATTCAAAGGGAGTATAATACATATTGAACAGATTAAACTTGGTTTGGGGAGCTTTGATATGAAATTCTGTCACTAGCTGTCCAGATTCTTGCACCAAGACTCAACTACATCCCTAGGAACAGAAGTCCACTGTGTTATTTTCAGGCAGTTAATCAATGTCTTTGGAAATGTATTTTCATGGCAGGGGGGTTGGAACTAGATGATCTTTAAGGTGCCTTCCAACTCAAACCATTCTATCGTTCTATGATTCTAGGAAAGAAGGAAAGCATTCGTACACTTGGTTTGGGCTCTGTTGGTACCTAGTATGAAATCTAACAATATTGAAATAAGCCAAATGTTATAGACAAGATGGCTGGAGATAGACTGAACTATGAAGAGATAAACAGAGATACAAGCTACACATATATGCACATATGTATAAATATAGATATTTGTTTTCCAAAATGCTCATTACTTCAGTATCAAAGCATGAATTCCCCTGCACTGTAGGGCAGGATGAGAGACAGACACTGAAAAGGAAATGGGGAAGAGTAGAGGTTTAAGTAACTTGCTGGAGGACATGGAGACAGTCAGTAGCAGTTACCTGCTTCTCATACCATACCAACAGGAAGATAGTCTTGACTGTGAAGCTCATACAGTTTGCATTCTATAGTAGTAAAATTACACTGTGGTTGGGGTAGCTTAATCCTGCCCTGATCCAGTACTGGTAACTATGAGCAGTGTAGCACTCCAAGTTAAATAACAAGTGAGGAAGTTTCCCTTCAGTCCATATGCTTTTTTTCACTTAGAAATCGGTCCATGTAGCATCAGCTAGGTCCAAAACAGTGGTGGAAGCAACCCTGGCAAGAGCTGTAAGCAGAAGATAAGATTTAATTGAACGACATTTTGCTTCATAAAGATCGCACAGATGGAGAGTCCTGTTTTTAAGGAAAGTTAAAGGCCATGCACTGCTTAGGCAGAAGTGAAATTTGTCCATCCTGCTAACTCTAAAAATAAACTGTGAAGAATGTAATAAAATTGGACTTAGGACTGGAAGCATTTTGATTATTTTGAAATGCTTATGCAGGAGCCACATGGGACACGTACATAACCAAGGAAACAGGGAATTTATATAGTGATTAAAAACATGGGCAAGAAGACTGTAAGTCTGCAAGATAGAAACCACAGTGCTGTCCCAAGCCCATCTAAGAACTAGGACGATGTTATCATTGCCCCTGATTTAAGACCTTTCAGCACCAGAGCAACAGGAATGTCTGTAACTTCAGAACAGTGGATGCATATGGTCAAATCACTGAAACTGGTAAGGGTTATGGGGCCTCATCCACTGATTTCAGACGGCTTAGGAAAAGCCCTTATTAGCTTACATATGATTTTTTTTCCTAATTAAACTCCCTGGTAGACAAGATTTAGGTTAATGAAAGAACTCAGTCTTCCACCCCCAAAGGAAAATATACATCCCCATATCTACATCAGTTTCAATTAGTCTTAACAGAGAAGGCAAGGTCTTCTAAAAGCATTCAGTCAGGAGCACTGGTTTCTCTTTAATGGGTAACGACCGTGAAAAGAACTCAGAGCTCACAAAAGTAAAGCAGCTCCTTATTCTGAAAGAAATACTTACCAAGATGCAGCAGCTTGCAGGCATCATTTTAGCCACACATGCATAGAGTGACCATACGGATATCTCCATTTCTCATGCCTACTCATTTTGCTTGCCTCCTTCTGAGCCTCAGGACGGTTGTCAAAGGCACCAATAACACAGGATTTGGTGGGAGAGTTGCCTGAGCCACCAGCGCAGGTGTCACATGAGTGCCACCTACCTCCTTGCAGGTCCTATGGGAGATGGAAGAGTAGGAGATCTCAAAACAACTTTCACTGTCATAGTAAAATACCAAGCAGTCATCACATGAAGTACAATGCTTCCTTGAAGGTTATCAATTTAATGTGATATTTTGAGAAGACCACCTGCTACAGAAAAGCATTATGTTTATCATCAGAACAAACTTCCACCCTAAGGGAGGCATACTGCTCCCAGTTGTTTGAGGAAAGCATAGCTTAATACAAAACCAAATACTTTCAGACCTTTTAATACACAAGCATGAAATGAGGCCTCATCCTGCAATACACCAAGCAAATGTCAAACCATTTTCATCCCCTGCAGACTCCAGTGAAAGCTGAGAGTCTCAATTGCCTTGAGGAGCTTAGTGAGCACAAGGAGGAAAGTCACCAGTGTGAGGATGGACATGTGCTCATTGAGGAGGCTTTGATCATCAAATAACCTCGTTTTGTTTCTCAGATGCAGAAGACCTTTTCCTACATAAGCAGGATTTATCCTCATTGTGATTTGAAACGCAGGAAGTAAATGCCAGTGAGATAACTGTCTTTCACTGGGGCTCGTACACATCACTGTAGTGAGAAGGGTGATATTTTGAGAGGTACAGAACTGCTTAGAGGCCTAAAATATACTTCTCTTTCATTGCATTATATTTTGTCTTGAACTGTACAGTTCAAGGAGTCACTCAACCATGCATGAACGCAGAGGGGATCAAATCAAAGGCTGTTTCAGAAACAGGTCTGATGTGAAACGATGTCTGAGATTTGGGCAGTAGAAAAGACGGCATCCCAAAGGAACTGCAAATACTTACAAATGAACCAAAGAGAAAATATACACATTGGTAAGTCAAACTGTCCCCAATGTATAACAGCAAAATGTGTTGGAAGCCTTTCTGTGCAGGGCTTCAGTCAACAGAGCCCAGGGACTAAAAACATCCGGCATTTGAGGAGAAACGAACAGTAACCCAAGGCAGGGCTCAGCCCAGTGCGTCTTCTCTGTGTCCCTGTGACCCTGAACACACAAAGCTTCCTTCCACTGCAGTTGATCTTTGCTGTGAACCTGTCAAGAACATCAGTCTGCTTGAGGGCAAAAGACTGGAGGGTTTCCAGGTTCAGAAATCATAGTTTTAATGCAGGGTGAAGCCAAACATTCTAAAACAAAGAAATTATAGCCAACAGGAAATTCTCAGCATTGGCTGGCTATATTTATCAGCTCTTCAGGATCATAACCCAGACCCTTGCATGTAATGTAACAAAACAGTCATCATCTGCCAAATAATTAGCACAAACAGGATTCCGGTGTTTTGCTGGTTTATGGGCACTTGCATTTCATGATAAGTAATAGGTCCTTTTGGGAGCTTTCAGACTTCTAAACTAGCAAATTCAGAACTCAACTGAAGTTTATTCAAGGCTGGAGGTTCTTTATATAATGAAATTGGTTTAGGGTCTATATCAGTCTGGCTTAATACAAAGGATTCCCTTTGTTTTGTTGCTCTCAACAAGTCTTTTAGCTCCAGAAGCATATTTGGCTCCAAGAAAATCAGAATGTGAACTCCTCAGCCTCTGGTCAGTTGACAGTGCCCCTACAAACACACAACAGAACCTAAAAAAGAGAAGTAAGATACATTCCTGCCTTCACCAGTCATTAGCACTGCTTTGGGGTGGGAATAACACCTTGCTTGCTCTGCTGTGCTACAAAAAAGTGTGAGCTGAAGTGATTAACTATTAAAGGAAAGATCTGGTAAAATTGGGCCACCTCCTTCCTAACAGCTCCCTACAAATCTCTTCTCCTGGGCTCATTGCTCAGGAGCATGACCTGCACGCAAGCACACCAACTGGCAACCTGTTTACACGGCTCTGGCCGATTCATCCCCTTTTCCCACCATTTTCCTCTTTCCTCCACTTGTTGCTCCCCGAACCAGTCAGATCCCTCCCTTTCCCTGACTTTGGTTCCTTCCCTAACCTATCCCATACAAGGTCTTGTGCATCATTCCCCTGCATTCTGTAATGTGTCCCATACCCAGGCAGTGATTCTTGTCTGACCTGTGGACTGAGCTGGGGAGCTGCTCCTGTTTCCCCTGGGGAGGGTGCTACTTCTAGCCCGTGAGGATCTCCTGGAATAACCCCAGCCCAGCTCAGGGGCTTGTGTCTCTGACTGGGATTTTATGTCTCCCCCAATTGCCCTTCTGCCTCTGGGTTCCCTGTGTGTATGGAGATGAGCCTCTAATCACAAAACCTAACACAGTTTCAAATCAGATGAAGGAAGATCCCAAGAACGGACCGCTGGAGCTGCCCTACTGCTTGTTGGGATCTGCATCTATGTGTTGCAACCTTGCTGTACAGCTTTGAGTAAGACACTTACTTGGTGTATTCTATGGAGCATCATACACTGGGTGAGTGGAGAAGGGTGATGATGTGCATTTTTTAAATGGTTGTGAGATATTGCCAAAGACTTGGTTGGGAAAAGTCCTAAAGAATGGAATACAGAGGGCTGTGTTCTTTCTTACATGTTAGAAATGAAAAGGAAAGAGAGAGACAGGACTGTCTTGGGAGAAGGGTACTCTTTGGGACTTGGAAATCTTGGTCATGTGAAAACAATCTGCATTCTCTACATTGTGGAATAAGCCTCCAGGGGAGCATGGAAGAGGAGAAGGCCAAAATCCTAGAGTTATGCTACCATGTGCTACCACACACTTTATCCCATACTAAGCAACTGTCAATACCAATCCTCCTGCCCTGGAGGACTGTAGTCTGTCCGTCTTTCTCATTTTGGGCATTAAACCCAGGAATTGATGCTTCTTTCATCTTCTCCCTTGAGGCCAAGTGCAAGCACTCCTACACTTGTTTAATTCATCACTGTGTGCAAACTATATTTATACGACAGCAAATCTATAACTTTCCTGTGTTGTTCAGCTCACAAGAAAAGGAAGCGTGTCAGGTACTTGCTAAAGGGCACAATAATTGCCTTTTACTCATGGTTCAACATGGATCCTTTGTCCTGAATGAATCCAGACACCAAAGCAGCAGTTTCCTTGGGATTCTTTTTTTGTTGGTTTGTTTTTGTTGTTCCCCAAAGTGTAAACAAAGAAGAGCTGAATTCTAACTAGTAGTTGGGGTTTTTTGCCCTCAGTAATTCATCTTTAACTTTAAATAACCAATCTGGGCTCCCTCTATATTCCGTGCTTTCCACAATCCATGAGCATTTACAAACCAAGTAAGTTAAAGGAATGAAAGAGAAAGACAAAACCCAAGCACAGTTAGTAGCATACATAAGGGAAAGAGGGAGGGTCTTGGGCTGTCTGTGTCTTGCAGTCATGGGATGATGGCAAAACACTACTGTGAAGCTGGCTTTGAGCAATCTAAGGGACTGTTTGTAGGGAGCTAGAAATAAAAGTAGTCCCCAATGGCCGTTTAAGTCTGTCTGATAGCTTTAGATTGGAAACAGAACTAGTAGATCTCAAATTAGACCCTGAAGACACTACTGTTCCTAGGAGATTCCTGGAATCTTAGAAGACTTCCTAATTTTCATAGGTGTTGGAAACCTTGGTCTTTGTATACCACAATGTAGACTTAGAGAGATAAGGCTTGGTAAGCTGAGTACAACCAGAAGAGAACAAAGAGGACGCAGTCCGTAGAACAGAGTTTTGCTAGCAAATGCTGATTTGAAATATCCATGAAAATGTATCTGTTCCAGCAATCTTTCATTAACCTGTAAACTCTCATGGTACCTTTGAGTCTGGAAAGGACAGGAGGTCCCAGGGCTCCTGATAGGTACTAAGGTCTTTAATCAAGTGTTAGCTCCCAAGCAGTCCCAAATCCTTAAAGACTTTGCATTGAATTTTGGTATCACTCCCAAGTCTATCCTAAAAGTCTGGAAAACTTGAGACTCTCAAGGATTGTCATACGTACAAACATTGGATTGTCATAGAGTCTATGCTATCTGAGATGGATGGAGGAATCTGGAGATTAAAAGACAAGATTCCAATGCTAGGAGCTTAGGAAGAAACGAAACAAAACACCAACCAACAAACCAGTGGGTGACCTTGTAGAAGAGACATTCATTTCTCTCATGTTGCCTGACTTCAGGCTGAGCCCGCCAGAAGCACAGAAGCCCAATGTCCCCAGGAAGCCTGGGAGGATGAACTGCCCAAGGGTCACAAATGAACCTGACTGAAACTCATCTGCTGGTCAGATCTGACTGTCTAAACACTGAGGAGCCTCTTCCAGCGCATCACCAGCCAGAGATTTGAAGTTAAAATCTGATAATATCAAAGCAGTAGGACATTCAGTTTCAGGCAGCAGTATATCTGGCTTCCCTTAAACCCATTTTACTTACATTGACAGAGTCATTCCTGACATCGTGATTGGGGAATGATCAGCAGCAAAATCCAATTAGGCTGGAGTTGATTAACCTGAACATCACCCTGAAAATTATGTTTATTATGTTGTATAACACTGTTGAACCCTTACACTGTATTGCTAAATCCATCCTGTGCATAGATTGGAGATATCTGAAAGAGTTTATTTTAATTAAAACTTAGTAACCATATCTTTACAATTTTTCTAGTATCACTTTATAGGAGAAGATGCTGGAGGACAGTAAATGTACTGGAGAGAAAAGTAACACGTGACGCGGCAGGCTGCTGATCCCTTTTTCCGCTCCTTGTTATCTTGCCCCTGTCTCAGAGTTTAGCAAAGGAGTCCCACAAGGATGAGATGAAGCAGGATTTTACTGATGGCCAAATCTCTCCTTACGCAATGAAGAGGACTGAGAGACTGCTTTTTAAAATGTGAGTTTAATAGCTAAACATCCCGAAAAGATTTGCCCTAAGCATTACTCAGTGAGAAAAATGTGTGTCAATGAACCCAAGTGTTAACTTTGGCTTGTTGTCACAGGATAGCGTAGTCTCTCAATGCCAAAATAGTTTTAGATGAAGCAATACTCCAGTCCCCAACCCTCAGCTCTGCTCACAGTGTCCTCATTACTCCTGGGTTTCTCATTCCATCTTTTTTCATGAATGACTTTCTCCATTCATCTCACAGCAGTGACACTGGCAAGCAGGATGGGAGGCAGTGCATTTGCAACAGTGCTAACACATCACTGTAAAGGTGGACTTGAAAGCTGTTGTCATTTAAGATCAAGTGAAAGAATGGGTTTGGACAGTCAGACGCTTCCCTAAAGCCCTAATGCTGCATTTTAAAATTAATAAAGCATGCAAGCATGGTTTTTTGTTTCCCAGTTCAGAATAAAGTCCTTCAGCTTGGCTTTATCATTGTGGTGACCCCTGAGCTATGTAGAACCACCATGCAGGGTCATCTTATCCATTCCCTCTTCCACTTGCTCCTTATAATTTTTCCATGATAAAAGCTGATCTCCACACATACAAAGGAGACCAACGGGAAGTGGGGGAACCCCAATACCCCAGTCAGAGACACAAGTAATGCCCCAAAACCTGCCAGGGCTGTCCAAAAGGAGTTTTGCCTCCATGGGTTGGGGGAGGTCTCCTCACTGACCAAGGAGGGTCTCTGCCTGGAGTGTGCGACACTGTGGATGCAGGAGAAGAGCATCTTTGGATTGCACAAGGCTTATTAAGGGATGGTTAGAGGAGTAACCAAAGGCAGGGAAAAGAAACCATTAGCAAAAACTGGGGAGCAACAAGCATGGGAATATAGAGGGATAAAAGTATCAAGTGGCTGGTCAAGTGTAAACGGCTTGCTGGGCAGTATGCTTGCCTGGCTGTGCCCTATACCTCTGTTTTGTCTTCTTGTTAAAGGCCATTTTAAGCCTGATATAAACCCTATTGCTTGGGTGATGGAGAGGTAGAAGGGGAGCACACAACATGACACTGGGTGCAGCAACGGGAGTGGTACCAGGAGTCATGGGGGCAATGTGTGTTTGGAGTGAGTGTGGAGGTGAGTCTGTGATCACTAGTGAAGACTGAGCTGGGCCAGTCAGTGAATAGGTGGCATGGCCTGGGGGCAAGGGGGAGAGTGAATCTCAGAGGGCAAGAACAAAGGAGACTCAGAGAGACCAGGGGAGTCCCAGACAGCTATCTGTGTGAGTGATGGAGTCTGTAATAGCAACTGAATTGGGACTGTGAACTTGGGGGCTTGCACTTCCAAGTGCCAGCAACTGGATAGACTGGGATCCAGGGTGTCATGGTTTAAGCCCATTCGGCAACCCAGAGCCATGCAGTTGCTCGCTCACTCTCCCCACTTCCTCCCCCCACTCCCCAGAGGGATGGGGAGGAGAATTGAAAGAATGTGACTCACACGGATTGAGATAAGAACAGTCCAGTAACTAAGGTATAACACAAATCACTACTGCTGCCACCAATAATAATAATGATAAGGGAAATAACAAGGGAAGGGAATACAACTGCTCACCACCCGCCGACTGATACCCAGCCCGACCAAGCAGTGATCTAGCCCTTCCGGGTAGCTGCCCCCAGTTTATATACTGGGCACAATGTGCTGTGGTATGGAATACCTCTTTGGTTAGTTTGGGTCAGGTGTCCTGTCTCTGCTTCCTCCTGGCTTCCCCTCCTCCCAGGCAGAGCATGAGACTCAGAAAGTCCTTGGTCAGACTAAACATTACTGAGCAGCAACTAAAAACGTCGGTGTTATCATCGTTGTTCTCAGGCTGAAAATCAAACCCACAGCACTGCACCAGCTACTAAGAAGGAGAAAAAATGACCGCTACTGCTGAACCCAGGACACAGGGCAGCTACTGGGCAGACTGGGTGTCTGAGCCCAGCTGGTAGAATGATCCAAACTACACATATATATTCATACATTCCCACTAACTGACCATTGTCCTGCTCAGACAGATAGGGCAGCAGCATGAATCTGTTGGTGCTTTCTGTGTTTGTGTGAGTGCTCTGAGTGTCTGCAATCTGTGTGGCCAGAAGTATATGTATGTATTTGTGTGATGTGTATATGTACTTTGAGTATGTGTGCCTGCAGGGAATACATGCTCATCCTGGCTACTGGTATGGGGTATGGAGCTGCCCTAACCTCAATTCCATTGGGCTGCTGGGTCCAGCTTTCCCTAACAACAAGCATCACCACTGACATGACAACACCTTCAGGTAAAGATGAGAGCTGCTTGACATCTCTGGTAGCCCAGTGTCACTGCCTCAGAAGGAAGGGCCAAGGAGAGAAGGAAAGGGAAAGCACAGCTATAAACCCCAAGCTGCAGAAGCAGCTGCATCCATCAGCCATGAGCCTGTCTGATCTGTGCATTTCATAGCACATCTTCCCTTCCTTTTGCCTCCATCTGCATCTTAGAAAGCTCCTATCTTCATAAAAGGAAATGTGTAAGGAAGGACTTCTTTCTTGCCTTCTCAAACCTAATCTGTGACCAAATCCAGCCACAAGAGTCAGACGTCTTTCCAGGGATGAACTTTCACACAATCCTGGAGGCAATTTTCTAGTTCTGTGGTTGTTGAGAATAAAAAATTAATGCAGCTTGCTCCGTGTAGAAGCATCACTCACGGGCTGTGTGTACACTCGATTCAAAGGGTCATAGAAATTAGAGACTGGAAAGCCCAGGGGAGAGAGCTGCTCCAGCTAAGGAGCTTTGCAAAGTTGTTCTCTGCATTGCATTAAAGAGAGGAAGAGCTTTGGGCATTCCTGAACTGCCATGTCGCCCTTGTTTTCTTGTCGCCTTCTTACTGAAACAGAGGTGGGGGCACTGTCCTTCCCAGAGAAAATAGCGTATTAATTTTAATGAGCAAGCAATGTGTGTGCTGTTGAGGAACAAGCTCAAATTAAAATGTTATTATTATGGAATCGAACACGAGCCTTTCACAGTGACATTTAAAGAGCCGTGTCCTTATTTTTGGTTAAAAACCGCACCGAGCTGGCTTAAGATCCATCAACATTCCTGTCTGAGGATCTGACCCAGGTTAGATATATTTGATTCAATTCTCAGGCTATTATATACTCTTTCATTATGAATCTAGTCTTAATGCCAATCAAATGGCATTGGAAAAACTCCAAATGGCTTTGGCTGAGTAGCACTGTGCCCCATTCAGACCATGTGCTTAAGGTCAGTGCTTGCTTTCAGGTATAAATCCAGCAGATTGTCACTGAAATCAATTGAGATATAGCTGATTTATAGAGATGACATTGGCTGCAGCAATCGACACTGCAAGAATCTGTCTGTGGCCTCAACTCAGCCCAGAGCTCCTGGAAAACTCACATAGATGCTGAAATCAGCACACAACAGGACTTGTTGTCTAGCTATCTTCTGACTCTCATTTGAGCTCTTTTTGGGTTAATTTGCTAACAAAACAGCCATCTTATGCAGTGATTCTGAGCTGGAACATCACTATGTGATTGAAAAGTGTCATGTTTGCTGTAAAATTATTGCCAGATGTTTGTTGAGCCCCATGCAAATGGGGCAGCAACAGGAAGTGCAATCCTTCACTTTGCTTTCCCAGCTGAGGATCCATGAAAATATCCCTGTGTTTCTTGCCCTGTGGCTTGGCTGTGTTGTTCCTCTCATCCCACACCCTCATTCAGTCTCTGCAGACACTAGCGGTGCCCTCAGATGTTCCCTCTGCCTCATGATCTTCCATTCATTTTATCCTTCCTTCTTTCTAATGCTTCCCTTTTCTTCCTTCTGACACCCAAGTTCCTGCATTAGTCAGAATCTCCTTTTTATAACACTTCTTCAAGTGTCTGAGTAAAGGGGAAGTCAAGATCCTGCCAAAAACTGATGCATTTTGGCAGTTAAAGTGGCCAATAAGCCATGTGCTTGCCTGCTCCCCTCCCAGCAAGGCTATCCTAAAGTCATCTTTGATGCACCAGAATTTCATACCTTTGTGTGTCCATGGTATGTTTGTTTATTTTTTAAAGAAAACAGGGTGGGCTTTTGGCAACAGCAGCGAAATGAGGATCCCAGCCCATCTGCACTTCTCGTTTTCCCCATAAAGAACAATTCATCCTATATTTACCAATATGTAAAATAATGTTAAGCAAAACTCACCAGTGAAAAAAGGAGAATACTGAAACCTGCTAAATTCTGCTATCAGAACCACAGTTTCTGAAAATCTCTCCAGTACTGTAGAGGCTTTTCCATGGTTCTGGTTGGTCTTGTATGGCGCAGTGCAGTGCTGTGTAGATATACTCAAGCCACACACAAGCTCTGATACTGAAAGCAGGGTAAAAATGCTAATGAAGTCTTCCAACCAGGTAATTAGCCATCCTGAAAAGCAGGATGAACCAGACAGGAAAACCTGGTGGTCTCATTCAGAACTGGTGCAGTTTCTTTATGTGTTATTGCACTACTCTGTGTAGATAAACTTTGACTTACAAGCTTCATTTATTCCTCTGAAATTAATGCAACAGCATGCAGTTACTATGGTGATGTGGGCTACTTAACTATCTTAGGCTACATCCATACTCATGTGTAAGCTGGTTTTTGCTGTGCCTGAAGTCTGCTGGCTCCTGACTACAACCAGACTTCAAGCCAACACGTAAGAATGGCTGGATGATCAGGGTATGTGAATATAGCTTAGAGACATTTGCTCTTCTGTAGCTACGGACTTGTTTGGGTGTCTTTATGCTCCATGTACATATAGGGGACAAGAAGAAATGACCCATGTCTCCCTGTCTCATTGCTGTTTTCATTTGGCCTGCCTTCAACACAGAAGATAGGTCTACTTCTGAGTTATTCTCTTGACTGCAAAAGGCAAGACTTCAGAGTAGGTGGAAGTAGGTGACAAGATCCTCAAAGTCTCTGAAATACCCTGGATGCTGGAACACCTTCTATTTCCAGGGCTTCAGGGGATTTAACTATCAGTACTTACAGTGGTCTTCTGCACAAAGGGCTCAATTTGTAATGACCATAACCAAGTAGAGGACTTCCAGGAGCTTTAACGATTTATCTGAGGCTAGGAAAAGGGTGAACTTAATCAAAACCATAATTTGCTGTGAGTTGCCCACTCAGCTGTTGATGGTGTCTGGCTTTACCATGCTGCTTGTTCCTAATCTCAGAAGCCTCAGACACCTGAACGTTGCCTTGGCAATTTTATCCACCTTTTCTGCAGAAATAAATCTCTGTGTCCACTGATGGCTCACTCAGCAGATTTGCTTGCCTGGTGCAGCTCACAAAGCCATGCTGTAGCATATTATGGAAAAGAACAAAAAGCAGTTCTGACAGAGCTCTGACACACTATAAATGGGTGGTCTCTCTGCTAGGGTGGCACAGAAATGTTTACTTTGCTCAGAGATTAGAGAACACCTGTAGAGCCTTACACAGACAGGATTGCATCGCTTCACAGCAGGCTGTTTGCAAAAGCACTCTATCATTACCAAACTACTCTGTGCGCAGCTTCATGGTGCGAGAAGGAAAGAGAGGTGGGGCCCATTGCACCGTTGCTGTTGGTGTTACTGTGTTCAGTTCTGGGCCCCTCACTGTAAGAAAGACATTGAGTTCCATTGAGAGAAAGGCAACAAAGATGGTAAAGGATTTGGAAGTGTGATGAGGAACAGCTGGGCTGCATCAAGAGGAGCGTGACCAGCAGGTCGAAGGAGGTGATCCTGCCCCTCTACTCTGCTCTCGTGAGACCTCACTTGGAGCACTGTGTGCAGTTCTGGTGTCCTCAACATAAAAAGGACATGGAACTGTTGGAACAAGTCCAGAGGAGGCCATGAAGATGATCAGGGGACTGGAGCACCTCCCGTATGGAGACAGGCTGAGAAAGTTGGGGCTGTGCAGCCTGGAGAAGAGAAGGCTGCGTGGAGACCTCATAGCAGCCTTCCAGTATCTGAAGGGGGCCTACAAGGATGCTGGGGAGGGACTCTTCATCAGGGACTGTAGTGACAGGACAAGGGGTAACGGGTTCAAACTGAAACAGGGGAAGTTTAGATTGTATATACGGAGGAAATTCTTTCCTGAGAGGGTGGTGAGGCACTGGAATGGGTTGCCCAGGGAGGTTGTGAATGCTCCATCCTTGGCGGTGTTCAAGGCCAAGTTGGATGAGGCCTTGGGTGACATGGTTTAGTGTGGGGTGTCCCTGCCCATGGCAGGGGAGTTGGAACTAGATGATTGTAAGGTCTTTTCCAACCCTAACTATTCTATGATTCTATGATTCTAAGCGGGTGTTTAGTCTGGAGAAGGCTCAGGGGAGACCTTATCACTCTCTACGACTACCTCAAAGGAGGATGGAGAGAGGTGGGGTTGGTCTCTTCTCCTAAGTAACAAGTGATAGGACAAGAGGAAACAGCCTCAAGCTGCACCAGGAGAGTGGATATTAGGAGGCTGGATATTAGGAACAATTTCTTTCCCAGAAGGGTGCTCAGGCATTGGAACAGGCTTCCCAGCGAAGTGGTTGAGTCACCATTCCCGGAGGTATTTAAAAGATGTGTAGCGGTGGACTTGGCAGTGTTAGGTTAACAGTTGGATTTGATGATCTTAGTGGTCTTTTCCAGCCTAAATGATTCTATGATTCTATAATGGATTTGGATGTCTAAGTCACTGGTGATCTTAAAATTCCCATTTTCTTTCTGTATTTGTAGGTATTAAATAACTTTGAAAAGTACAACTGAAATTTTTGGTTGTATTTGAGGACTTCATGTCTGGAGGATTGTATCACTGGATGTTCTTCCAATTCCCAATGAGTCTAAAACTCTTAAGGCCCTCTCCAACATGCAGTACAGAGAGCAGAGGAGTCTGTGAGTTACAGAGACAGTTCTCTGTGGAGACCTGTGAGGATGACAAAATGTTGATCTGTGGTTATGGGAAGGAAGAGCAATGAGTGGCTTGAGCTGTTTAGAAGGTGTTTCTTCAAGATGGGACAAGGGTAAGAAAGTGGAAAGCCTGCAAAGACGGAACACATCAAGTTCTCCAGCAACATCAAGTCAGCAACTTCAGGATGAATTCTCAGACTGTTTTAACCAGTCTAAAGCACAGAGATCATGCAACAACAACCCCACTGGGACTCACACTGATGTATATGAGCCTTCAGCTCTGTCACACCTCTGCATTTTGAAGTGAACTGATTCCTGTGAAACCTCCCCTTGCACAGGATGGAACAGACCCAGGTGATTAAGATGCTGTGCTCCCTCACACAGGCTTACAGAATCATAGAATGGTTTGGGTTGGAAAGGACTTTAAGGTCATCCAGTTCCAACCCCCTGCCATCCTTTGTTTTGTTTTTTCCTTCAATGAAAGCATTTATTTTAATGCCATTTAAGCTGAAGGAACCTGATGCTGTTACTGTGCGCTGTAAATCTCCAGCCCTCACGCCACAGCACAGCCCTTCCCAATCTGTGTCAGCAAAAGAACCCAAGAAGGAGATGGGAATGAGATCTGAGCAACGCTTTATAAAGCTCACTGGGCAGTCCTTTTGGCAGTACAGGTGCATTGAAACAGGAAAGGAATTTGCTCTTTTCTCTAGTACACAGCAGTGACTTTTGTCTCACTGAAATGTAATACAGGTAACTGCCCGGTTCAGGATGTGTTTCCCTGCTCCCAGCACTGCAGATCAGGAGTTGCAGCTGAAACAAACAGAAAAGAAATGTTCCTCCAAAATAAATAATAAGCAGAAGACTGGACATCCGGGCAAAAAACCCCATTCTGTGTAACCACGCAATGCTTCTCCCCTTATCTCTGTATGTCCACATTGTCTCAGAGTGAGTTGCACAAGCGCCAGCTCATGTCACTAGTACAGTGAATTAGGTAACTATGGCTCTTCATGCACACCGACCAGTCCAAGCCACCCATGTCAGAGAAGAAAACAAGTGAGGGTTTGGTTATTAACAACACTTCAAAGCCATGAAAGCCTGAACTTAAATGGAAATGCTCTTTTTTGAGGGGCAGGAAGTAGGCTGCAGCTAGAAGGCAAAGTATTCAAAACCCAGATCCAAGCAGTCCTAAAGCTTTCTCAAGGCTGATAGGGCTGTGACACTTGAGAAACCAAGAAGGTCTGAGAAGCCCAGGTCAGTGAAAGTGTAGCTGGTAGCAAGCATTAGGTAGGGCAAAAAGAAGAGTGATATTGGCATTAAGAGGGTCATCACCGCTGAACTCTTGCATAGTTCTGTGACTGTCTAATGTACACCAGTGTTTCACCAATGTTTCCCATATCAAGCCCATGGCTCATGGCTAAGCAAGCACCTTTTTAGAATGGCACAGAGACAACTCAAACTCTAAGCCTTGGATAAAGATGTCAGCTGATGGATAACGTCCCACTGCCCTGAGGAAGATGTTAGAAGTGAGCTTGGCTTTGGCCTGGATAAACCTCTTAATCCACTGCTCTCATGTCCTAACTAGGACTAACCACCTCTTGGCACAAAAATCAGCCTAGTTCCTGGGAAGAGAAGATCATAGGCTTTGAACTTGTTCAGAAGTTATGCTGTTAGTTGAAGTCTCTTAGCCAAGAGAAAAGACATCAAGTATGCAACGCACCCCAGCCCTAAGGAGTTAATCCTCCTAGAGGAGGATGCTCCGGAACAGAGGAGGAAGAGAGGAAGACAGCATGGTCCCTAAGGGGAGCAGCTAATGGCACCCTATCAGGGCTGCTAGTTGCTGAGTCACTGTCAGTATCAAAGGTGGAACAAAACCTTCCCCATGACTACTTTGACCTTTTGGTGAGCTTTTGTTCTCCTTTTTCTGAAGAACTTTCAAGTCTCACCAGGGAGTGTTATAACCAGTGTTCAGAGACACTTTCAGCACTGAGTAACATGAGTCAGAATCCAGACTCTGTCCCAAGGGCAGGTCTAGCTAGCAGCATACATCCCTGATTTGTCCCACTTACTCATTATCTTTGTCGTGACCACCTTTCACCTTGTTTATGTTGTAAATATGCTTAGATTCACTTTCCAGACACTGGTCATCACTGAGTACGGTGAAGATGGGATTGTACATAGGGTTAGGGTTAGGGTTTTGGAGCGGTGCCTCCAAAATCTACACCCATACCTGCACAGGGTGTGTGCAAAAGGGGTGGATTAAGGTGATTTCCAAGACAAAGTCTGGTTTGGCTGGCAGCATCTGTGAGGTACTCTGTGCTTTGTCTGACATGGTTTCTGCTTCTCCACTGGAAGCTAAGCATCTGAAGTCTCTCCTTAGACACTCGACGTGCTGTGATAGGCAGGCACAGAGCACTGCCTGCTCTATGTGAGCTCTGCAGCACTGCGCAGGGTGATCAGTCAGCACACATAGCTTCAAAATAGTAGCAAGGGCTGGGAATCAACCTGCGTTGGGGCAGTCTTGCAGAGGAATGGGAAGGAAGCTTTGCTGTGTGTCGGTTTTTCTCTTGGGTTTAGTGTAGCCAAATACACTCAAGGCAGTCTCACTGACTTTCACAACAATGCCAGAATCAAAAGGGGTGAGCTAAAAAAAAAGGCCCAAATCAATGTTAAGATAACTCTGCATTCAATATTATAATAAATATTGGAAAAATCTGATTTGTCTTCTGCTTTCTGAACCTTCAGGGCACATTCAGTACACGTGCTTATGAAAACTAGAAAAAGCTTATATAAATAAAATACAATTAATATACATTTACATTATATATAAGTATTATTAGATAATTACAAAATTTAAATACATAAATATAACTCATAAAAGCAGACATTTTGTTTTTCTAAATTATGAGATATTCCTCTGTACTGGCTTTTGCTGGGATACTTTCTTCCTAGTAGCTCGTATACCACTGTGTTTTGGATTTGTGGAGGAAACAGTGTTGATAACACAGAGATGTCTTAGTTGTTGCTGAGCAGCACTTACACAGAGCCAAGGTCTTTCCTGCTCCTCACCTCACCAGTGAGCAGGCTGGGGGTGCACAAGGTGTTGGGAGGGGGCACAGCCGGGACAGCTGACCCCAACTGACCTAAGGGATATTCCAGACCATAAGATGCCATCCATGCTCAGCAACAAGAGCAGAGGGAAGAATGAGGGAGGGGGGACATTTGGATTGATGGTGTTTGTCTTCCCACATCACCATTACACATGATGGAGCCCTGCATTCCTGGAGGTGGCTGAACACCTGTCTGCAATAGGAAATGGTGAACAAATTCCTTGTTTTGTTTTTCTTGGGCATTTAACATTCGCTTTACCTATTAAACTGCCTTCATCTCAAGCCACAAGTCTTCTCACTTTTACCCTTCTGATTCTCTACCCATCCCACTGTGAGGGGCTGAGCTGCCTACCAGGGTTAAACCACAACACCCCCAAATCATCTATTTCCAGGAATGGGGGATTTTTGTGAAAGATTGATGAGAAGCCCAACATAGACAGTTTTGTGACCTGTTCACTCAAATAGTGGCAGTGATTTCTTTCCGGATTTTGTTATAGATGAAGACAGCACAGACCAGTTCTAAAACTGCTGCACAAATTCTGCCTGTTACATCAGTAACGTGAATGTTGGGTATTCAGAAATGACAATTCAGCTTTCTAAAGCTGAGCGTTAGAAACTAAAAGCTAAAAAAGTATTATATGATTACACTATTTATTCCAAAAGTCCTGGAGTAACCGGTGGATGCAATGACATCCTCAAATCCAGCGTCAGAGTTACAGTTTAAGCTCCATAGTCTTTAACTTGCAGAGGCACACTCAGGCTCTGCATATGCTACCTTGGGAGATGAAGATCCATCTGAAAAAAAGTCTATAAATTTGAAAAATAACTCTCATAAAAACTAATGTGATTTATGTAAGCACATTAAGGGGAAAATACCCTGAACAGTTGGTTTAAGTGCTTAGACTTTCTAAACTTAATATTTCCATATGGTTCCATTGTAATTTTAGATTTTTTAGTGGCTTCATACCCTTCTTTGTTAAATTTGCGAAACAAATCAAGGTACCAGCACAAAGAAATTAATGAACAAAGATGCCTGCAATGGGTGTTTGATTGTCCCCACATGAAGCAATGATTCTTTCTACACATTCCCCTAATCCTCCAGGAAACATTATTCCAATTGTCACAGGGTTGTTTGTGTGATGTTGTGAATAGATGATTATAACAATCCTCTGATATAAATAGCAGGAAAATAAGGGAAGAAATTAAAGCCCTCCATTTTCTTTCTTTCTTTCTTTCTAATGCAGGATTATATTAGCTAAGTAAAGATTAGTTTCAAAATACCAGACATAGTTTGAATTCTTACAGAACTATTTCATGTCTCCAGCACTTCCACATTTATCCCACAAGGGTTTCAGTTTTGCCTAGTCTTTACTACCCCTGCAATGAACCACCACTGAAAATACTTGGTTTATTTGTAGCTCTCAAACTGGTTTTTGTGTCCTTTTTTTAACTAAACGTATGAAACACTTTGAAAATGATTATTTAAACCCATTGTGCGAACCTTCTCAAATCAATGGAATCCCACATTATATTGATTTAACTTAACAGTGATTACTAACAACTAAAACTAAATGGATATAAATCACTTACAGACTAACGTGGAGAGAGCTGTAGGGGCATTTTGTGGTCTCACCTGAATCGTCTTGGCTCACTGACTGCAATAGTGTGCAGCAAAATTTAACGATAAGAATAAATTTCTTGGAGGAATCTCTTCTCTACCACAGTTTATTCTTGCTTTCCCTAAAAGAAAGCCATGGTATGAGCATGTGAGAAGGGAACATCATGAACAGCCAGTACAATCTGCCTTCATGATCCTTACTGGACCAGGTTATAGGTAAAGATGAGGTTGATGTGAGATGATACAGCAAGTGTAGGCTGAAACTTGGCTCTCTAACACAGCCTGTACATCTGTGGGGGCACAGCCACAGGTGAGAAAAAGTGGCAACACTTGTCCAAAAGTGTATTTTTCTGAAAGTGTCTGCAATCACAGCTAGTAAATGTGGTGCAGTGAAGAAGACAGGGATGGAGGGAGAGTGGGCAAGACAGAAGAGAGGGGTTATTAGGGCATGCCTGCCTGTTGCTACAGTTTGTGGCAGAAGACCCCCAAAGGGAACAGCAGGACTCTAATGGCAAAACTAATTTCTCCCAGCCAGAAAGACATGCACATTCCTACTCAGCCATGCCTGCTACCCAGATGAGTAAGCATAGAATCATAGAATGCTTTAGGTTGGAAAGGACCTTAAGATCATCCAGTTCCAACCCCCCTGCCATGGGCAGGGACACCTCACAGCAGACCAGATTGCCCAAGGCTGTGCTCAGCCTGGCCTTGAACACTGCCAGGGATGCAGCATTTACCACTTCTTTGGGCAACCCATTCCAGTGCCTCAGCACCCTCACAGTAAAGAACTTCTTTCTTATATCTAACCTGAACTTCCCCTGTTTAAGTTTGAACCCATCACCTCTTGTTCTATCTCCTTAGTTATTGATGAAGAAATATATAAATATATTATACCGATTATATTTATCACATGAGAGCTTTACAACCAGCCACTCCTAAACAGGGATAAGGTCTTTCCTTTGGACCTAATAAACCAACATTTAAGTACGCTTTATATAAATGAAAGGGGACCTGCCCAGATGCATGAATCCTTTATCTTTTGTTGCAGAGTTTGTGTAATTCGTAGCTCGTCTTCAAGTGGCAGAGGAAAAAAAAAAAAGACATCAAGAATGGGTTCATTTCTCTCTGCTTTATTACTCAACAGATGTAAGTATTTGTTTAAAAATAAAACATCTGGCAGCTGTCTGGCTGGGCTAGTGGCTGAGCCTGGTATGATTAGACACAGCTCAATGGCTAATGCTGGAAACCAAGATGGATGGAAGGAGCTGAAGTCTGTGATGCTGCAGGGGTTGTTGGTGTCAGAAAAATGGAGAACAGACATGGAACAAAAATATCAAGATTAACAGTGACATCATCTGGTCTTTTTCCAGCGGGACCATAATTGTAAGGTGTTTCCTCATCAGTGCCACATGCATCTCATTAACAAGGTACAATCGATAGAAAGTAGAGGCTGTGGACAGCATACATATTGAAATCCAGCCATATCTCCCTAGCCAGATTTTCAGTGAACTGCCATAATGTTCTCTCCCAGTACTTAAAGTGAGGCCTTCTCATATTTAGGTGTTAGTATCATGCATCTGCTGGAGATGTTGCAAAGTCTTATCAGTGTGATATGTAGAGAAGAAAGGCAAGAAAATGATTCAAAGCTGTGAAAATGACTTAGTCGAAGAGTAAGATTCAGAGGTCTATAATGCAAGCAGTGACATAAAAGCCAGTCAGCACAGGCTTCCTTAATTGTTGCTAGACAGAAATAGGCAAGCTGAAAGGGACATTTGTCTACTCTGGTTTAAGCATACACATGGAGATGAACTTCCCCCTGGAAGGGCTCATTTCTCTGTGCTGACTCCAAAGAGATGGTGACTACTGCTGTATAGCCATCTGTTGGGTAGAAGTTCACATCTGGTCAGATATATCCCACATGAGAGATTGGAAAAACTCAATTTATTTAATTAATCCCAAGCAGATCACAGTGCTAACTTGATTATGCCATGGAGGACCTTCAAATGAAGACAATTTTGTTTCCAATGGGCATTGTTATCCAGCAGAGAGAAGCAAAAATTAACAGCTATAGGCTGAAGCTCCGGCAGGGGGATTGGACTAGATGATCTTTTTAGGTCCCTTCCAATCTCTAACATACTGTGATACTGTGATACTGTGATACATGTAAGGAAAATACAAAGTGAGGGGTTTTGTGCAATAAGTGAGACAAACTATTGCCAAAGAGTAGAGAAGTGGTGGCTTCTTGGCTTCTGCGAGCCTTTGGTATCTTTCAGACAAATGCTCCTTGTTCCACTTATAAGGGTTAACTGAATAAACCCCTGTGGGCTGTGTTGCTCCACACATTAGCTCAGGCTATTTGTCCAGATCTTGGGGAAGATCCTCATATTAAATTTATTTTAAAGCTTTCATATACTTTTCTATACCTAAAAGTCCACATTCTCTGTTTTGCAGAGGAAATAAATAAATAGATAAAAATACAGCAGGTTGTTTTATTTGCTAAAAAGAGAGCTAGTCTTTTTTTAACGTAACTACATGCTATATAGTTATGGGAATGATTGCAAGGATGGTCTGCACAGATAAGAATAGTTTTGTAAGCAAAACAGGTCAAGACTTTTGAGCTGCTGCCCCAGGAAGCAACAGTTCTTCAGTCTTATGCCTCTTTCAAGTGACAAATGGAGATAAGAAGGTTTGAGTTTCTTTAGCCCTTTTCAGGTGGTATCAATGTCCATAACCTTCTAGTTTCTGAGATAGAGAGAAATGTTTTTTGCATTTCAGGTTCAATTCAGATCTTAGAGAGCTCAGTAGAATGTATTCTACTGCCTTTTATGAATTGCTGCCAACCAGCTCTTCTGACTCCATTGTGAAGCAGTTAATGCATCATGAGGGCAGCTGGGAGGTGGTGTATGCATTGTGCTCTGTTTTTGTGTCCTTATACATATTGCTTCCTACTTTGCTCATTTTCCTTGGTGTAAAACAAGAAACAGTTTTGCAGTGCTCAGAGACATAAAAGCATCCTGTAAGGATGGTATTTCAGCTCCTACTGCAACTGCTCTTCAGGGAGGAGTGGCTGGAGTATAAGCCAGTGTGATCATACTAAATAGATCCTTGACCCTTGATGGTGACTGTAGAGATAATGACATGTAAATGACATAGATATCATCTAATAAAGACAATACACAGGCTTTAATACAATAAAGAGAAGGGAAGTGGAGCAACAGAGAAACAGCATTTTATATTCTCTACGGTGGGTGTATTTCTGAAGTAAAGAGAGGCAGGGTATATCACTGAGAAGGTCTATGAAGATACCAGGGGAAAAAAGGGTATGTAACAGCCCAGTGGTCAACTGTACATTTTCAGCTTCTACGCTGTTATGATATATACTTTACATAGAGTTAGATGGAACTTTTAATTATATGAATGGTAAGCAAAAGGAAAGACATAATGAGTGTTCTACAGAATAAAAGGTGCAGGTAGATCCCTGGATGATACAAATCATCATAGATCTATGGAAAGCGCCAAAAAGCTGACTTATACTAGCTGAGGATGGAGCTCTTGCGTCTGAACTTATCAATAGATCAAGTTTCAGTGCTCAGGCATCCCATGTGGGAGAGTTCTCAACCAAGGGAAAATGTCTTCTAGAAGAAATAGTGGAAGACTGGGACAATTGCAAAGGCATCTCAACCTTGTACGTATTCATGAAGCTTACTTTGAAACACATCCTATTTAATTAACAGTTATGAAACTGGAACGTCAACCTGAATCACAGCTGGGTTTTTTTTCCCCTGTATCTTGATCAAAACTTAATTTGACTTCTCAAACTGCTCAAAGTATAATGTAAGTAAGGAAAAGGAGAAAAAGTGCATTTGATGACACAAACTATCTGTAACAGAGGAAATGGAACAGTAGCTCATGCTATACTGTGGAAACACTACTGTGCTGTACCAGCTACCTTCTGGCAAACCTTTTGGAACTATTTATCTTTGGGAAACTTTAACTTTGCATAGTTCATGACTGTTTGTGTGAACATATAAATAATAGCAGAGCAGGGTTGGAATTAGATGATCTTAAGGTCCTTTCCAAACCAAACCATTCTATGATTCTATGATCTCAACAGCACTTTCCACGATAAGCAGCTCTCTATTTTCAGCCTTCTTTGGGTTGATCATAACCTCAGCACTCTCGTAGGAGCAAACCAGGCATCCCTTTGCCCTTCAGAGAGGTTAGGAAAGGGTCTCAGATGGTGGTTTTTGCTGGGACTAGGCTGTTTTTTGTCTCTTACTTTTAGTACAATATGAGTGGTGCCACCAGCTAGCGATGGATATCTTTCAGCATATGCAACATCAAGCTACATTTCCTTATACAATGAGGTATAGGTCTGATTCATTAAGGTAGGTTGTTTTCTTGTACAGGAAACTGCATAAAATATTCCACAGGAATGCATCAAGTCCCACATGTAAACTTTGGAGAATTCAGTTTCCCTTCTCCTCTGGAGGCTTTCTTGCCTCTTTTTGTCTTCTTGTATGATAGTAACAGTATTTTAATTTACAGCCTGAATATATCCACCTGCAGCTGATACTCATTCCTCCTTCAGCTGCTATATATTCCCCCCTTCCCTGACATTCACTTCCCAATCAATCAACAACAATCGGATTCTCCTGCAGCTTTCATTTTGCAAGGCTGAGCAAATCTCATTTGCCCATTTCATGGCTTCATCCTGTTGGCAGCTGAGTGATCTTGTACACCACAATCTTTCCCCTCCTTCACTGGAAGCAAGTAAAGAGTTCTTATCTTAAGGCAGATGGGTTTATTCATTCCTAGGGGTGAGGCTCACCTCCCTTACCTTGGTCTAAAGTGACAACTCCCTCAAACCTGCTACCTATTTTCCAGCTGTGAAGCAGGTAACCTCCCAGCCCAGGTAACTCTTCCTATGCATCCAAGAGCTGTGTTTTAGCTGGATACCTCCTCTTCCTGAGTGATGGGCTTATCTTTGAGCTTGACTTGGGTGACAAGACACCCTTCTGCCTCTGTGATAGCACGGAGAAGTGCTATACAGCATTTTAAACTACACTGGACATGCTCCATGCTTGGAGAGAGACCTGTTTCTGCACCCTGGCTGCATGCAGAACCTTGCAGAACAGTTGAGCTGCTGCAGTGGTGAAGGTGAGCACTTCAGCACCAGTACATCCAATGAGATGGTTGGAGACTGGAAAAAGTGCGAACATTCCCATATCTTCTGTAAAAGCTATTTTGAATCCACTATTACATAAAGCACCAAATGCTCTGTTTGTAACTTCTAATAGATTATGCTCAGCAGACATGGACTTTGGACCAGCAGTCTCATTCCACCTTTAGCTTCCAAGAAAACAGACAGTTATCTGAGCAGCACCATTTCACCTGCTTCATCAAACACCAGGTAAGCACACCCTACTACATTAGTCTTTTCCTGAGAATTGCTTCTGGTCTCAAATCAATTTACAAATTAATCTTGTTTAATCTCTCTCTGGTAAACACAGGTTTGCTTTTCATCCTATTTTGTATTTACCTCCGGATCTTAACTTCATTCTTTCTTTTAAATTTACTTTAAGAAATCACATTCTATTATGCTTAGATTAGCTCTTCTCTGGCTTTCTAAATCACTTCATTTTTCCACCCAATTTCTCAGATGTAGGTTATGTTCAGAATGTAGCACCTATCTGTTGTACAGAAAGACCATGTTCAAGTCTTCAAAATCTTTTGTCCACCTCTCATCTCTAATCATTAAAGCAATTCTTAAGCTTACCCAGCTCTGCAATCAGGGAACTCTTGTTTGTAGTCTTTGTAGTCTTGTTTTTGTTTGCCTTACCCTGGAGCATCAGTGGAAAAAAAATCATGATCAGTTACTCCAAAAACTTTCTGTTGATGACAAAGTCTTCTCTAATCACTGATGTCTTAATACCAGGCCTAAAATAGCCATTCCAGCTGACTTAGTGCTGCTTTAGCGAAGGATTCTCTAGCTTTTGCACACAGAAATGATGCAACTTAAGTATTTTCCAATCTACATCTGAGAAATCTATTTCTAGACCTATTTTTTTCCAAGGTAACATCTCAGATGCTCTGTCCTACATGAAGCTCCAAGTTGTGGGTTAGCAACAGATCTTCAGCCTTATCCCAGAACACGCACTCACCATTTCTCCTTGGAGGGATTCTGCCCACACCATTTATCCTTGCGTGTGTCCCACCAGTTGGAAAGGATGGCAAAATGTTATTTTAACCTATATATCAGGAGATAAAAGACTCTTTTCTACCCTATCTAACTTATTGTATTTCTTTTCTACCATTAAACATAAATGCCTTTCCATACTAAATTAAGCTGTGTGACTAACATCTGCCAGGTGTGGTTCCTTGGTTTACTCATAAGTTTCCCAGGGGATGACTTCCACATGCAAGTAGCGTTTTGTTAGTGTGTTTAACTTAACGCAGCGTGTACAGCCCTTGGTATGTGCAAGCTGTCCCTTGAGGAAAAGCATTTATCTTGAGAACTGCTCACTGGTGCAGCTTGTGTGCCTCTGTGACATTCAGAAGAGATGAAACAGTGCTGATCAGACAAGCACATAAGCCTGACTTTGAAAAGGTTCTTCTGCATTACTATATTTATTTTGTTCAAGCCACGGAAAAGTGCGTTCTTGTCAAAACGTGTCTTTAACAGGCTTTGCTTGCCATCCTCCTTGTGGGCTGGAAGCTCAAACACAAGCTTAATAGACACTTCAACCTAATCAACAATGTTTATTTTCTAAGTCTAATTTCACCTTCTGTTTTTTCCCTGACTCTCCTGGGGGATAGCTGAAATGAAATGAAATTAATGATGCTCATAACTTCACCATGCACAATGCACACAATTTCACGTCTTTGCTCCAGTGTGCTGCTTTTGGCTAGGACAGAGTTAATTTTCTTCAGAGTAGCTGCTGTGAGGCTGTGTTTTGGATTTGTGCTGGAAACATTTGATAACACAGGGATGTTTTCCTTACTGCCAAGCAGTGCTTAGAGAGAGACAAGGCCTTTTCAACTACTCACCCCACCAGTGAGTAGGCTGGGGTGCACAAGGAGCTGTGAGGGGACAGTCAGGACCCCAACTGACCCAAGGGGTATTTCACACCATATGGCATCACATAGAGCTGGGGGAAGAAGAAGGAGGGAAGAAGACATTCAGAGTGGTAGCATTTGTCTTCCCAGGTAAAAAGTGATGGAGCCCTGCTTTCCTAGGGAGGGCTGAACACCTGCCTTTCTCCCTTTTACCCTTCTGATTCTCTTCCCCATCTCATGAGCAGCTGCATGGGGCTTGGTTGCCAGTTGGGGTTAAGGCACAACAGTCCTTTTTGGTTTGAAACATGGGGCTCAAAGTGTTTGAGATAACAACAGATTTTATTGCAATGTGCTAGATCAAATTTATAGCTGATTTTGCTGTTTCTGTATTAATCAACAGGCTCCTGTGCTTGCCATGGGGCTTGCTTTACTTGCCTTACTCTACATTAAAGACTAGTGCTCGTTAGTGGCTGCTTTTTGCTTTCAGAGCTCACTGCACTGCTGTGCTGGTTGTCATCCTCTCTGCTGGGAATGTTCTGATAACAGCAGTGGTGATGCGCCTGTGCTGGCAGATGGCCGGGCCATCGCTGCTGCTCCTGTGCTGCTGGACCGGATAGACTGGAACTCAGTGTGAGCTGGAGTCAAAGGGACTGTGACCTGTGGATGAGTCCAGGACACCCTGAAGCATCCGTGGCTGTGAATGTGTCCACACCAGAGCAGGTACGTCTTGAAGCATCTGTGGCTGTGGTTATGTCTGTGCCACAGCAGATGTAGCTCTGGCGGGACTGTGGCCCAAAGACATCTCCACAAGGGAGAAGTCACACATTCAAGCATCTGTGGCTGTGCATGAGGTTGTGCTGGAGCACATCAAAGCATGTGGACATGGGTAAGCCCACAACGGAGCAGGTACACCCCTAAGGAACTGCAGTCTGTGGATAAGTCCACGTCAGAGCAGGAGCAAGGGCAGGGGTTATGTTAAACCCTATGGCCTGGTCCAAAGGTAGCAGGACTGGAGATTGTAATGGAAATAGCTTTAAATTGTTGTAACCCAGGATTTGAGCTGCAAGTTATGGGAATTACTGTAGCAGGAATCCCCTATTGCTAGCCACGCTAGGAGCAATGGGAAGAGTTCATTGCAATGTAGAACCCTATAACCTGGCCCAAAGGGAGCAGGGGTAGAGACTGTAACGGAAAATATCTTTAAACTGTTGTAACCTGTTATTTGAGTTGCATGTTATAGGAATTGCTATAGCAGGAACCACCTTGAACCAATGGGGGACAAGAAGCAGTGCAACTGCAGGACTGACCCAACCTGAGTTGGCTTTGATGCTCAATAACTCCATGCAACACATCACCTCTTCTGTTCTGAGTGACCACCATAACAGTTGGAACCCAAAGTCATGCACAAAGTGAACTCAATGGACATTTTGTGGGCATTGCATTTCAGACATTTCACAGGGGTGGTCCACAGACAAAGAGAATGTTATCTGTGTGTTAAATCAAAGGATGGGAAAGATGGTAAGTAGTTGTTAATGAGGTTGTATTGGATAGTGTGGGACTTGAGCACGATGTCAACAGTACGGAATAAGAAGTGGAGAATGTGCTGGGTTTGGCTGGGATTGAGTTAATTTTCTTCATAGTAGCTAGTGTAGGGCTGTGTTTTGGATTTGTGACCAAAGCAGAACTGATAACTCATGGTTTTGTTATTGCTGAGCAGTGCTTACACAGAGCCAAGGCCTTTTCTGCTTCTAAACCCACCAGCGAGTAGGCTGGGGGTGCACAAGGAGTTGGGAGGCGACAGCGTCAGGACAGCTGACCCCAACTGACCCAAGGGATATTCTGTACTGTGTGACATCATGGTCAGCATGAAAAGCTGGGGAAGAAGAAGGAAAGGGAGTATGTCCGGAGTAAAACTGTTTGTGTTCCCAAGTCGCTGCTACGTGTGACGGAGCCCTGCTTCCCTGGAGATGGCTGAACACCTTCCTGCTGATGGGAAGTGGTGAATGAATTCCTTATTTTGCTCTGCTTGTGTGTGCAGCTTTTGCTTTACTTAAACTGCCCTTATCTCAACCCACAGGTTTTCTCACTTCTACCCTTCTGATTTTCTCCCCCCATTCCACTGGGGGAAAATAAGTGAGTGGCTGTGTGGGGCTTGGTGGCTGGCTGGAGCTAAACCACAACGTTGGGAAAAGCTGAGAATTTTCAGCCTAAGCAGCTGGGAATAGATGGTCCCCAAGGCTCTATGAGATCAAGATGCATGAAGGTAAACTCAGGTGAATTTTACTGTTGTGACTTTTCATAGGTGATGCCTGAGCTGCCATGAATGTATGCTGGGGAGACTGAATATGCTACGTGCGTATGAAACGTCTAAAAAGCATACCATACCTGCCTCTCTTTGCTATATAGCTACTTACTTTTATCCTGCTTATGCCACTTGTTCTGCAGTAAATTATTGATGGTTGATGAATGTTCCTACATGAATCTAACTTCCTGTATCCTGACAGAGGTACTATAGTTTTATCTATTTGAATATCCTCACAGTGTTTTATTCTTATTTAGTGTTTATTATTCCTCTCGGGTTTTATATTGTCCTCATAGCAAAAAATACATTTATCTAAGAGTGTAACAGCAAAGAAATATTTCATAGCTTGGATTGTTTTTTATTGAGTTTGCTTGAGCTCCAGATCTGTTGAATATCTCTGCAAATCAAGCTTGTGGTGTTTGCTGTGTGTTCTGACGAGCTACAATACTGGAAGGTTTTTCTGGCTTGCTCAAATATTTATTGAGAGCAGGTTGTGCCGTATCACAACCTTCACCAACGGCTGGTGCTCCTGTGTACAGCACTAATGAGTTCTAGAAGGTGAAAAACTGTCTCTGTGTAACAGTTTGGCCCAAAAGAAATCCCGCTCTGATGTCAAAACTATCTCAGATGTGGTCCTGCAGCTGAGTGCTGCGAAGCAGATGCTGACAGCACCAGCCATATGCCAGTACCACTAAGCTGTTACAGCTCCTTGCCATTTGAACTCCGAGAGCAGGGAAGGATGTTGGATGCTTTTTTGGTTTTTTTCTCTTTGCTTTTAACTCACCTCAGTGCCAGAGTCTGCTTCTGTGAAGTGCGGAAGTTAAAGATGTGACCTAAAAAGCCCATTTTAAACTTGAGCTTGTCCTAGTTGCCTTTAGGCTTTGATTCAGAGACTATCGCAGTTCTGTGACATCTGTCAGAAGTGCAGGGTGTTGTTTGCAGTAGAAAAAACCCAAAAAGCAAAAACCACCCCAATTGGACAAAATAAAACTGTCTATCAGTCATGGCAAAGTCCATTGCCATCAGAGAGCATTATAAAGCTTGTACTCACTGTGTATAAACTGTAGGAAGTTAGGTAAAATAAAGGCAGTGCCTCTGACAAACTCAAATACAGAACACCTTTTATGTCTTCAGTGGAGATAAGGTATATGTAGGCCATCTGTCCCTCTCACCAGTGAGAAGAACCAAATTGTGTAGAGTCTGTGGTCAGCATTGTTAGTTTCACATTCATGAAGTTTTGTTGGAAGTATTTAGTCTCTCCCACAGCTACTCATGCCAATCACTAGGTGTGTCTCTGTACAATACATAATAAACATGAATGATTGGCTACTTAGGAATATACAGATTGACCAGTAAGTCACTTTGCCTCATAAAGGGATCTGACTGTATGGAGCTTGGTCCTGGACTGGGGACACAACCAGCCAGGTCACTTAGGAATATACAGATTGACCAGTAAGTCACTTTTTAAAGGGATCTGACCGTATGGAGCTTGGTCCTGGACTGGGGACACAACCAGGCAGGTCACTAATCACCCCTGCTATGTTAACTGAGACAGTATTTACCCAATGACATCTTGGCCTGTTCAAAGAATGGTCCCCTTTGACAGAACTAGTGGGAGAAGCTGGGGATGGAGCACTAGCTGGCCACACTCCTGGGTCCTCTTCTTTTTCTTTCCATGGTGCCGTGGCAGCACTTAGCACATCTCTTAGAGCAAGCCAATCATTTCTGAATGACTATTTATTTACACAGACGAGAAGAAATGGCTTCTTGGCAACCATGTACACACCAAATGCTGATTTTCTATTTTAACTTCCTCTTGGCCTAGACACAATGGCAATTGGCTTATTCGAAAGATGACAGATTACCTACTGAAGGAAAAGCAAATGACGGGAGAGCAAACACAAGCCCAAATCTGCGCTCAACCAGTGCAGTGTCTATCCTTACGTCTTGCTGAAGTACTTGAAGTTGGTTTTGGGCCCAAAATGCTTTTAAAATGATCAAAATGATTTCTTTCTAATTGCAAATCTGGAGTAACAATAAAATAGAAATGAAACACTGGACAATTCAGGGAAACAATGAGGAGTGTGGAAACCAGTCCATAAGGCTGTAATATGGGCTGATTTTGAGCATCCGCAGAGTAAGTGCCTTTTTCCTTTGCTGTTGCAAGGATTTAGGAAGGGATAAGAAATTAAATCCATAAAAGGTGAATCATTAGTGAATCATTTACCAGCAATTATTATTGCTTACTAAAACTGTCAAGAGTGACTAAGCTGGCGTTCTTAGCGCTACCTTGTTTAGGAAGGTAACAGGATGCTGACAAAACAATAGCCCAGACAACCTTGAAGGCTAGCCAAAAAGCCAACATGTCTCATGCCTCCTTCTCCAGCACCACCTGGGACTAGCCCTTCTGCAGCTTTAGGTTAAACAAACTGCAGTTCCTCTGTGTCTACCATGGGATGAGGCTTTCTGAGATTGGAGAGCCATAGTTCTGCACTTCTGGTTTACCCACGTGTGTAAGAGGAAATAACGGTGAAATTGCTTCATTTCTTGTCTTTTTCTGATCAGTGCTGGTGATAATGATTTCCTTGTTATGGCTTGTAGACTCCAGCATGCCACTGTGCCCATGCATAGGAGGGCTCAAATCTGAGTCTTAAATAAGAAAGGGTTTTTGTTCCAGCACAGCATGTTTGTAAAATATCTACTGACAAGACAAAAAAAGTAGTTCTATGTGGCCTGTAAAACATACGTTAAAAAAAGTGCGCATCGCAGACCAGCTTTAAATTATTCATTCTTAATTCCTTCAGCCTTGAAGGACCTTTAAACATTGACTACTGAGAAACAATCCTGCCACTGTGGGAAGAGCTATAAAATTGAACACTGGCTACTTAAAAACATAGAGAAAAAAATGCTTTACCTAGGCACAGCTTCTGAATGTTAAAATATGAATAAAGGGCTGGATCCCCACTTGGTGAAAGTGGATATAGCTCCTTTGATGTCTGCATAGTTATCCCCTATCAGCAGCTGAAAGCCCTGGCCCAGAGTTTAGAATATATATAATTTCTCCACATAAGAAGACAAGCGAGATTTGCATGGTTAGTTCAAACTACTTCATATTCACTGAGCTATTGAGGAAATACTGTCTGTGACACAAATCCTGGATTCTTTCCCCAAAACATCTAAATGACACTTGCTAGGGAAATGATACAGTATAAAGGGGAGTGGATCCAGCCCTCCGGATTGGACCCTGCTGTAATTGCTAAGGCATTAGTGGAGAGCACTTGTTACCCGCAGGTTCATTGGGGTGCATCAGTGAAGCTGAGAGCATCCAAGGGGGTTAATTGAGTGTAACACCAACATAACAAAGAGAAATAGGTTCCATGCTTGCTGTTTCAGGAGGATTTGGTCTTGTTCTCTGCTCTTGGCTCAGCCAGGCACTAGCAGAGACCTGAGGAACCCCTCTGTGCTCTGCACATCCTTGTGCTCCATCTACATCACTGTGTCATGCCTCCTGAGGCACCCCTGAGGCAAGCACCCTCCTCTTCTGCCTTGCTCTGCAGAAAGGAGAGCTTTTCTGACAGAAACCAGCCACTGCAGAGCTTGTTTCCATACCTTCTCCTTGCAACTTGTAACCCAGGCTGGAAGGGTGCACCATAACTTACCCCTTGTGTGCTCCAGAGAAATAGGGCTGAAAATGCAGAGAAAAATTCATATTATCCCCTGCAACATTTCCTCAGTCATAGAATCAGAATGGTTTGGAAGGGACCTTAAAGCTCATCTAGTTCCAACCCCTGCCATGGGCAGGGACACCTTCCACTAGACCAGGTTGCTCCAAATGCTGTCCAACCTGGCCTTGAACACTGCCAGGGATGGGGCAGGCACAGCTTCTGTGGGTGACCTGTGCCAGTGTCATCTTGGTTAACTATCAATCAGGACACTCCTGACTGCAGGTACTGCTTTATGTACAGTACAATGAAATATCACCTGTTCTACTAGGATCATTCTTTTTCTTGGTTAAACTCGTGGCCAGAGCATGTGTGGCACAACAGGCAGCGAAATGCAGATTGCTCAGACCCTCCCTTCCCCAAGCACTCTTGATTTCATGCAATATTCTTCCAAGCCCACATCATCCTCTCACTCCCTCCATCATCTCAGAAGAGCTTGAGAGAGATCTCCAAACCTGATGTACAGCCTTGGCTGGTGAGCGATATTTCCATAAAGAGCCCCACTCACCCACAATCACCAGGAAGGAAATGAAGCAGGAAATTCAACGTATTTGCCTGAAGGTACGCAAGTATCAAGTCAAAAAGGTTGCAGAAACTGCCACAGGTGATCAGATTGGAGCTTCTCAAAAGCCTTATCCCACCTCCAGCAAAGTGGCAAGCAGCTCCTGGGAAAAAGCAGTGAAGAGCTATTTAATGCACTGTTTCCTTCACACACTACCTCCTTGTGTTGATATATTCCTTACACAAGAAGACTAGGGTTTGGGGTTTTTTTTACCCTCATTACTTTAGATTAAATCCCTTCCAAGCCCTGTTTATGAAGGGTACAACGCTATGTTGCTCTGTGGTATCCAGGGGTAGGATTTAGTGACGGGGGAGCCCCTTGAAGATTTGTGTGGGCTCACGCTCCTAAGCACAAAGCTCAGCCTGTCCCAGGCACTTGCACCCGGATGCAAATGTCTGCACACGCTGTGCCACTGGCCTGAATTCACACTTAAGCTTTTACTAATATAACTCTATGGAAACAGGCTCAGTGATGATTGACAACTTACAGCTCCTACGTAGCACATTACAGTTTCCAGTGGAAGTATGTTGTCATGGATGAAATAAACCAGCAACGTGGGCAGTTTCAGTAAGTAAATTAATAGCCTATAGACTCATCCGCTTCACAAAGGGAGTTACACAGTGGCTGTCCAGCGTTAAGGAACATGTTTGTCAGAGCTCAGGAATAGGTTCTCCCTTCAGACACGTGCTGTGGATGTTCACTGTGCATGTTACACTGCCGGCGGCAGAGAAGACCAGAGAGATCATTTGCCTTTCTGGAGGTGTTATAACCTTCCCACTTCTTGTCTCGGCTTCAGTCTTTACACATCGACACTAAAAAAGCCAGCATTATGTTGTTAAATAGTTTTAGCAGACACTTCATCAGTGGAATGTTTCTGTCTGGGGGATTCCTTAATGATGCTGTGTTCTTTTTAATCCTACAGTGGTTTATAGTCACCTTAATGTCTGATGCTGGACCAAAATAAGGTATTATCGATTATGTGCTATTTTTTATTATGATTAATGATGCACCATATGTTTTCTCCTCTGAGAAGCATGCAATTTCTTTCCACTTTCCCTCCTGCGATCACCTTCAGCATCCACAAAGTCCATTATCAGCTAAGGGGACTTCGGGGTGGAGAGAAGACCGGTGTTCCTGGGTGGTAACCCTCCACGGAGCTCACCTCGAAGCCCGGATTTATCCCTGCGAAGCTCCCAGGGTAGATGCTCGGGCTCGCGGTCGCGCAGCCTGGCGGGTGGAACGGGAGGAGATGGAGTGGGAACGGAAAGGGAATGGGGTGGATCGGGAAGGGATGGAGAAGAAACGGGAGTGAATGAAGGGGTGCGACCGCCCCAGTACCGCCCTGCCCGGCTCCGAGGAGGAGCCGGCGGAGCCCCCGGCTCCGTCCACGTGGCTGAGGGCGCGCTATATGAGCGGCAGGAAGCCCCGCCGCGGAGGGAAGGGGAGGGACGGGGCGCCTGGAGAGGCTCCGCGGGCAGCGCAGGCAGACAGCGAGGCAGCAGCTACGGCGGCAGCAGCGGCAGCAGCAGTAGCAGCGACCGACCGACCACCCGCCCGCCCTTCTCTGGCCATGGGGCTTGGTGCCCTGCTGGCTCCCCACGCTCCGCTGTGAGTACTGCCGGGCCCCCCTTGCCCTCCTTCTCCTTCTTCCTCCCTGCTTACCTGGAAGTCCTCCCGCTCCCCCCCGCTGCAGAAGGCGCGGCAGGAGCCGCCCCCTGCCTTCCAGCTCCTCATTCGGCTCTGAAGTTGTTGGGCTTTTCCTAAATCATTATTGTTATTTAACAGCGGCGGCGCTGGCGGAGCTCGCAGCATCCTCCGGCGGGTGCCCCGGCACTCCGGAGCGGGGAGCCTTCGCTCCATGCAGCCGGGATTTCCCCGGTGGAGGGGGGCCGAGAGAGCTCCGGAGGGAGGCGATACCCGCACAACACCGAGCGCTCGGGGTTGGGGCGCAGCGGTGGCTGTGGGACCGGTCCCGTGGCATCCCCTGAGGACCAGTCCTGCCCCGCTGTGCTACAGGGTGGGCGCTGAGAAGCGGGGAGCGGCAAGAGGGACCAGCCTGGCCGGGTCCTGCACCCTGGGTTTCGTGGTTATGTTTGGGCTTTTACCCCCTTGAGCAGGCTGTGCTCCGAGGGAGGGAAGAGCCAGCATTACTCCGTTATAGAGAAAAGAGCAGACTTGCTGTCTTAGGTACCCATTCGCACATCTCTGCTTGCAGAATTAATTTCAAGTGGAGTATAAATAACTACTCTCTGAGGTCAGCAGTTTGGTTTTTAGCTGTGTTTTTATTGCATGTGGTATATTTATCTCTGTGGCAAACGTACACCCCAAGTCTTTGCCGTGATGGTGTTTAGTCTTGGCATAAATGAAAACAAACCGGTAGAAGTGCCTTGGTGCATATTTGCTCCTTTGAGACACAAGAGGTATTTCAACTCTTTGTAACAGTTGGGCTCGTGTGTATCCAGTACGTTGAGATAACTTATTCATATAATTGTAAGTCTGAATTATATATTTGCCTGCAGGGCACACATGTTAAAGGAAAAAACCTCCCTAATTATGGATCTTTCCGAGAGATTGGAAGGGTGACAAAGCCCTTGTAATCTTTTGGGTCAATTTTCATAAGCTCCAGAAGCTCTCTTTGAAAAGGAAATTAAATTTCGGTGTGGAAAAAGGGACAGGAGATTCAAGGATGTGAAAAAGTTTCAATTCTGCTTTGATCCTGTCCTCATGAGTTCATTTACGTTGGTGCTCTTCAGTATTGTAAGTTGAAATGAAGAGTCACGTCTAACTGGAGTCTTCCTTGGCAGCTCAGGAGATACTCAATTAGTAGCACACTCCTCCTGTGTATTATTTACATGGCTTTAGCTGGAGGGACGACACTGTGTGAAGCATCTGCTTGGAAATACTTGGATCGCTGCATCCATTGTGTCCCATGCCATCCCATGTCTTATGTGGCGATTCTGTTCACCCCTTCTAAATGTTTACATTTCAATCCAAAGCCAGTGGTGCTCAGCCCATGGTTTGTAATGCCTTCACAGAGCTGCCCACACATTAGGAGAAGTTGGGGTTGGCCCTGGATCCTCTTTCCTGCCCATGTCAATGATGGGGTGGTTATCTGCAGGGCACATCTGCGCTTGGGGTTTCCTTCTGGGCTTATCTGGAAACCTGAACCGTTTTTAATCTGAACGCATGCTTAGGCGGTGGTCGGGGATAGAGGAGGGAATGGTTGATGTGAATAAAAAAAGGTGGGTTTGTTTGTTAGTTAAAGGCAGTTGTTTTCTTGATTATCCTGGAAAACAGCAAAGCCCCAGTGGAGGTCTATGGTGAACTTAGTGCTCTGTTCCTCTGCCAGTTTCTCACTTCATTTACTCTATTTTGGTGCTGCTGTAGGGTAACATTGCAGCAGCAGCAGGTTTAAATCCTGTGCCTCAACAAAGTCTTAGTCTGCGGTCCTGCCAAACCAGCTTTGCAGTAACCATTAGATTTTTAAAGTGCACTTCTAATATACATTTATTTTACCTTTCTGCTAATAGCATGTAAGAGAACAGTCTCTGAAAGAGCAAAAGAAGAGAAAAACCTGATTCCTTATTCTTTTGGCTCGCTCACTTAGTGCACACTCTGGTTGTGCGGTAGAGGCAGTGAGTTTTTTCACACATCCTGGCCAGAAAAGAGTTTGCAGCTTTGTTTGTGATTTTTCTTCCAACCTTGATGATTTCAATACTGGTGATGGCCTCTCAGTTGAGGAAGGTAGCTTTTAAAGCTAAACATAATTCTATATATGACTTTGTATCTGCTTATCAGTTTGCTTTTTGTTTATGTAAAACTGGGAGTAATATGAGGGGAAATCAGGGTCATGCAGATGGCAGTCCCATCTTCTAGGTTATAACAGCATCTTTTATTCCAAGCACATTGCAAACACTGCTGTTAAATGATAGTAGTAATACGTTTTTGTTAGGAGCTTTTGTTAGAAGTATCTTCAAAAGCGTGCTGAAGCAGAAATGTGCTTTTAAAAGCAAAGGAGTAAGAACAAATGCAGCTCCACAGCATATTTCAAGTGCTGTTAATCCCACCACCTGGTGGAGCTTTTCGCGGCACTGAGAACTCTGAATAAGGATGCAATTTTTGTCTTGTTTCAACACTGCCAGATGCTGCATGTAGAGTTTAACTTTTTTCTTTTCTCATACCAAACTTAGCTAATTTTCTACATATTCTGTATTTTCTACATACTCTATACTTTGCAGAAGGCAGCTTAGGACTGTCAGTGTCTCATCTGAAACACCACCTCTCTGTAGATAGATTAATCGGTGAGTAGGAGATACATTTCGTTCCTTCCTGTCCTTGTCTCTTCCTTGCAGCCTGCTTTTTTCTTTTCTTTTCAAAGGCAATATGATGCTGGCAGAGAACAGGACTGTAACCTGGGCAGCCAGAAGCTATTTGTTTTCACCTAGAAGCAGTTCTTAAGTAGAAGAATTATTTTCAATAGCCAGCCCCTCTTCCAAGGTACTCTGATGAAACTTTTCAGTGCCAGCTTGGTTAGCTTTGTGCTAATAATTCTTATATAGACATTGCTATGAAATATCTGCTAAACGGCTTCCATTCAATGGAAACAAAACTTTCTCTCAGTTTTGTCACCAAAAAATAGAAGCAAGCCTGAATTAAACACCAGCAGGTCAAGATAATGATGCTTTTGATCAAATGAGGTATTCTTGCTCTTTGGTTTACTGAATTCCAGCTCCATTTCAAATTCCCAGATAATCAGAATTACTCATTTTCAAAGAGCTGAGAGGAAGTTTGCCTTCCGAAACTTCCTCTGAATTTGATGTGACCTGCATCAACACAGTTTATGTTGGCCAATGGCAATACTGATATTATACATGAATTTGGGTCTTTATTTCTTGTGTCTTTGAAACTCTTTCTGTATTGAAGTTGTTATTCTTCAGAAGGTTCACCCAGATTTTCTCTTCAGGGACAATTCTGTGGATTTCAAATAAAGAAAGGATCTTCCCTGCTTCTCAGTTTAATGCTTATTAGGAGAATTAGAAACAGCCTGTGTACAATCAAGCTTACAAGGGGAAGAGAAGCAGCAACCTTTTAAACTGGTCTGAGGTAACTGATACAGGTCAAAACATGGCTGTAAATTTCATGGGATAAAGCAAAGTGCAGCAGAGATACCTTTGTCCCTTTCTGAGGTAATCTTGCCTCACTGCATCACAGCCTGTCATGTTTATATTATAGAACTGCTAAGTGACCATCTGAGTAAGTCAGATATGCAAGCTCAAAATTACTTTAGGACTATGTGTCAGCTGGTAAATCAGAATCATAGAATCACAGAATAGTTAGGGTTGGAAAGGACCTTAAGATCATTGAGTTCCAACCCCCCTGCTGTGGGCAGGGACACCTCACACTAAACCATGTCACCCAAGGCTCTGTCCAACCTGGCCTTGAACACCGCCAAGGATGGAGCATTCACAACTTCCCTGGGCAACCCATTCCGGTGCCTCACCACCCTCACAGGGAAGAATTTCTTGCTTATATCCAATCTAAACTTCCCCTGTTTAATTTTTAACCCATTACACCTTGCGAATTATTTACACCAGTGAGAAACATCCTTCTCCCATACAGAGATATGTTTTGTTTCTTGTGGACCAACGCTCCTGAGTATCCTTAGGGTTGGTCTCAATCTGGACTCAGCACAGCCTGTATTCGTGCTTGTCATTGCCCTGACCCATATTCAGGACCTTGCAGTCGGCCTTATTGAACTTCATGAAGTTGGCATTGTCCCATATCTTGAGCCTTTCCAGGTCCCTCTGGATGACATCCCTTCCCTCCATTGTGTCAACCACACCACACAGCTTGATGTCATCAGCCGACTTGCTGAGGGTGCATCAATCCTGCTGTCCATGTCACCAACAAAGACGTTAAACAGCTTCAGTCTGATACCAACCCCTAACAAATGTAACTTGTCACTGATTTCAGACATCGAACTGTTGTCCATAACTCTTTGAGCGTGTCCATACAGCCAGATCCTTATCCACTGAGTGTTCCATTCATCAAATCCTTGTCTCTCCAGCTTAGAGACAAGGATGTCATGTGGGACAGTGTCACATGCTTTGCACAAGTCCAGATAGATTATGTCAATCACTATTCCCTTATCCAGCCTGTTCCAGTGCCTTCAGACAGTTAAGTTACACCAACAAGAGCTGGGTGTGAATACCCAGTTAAGACACTGATTTGTGCCCTACCTGGGCTCCTCCAAAAGCAGTGTAACTGCCCTGTAAAATAGCCAGTACTTCAAACAAGCCTCGAGCAGCTATGTAAGTGTTTGTGAGGAGAAAGAGTTGGATGCTTGCTGTTGTAAAAATACAAGGCTGTTGGAAAATACAATACAGATACAGTAATTGCAGAAGTGGCTAAAACGCTTGCTAGTAGCAATGAAACGAGGGAGTTGAGAGTAAGTTGCCTCTCTGCAAGGTGAGAGTCTCCTGTCAATACTGAGTTAAGTGTGTTTGCAGAGCATGTTGCTATGTAACTGCAAGTCATTTTGGGATTTTTATTTATGTAAGAGGGGAAAAACTGAAGGTTTGGAAGGAGAAGAATCGATAGGTTATGATCATTATGATCACCCCAGCTCGTTTGGAGCGGGGTGTCTGCTTTACAGAGCACCAGGAGAAAAGGCTGCTTGGTTCCCATGCTGCCATCTGACCTGCTGGTGGCGTAGGAAAGGAACTCATTTGTTGTGCTTTCTTTCTGCCAGCTTAAAAGGAGCTCACACACTTTTTCTTTACCTGTAAAAGCTCTGAGTGAATCACGCTATGTAAAGCTAAAGTTTGACCAGATTGAGCCAGAAGTGCTCACTGCCTCTATTGTTTCTTGGAGAAGAGCTTCGCCCACCCCAGTTTAGATAGTGGCCCTTTGTCTCTGTGGCTTAAAATACCCCAGTTCTCTCTGTGGGGACTGTCATCATGCTAATCAACAAACAATCCTGAGAAGTTTGCCCCATTTCAAGTTGTTCTTTTGGAAGAAAGAACAGTTGTCCTGTGGGAACAGGCCTGACCACGAGTTAAATGTTAATGCAGCAGAAAGCGGTCAGATCCTCCTCTGGCGGGCTGACAGGGACCCACACATCCAACTTCTCTTCTTTGTGTGTGTGTGTGAATTCCTAAAGAAGCTCTGCTCAAAATACCATTTCTCTGATTTGTTTTACCACACACAAACTTGGAGATTCTCTGTGTGTTATGAAGAAAAACCCCCAGCACAGCTTCATTTTGGAAAATGGCATTTCGTCAAGGTGCAGCTCTTCCCTGAGGTTGTTCTCAGAGCCACTAACCACTCTTTTGGCACGTCTCTGAACTTGGAAAGCAGTATTATGCATCCGGCTGTTGCCTGCCGGGACAACTTTTACACCTTTAGTGTCTTGCATGGAAACCTACTGTCTGTGATACACGGATGCAGAAAGTATCTGTGTGTGTCCTCAGCGAGGAACTTAGAATCATGGAATGGTTTGGGTAGGAAACGACCTTAAGATCATCCAGTTCCCATCCCCTGCCGTGGGCAGGGACACCTCACACTAGACCATGTTGCTCAAGGCTCTGTCCAACCTGGCCTTTTGAGCACTGCTTCTCATGGAACAGACTGGAGGTGGAACAAGAGAGCTCAAGGCAACCCGCTGTGCTTCCTATGGGAGTTCCAGGCTTGCTTGGCAGAGATGCGCACACTGAAGGTGGGATTACTAGGTTGGCATGTAACCCAGCTCTCTGAAGAAAGACACCTCTTCTGCAGGGTGAAACTTGGTGCTGTTCAAACTGGTCCCACTTGCTCCTGCGCTGCTGGCATCTTCCTCACTTGAACTGTGAGATGTGGCATTCTGCCACTGATGCCCAAGGGGCACATTGAGGATAGAACCAGGAGAGACTTGCTCATCTTGAAAAGCATCTCCTTCACAGTCCTCCTCCTCCTCTACAAAGTGAACTGTTCTGAATTTGTCAAAACCTGGATACCTTTTTTACTTCTGTATCTAATCAGGTTTCATTTGACAAGTGTAGCTTTTAGAGGCAGAAATTCTGTTATTTAGCCACTGACACTTATCTGAATATTAAAAACCCTCCTGCTTTTATAGCTGTCAGAACCAATCTTTCAGGTCTCCCCTTCCAGCTGCCATACTCTCTTGTGAGCTGATTGCTATCTTGAGCAGGTACATGGCAGCGTTGCTTTGGCTGGCACCCACAGTATTGACTTCCAAGGAAATTAAGGTGTTTCTGCATCTTGTACCAGGTGCTGTGGTTTTGGTTTAATCCTGTCTTTCATCAGTAACAAATGCTGTGTGACGGTTTCACCTTTCTCCAAGAGAGAACAGGGTCGTGCACGGTAACCTTGAGTATAGGCTTGTCATATCTAATGAGCTCATTAGGGCTTGATCCGCTCACTACCTGGAGACTGTTGAAGTCAAGCCCGAAATACCTCGCAGAGATAGAGTGGGCAGCATGCTTCCTTCTGAGTCAGCGCAGGCATGTTGCTCAGCACGTGTGTTCGAATCAACTGCTGAAGCTGTCATCCGCTTAATGAGACTTACAAAGCTTGTGCCTTCTCATAATCTTTAAAACACGCTGCACTTGTATGAACAGGCTTGTGGGTGATGGTTTTCTTACCCAAAGCAAATGGGACTCTTCAATCGGCATAGCAGAGTACTTTTAACAGAGCCATTGGTCATCTCTGTCCCAAAGTCCAGCTGAAGGTAAATGAAGTTTTCTTCGTTACAAACTTAGCTTCCCCTTCCCAAAGGAAATGCTCTCATAGGTCTGACTGCCTTTGGCAGTCCACTTATAGCTCCCATTGAATTTCAGCTTCCTGCCCAGAATTCTTGGAACATCAGATTGTTACAAGGCTTTTTTCTTCCTCAGAGGCCGCAGGATCCTTGTCAACAGTACATGGTAAAAGATTTCATGCCCTGATGAGTGATCTTCAGGGCATGCAGTGGGAACCTGCAGAGCAACTGGGTATTGGAAGAGTTAAAGCTGTGCAGAACAAAGTAGTGCAGCTAGCGTGTAGAATTAAAGGTGTCCTTCAGTCTGCTCAGAAGGCTATTTTGGGAGGCATGAACAGTACAAGCATCACAGCAGAGAGACTAAACTACTCCACATCAAATATAGTAATAGTATTTATTATAGAATATATTATATTATATAATATATGTATTATATATATTATATATAATATATATATAATATAATTATATAATAATATATTATAGAATAGTATTTACTGCAGGCTCATGCTATACTCAGTGGGTAACTTCATAGTTCCCCGTCACTTGTGAGAATTGTGTCTTGATCTAAATAGGATGGAGACTTATGTCTTAGCCTCTTTCAGCAGGATTGTTTAGGTGCACATGCAAACTGGTATGTTATCAGGGATGTACCATAAGTAAGATGAATGGAAAATCTCTTTCCTTTTGGTATAGTTGCACAGTGATGCACAGTTTGGTCAGTGTGGTGACTTGTTTTTTGATCTTACCTAAAAATAAGCAAGGGACTCAATGGCGTGTTTGTCTTTTTATTGCCTGTACTTTCGAAGGAGATGGTGGCAGGGGAAGGACACAGTGACTTTAAGATGACATTGCATTCCTTTGTAACAATGCTGGAATTCCTGTTGGGATGCTTCCTAAGAATGTATGCAATGCATCTGGCAAAAGCTCTGTTTATGTTTTCCTTTGATTTATACCCAGAACTAGAGACAGATGCTGTAAATCAGAGTAATTAAATGTGTTGGTTTCTTGTAAAAGATGGTTGATGTAGTTCGCTTCATGTTTTGGGGGTCTGGAGGGATCTCTAAACACAACTTTGCGTGTGTAATTTGAAGGGTTGGTTGTTCTGGTGATTTTTGTTCATTTGTGTTTTGTTTGCTTTTGTTTTGTTTAATTGCAAGCCTTGTTAAATAACTTTGCAAGCAGAAGTATTTTGCAATAACAAACATTTTCTGTTGGGTGTTATCAGTAGCGCTTCCTGTGCTTCTCAGCTCAGGGAGCTTTAGACAGAGTAAGAGGGACGTGCTGAAGGAGAATTGCTTTGTGCTTAGCAGAATTAGAATAAACCCAGCAAGCACATGGTTTGTGCTTAATTCTGAGAGCCTGAATCAGATCTCGCTCCTACTAATCTCTAAAGGGATTATTCCTGATTTACGCTATGCTGAATGAAGTCAGAATCTGGCCCTGAAAGTCTGTACTTCAGACATTGTCTCAAGGCAGTTGACCTGTAAATATGAAAAAAGAAGCTTGGCTTCCCACAGTTTGTTTAAATTTGTCAAGCTAAGTGGACTATAGCTTGTTTAGCAGGGTTTATTTTAAACTGAAGACTTTCTATCCAGGAAACTATTGCAAAAACTCGGGCTAGAATCCATTTACCTCTGTTGGGCTAATAAGAGATAGTAATCAGAGGACCCTCTGATAAAATACAGTGCTCTTTATTTGCATAGCACCTTTCTGCTGAGGATATCGGATAACTGCTTCATTGCAATTCTGGAAGCTATTCAGCCAGACAAGTCTCTTTAATGACTTGCAGTGACTCCAGTTGCTAGCAGTGAAGTGAAAATAAGCCGATACACCAGGCCTCTAGTTAGGAGTGGCATCTGTAAGAAAAGGTCTGCAACCTAGAACAGGGGGGAGTTGTTAGCTGAAAATGCTGGGGTTTCTGGAAGAAAGGCTATGGCTTATCTATTTGCTGTGAAGAAAATCCATCTTTATTAGCACAAGTTCAGCTGGTGTTCACTGAGAAGTACCAAAGGCAAATGTACAGGTTTGGGATGGGGAAGCACCGTGATGGCCAACTCCTTTATAGCCCCAAATTAATGCACTTTTTTGTTTATATTTTGATTGTCTACATATTCATTTTTAAGGCTGTGTTTATATCGTACTTGTCTGTATAACATAGTAAACTGAAAGCTGAATACACCTTTTCCTAGGGCTGCTCTAAAGGTATGTTATATATGTTGTTTTGCATACATACGCATATATGTATGTTGCATATGCATATTCTCAAGTCACATTTGTCATTGCTGCAAAGCACAGTTTTGGTGTAGTGACACACTTTCACAGTGTTTGAACTACCTAAAAGCAGCCATGTAATGTCAGGGAGGAAGATGAGTGGCCTCATGTGATGGCCTGCTTTATTCCCTTTGAATATTTTATCCTTGAATTCTGTTATCTGCTTTGATCTTCCAATAGCTGTCTCTTTGCCATGGCTATTTGAGATGCTCCAAGCTTTTAACTACAGTAGTAGTTACATAGCTATATAGCAATTGGGGTTGTTAATACTTATAAACACTAAAAGCATGGGCGACATGAGTGACTGAATCAAATATCTTAATTACGGTCTTTGGGAAGAGATTGTAGATAGCTGTCCCAGCAGACAAGCAAGGTGTAGTCCCAAAGGGAAATGACAAGGTGTGCGCAAGGTTGTTTAGAGGACCACAGGGTGTCCTGTGTTTGTGGACCGTGGGATTCCTACAGCCCACAGTTCACCCAGCACAGTGAAAAAACAGTGAATTGCTGTCAAAAAGGAGCAGTACAGGAAGATTTTGCTCACACTGGTTCAGTTATCCCATGCAAACGTGCTCCTGCTGTGAAGCTCGGCCACCTTTTCCTGGCTGAAAGCATCGCTACAGCGTTAAGTATATTGAACTAAATTTGACATGCACAGCCATTTGACTGGAGAATACACTTAATTTTCTTTACAATGAGTAAGGAAGTGTGCTACTTCATCAAAGGTGTAATTTAGCTTTATTGCTAGTTACCCCAAGTTGTTAGCCATGAGTAATGTAAACCCTGCCTGTCTTTCAGTAGAGACTGGAGAAGCTAATGACTGCATTCTTGGAGAAGAGACTTCATTGATTCAAACTGAAATAGCTGGTGAGCTATGCTCTGAGGAGTTTATATTAAGAATAAAACCCCCAGTTGGTTTTGTGTGTTTACCTTGTAGAAGGAACTCAGAAAGCCATGCACTGAGCTCTCTGTATTTTTCTGTTTTCCACAAAAAAAACCCATCATCTCAGGTCCACACCTCTCTACTTTTCTATATTCACCTGATATAAATCAGAATAAGTGGCACAGCCAAGTAAGGAAATGTGTGATTTAGTGGGGGAATGAAAGCTCCTGGTTAACCCTGCACTGTTCAACAAAGCTTTCCCCTTCTGCGTCCTCTCTTGTGCAGCAATGTGTTCATCAACCTAGGCCCACATCATCACAAAGGAGTGATGCTGGAGCTTCCTTTGCAGCTTTTGCCATTTGATTGAATCAAATTGCTCTAAAAGTTCTCTCCATCTGTACCTCCACTGTAGGGTAAAAGACATTTTTTCCCTATTCATCTCTGCTTTCAGCAGGTCCCACTAAGGCTGTGGCCACAACACATGTAGAGGTAGAGAAGCTTCCAAATACGCCATGTGCCAGATATAAACTGGTTACCAAACTGGTTAATGTTGTTTAGCTGACATTTCTGTAATGTAGGAAAAGCTGGGTATTATTGGCCAAGCACTTCATAATTTTCTGGTATTTCTAAAAGGACTGCCAGCACTTGGAAATATTGAGTAATTTTTAATTGAAGGGATATGATCAGTAGGTGATTAGTTTATGAAGTGCCTTGGATATATGCTGTGTTGTAGAGACAAGCCATCTGGAGCAAGCCTGTGGTTTAGCTTCTGTAGTGAGTACCCGTGGACTGCAATGCCAAAATGACCAGCTTTATTACGTCAACAAAGATCTTGAGTGATTCAGTTCATTTTCGCAGATCTAAATGAACTAAAATGGGAACATGATTTGGCCTGAAGTTTTAGTTTGATGCTCTTAATTATTAGCTAGGATCATCAATGCATTTTCCAACATCCTTAATATAACCAGCCACTGCAAATCAGACTATTGACTTTCTTCCTCTGTCTGTTGCTTTTACCAAATTTGCTGTGGCCAGGATTTCACCCCATGTTCCCTGGACAAGCAGTGGGGCTCCCTTAGGAGCTGTTCTTGTATCTGATGCTCCTGTAAGCTGCAGTCATAGTCCTCTGCCTCTGAACTTGGGGGTAGAAGAACCTTAGAATGGTTTGGATTGGAAGGGACCTTTACAGGTCTAGTCCAACCCCTCTGCAATGAGCAGGGGCATCTTCAACTACACCAGGTTGCTCAGAGCCTCATCCCACCTGGCCTTGAATGTCTCCAGAGATGGGGCACCTACCACCTCTTTTGGCAACCTGTACTGTCTCACTAGTGATTACTGGACAGAAGAGTCCCATCATAAATGTCTTAGTTGCAAAGCCTGTAGCTTGCACTGCTGCAGGGTACCTGGGCAGTACTGGGTACCTGAAGCGGTAGCATCTGTGTTTCCAGTCTCATAGCTGCTGGAATTAATTACTCTAAAATGAAGATTGATTTGCAATATCACACAAAAATGATTCCTCCCTCTTTCTGAAATCATCATTACACAGTCTTTTTGCTGAAATCTGATCAATCGTGGTGATGTACAGCACTAAAACTCAAATCCAATGTGCTGCCCTGTATCCGATGTATCAAGGGGTGTAGGAAAGAGTGAGGATGAGTGGAGGAAGTGACTGAAAGTGGCTGAAAGAAAAAGAATCCTTGAGAATGCTTTGATCTGAGGTTGAATATCTGTGCACCAAGGGGGGGATGTACTTTTAGGAGAGGGGCACAGTCTGCATGTAAGTAGACGTTCCAAGATCAAGGTGTTGGAGCTTTTAACTTCTCATCTGGCCACCTGATCTTGCATTTTCCCTCTTAATTTTTCCCTTGGGTTTAAGTATCTTTTCCCCGCCTCTTGTTCTGTGAAACATTCTTATGCAAAGCCAAATCTCCTGAAACTCAAGCAAGCTGCTTGTAGCACAACAGCAGCAAAGAGGTGCAGGAATTGTGGCTTTGCATAGAAATCCATCACTTATTTTCTTTTCCTTTTTATTTTTTTTCTCTCTCCCGAAACTTGTTATTAAGTGAGCAGCACTTTAATGAAACATTTCATGGAGGAAACATTCTGTCCTGTAGATTGTTCCCAGATCCCCGAAGGAAAGATTATTTACAGATTAAAGCCCTTACTGTTTCCTTTGTCCTTGCAAAGTAAATAATGAGCAGGACTTGAAAAGCTCTGGTATCTCCAGGTTTGGAGTACCAGCCCCTCTCAGAACATCAAACAACCATGCCAGCACTTTTTTCATGGTACCAGATGACTAAATTTCGTAGCAGATTCTCCTCCAATTTAGTGCTGCTAATGACTATGTGAATGAGACTTACAGTGTAAGCACAAGTCTCAGCCTCAGTATTTGAACTCAAGTCTGCACGGTGAGGGTCTGTTGGGAAGGGAAGCAGCAGTTTAAAATTGTCAAGTTTTCCAGGTTTTATTGTGATTTCCCAAATGCAGTCCATGGCAGACCTAGGAATAAATTGCAGGAATCAGGTTCTCGCTGTAAGCACAGACAAGTGGAACACTGGCATGTGATGAACAAGCCAGTGCTCCCTCTCTCAGCAAGAGGTGAGTCACTTGGGTAATTCCTGTTTTAAACAGCAGAACTGGATTCATGCTTCAAGCAGCCTCAGACAGCCAAAAAGGAATAAACTTCAGGTTAAAACCTTGTGTTTCGTGTCATTGCTCTGCCTTCTCCTTCCTTTATCCCCTGCAGTGACAATATGTCAGTGAATAACAATGCGAAAGGAACTGCGCCACGTGTGGGAATAATAAAAACTAGCAAGGTCTACACTGCGAGGTCCCAAATTACAACGAGAAAAAATGGGAGCACCTCTCTTACCTTTCAGTGTATGGGAAAGAAAAATAGAAGCGGGTTTAGATGGAGCATTTGGGCAAGCTGAGTCCACATTTTCCCTACACAAGGTACCTCTTGGAGGAGATGTGTCTGTGTATGTGTGTGTGTGTATATATATGCACACCTGGAAATATATATATTATATATATATATATATCTGTGTGTATATATATATATATATACTCACACATGCACCTGGAGATATATATGCACCTGGAGATATATCTGTATAAAGATAGATACACACACACAACTGTCTATCAACCCATCCATGGTGAAGGAAAACCATTCCTGACTGACTTGTCTTTTAAGAAATATCCAGAATACATCTGTAACACATTCTGTTGATGCAAGCGCAAGAACTTCCCAACATCTGTTAACAGCTGGCCCCTCTACCTGCAGTGCTGCTATAGGCACTGCTTTGAAAAGATGGGTTTCAGTGACAATATTGATCTGAGCTTATTCCTAACTACTATATAATCACAGGCTGAGCACTGGCCTACAGTTTCAGGGAAACAAGATAACATTTACTTTATCTTTGTTCCAACAAAAGTCTGTTATATTATCTCCGATCCCAGCCTTTGGGGGGGTCCTGTTGATAGAGATTAGGTAAATAGAGACTGCTCATTTTTAACATGAGCAAACGGGGATAGACTTTGGATAGGACACTGGATTGAAGACACGGTTTCGTTTCTCTGCAGTAGAACAGCTGGGAACTCCACTTTGGTGTGGTTTTGCTCTAGACTGTAGCTGCTACTTTGCACCTCTTTCACAGCTTGTCTGGTTTTAATTAATATTTCTTTTCTATGCTTTATAAATGGGCTGTCACACTAAAAACTTTTGGATCAGAGCTGAATGGGCCTGCACAGTGTACTTGAAGTATTGGCACTCCTTAGGCATCTACCGCTAAAGAGATGAAAGGCAGAGGGCTTATTCTGTGGGGAAGTCACAGACACCAGAAGTTTAAAGTGATGAGGATGTATGGGGAACCTTTGAATCTGCAGTATAAAGAGACTTCAGTAGGATAAATAGCACTTATGGGCTCTTTTTTTCTTCCTTTAAGGGTTCTCCATATCATATCCCATGTTGTGCAAACAGGACTGATGAGATGGTAAGATATGCCTAAGTAATATTCGTAGATACTCCACTGTTTTGGATGGGGAAATGAGCGTTTAATGTTTACCTGATCCTAAATATACCAGTTTATAAAAGAAAGGATCCTTCCTTTTGCTGGACAGGTAGTTTATGATATCTGAACTCTCTCCATATGAGTCTTAACTAAATGGCTTTTGTTTTCCACAACCTTTAAACCCTTCATATGCTAGATGATAAGAATGAATGTGGCTCATCTACTGTGGAGGTGGTGAGGTGCTGGTACAGGGTGCCCAAAGAAGCTGTGGCTGCCCCATCCCTGGCAGTGTTCAAGGCCAGGCTGGACAGCATTTGGAGCAACCTGGTCTAGTGGAAGGTGTCCCTGCCCATGGCAGTGGGTTGGAACTGGGTGAGCTTTAAGGTCCCTTCCAACCCAAACCATTCTATGATAGGTAGTAGACACGGTTGCAACTTGTTGTAACCAGCATCTGGTTGGCAGTGTGCTGAGAGTAGATGTCCCTCAGCAGGATTTGGTAGCCCTGCTTGGTAAAGAGGTGGAACGTCCTTGGATGTCCAGCCATGATGACCCTTGAACAGTGAAGGATGCGTGGGTATGGGAATGAATCATTGCACGTGCACAGTAGTGCCCCAGGGGATCATAGTTTGGAGGGCTGCCAGGCCCAAAGTAGCTGCAGAGGTGTCATCTTTTCAAGCAGAAAACCTTGTGCACAAAGGAATTGCTGCTGCCCAGGCATCTCTGTAACCTGAGGTGCCACATGGACTGCTATTATTCTGGTACCTACCAGACAGATGTTATTCTCATACATCACTTGACATGAAGAGTGAAGGGGGCTGCTGCCACAACACTCTTCTTCTCTAGTAGGATGAAACCTGGAGCAGCATTGTCTCTGTCTCCTCTTGGTTGCAGCACTCAGAAGGGGTATGGAGGTGTGGAAATTGTGCTTGTGCTGGGGAAGGGGGTTTTGAGTTCTCAGGGCTTCCCAACCATGGCAGCTCCGCTACATTTTGTTCTCAGGCATGTCTGTATTATTCATTTCTGTGGCTTTTCAGGTGAGGAAGCACTGAGAACACTGTACTTCTGGGTGTCCTGAGTTGGCAGTGAGGACAAAAGGGGTGAGGGAGAGCCATCAAATGGAGTCAGTGCTCAGAGGAGCTGGGAAAACAAACCACAAGGAAAAAAGCCTGGCTTCTGGGACTCATTTCCTTAGGAAGTACAGTGGGAGCAAAAACATGTGGCATGACTAATATATGAAGGAAAATCGTGCTTATGTTTGGCAACAAGCCTTGCCTTTCGGTGCTGAGGGTAGGGCTTGGTTTCTGTGTCTCTCTGCAGGTTTCATGTGTGGCTCATTGGCCAGGCTTGTGCATCATCGGTGGTGCTGGCTGACAGAGCTATTGGCAGGATTGATCCTGGGAATAATGCATTGCTGAGACCCCATGATTTAAAAATCACCTTGCAGAAGGGTGTTCTCTGGCATCGCCAAGGGAATTGTGGCTTCATTTGCTTTGAAGAATACTTTGGTTTCTTTTAATTGGAAACAAACTGTTCACCTTATGAAATGAGAGTATGTGGAGGACGGGCATGGGGAGGCAGTAAGCAATTCTGGAGCTGGGAGCATTTTTCTGTGTCGGGAATTTGCTTAGGGTGCAGGAGAGCAGTGTGGGATGTATCTGACTGAGCGCAAGCATCTGCAATGCACGCACTGCTGTCAGAGCTGGATATCTGTCCTCTTTTTGTAGGTCACAAAGACAAATAGGTACTCTGGCATGTGATTTGTCTCATTTTAGAGAAAACATCGAAAAAAAGAGGCTGTGGAGGTGGGACTTCATCCCTGTTGACAGTTAAAGAAGCCTTGGTGGCTTGCTCAGGCATTGAGGTGTAACTTAAGGTCTTGTCGAAGCATGGCTAGGAGTGACATCCCATTAACCTCTTTGTTAGGGCTGCAAGTGCCAGAGGGTAGAAGCTGGGGCATCTAATCCAAGGGAGCTAATAGTGGTTTTGTGGTTTTCTTCTGTGGAGAGCTGAGGCCTTGAGGCTCTGTCCATCAGGTAAGCTGATGAGAGGCTTTCAGAGCCCAAGCAGCACTGGGTTCTATGCACCTCACTGAAAGTCAGTGAGAGCTGTGCCCGAAAGCTTCTCTTAACCCATAAAACAAAAAAAAAAGGAAAAAAAAAATACATGTTTTGGTGATAATCTGCTGAAAAAACATCCAGCAGATAGGTGTTGTCATTTGTAGATGAGTGTGAAAGAGAGGGAGAAGCTTCTTTATGGTTCAAAATTAACAGGATCTGCTCTTCTTTCTGTGGGAAGACAAAAATGTATTACTGGCCTGATTGACTCAGAGCTGCCCTGCAACCCCAGGATTCGGATTCCTGAATCAACCCCCAAACAATCACTCATGCTGAAAACTAACCCAGCTGGTGTCTTCCCCCTGCACACCCTCTCATGGATGAGAGGTCCAGACTGACCCAGACCCAGGCACTTGCACATGCAGTGACTGAACCCCAAAGTGCTTGTTTTCCAAGTGAGAAAACAACTGCCTCAAGTATTTAATACTTGGCCTTGTCCCCTGCTTGAAAGGATGCTGTGAGCCCAATGCCAAAGGGCAGACACGATTAACCTGAAATGGTTGAAGATGTCCCTGCTCATTGCAGGGGGTTGGACTGGATGAGCTTTGAAGGTCCATTCCAACCCAAACTGTTCTATGATTGAAGTTCCAGTGAGGTGTTGCTGCTTTGTCAAAGTCTATTTGACCTTGAAACTTGCCTCTGTGCTACAGTTTTGAGTAACCCAGAAAAGCAGGGTTCTTGATATGCCAGATGTTGAACCTTCTGTATGCTCTGGGTTGTACTGCTGTCTCCAAAGGGCTGCGGAGGAGAATGTCTTTTCATATCTTAAAGAGCCTTTTACAACTTTCTGGTGGTCTTTTGAAGCCCCAACTGCTGGTGATGGAACTTCTCCTCATCAGTTATAATTTCTGTGGCAATTCCTCTTTGCTCACACTGTTCAGATCCTTTTATCTGGTGTTTTATAGCAGCGGATTCATGGACTCTTTTTCACTAGAATAGCTCTGCTGTGTATGCAAGTTACCGTTGGTATTATAACACGTTTGTCTTGAATTTGACAGCCCATTGCCCTCACACATGTTCACTGTCATTGTGAAAAGAGTGCTTTTGTTGGCTTTTCTCACAAATGGATGAAAGGATGTAAAAATTAATTTTCTTTAGTACAGAAACATCATTTCTGTTCTCTGCTAATAACTAAATATGTGAAAGAATAAAGCAGGATGTGGGTCTGGGTATCCTGATCTACTTCAAGATGTCCCTGCCCATTGCAGGAAGGTTGTAATAGATGACCTGTAAAGGTCCACTCCAACCCAAATTATGATTCTGTGATTCTATTGCTCATTCTGTAGAAAATTGAAAGGACTGTTCTATGATTCTGTGACCGCTGCCTTGCAAATGCAGCTGTGGGATGTGAAAACATGCTCCTTGTTCAGATGATTCTGGATTGTGATTCTACATCACACCTCTGCGGCACGGCACTTCTCTCTGTGTGTCTCTGTGTGTTCAACTCATCATGTTTTGAGTATGTGTGACTCAATGGACAGCTATAGCCTTAGATACGATGTGATCTAAAATCCTCTGAGACACTGAAACACTTGAAGGCAAGGAACGATGTTGCTGAAGAGCGCATGATGTAACTGGAAAGTCTGACCACAGGAAGCCAGAAGTCTGCTAGCGACACTATTTACTTAATTACCTAATTTGAGGCATTTAAGGAACTACTTAAAAAAAAACCCAACAAAGCAAACCTAAGTTGCGGGCAGTACTTTTGAGGTCTGAAATGACCGTGATGGATGATCCTTAGGCTTTCAAAATACAGATGCTTCCAGAAAGACAAACAAAACAGACCTCTGCTGTATAGCATGTTAGCAGGCTGGGGTTGGTTTTGGTAGCTTTCAAACCAAAAGTTGCATTTCAGCTTGCTGGGAATGCCAAGTCTGCTTCCCAGTGATGCTTTCCTTATTTCCAAGGTTTGTACTGAGCCTTTCAGGAATACCTGGGTTTGCACAGTCCTCCAGGTTACTCTCTGCCTGCATGCAGCTTTGCATTGGGGTGGTTCTTCAAGTGCTCTGCCTGCTGCTGTTTCTCAATGCCAGACCTCGGGGAACTTCCCAACACAAAGCACTTGAGCTGTAGTTCTGCGCTTGCATTTTCGTATTCCGTGTTATTTTTACCTTTATTTTGCCCCTCTGATCTGCTGCTGCTGACCAAGCTGAACATGTGTCCTGATACGGATCTTATGCTACCCTGAAATCTCATGCACAGGAAGCATCTGTCTGTTCCCCTGCTGTATGGGGCATTCTTTCAGCGGATTATCTCTGTTTCATTCTGCTTCATTCTGGCAAAATGCCCTGAAATATTCATTTGACTAACCCAAGCTCTCTGCAGATCCAGATCACGCATCTCTCGCTGCTCCTGAGACGCAAGTGATTCCTGCTGTGTCCACCTGCTCGGAGCTGGCTGTCTTGGGAACGTGGGCATTCATCAGGTTTGATTTTTCCCCTTTCTCATTGCTTTATCATTCATTTTCCATATAAGAACAAGTGCAAGTTCCTAGGAGAAGGTGAATCAACGTATGCTGGACTTCAGGTAGTGAAGTTTGGGATGGGATTGTTAAACATTCACTATGTATGCACAGCATGGGGGGTAGTTTTCTCCCAAGGTTCTGCATTTTCAGGTTTTCCATTGAGAGAAAAGGGAAGTTAGCTTTGGTTTTGCAGGTGTAAGGAAAAACAAGTGTCTGTGGCTTCCTTCTGATTTTTTACTGGCTTTTTTTCTTTCCTATTTGGCACAATGGCTCTGCACAGGCTTGGCAGGTACTCAGCCCTCTGCGCTTTCCTTTGTTGAGTCAACAACAAATCCAGCCAGAGGAGAACAGCTTAATGGCCCATAGTAATCATGTAACCAAAATCCTGGCTGAAATATCCTCATCCCCAACCTGTGTAGCTCCTGGGTTGGTCTCCTTTCATCCCAAAGGGGACATTTGTGTACGTGGTAGGGTATTGGAGGTCCTTGTTATGTGTTCAAGGCCAGATTGGATGAGGCTTTGAGCAACGTGGTCTAATGGAAGGTGTCCCTGCCCGTGGCAAGGGGTTGGAACTGAATAGAGCTGTAAGGTCCCTTCCAACTCAAACCATTCTGTGATCCCATGTGATGCCCATGAGGCAGGTGATTTTGGTGCAGTAAGAGGTGGCCACGATCGCTGTGATCCTCACATCCCTGGTTAAGCATGTACCTAACAGGGCCCCTTTTGGGAAAATCAGGAGAGCCTTCAATTGGGATGTCATGCCCTTTCCCAGTACTTTTCCAGTACTCTGTTCTGGACAAATGGGTTTCACTTGAGATTGTAGCTGCCAATTTTAGTCTTGTGGATTATTGCTGTGTTGATAAGATTAAAGATGTTATTATGGTTATCTTAATGGTGTTTCACTACGCCTCCTTTTCAGGTTCGGTAGAAATGTGGGAGTCTCCCTAACTTTCTTATTAGCTGGAGAAGCTTTGAGGTGTGATTCCAGTGCTGAGACCAGAAGGTCTATTCAAAGAATTCAAAACCTTATGATTTCTGAGGTCCAACTGAAAGGTATTTAATGGTTGGGGCTGCTGACACGCACCAAATCTCTCAAAGTGTGCCTGTAAGGAACAAAAGCCTGTGAGAGATGTACTTATTCATTACTGTGTACACTCATACATAATAAAGCTTAAGGTTTGCTTGAAGCCTGGCTGATAGGGACTCAATTTACCCTGTCTGGCTCTTTATCATTATGATAGTTTATTATACGTCATCTCTAAAAGGTAAATTAAGTCCAAGCATGACAAAACCTCTTATTGGGTTACTGCTGAGATCTGCTGGTAACAAAACCAGCACCAGGTTTATTTTTAATTTTTTTGAAGCAAAGTCCTTATTTACCTATTACGAAACCATGCAATTACTTAAAGGCGTTATTTGTCTGCTCAGTGATGAAATAAGCCCCATAGTCATACCCGTGTTGTGAGCCGGATACCTGCAAATGAGAGGTCTGAGCTTAGCAGCAGTTTGCTAATTACTGCTGATATGGTGTCCTGTAAGGAGCAGTCATGAGCAAGATGCTGTTTGGGCTGCTGGCAGTTTGCAGCCTGGATGCGCAGCACACTGGTTGCTGTGCTGTGCTCAGCATCATGGAAATCCTGAAGTGATAACCCTGCTGTCAGCATGGGTGAGTGAAAGCAGAGCGGAAATCCTGGTGGAGGCCAAGCAGTGCTGTTTAGTTCACAGCATGGTCTTTTCAAACTGCAAGAACTTATTTTCCCATTTGGGGCCCCTGGGCTTGACTTTCCAAACAAGAACCATATTCTGAGCTTTTTGTTCCAGCAGAAAATCACAGATTGGTTTGGGTTGGAAAGGACCTTAAGATCATCTAGTTCCAATCGCCCGGCCATGGGCAGGGACAAATCATCTTGCTTTTCCCTGCTGAAGCTTGCCAAAGTGCTGCAAAGCTGTAAAAAGAAATCAGGTTCTGGCTCATGCCTTATATTTAGTGTTTTGCCATTTGCCTGATTGGCTCTTTTGGTCAGCCCCATGTTCCCCATGCAGGCTGTGGCTGTGCAGGGAAGATCCCACGGTATTAGCACATGCTGCCGAGTGCAGATCCACTCCTTGTGTGTGGTTGCTCTCACTGCCTACAACTGTGTTTCAGCTTGCTGTGTGTGAGATGTCTCTCTTCCAAGTGAGTAAACCACAGATGCAACTTCCCCTGATTACCAACTTTTATGGAAAGCTTAAGGCTCTCTGAGATCTCCTCCTCCGCTCCCACTGTGCTGCTGCTTTTCTGAAGGCAAATTAAACAGATCTATTCCTATCTGACTGAAGCCATTGAGTTACTTAAACAGATTGACCTGACTTAGGGTTATCAATTTCTTTAATGAGGTATCCTCTACAATGTCTGCTTGGCTTTTGGCCATCCTTCTCATTAAAAAAGTTTGTTATGGAATCTTTCTGTTCCATGTGGAGTTATTGCCAGCTAGTTGGCTGAGTATGTACCTGACCCTTTAGCCCCTAATAATGCTTTAATTTTGCTTTCTAAATCTAACAAAGGCACTGAGAAATATAAATGTAAGTTTTGGAGAGCATCTTAACTGCTGGAGAGCATAGGTGGAGAGGGTGCTTCTTACCTGTGACTCCATGGAAATAATCCTGCGGCACAGAAGGAGTTTTAAGATGGAGATGCTGTTTCTTTCAGCCTGGATGAGATGCCTTCTCACAATCGCCTTTTAAAATGACAGCAGTGACAGATTCCAACCAGGCTGGAGGATAACCACCTCCCACTGCAACTTCTTTATGAAGTCAGACCTTCAGGATCACACGGTGGGTATCTGTGAAGGGCTTACCCAAAGTGTAGGAAAAGTCGCATTATATGCGCATGGAGAAATTGATGTGTTTCTTTAGGATGAGTATGCACCAAAACTGGCTGCAAAAGTCCAGATTTGCTCTAAGAAAACTGCAGTCAGCTCTAGAGCAACTCTCCATGTCCCTATCTTTCTTGATGCTGATGGTCCATCTCCTAAAGCTATCAAAATGGCTAATGTTAGGGGATTGTTTTGCTTGTTTTCTTTTCCTTTAGTCACTAAGTATCACTTATCTCAACCCGTGGGAGTTGCATTCTTTCGATTCTCCTCCTCATCCCTCCAGGAGCAGAGGGAAGAAAGGTGTTGGGGGGGGGAAGTAGACTGCGTGGTTCTAATTTACGGCCTGGGCTTAAACCACGACAATATTGTATATCAGTCAGGGCCAGATCCTCCACAGGACCTCTATGTGCATGAAGTCATGCCTTTTTGAAGGCCTTATTCAAAGCTACATGGAGGATACCTTTCTTGTGCTCCAGATCTTTCATCTTGAGCGTACTTCACCCAAAAGTACCTCCCAAGCTTCTGCTCCGCTCCAAATAAAACCCAAGCAGCACTGGATATCTTCTTTCAGGGCATAGATTATTAGTTCTGCAGGTGAGATCCTGATCAGTGCACTCAGTGGTGGGAAGGAAAAAAACCTGGTGCTTGTGGCTGACTTCTCTGCAAAAGCCTGTCTTGTCCACATGTGTTGGGCACAACACATACAATGTGGAGACCCCAAGGAAACACAAGCAGAAGGGAATGCCTAATGTTCAGGTGCCTGTTGTGTGCAGCCGTAAGATAGATGTCAAATACTCACTCCTGCCAAGATGCATTGTGCAGGGACATCACCCCAGGTACCTCTGGGAACATTATTATTATCATTACTGTTACTACAAGTACTACCATGACTACCACCAGGTAACTCTAGGAACATTATTATTGTTATCATCATTACTGCTATTATTATTATTACCTCTGGGCACATTATTATCTTTATTATTGTTATTGTCTTTTTTTCCTTTAAGACAGAGTCCCTGCAGAGTCTAGGTTCTACTGTGGGAAGAGAGCTGCTAACCAGAAGGTGTTAGATACGCAGGTTTGCACTTAGGCGTCCTATCAGTCTCTGCCCCTTTCCTGGCACAGAGTCTATCAGAGCTGGCCAGGTTTGGCAGGGCGCAGTTTCACCTTTGTCTTTGGCATGCTCCACGTATACTGTTGGTGGGGACAGGTTCACAACTCCAATGAAGTGTGGGTTTGCTCTTTTATCCTGGTAGAAATAAACCCAATGTAATACAGAGTTGTTGCACAAGGAAAGCCTGCTGCTCTAGCAAATAAACTATCCCTGCTTCTGCCCCTCCTGTCCCAGACACCCAGCCTCGGCACTGACAGTATTTTCATCTCAGATGCACAGTTAGAAGAAGAGGGCAGGGAAACCCAAGATAAATCTTGTATAATGGATACCTTCTATATAAAGACACATTCCCAGACAGAGCGAGGAGGAGGACTGTGAGTGGCTCTCAGCCTGCGGAATAGAGCAGGATGCAGGGAAGTGGGGATAATCCCATGGCTGGTAGTGAGGACACTGCATTACAGATCCCAGCAGAGTGCTCCAACCTCCTGGCTATGGAGCAGCTCTTGTAGGTCACAGTATTTATTACTGACTGCTATTGGATTTTTATAAACCTGATTCAACAGAGCATTTGCATCTGCATTATTTAAGCGAGTGGGAAACCCACTCTGTCTTTATAAAGTTAGATGTGTGCCTAAGTGTCTTGCTGAGCTGGGATTAATTTAGAGGAAACAAATAGCTGCTTCCTGGCTTGGATAGTGAGCAGGCTGGGCCCAGCATTTGCAACCTGGTGAGATTTAGGATGTTTCATTTGAGTGCTTAATTTGAGATACCTCAGCACACAAGTTTATCAAAATATACAAGCACCCATGAGAAAAGCAGAGCTTGAACCGCACTGAACCACATTCAGCAGCCCAAACACTAATATATACAGTGTTTTCCAAAGTACGTGGTGCAAACTGTTGGATAATGAATGTAAAACTGCCCAGAGGGGCATGTATATTGGATGTGCAGACAGTGTAATTGAGTTGTGGACAAGCTGACCACAGATAGGCCTGCTTCGACTCAGATAATCCGGTAGCAGCCTGTGTGTGAGCCTCAGGAGTTTGGAGAAGGTGTTTCTTGTGTCTTGGTGTGTGCTTGACTCTGCATGCCTGTGCTGGGCTCTGAGAAATTGCCTGTTAAAATCAAAGAGGTTTTTGAGTGAATGGGTTCAGACTGCATCGCTGTGGATTTTAGTTCCTTCCATTCATTTTCCTTTGATTATCAGTACAACGCTTTATTTTAGCACAGTGTAATATTTTACTAAAGGCGCATTTGTAGCTAATAACATTTATGAAGAGGCAGCTTTGACTGAAACTACATCGGAATGTCGCTTAAATAATGAATGGGAATGCCATATATTCATTAAAAATTGAACAACGATAACTGTATGTCTGTTAGAGTCCCCTTTCTGATGGATATGGCCAGCAGCCATTAAAATACAGTGGGAATTCTTGTTCGCAGGCTCACAATCACTGATAATAACACTCTTGATAAGTATTTGCAGCTCAAGACGCTGAATTTACAAAAGAGATTCATTGTAGCTAACAGTGGCTCTGAAGATTGAAATGTTACCATCATTCAGCTCTACTTCTTTTCCCTTTCTTTCTTTCTTTGTTAAGGTCTTATATGTGTAAAGAAAGGATTTCACTACCCTATCAGTCTGTAGAGTTGGTTTTCTGTGGCCCACTATGAGAAGCTACTCACTTTAAATATTAGCCAGTATCTCCACTGGTTTAAAGCCGGAGGGGGTGGGGAGGGGAAGATAAATCTACTTTTCATCCTATTTTCACCGCAGGGGGTTTGTAGAATTTGGAACTGGAAGCTGGGTCATCGAGTCTGTTTTCTACACCCCTCTGCTCTTTCTTCGAAGCCTTCATGTTTCTGGGCTTTTTAATGCTTACAGACGCGTTGCTGCTGCTGCTGCTGTTTTCTCCAGCTCAGTGACGGGTGGATGCCACTAGGCTCTAACAAGGAGCCTGATGCAGCACTTTGAAGTTAGAGGAAAATAAGGAAAAATCCTCTTAATAGCATCTATCCCAGGAAGTGACTTTGCTTAGCTTACAGTAAATATGTGGTACCTCAAACAATTCATTACCTAGAGTCTTGTATCTCTTTGCTTGCCCTACAAGGCTGACCCAACCGTGGCAGCGTAGTACAGTGGCTGAGATGGCTGGCAGATTTGTAGTATTCATTTTGACCTTGAAAAAGTCACTTAATAGAGCTTTTCCTTTCCTGTCCACTGTGCCGGGCGAGGTTTATCTGAGCAAAAAGTGCTTGCTAAGCATCAGTAAAGCAGTGACTGTGCCAGGACCCTGGGCTTTATCTCTCAAGCCTGGTCAAATAAAAGGTATTAAGTTGGTCTTCTGAAGAAATAGATCTATGAAAGAATCCTGTAGGGTTGGGGTTTCGACTGGCACAAAGTGCTGGAGTGCTTCTGAAGGATTTGGCAAGCTGTTCGCGTTCAGTTTTCCTTCTGTCATCAAGGATATAGTCTGTTGACTTTGCTGATTCTTCCCCCTATTCCTGTGTTCAGTTCCGATCTGGCAGCAGGAGCTGGAAGGCTCACATCCTCGTGCATTAAACAGGATGCAGCGCCTAATTATTATCTTGATTAAATTTTGTGATTAAGTGGTCTGTAATTGTCTGTAGGCTCAGACTTCCCAAGATATTACTCAGAGCAGCTTTGACTGATCATCTGGCCAGGGTTGAGGTGGCACTGCATTGATTAAATCTTACTTTAAGGGGAAATGGCACACATCTCTGCATGCGCTTAAGCTCTGTGGAATTTCGTTACATTTCTCTAGGCTGAGCATTATATAAAAGTCTATCAAGTGCAGGCTAGATAGGTAATAAATGTTGAGGATATAGAGGGATGTATGTGTAAGATATATTAATGAATCCTTGTTAAATTTCAGACGACTGGAAATTTGTCAGGAATCTGCTATTTTTATAAGTCTGTACAAAAACCAGAGAAAGTAAATATACGATAGGATCATAACCTCCTCGTGATGACTAAAGCTGTGGCATTTTTAAAGCTAAGGAAGAAGCAATTTTAGGGGTGATTAAATTGAAATCTCAGTCTTTCTCTGTCCTCTCAGAAAAAAGCATCTGCGTGTTTTAAATTTTACTCCTTTAATATGCTATGGCATATTGATAACTGAAAATAATCATAAGAAAGCAATTCTCCCTTTAACAAAGAAAGGGCAGGCAGGTAGTCAAATGTTGTTTTTCAAGCTCGGTGCAACTTGGACTTAAAGACCTGAATATCACCCAGCAATAATAGTGTGGAGATGAAATCCACTTGGATAAAAAGTACAGAGCAATGTGACTTGACAGGCTGAGTCCTAAAGGGCAGCAGTCTTGGATCCAATAGTCTCTCTCATTTTGAATAATTGCTGTGCAACACAGAATCAAATATTTATTGCTGAGTACAGGCGCATTTGCTTTCCCTGGTGACCCTCTTATAAGCAAATGTGCAATACGATTTTATTACCTGGAGTGCATTTCACACAAGCTGTTTGCTTTACAGAATTAAATAAACCCGGACAACGGACAGTCAATACTATTGTTTTGCCTTCTTGCATTTAAATGCTGTCTCCTAGACAGTTAAATAGCAAGTCAAAAGGGAGAACAGTCCTGTCTAAATGATTCACGCAGAGAAATGTACCTTTGAGGGAAAGCTCGCTAGAGCACCAAAATCATGGGATTGCTTCTCTGTAGACAAAGCATGAAGAGTGCTGCCTTCATGTGAGCAGACCATCGTGATTGACTAGTGGGAATTAAGTTGATTGGAGAAATCTTAGCCAAAAATACTGTTTCCAAACTGGAATGGCTGGGCAGTGGTGAAGCTTTGATTTTGCTGCCAGTGCAGCATCTGAAGGGTGAAACCATATTTGTAGCTGGAAGAGCTACTGGGAGACATTTGAACCTACACCATAAATTTATGAACTAGAAATGTTTTTCAGAGCACAGGAAAAGGACATCTTGGAGCAGCACTTGCCTGAGGAGGGGCTGTGACCTCTCTTGCCTTTGGGCAAAGCCTTCAATGAGCCCAGTATCTCTTCAGTGAATGAGAAATAAAGGCATGTGGTGCCTGGCTTGTCGTGCTGACAGCATATTGCACCGCTGTGAAGAGATCTTAGGAGCCACTTGAAGTGCCAACTAGTGCCTTATTTGTTGTGCTAATGTATTCATGCAGTGTTGACTCTCCCTTGCTAGGAGAAAACTAGACTAAGCAGAGTCAGAAAGGTTAATGTGTTTGGTCTTTTTCTTTCTATCAGTTTTATGACACAGGAGGGCTAAGGCATCACCAGGCAAGGAGCAGGGGCTTTGTTGTCTTCATAAAAGCTTGAGAACTCCACTCAGAGATACAGATCCAGCACAACCCCCTAAACTCAACTGTAGTTGTTCGTATTCAGATACACGCTGGTGGTGTTCTCAACCCCCCACACTATGCTTTGTACAGTGTTAAGGTTAAGTCGAAAGGAAGCAGTATAAAATATATATTGGATGTGATTGATAGCACTGCATGGAAGCAAGAGTAAATTCTGAAATGCTGATTTATCATTGCAAGACCAGCAGTTGGGTGTTTTATGAGACTTTAACTAAGGATTATAAACACTGGATGACAGGCACAGTGGGACTGGCTGCTCAGACTATACCAACAGTCTATCTAGTTATTGACAATCAGCACCGAACAGCAGAGAGAAGCCATCCAAACGCTGCAAGAAGTCCTCAGTGTTGCAGATCTGTTGGTAGTGGAAGGATGAAAGGGATGCCAAGCCCAATCAGGGTATTCTAGAGGGATTCTTCCTCTGCATGGTCCAGGATCAAGCTTCCAGCTCCATGAAGCAGCACAGGACACAGGATCACAGCCATAGTGGACCATTGTCTGAGAGTCTAAGCCCAGGTTTCAAGCAACAGGTTTTGTCTTGATCAAAGACAGGTGGGAGGAGATGTGTCATCTCAGCACTCCGAGTATGTGATCTGGCAGAGGAATCCTCTCTACTAAAATGTTCTTTGTAATCATTTGTGGGATAAATAAACTGCAAGCATCACACGCAGCCAGATGGAATGGAAGCTACAGTGAAGGGGACTGTAACAAGGGGACTTTCTCCTTCAAAACGTTGTGTTATTGGTGACCCAGCCTTCCGAGATGAAACTTTTGGCAAGAGAGCTTGATCTGAAGAACTTTTCTTATTCACTCAGAAGCTCCTGCTCTTGCCAACTCAGTAATGTGCTGTTGGGACAGGTAGACAGGGCTGCTTTCCAAAAGCAAGCAGGTATTATGCAATAAGCTTAGTTATGTTAATAATTAAAAGATGGACCTACCACTTTTTTTCTGCTTTCAAATCCAAGTCAGCAATTATACTGATGATTACAGGCTTGGGTTTTTTTTCTCTCATAAAGGGAAATGTGGTGAAGGGCAGAACTCAGAATTTAGTGTTCTAACTTTGATTCCTCTTTGCAGCTTGGGAATTGATGAAAGATGCTGGCACATGTTTTTAGAAGCTTTTCTGTTGGCTTTGTGCTTTGAACCCGGTCTGACAGGGCACATCAAGAGTCCTTCACAGGGCCCTTGCTCTAGCTAGAGCAAGATGCTTCTTGCAGGACCTGCTTCTGGAGTTCTCATTGAAGGGAACGGAGTAGATCTAGAGAGAAAGTGCCTGTACCCATTATGTTGCGTTGTATTTGTTTGTCCCTATTCTGTTATATATAGGAGATGACCTGCACTTAATGTTCGCTGTTATAAACAGAGACAATCTTAAAATTAATCCTGAATTTTTCAGACAGGGACTTTAGATAAAAGCAGCTGGTGGAAATCATTTGGAAGGCTCAGCTGGCTTCATGTGAACTTGGAGCAGGCTCAAAATACACTGACAGGTCCAGCAGTGAAAAAAATCTCTGTGGTTGTTGTCAGCTAATGTATCCTTCTGCTGCACTCCGAGTTATTCACTTTGCCTCTTCTTAGGCGCTTCATTTTCGTGTCCACATTAGGAGCTCAGTAAGTGAGAGGGTGAGTGTATTGGGTTTGTGTGGCAAGGCTTTGGTAGCAGGGGACCTTCTGTGAGAAGCTGCCAGAAGCATCCCCCATGTCTGATAGAGCCAACACCAGCCGGCTCCAGGACGGATCCGCTGCTGGCTGAGGCTGAGCCCATCAGTGATGGTGGTAGCGCCTCTGGGGTAACGTATTTAAGTGGGAAGCCCTTGCTGGAGCAGGCTCCTGGCAGGACCTGTGACCCCATGGAGAGTGGAGCCTGCACTGGAGCAGTCTGTTCCTGAAGTACTGCACCGTGTGGAAGGATTCACGTTGGAGCAGTTCATGGAGGACTGTCTCCTGCAGGAGGGATCCATGCTGGAGCAGGGGAAGAGGGTGAGGAGGCCTCCCCTGAGGAGGAAGGAGAGACAGACACGATTGGGATGAACTGACCACAATGCCCATTCCCTGTCCCCTGTGCTGCTGGAAAAAGGTAGAGGAAATCAGGAGTGGAGCCCTGGAAGAAGGGAGAGGGTGAGGTTAGGATTTAGTTTTTATTTCTCATTTCTCTACTCTGATTTGATTGGCAATAAATTAAACTGATTTCCCCATGTCAAGTCTGTTTTGCCTGTGACAGTAACTGGTGCGTGATCTCTCCCTGTCCTTGCCTCAAGCCATGAGCCTTTCACTATATTTTCTTTCCCCTGTTGAGCTGAGGAGGGCAGTGACAGAGCAGCTTTGGTGGGCACTTGGTGTCCCGCCAGGGTTAAACCACTGCATCAAGGCTCCCCACATTGCCAATGAAGGGAGCAAGCCCCAGTGCCATGGTTGCTCAGTGAATGCATTTAACTTCGAGGCTACAAGTATGAGTTGAAAGGGTGGGATCGAGGTGTGTGTCCTAGCTCTCGTCCAAGCTGTTTGTGGGGAGCAACCCAAGAGCTTATCCACCTCTGTTCACCTGCTCCATCATCCCTAGGTGACTTGTATTGCCCTCTGCAGGAACACCACTGTCTGCATGAGGAACCTGTGGATAATGTCACACTAAGCACCGTATTTACATCTCTGCAACCTCAGTGACCATGACGTTGTGCAAATCTGAGTAGATGCCTTTACTGTGAGGGTGGTGAGGCATTGGCACAGGCTGCTCATAGAAGTAGTAAATGCTCCATCCCTGGCAGTGTTCAAGGCCAGGCTGGACAGAGCCTTGCGTGACATGGTTTAGCGTGAGGTGTCCCTGCCCATGGCAGGAGGTTGGAACTGGATGATCTTAAGGTCTTTTCCAACCCAAACAATTCTATTATTCTATGTGGCTTCTTTGCCCTAGAGCAAGGCAATATGTGAAATCTAGGCTTGCATGCGCGCATGGAGAGGCATAGCTAGAAAACAAACAAATAAAAACCTTGAATTGATAATATGTACCCCGTCACACTCAAAAAATGATCCTGAATAGGATAGGTGACAATAACAAGGTGGGTGACAATAACAAGGTGCAGGTCTCCAAGGTGCAGGTAGAAGCAGCAGGTAACTGGTGGCTGGTGCCAGGCAAACCAGCACTGCTGCTGCCGGGGGGCCCTGCAGCCCTTTGCAGGCACTGACGCAGCTGGTAGTGCTCGCTCTGTCTGTGGTTTACTGTATCATAAAGAGTTCCACATGCGTTGCCCCCTCCTCTCTCCCTCCTTGCCTTTAAACAGATGGCATTGAAGGACTTTGCCTTTCTCTCCCCCAGTCTGTTTTAGGCTCTCACTGCCTCTTGTCATGTCACGGGTGATGTCCCTGACAGCTGACTACTGCGCCAGCAAGCTTTTCCCTTGTCCAGAACCCAATCTGTTACAAGGCTGCCTAATAACCCCCTCCTCCTCCTGCAGGCACAAAGCACCCACCCCGAACGGCTGCTCTGGTTGAGCATCAGGCAAGGAGCACATAGAGACTTGGCAGAGATCTATGGGAACAGCAGCCAGCTTCATCTTAAACTAATTCTTACCCCTGCCAGGGACAGCTGCCTAACAACTGCTTGGAGGCTGAAACACAGCCCTGGAAAAGAGGTGTGAAGAGGGCTGCAAAAGGCAAAGCAACATTTCTGTTATTGTCCCAGCTTGAATGAGTTACCTTTGAAATGCTGAATGCAGTGGGAAAGGCAAGGAATGGAGTCAGGAGCAGGGGATGGATGTTGCATCTCTGCCTCAAGCTCTGTAAGGGTGATAAAGATGGATGGCCGCAGGCTCGGTTACCCCTTCTCCATCTATAAAGCAGAGCTGGCAGCTGCGTGCCTTGTGCACGGTGGTATTTGAAGGGATTACAGTAAAAAAGGCTTGTGGTAAAGAGTTGTCCCGGGGCTTGAACCGGCTCCTTGTGTGCCGCCTTCTCCTCTTGGTTTGCTCCCAGGTTAATCCTCCCACAGCAAACCAGCCTCAGTGGGTCAGGAGGTGACAACAGCGGTGATGATAAGTTCTGTTCGGTGACACCTTCCCAATGCGCTTCAAAAGTGATATTGAAGCCCTGTCTTTGGGGGTGTGCGATGTCTGTGTATGAGTGTGACAAACGATGCTGACAGCCAAAGCGGGATGTTGCTGAAAACAGGGGTAAATTGGGGGTTTCTCACTTTGAGGAACAGCAATCCTGAGGGATTTTGCTCTGGCTTCATGGGGGTGATGGGTGGCTGAAATTGTGGAAACCAGTAAGGGGCGGATGCTCAGTATCTGTGGGAACTTAGAGCCCAAATGAAAGCACTGTGTGCTTTGTTTGTCACCGTGCAGCCTCAAACACCACCCGGATTTTGTCACTTCAGGTCTGGCATTGCCAGGGATTTATTGTATTTTTCTTAATTCTGTTTTAATTCTTGACTGTCTGGGACTATTGGTGTCTTTGATTTCTTTTGCTTGCTCATCAGGAAGACAGCTCTGTCTTCATTTCTTAATTAGCTTGGTATTTCTACAGTCATTTAAAGATGTCTAGCCAATTTGAAGCAATGCGCGATATCTGTCAAGCCAACTTTACACATCAGGGCTAGATAGCCTGGGGACAGGAGGACATTGCAGGCCATGTGCACTCTCACAAAGCCATGTTTTCTGGGCTTGGGGCAGGTATTGCCTGCAGGAACCTCACCTGCATATAAGGGAATGTTGCTGACGGGCATCTGGGTAGCAAAGGGGTTTTATTCCTCCCCAGTAGCACTGATGGGGCTGCAGAAACTTCTTAGTTCCCTTTGTCTGCTGTGATGATGCTATGGAGCCCGGCCACTAAATGTGGAGCTCACCCCCATTGTTTGTGTAAAGCTGGTTTTATCCTGCCTGTGTTGAGCAACTTGAGCTGAAAATCACGTTTTCCCCATCAATGCTATGCAGCTCCAGCCCTTTGCAAAGGATGAGTTGGAGAGAGCGCCAGTAACCCCCTAGGGCCTGTAGTGATAGGACAAGGAATAATGGTTTTAAACTATAAGAGGTTAGATTCAGGCTAGATATAAGGAAGCAATTCTTCACTGTGAGAGTGGTGAAACACTGGAACAGGTTGCTAGATGCCCCATTCCTGGAAACACTCAAGGCCAGGTAGGATGGGGCTCTGTGCAACCTCATCTACTTGAAGATTGTCCCTGCTCTTTGCAGGGGGGTTGGACTAAATGAGCTTTGAAGGTCCCTTCCAACCCAAATTATGCTGTGATCCTAATACAAGCCATGGGGAGGAAGAGGGTCAATATCCCTCTCATTTGTTTCAGCTCCTGCTATAGAAAAGAGTTTTATCACAGTGGGAGGTTGGGTTGGTTTGGACCAGCAGGATTTTGAACAGTGTATAGATCCTTGCATGCCCCCTACCTCCCTGCATACAGCAACATGACTCATATAAGGGTTAATTCCAGCTGTAAGCCCTGTCAGCAGGGCAGTAAACCTGTTCCCACACGCTTCCTGCCCCCAGCTAATCCATGCAAATCCTCTTTCCTAGTACCTTCTCCTCTTTCTTCCTCTACCTTGGGGTGAAAAGGTGAGGACAAAGGAAAGTTACGGAAATGCTTTAACCATTTGGATATGTACAAAACAGCAAAACTAATCTCCTTAGGTAAAGCGTAGCCCCTGCTGTCCCTCTGAGCTACATGTATGTGGCTGTGTGCAGTCTGCTCAGCCTATGTTCTCCTCCCCACCTGGCCCAATGCATCCCAGGACTTTCCCTATCATTCCCAGCATAGCATCATGGCCTGTAAATGAGGGATGGGATCACAGGCTGAAGCTGTTTCCCAGGCCATGTGTATCTGGAAGGTGGGGGGCATTATTTCTGTGATTGTTCAACCTGGAGAAGGCTCAGGGGGAACCTTATTGCTGTCTACAACTACCTGAAAGGAGGTTGTAGTGATGTGGGGTCGGTCTCTTCTCCCAAGTAACAAGCAATAGAATAGGAGTAAATGGCCTCAAGTTGCCCAGGGGAGGTTTAGATTGGATATTAGGAACAATTTCTTCCTTGAAAGGATTGTCAAGCATTGGAACAGGCTGCCCAGGATTGAGTCACCTGGAGGTATTTAAAAGATGCATAGATGCGGCACTTAGGGACATGGTTTAGTGGTGGACTTGCAGTGTTAGGTTAATGGTTGGAATCAATGATCTTAAAGGTCTTTTCCAACCTAAATGATTCTATGTTGCATGATTCTATGATTCTTGTACCCCTACATGGCTGTGCAAGCCAGAGTGCAGCTTCAGCAGCACGTGGATGCTCACAGACGCTACAAGGCGATGCTCTGAGGCGTTATCCAGAGTCTGGCTTTGATTCAGGGCTGAAAGGTTCACAGCATAGTGCTATATCTGAATGCTGGTCTTGCTTCAATTTCTTTCTTTAACACTGTTAATTAAAAGAGAGTTTGGGGAAGGGCTTTTTTTAGCTGTTTTCTAAGCAAGGGATGGTTTTAAATCACTCGGCGAGGCAGGAGAATTTCCTTTACAGGCTGTTTTCAGACAGAGTTAGACAAACATATTAAAACAGTCACGTGTAACTGGTTGATGCCTTCTTTGCATGGGAGGAAACCTCTCAGCACCTCACCCAACTATGAACGAATGTCCAGAACTAAAGCCAAACCACCTCTGTTTCGGGTGTCAGGCAGGAGCTGCACCTCACCGGATGGCTGCCTGAGATTAGCAGCACTCGTCTCCTTGGCTTCCTTTCTGGCAGACAGTAGCTCTGTGAACAGAGATGACTGTATGTATTTGCAAATCTCAGGCAAAGTCTTTTTCCTTCCGTATGCCATTTGCTGTCACTGTGAGCCCTGTTGCCATCTCTCTCCCACACTTCCCTCACTGTTTCTTATACAAATCAGTGATGCACCAAATCTGCCATGCACGTAAATCAGAGCAGGGTCAATGAAATTCAGAAGTGAGAAATACAGGAGGCTGTAAAATGAGAACCATTTACCTCAGCTGCAAGTTTGGAAACATCTCTGCAGCAGCAACGCCAGCCACAGGGAACTTGGATCTTCTAAACAAAGACCTAGGAGTGATCCATCAGTCTGTTGAGGCACAGGATGCCCTGGTTTCCACCATCTTTTCCTAAGGATACAAACACCCCAGCAACAACAACTACCATGTTCTGTTCAACGTTCCCCTTTTAGAGCATCTTAAAAACAACGATGCCCTTCAGCTGACGCAACAGCTCCTCCATAAGAAGTCATAGGTCAGTTCTCCTCTGGGAATATTTAAGCTGTATTTGTAATGACTTCCCTTTGGATGCAGTCATTATATTTCAGCATTCACTTCATGGGGTTTTTTTTTTTAGGAAAGAGGGATGTAATAAAAGCGATTACAAACTCACCTTACCCAGTTTAAAGCCAAGGGCAACTGTGTGTTTTAAAGAGTTTCTTAGTGTACAGTTCCTGGCAAATCCTTGAGAGGTTTTGATTAAAGGTGAAATGACTTAATAAGGGCAAATCACAAATAAAAATCCTGGAGTTTCCACTTACAAAGCAAACTTTTTGACACAAATTGGTGGCTCATTTAAAAGAAACCCCAAAGCCCTAAGGCTCTGCTGCCTGCAGTCAGTGGGGACTGTTAGCCTTTAACACTGTGCCCATTAAAACTTGCCAGGAGCTTTATTGCTAGAGTAAGTGGTGATATTTGTGTAAGCCCTGTTTTCAAAGTTATCATGAAACTTTTCTTTGTCCTGCATTCACTGCAATACTAGTATGCACAAAAGCTTGCAACAGAAAGAAAAAGCTTCCCTGTCCCACCAAAACTGGAGGGATGTTTCAGATAGAGAAAGGATATTGCAATAAATGTGGGATCCCATTCTCAGTGTTGAAAGGGAGAGGTGACCTTGAACCAGAAAACAGAATTGAGCTTTAGATATTGCTGCTCTGTGGGGTTTTGTGCTGCCACAGTGCTGTTATGGTCACTTAAGGATAGTGACCCCAAGGCTGAAGATGTGGTTTGTGACCAGCACCAAACAGCCCATGTAGGGCTGGTGTTAATCTTTCATTGATGCAGGATTAAAAGTTCTTAGTTTCTAATGTACCACCAACTGGGCAGATGTTGGGAATTATTGTTCGGGAAAAGTAAGCAGTGTGGGCTTTCCCATCTTGGTTTGATAATCAGAGCCTAAGAACAGTGACCTTCGCTGTTCCACTCTTCATCATACGTAAGAGTAAATCCAGATTGATGTTTCCAGCATCTGGCTTTCTATGGCCTGGTATACTAGGTAAGATGTGGTTGGCAGCACCGCAGAGTGCAGGACCAAAGTAATATCGAATTGATCACTGCTTGCTTGTGTTAAAACTCCTGATTTTACAAAATCGATGATTGATAGTATTGATGACTTTTTAGAACTGAAAATTTTAGCACTAAATAAATGAAACCCTTCCTCTGGTATTTATTCCTGTATGGATGAGTGATAGTTTGAATTTCTCTTTGAACCAGAAAGCCTTTAAATATTCAAAGATTGCTGGCTACCTTAGCAGTCTCTCTTTTCATGTTTGAACAATCTAAGTAAGACAAGTGGAAAATATACCATAGTTTTGTGCATGTCTGCGTGTGTTTCTCCAGCATTCAGTTATCAGCATCCACATAACTCAGTATTAACATTTTTAATGTACTTCAGGATTCCCAGTCCAACGGCTGTATGTGCAGCTCTGATGTATGCAAATCCATTTTGCATGCAGCTCTTGACATATTTTCATATTCAGGATTATGAGAAGACTTTTCTGTGCCACTCTGATGTGTGCTAATCTTTTTTTCTCCAAATACACTTTGAAAGTCCAGACAAAAAGACAAAATACCTTCCTCACTGAAATGCTGTGGGTTTTTTCTGCACCCAGGGTACCACGTAGTCTAAAGCAAAACTCCCACTGATGGGGTGCCAAAGGGCCATACTCATAGTGCCTGCTCTGGGCAGCTACTTCTGTCCTCTGGGTACTAGAGACAACCTAAGATCTGATAGTCTTCTGGATAAAAGGCAGTCTGAATCATTCATTTCTTTCTTGACTGCCAACACCTTTGTAGGTGTAGGACAAAAGCTGGAATGGGAACATCACCGTACACACAGAGGCAGGGTGACACCTGGGCTGGGAGCAAGAGCACACAGTGCATTTGGATCCAAATAGGTCAAGTACTCTTATTAGCGATGTATAAGTGATCAATCAAAGTAGGTGCCTTGTGGCTTTGTAATTCTGGCTTGTAACACAGTATATTAGTTATCAAATGTGTTACTTGTATCTGTGATATATTATTAATGTATTATTGATATTATAAACTTACTGTGGCTGCCAAACTCTCAGAAGTGTGAACAATAAATGGAAAACACTAAGTATTATTTTTCCTTGTCATAGCTTGCCCCAGCTGCTGGGTCCAGACTATGCACAGATGCTAAAACACCTTTGAATTTAATTGCGGGCAGTTTGACACCTTTGTAGCACCAGAAAGGCTAAACAGAAATCCCAGGTAAATGAAGGAGAAAATCCCTGTGGTGTCATTAAACCTTCTCCAGAGTGGATTCAGTCTGTCTGATGAATAAATGTTTAATGCAGAGCCGTATCAGTCGGTGTCATCGATTGTAAGAGAAACGCTGTTGGTTTAATGAGAAGCCCATCAGTGTGAACTCCAGTTAACAACCTCACATTGCCAACAGCTGCTTGGTATTGCTTCAGGGCAGGAATCCCAGCAGAGTCGGAGATGCTCACATGAGCACAGAAATATGTTCCCGAGATTTTAGGGATTATTGACAATGCCATCAATATTATCATTATCATCTAATCTTTCTCTGCGTTTAGAATTATAATGCCATGAGGGTCCCTGCAGTGTGCTAATCATTCTCCTAATATCAGAAATCACAGTTCCATGTGTTCCATCAGAAATCCACAGTTCCATGTGAACTACTGTATTGATAATCATATGTTTCCCTGCAGTTTTAACCAAGAAATTGGTGAATGTTTTTGAGCTGCATACCCATAGATAGCCTAGAAAAGTGCCTGCTGTCAATGTGATTGAGTTCCGTCCTGTTGGGTTTGCGTGGCAACATTTTGGTAGCTGGGGGAAGGCTTCTGTGAGAAGCTGATAGAAGCTTCCCCTACGTCTGATAAGCCCAGTGCCAGTCAACTCCAAGATGGACTAGACACACTAGCCAAGTGTGATTTAGCCCTGCAGGCAGCTAAACACCAAACAGCCTTTCACTCGCTTTCCCCCCATTGGCACAGGGGAGAGAATTAGAATAAAGGTAAAACTTGTGGGTTGAGTTAAAGACAGTTTAATATGACAGAAAAGGAAGGAAAGCTAATAATGATAAAGGGATATACAGAACCAGTGATGCGCAATGCATTTACTTACCACTTGCTGACCAGTGCCCAGCAGTCCCCAACCAGTGGGCCACCACTGCCCAGCCAACTCCCTCAGTTTCACTGTTCAGCAGAGCAGCATATATTGTGGGATATGTGTTTGGCCAGTGTGGGTCACTGTCCTGGTGTGTCCCCTCCCAGCTTCTTGTGCCTTTCAATCGTCCTTGCTGGCAGGACATGAAAAGCTGAAAAGTCCTTGACTTAGTGTAAGCATTGCTCAGCAACAACTGAAACATTGGTGTGTTACCAACATTACGCTCCTAAATTCAAAGCACAACAATGTGCCAAATACTAGGAAGAAAATTAACTCTGTCCCAGCTGAAACCAGCATACCATGGCCAAGCCAGTGAACAACAGTGGCAGTGCCCAGAGGAAGGGACCCACACGGGAGCAGCCTGTTCCTGAAGGATGTGCCCCATGGAAGGGACCCACACTGGAGCAGCCTGTTCCTGAAGGGCTGAGCCTGTGGAAAGGACCCACGATGGAGCAGGGGAAGAGCGTGAGGAGTTCTCCCTATGAGGAGGAAGGAGCAGCAGAGACAATATGTGATGAACTGACCACAACCCCCATTACCCTGTGCCACTGAAGGGGAGGATGTAGAGAAGATCAGGAGAGAAGTTAAGCCCAGAAAGAAGGGAAAGGTGGTTTAGGATTAAGTTTTTATTTCTGATTATCCAGTCTGATTCGGTTTCTAATAAATTAAACTAATTTCCCCAAGTCACATCTGTTTTGCTCATGATGGTGATTGCTGAATGATCTCTCCCTGCCCTTATCTTGACCCATGAGCCTTTCAATGTATTTTCTTTCCCTTGTTGAGTTGAGGAGGGCAGTGGCAGAGCAGCTATGGTGCGTACCCAGTGTCCAGCCAGGGTCAGAACACCTCCCACCTTTCGTTCCGAGTGTTCTACAATCTCATATAATCCTGTGTCCTCACCTGTAATCCTATAAAACTGAAACTAATGCACGCACAGGAATTCTCTTCTACAATACTTCAAGCTTGCATCTATTTCTACTACTGCTGTTGCCATCCTTTATTTGTCTTTCTGTATTTGGATTACCTTATTGTCTCTGGAGAATTGGCAAGACTTTAAAAGAAACATAGCCCAATATGAAGGTAAAACCTAAAAGAAGAAGTGATATTTTTTTTCACCTTTCTCCTAGCAGGAGTGAAAAATAAAGCTCTTTACAATTGTAGTTTAGTTTGAACTGCTCATTGTCTTGCTTTCTTGTAATTACCATAAATAGCCATTTTCTAGGAGGTTTTTTTGCAAAATGAAAACTAGAATTTTGCATTTAAATGTCAGAGATGCTTCTTATTTGAAAGTTGCTTGAAACGGAAAATCAAAGTAGAAAATAATTGTATCTTCTGATTCAATTTTGACATTCTGATCACAAAAACCCCATAAAGTAAACTGTGCTTGAAAATCTCCTTGCCAGCTCTACAGTTGACCTATCATGAACCATCTAAACACTGAGCTAGGTGCAAACACACATAGGTGCCTGGAAACCCCTTTGATAGCTCCTTTTTCCCAAGGACTGGGTAGCAGAGCTTTGATCCCAGCCTACAGATAACCTAAGGGCATGGGAAGGTCGAGGGATTACAAAGGCACTCTGTTCACCGTGGACTCTGTGCCATCAAAGGTTGTCAACAGGAATCAAACAGCAGTTTTTATGTGTCCAGTTTCTCCTTCATGTTTTTAAGCAACTCTTCAAAGTAGAGCTATTCACAGAGATAGAGTGAATGAATTTTAGTGAGTGCATTTTAGCTTAGGATTTTCGCAGTAGTTATTGTTTTCATTGCCCCAGCTTTAGACTCTCAGTGTTCCAGCCTATATATAAAGACAACACAAAAAGTCCTATCCCGACCCATTCATGGATGTTGACCTACCACAGAAAAGCTCCCACAGTAGCCCAGCGCGTTAAACCTGTGTATCTGTCCATCATTGCAGACTACAGGATGAAGAAGGAAAATAATATCTTTTTAAGAGCTTATAGGAATATATTTGCTATTTAAAACAACAGTGTGTGGGGAAGGGGGTTTGGAATATATGAATGAAATTGAAGTACCACCAGAGAAGCAGAGGTGCCATTTCTTGACAATAGACTGTGTGCAAAGATGTAGCGCACCTCCAAAATCACTTGGCAAGAGAGGCTGTGGAAGATGTTACTGCCAGCAGCTTAGTTTCCTACTGCTGGTTTTCAGCACATCCCTGGTAAAACCTGGCAGCCTCCACCCTCTCAGCTGTAATCACTGCTGTTCATGGCTTGGATGGACAATGCTCTCATTCTGCGGCTCCTGTTTTGTCCTGAAAATGCTTGGTCTGAGAGTTGAGCCAAAGGAATGGACCACAAACAGGTCCGCATGGAGCTGCCCGTTAAGTTTGAATTCACCATCCTTTTCACCGGCCTCCCCCGGTTTATCCCATGAAGAAGACACCAACAGACCAGTTTGCAAAGGGTGGTTGCTTCATGGTCTGCAGATGTGCCTGGGCACTCCCTTGGCACGTAATGACCTGGAGAAGTTCAGACTGGCACGTTTTGGTACATTATCAGCAGGACTTTTTAACGAGTCTGACAGGATACCAAGCCTGGCTGCAGTAACAAAGGGTTATTGCATAAACTGTTACTTATTTACATTATAGGTCCTGTTGGAAAGAATTTGACCCTGAGTTTATCTCTACAGCCAGTCATCCGTTTGTTTCCCAGTGATAGGTGAATGTCATAGTTGCATAGCTGCTGCCACCAGGGGAGGGAGCTGGGCCCCCCTGCAGCCTTGTCTTTCACCCCAAGCCTCCTTTTGCTTTTCTCAAAGCTGAAGAACAGCTCTATGAAGATACGGTAGTAGAGAGCACAGCATTTATCAAAGAAGTGGCAGTTTGATTGGGATCCTGGAATGAATTTGCAGCATCAGCATTTTTTATTCATACAATCATAGAATCACAGAATGGTTTGGATTGGAAGGGACCTTAAAGCTCATTCAGTTCCAACCCCCTGTCATGGGCAGGGACACCTTCCACTAGACCAGGTTGCTCCAAGCCCTGTCCAACCTGGCCTTGAACACTGCCAGGGATGGGGCAGCCACAGCTTCCCTGGGCAACCTGTGCCCACCACCCTCACAGAGAAGAACTTCTGCCTAAGACCTCATTTCAATCTCCCCTCTGGCAGATTAAACCCATTTCCCCTTGTCCTGTCACTACATGCCCTTGTAAAAGGTCCCTCTCCAGATTTCTTGTAGATCTCCTTTAGGTATTGGAAGACTGTTATAAGGTCACCCTTGAGTCTTCTCTTCTCCAGGCTGAAGAACCCCAACTCTCTCAGCCTGTCTTCATAGGAGAGGTGCTCCAGCCCTCTGATCAAAGGATCATAAATAGTTTGCGTTGGAAGAGACCTTTACAGGTCATTTAGCCGAACCCCACTGTGATAAGCAGGGATATCTTCAACTAGATAAGTTTGCTCAGAGTCCCATCCTACCTGGTCGTGAATATTTCCAGGGATGGAGCACCTTCCACCTGTCTGGGCAACCTGTTCCAGTGTTTCACCACCCTCACAGTAAAGAATTTCTTATCTATATCTAGTCTGAATGTAACTTCTTTTAATTTAAAACCAGTAACCCTTGTCCTATCACTACAGGCCCTAGGGTATTACTGGTACCCTCCCCAACTCATCCTCTGCAAAGCAGGGGTGGAGCTGCATAGCATTGATGGGTTAAAATGTGATTTAGAGCTCAAGTTGCTCAACACAGGCAGGATAAAAACAATATTTGCTCTAGGCCAAACACCCTTACAGGAGTTGACTCTTGGTATGGGAGGGAGGAGGAGGCAGTGAAGGACAAAACATCTTCGTCATGGTGGAAGGAGGCAGGGACAGCAGCTCTCAGCACTCAAGGATACGGGCAGGTTCATGACCCTTTCTGAGCCAGAAAGCCCTTTCCTCAGGCACTGTGAGGGAGTTTTCACTTCCAGAACGTTCAGCAACGTGTGTGTTAATGTCTGCCAAGACAAAGATTTATTTTGAGGCAACAGAATGCAAATTCACCACCCAAGGTTCTGTTAATCTTACACACATATTATATAAAATGCTGTTTGCTTACCCTGGCTGCACGGACCTGTTACGCATGTGGGCAGGGCAGGCTGTGTTAGAGTACCAAGGAGAACTCCTGTGTACCTGGCCAGCCCAAGCCTGCTCACTGATAAGATGCAAGTAGGTAATGATTTCATTTCAGATGCTGGCACCTAAAACGTCCTGCATTTATGCTCCATAAACCACCTCCAGTTTTTCTTTTCTTCACTGTGATGGATGAAACACAGACTAATAGCTGGCTACAAATCCAAGGAACATGGAGGAGTTGCTGTCTTCAGATTTGTCTAAAGCTACTTTTTCTCATGGCTTAAATGTCCCTGAATGGTTTTGTTTGCTTGATGAGTTGGATTTGCTTGGCGTGAGCATTTTAATAAATCAAAGACTGATGCACCAACTGTCTTGCCTGACTTCAGTGCTGTGACCCCGTCTGACAGTGGCAGTCGGATTTAGATGATCAGGGTTGGGGTAGAAGAGTTACAGATCATTTTCTCCCTGATTAAATGACTGGTGAGACTTGGGGCTGCTTTTGTGTGGCTGTGGGTACATGGGACAGCAGCACCTATGTCATCCCTTTGAGCATTTAATGATGTGCAGAAGAGAGGAACCAGTTAGCTCCAAGGAACAAAACATAGTTCCATTTTAATTAAGTTATGGATGGAAAAGGGGAAAGTCATGTGGCAGCTGGTGCTTTTCCAACATTGCATGCTGTGGTGGCTTTTTGTGTCTGAGGATGGGGCTAACCTTTGCCTGCCAGTGCCATGGTGCCAGGACCATGTGAGAAGTCACACCACGAACAGACTGAAGTCACAGGGGTTGTGCTGGGGCACGGGCTGCATCCTCTTGTGTGTCCAGCCCTCATGCAGCCTTCTATGCTTGGTAAGACTGATCTCCTGGAGCTGGAGGAGGTGGAACAGAGGTCTTGCACGGGCTCCCAGCATCATCTGGTTAAGTGTGATTCACGTTTCTGCCCTATGTTTAACTCTGACGGGTTGCCAGGCTGTCTTATAATTGCACAGTCTATCTCACGTAGCAGAAGTCTCATGCTCAGAGGTCTCTGGCAAGGTGTCAGACCAATGAAGTGTTTCTGAAATGTCAGCCAGCTCCGGGCAGTGGGAGGCAGGCAGCGATGAGCCAGGGCAGGGCAGACAAGCCTGTGGTTTGGAGTGAAACAGTCCCCTCCATTGTTCCTTTAAGCACAGACCTGGGGCGGAAATTTATGTGTATCTTTGCAGGGACAGGCTTTTTGCTGCCCCAGGATGACATCTTCTGAGACTACTCTGGGCCTCTGTGGATGTAGTAAAGCAACATTTAACCTTCTGTCCTCTCCAAGGCCAGGGCTTTCAGACCGAGGGTTGCTCAAGTAGTTACGAGGAGTGCGGATGGAAAGTCACAAAACAGCAGGAAGGATGCTTGAGGCTGTACTGTTTGTGTTGCCAAAAGGCTTTATAACAGCATAGCTGTGAGTGCCTTAGCTGGGAAACTAATTCATCTTTGGAGGTTTTGCAAGGGGAGCGGGATCTGAGCTGTGCTTCTGAAAAATGGGCACTCACAGTTCTGCTGCCAAGACCTTTTAGCACAGCACTTCTTGAAGTTGAATTCCAGCAAATCTCAATTCCTTGCAGTATACTGTTTCCAGCTGTAAAATACTGTGGATCATAGAAGGGTTATGTGATGGCCGCCATCAGTCATGAGAGAGCTGCAGCCTTCCCAGCTTCCATCAGGGAAGGGTTGGTATGTGGGGTTTTTGTCTAAAGGACTTTGAGACCTCTGGACTATTCAGGCAGTGAACGGAAAGCTGGAAATACCTCTGTACAGGGATGCTGTTCCCTGTTGCCTCTGTGCTGTTCTGCCCAACATGCTGTGTCTGGATAATGCTGGCAACTTCAAACTAGTGAAGTGTGTTTCACGCTGGGGATTTAATGTGAGTTACTGGCTAGAAGGCAAAAGCTGGATCCTGAACTGTCAGCATCTAATGTGAGCTAACAGAGATCTCCCTGAAGTAGTGCTGGCAAAGTAGGCATCAAAAAGGGGTCAAACTATACCTTAGTGTAGAGGGATATTTACAACTTGGGGGGATGAGAGGGAGTGCAGTGATTTCTTTTCTTACTTTGTTTTCATTATTATTTTCCACATCTTTTTTTTTCATTTAAAACCTATCTCTTCAAAAAATAAAAATCAAGAAATAAATCATTCTGCTAATATTGTGTGACTGACCACACAGATCTTGTGCAATCCCCAAATGCTTTTCCCCTGTACCCTATAACATGTCCCTTTTGCGCAGGCAGCAACTACCCTCAGTCTCAAACATGCTCTGGTGCTGTGCATCCAGGTGGGCTTCATGTCTGGACACAGGGGCTGAGGCTGTCCTGGACTGGCCCTGGGAGGGACCCAGACAGGATGTCATTTCTTCTGAGTCCTTATTTCAGGTTCCCAGCTATGTTTGTGCCATTGTGCTCCTTTGGGCTGATGCAGACTTTGATGGGCTGATGGCTCCTGGGATGGGCCTTCGAGCCTTTGGGACAGGGTATTATTTAGGCTGCCCCTCCTGCCGTTGTCTTTCTGTGCTCCTTTGTGGGTGTGCAGATCAGCTTTGCTTTTATCACATAACAGAACAAGTGCGGTGAGAATTCACTGCATTTGTAGGTGGATTTGTCAAAAGATATTTCCTGAAGGTGTTAAGGATTGCTTTATGTTAGTCCATTGAACTGATGGGGTTTTATTCTTGTCTGTTAATTGCCAAATTGGCAAGGGACCAGGGACATTCTTCAGATTGTGAGTTCACAACAAAAATAAAGATCTACCCTGGAGAAAAAAAAAGGAAAAAAAAAGAAAAAGAAAAAAAAAAAAAAGCTCTTTCTGTTCCTTCTTTCTAAAATGTGAGAACCCAGTGGGTTGATCCTGGTATATTTTATAATATAAAAGATTAAGCTCTGCTTCCCTTTAATCACACTGGACCCACTCTTATGCTCAGGACAGATACTGGAGGAACGTGCTCCATCTTCTGAACCTGCCCCTCTCTGCTCTTGCCTGGGTCACTGCCATTTCACATTTTCCCTGCACTGCATGCCACCGGCAACATAAATTATGTTTATTATTATTAATTATTATGTTTATTATTATTAACCCTGACATAAGTTAGTTATCCTGTAGTGTACAGGGGTGTCGGACATGGAGACAAGGGTATATGTAGGAAGGAGGAGAGGTGGGAAGGTAGCAGGGGAAATCCAGACCACAAATAACACCTTAAGCACACAATCACTTAAGGTAGCTTAATCTGCTGCTTGCCTAGGCTGGAGGCACAGAGCCGCTGCACACTGTACTTTAACTCTGTTTAACTTTCAGGGGACCATAGCTGGGATGAGAGCTGGGCACGTAATTTAAGTCTCCGTATGTGAGGTCCCCAGAAATACTTTCTGGGTGTGAGGCCAAAATAGCCTGTTCAGAGCTGTACCAATGCCAAGGTCACGCGGAGGTGTGTTGATGAGGACCCTGGTTCGTATCACACTGCTCATGTATAATGACTTAAATTAACTATCGTAAATAGTATCAGGAGGTGAAAGTTTCTTGGCAGTTAGAGTCGGCAGCCCTGCCTGGTTTCCTACACCAGCTGCTGCTTTGTCATCATCCCTGCCCTTCCCACTCCCCATTGGCGAATCCTATGGAATCCCTTTTGTGAAGATTTATGTATATATGTGAGCAGAGGGAGACACAGGGATGGTCTGAGATGCAGTGCGAGATGCTGGGGCGAGTGCAAGTACTGATGTCTGGGTTGGATCCAGTGTGTGTTTTAAGGAGGGAAAAGAATGGTCCTGATCCAAATCACAGTGAACTTGATGAAAGCATTTTCCATTCATTTCAGCCTTCCTTCTCTTCAGGCCCTAAATCACATTTATAGTCCCCAGAACCTTTCTGTCAGGTTATATATATATGTATTCTTTTTTTCTATCATGAGTATCCATAGGAAACACGGGCATTCATAGGAAACTGTAAGCAGCAAGCACTAAAATAGAGTATCCGGTGTTTATTTCCACACTAGAAAAGGGCCTTGGGAGTTGTTCTGGTTTCTCACCTTCCCATCACGTGCTATAAAGGGCAGGATGATTAGGAGTTTGGAGACACTGCAGTCTGCTGAATAAACATGGGTTTGTTTGGAGTTTGCTTTGGTTGGTTGGTTTTTTTCCCAATTCTAAATAAGTTTAACCTTAGTTCAGTTGCAAAAAGATAACCAGTACAAACAAATGGTGAGATAAGTGTTTGTTTCGGAAGCCAGAACTGTTGTTTTAATGAACAATGCTCCATTTTATAGGCTTTTCCAGGAAAGGCTGGACAATCCCCTCTCTCTCCTCCACTTAATAACAGAAGAGCAGGAGCTGTGTTTACAAATACTGACTTAGCCAGCATTAACAGCAGTAGGGGTTCCACCTGCCAGCATCACAGCTCTTGAATTATCTGCTCCATAAAGGGAGAATCAATCTGCTCCTTGCATTTGGCATTGTTTTGGTAGGGTTGGAGGCTGTGGGTTTGTTTAGAGTAACAACAACGTCTAGATTAGTAAAACAAATGTGTTTGGGGCTGCTCTCCAGCTGGAGTGGACAGGGCCGTGCATGGGGACTGTGCTCTTAAGCTCCCTTTCTACCTCTCCAAGACACAGTAACAGCATCCCCACCACCTTTTGGGTTGTGATTCCCAAATTAAGCAGGTTGGAAGCTTTCTGGTTAGCCCCAAAACTTCCTTCTGAAAAGCTAAAGTGAGGACAGGATTGTTCCCTGGTGCTGTTTAATTCGCTGGTGCAGGTGATCCCAAGCAGCCAGGGTTAATAAAGCCTTTTGTTGTCCAGCCGGACCCACTTGTCAGACCTTGAGCTCCTGTAAATGCATTTGTAGGGGCCAGACTTAAAAGAAATCTCAAGGCATTTGGCAAACAGCCGCTAATTGAACAGCACACACTACCCATCACGTGCTGCGGATGGGAAACATGAAGTAGAGCAAAGGCTTAAGACCATTGTCTGAGGCTCCTGCCTTTGGATTTGGTTTTATGGGACTCAGTAAATATTTACATGCTGCTTCTACAAACCAGGCCTGTGCTGTTTCCAGGACACCCTGACAAACCCCATTTGGCCTTGCAGATCCTCAGGAGAAAAGCCAGCAGCAAAGCTAGGGATGTTGTACCCAGCCCAGAGCCGTTGCCACCAGATGCACTTCTCCATGTCTGCATAAGCATTGGATTTGGGTCCTGCATCAATGTGGCGCACAGAATGGGTTGGAATGATGGGTTTTAACAAACACAGTTATAGTTTTGCTGTTTGTTTGCTGGTCTGAAGCCTGCAGCTGTGCAGTGAAGGAGACTGGTGCTGGGCTTTTTGCTTGTTCATAAACTACATGTGTTCTGACACAGATGCTTCTGTGATGCTTTCCTTCTTTTTTTTTTTTAACCAGAAGAGTGTTGTTTAACCAATGGCACTTTGGGGGCTTTTTGCAAACATCCGAACTTTGAAAAACCACAGCATGTTTTTCTTCCCACAAAACAATGGCATCGTGGGAGGAAGTAATCCACTTTTTGACTTTAAAAACTCGTTTAAATCACTGCTGCCAGGCAGGGGACACCAAGGGGGGAGCAGAGAGCAGCTCCGGGTCCCTCTGTGTCCCCTGAGTCATTGAGGCAAAGCATCTTCCTGCCTCTCTGCCTGGCTCAGGATCCCATGGGAACTCTCTACGATCACCGGCTGCCCTCACCTACCCTTCCGTGGCAGGAAAAATAGCAATAATCCATGTGAAACAAAGGCCATTTATACTTTGATTTCCCCTGTCCCTCCCAGCACATACAAGGTTTCTTTGAATCACGAGTTCAGCCCCATTGCTTAAGAAATTAAGCTGGTTGTGGGGAGGAAGAGAGAGGAACGAATTCTTCTTCCTCCCAGTCCTGCTCCTCCTTCTTTGACGAGTGCTTTTTGTTCAGCTGCTTTGAGTTATGAATACTTTGCTGCGTATCTTGCGGCTCTTAAGGTCAGTGTAAGGGGAGGAGGTGAGTCATTGCTCAAACTGTAATTCAGATACAGCCAGAGCGACGAGGCTCGTTCAATAAAAAGGGACTCAGTGTCCACAGGTCTATTCTCTGCCCTTTTGGAAAGATCACCCTGAAACTTCTCAATATGCAAATACCGCAGCAGAAATCACAGCCGGTGCTGCTGTGTCAAGGGCTCTCTGGGCTGATGGCAAGTTTTGGGATGGGCAGAGAAAAGCAGAGGAATTAAGTTGGGAGGAATGCAAAATAAAATATTCTGACAATAGTTTTTCTGTCTTTTTTTTCTGTGTGTGTCTCCAGGCTGCAAACTGCTCTCCATGGCTTATATGGACATCAAAGCGCGTCTTCCTGCTGGAATGTACATCCCTGGATGATCTGATCCCATCCTTCGTGAGCTAACTTCTGAGATACAAAATAAATAACCACCCTTGTCTTTCTGCAGTCTGCTTGCTTTAATTTATGGCTTGCTCCCACACAGAAAACCTAAATTCTAATGCTGATATTGCTCTCCTCTAAATCTTCTGGAACGTGGAAGGACAAGGGTCCATCTTTGTTGAACGTTTATAAGGAGGAACTATCAGCAGTGGAAGAGACTTGGAATCACTGTGAGGAGGTGAAAGGAAATACCCAGCTTTGCCTTTTTGAAGCCTATTTTGGGAGAAATGTAGCTTCTTCCCATACGGATGGAGTGTGTATGTTCAGCCTAAGCCTGGGGTGGTAACCAGCAGGTGCCTGCAGCATCCTTTCCTTTTTGCCTTACGCTGGACCCTACATTGTGCTTGACAGCAGAACCTGAGTGGGAAAGATGGTCGTCGTAAGGAGGAAGAACGTGAAAGTGTTTACCTTCGCCTTTCTGCTCATCACGGTAACATCGTTTCTGCTGAACTACACACACCAGGTGACCACCAACACGTGGGACCCGAGGCATCTCATCATGCAGTTTTCAGAGCAAGTCCAGAAGCTCTTCAAGTACCCCAAGAGACCCTGCAGCTGTCGCACGTGCATCTCAGAGCTGGGACATTCCCTCTGGTTCGATCAGAGATTTAATTCAACTATGCAACCTTTCCTGACCTCACAAAATGCCTTGATCCCAGAAGACAGCTACAGGTGGTGGCTGGTAAGTGGGAGGTGTGGATGCAGCCCGGTGTTTGTGCGATGGTTGTGGTGTCAGGCTTCGAGCAATGCTGAGCAGATCGTGAGAGCTGGTTCCTGCCAAAAGCTTTTGCCATCTCAAGCTGACAAGGAAGCAGAGGTGGAAGAATGTGGGTGTTTGTGCTGCTGTTTAGCTTGTAGGCTAAACATGTTCACTTGCTCAAAGACAGAAAAGTCCTTGGCAGAGTTAGGCGGTGAATCCAGAATTTGCAAATGTTAATATTGCCTTTTTCTCCCTTCCCTTGGAAAGACCGGACTTTGTAAGCCACCCTGTGTGTCTTCAGATGGTAAAAAGGGCTTTTGCCATCCATCGAGGTAGCAAAGCAAGCTCATGAAGTGTGTAATTCTGTTGGGGCTCTCCCTATCATAAGATGTGGAGTACCACATCCAGCTGGAGTCCTCAGGATAGTAAAGACGTGGACCTGTTGGAGAGGGTCCAGAGGAGAGCCACAAACATGATCAGAAGGATGGAGCACCTCTTCTATGAGTAAAAGCTGAGAGTTGGGATTATTCAGCCTGGGGAAGAGAAGGCTCTGGGGACACCTTATTGCAGCCTTTCAGTACATAAAATGGGCTTGTAAGAAAGATGGGGAGAGACTTTTTAGCAGGGCCTGTTGTGATAGGACGAGGGGTGATGGTTTTAAACTAAAAGAGAGTTCTTTTAGTTTTTAAACTGAAAGAACTAAGATTCAGGCTGGATGTGAGGAAGAAATTCTTTACAGTGAGGTTGGTAAAATACTGGCACAAGTTACCGAGAGAGGTGATGAATGCCCCATCCCTGGAGCCATTCAAGGCCAGGCTGGATGTGGTTCTGGGCAACCTGATCTAGTTGAAGATGTCCCTGTTTATTGCAGGGTAGCCACGGGTCACTGGGAAGGAGCAGCTCTAGCTTATCCTTGAGCAGGGTGGTCCAATGAGTATCATGACAGCTAGTGGATACCTTCTTCAAAAGGCACACAAGGGAAGAAGGTGTATCCCGACGTTTTGCCTAATCAAAGCCCCTTTTATTTCCTCTTGAAACAAGACATTGATTAAATTCATTCCTTATGGCCTGCGCTGCTGAGCTGCTAACACATAGGTTTTGGCTGCAGTGACCCCACTGAAATCACAGTTTCATTATGACTTGCTTTCTCCTTCTTCTGGAAAAACAGTGTCCCTGTGCTCTTCTTTGAACACACAACAGCCAGCGATGAGCACAGCAACCGAATTTGGGGCTTTCAGCCCTTTCCAGGCACTTTGGGGAACCCCCTCCGCAGTCACCTGCTTTTGCAGTGAGGGCATTTAGGTTTGGAGGAGGTGTTGAGTGCTGTGGGAATGAGGCTGTATCTGATCACTTCTCACTCTGCTGGCTGTTGCATTTACAGAAGAGAAAAAGAGATGCCACTAAACAACAGCTTTATCTGTTGCATAAATGATACCCTCATTTTAAAATTAAACCTTCCTTTTTGCTATGAGTCTCACATACTCCAGGCGTTATCCTTTCACCATCTCCTTGACCATGACTCAGATTTCCCATCATTTGCGTTTTTCCTTGCAGCCCCAGACACCTTTCCTTCTGGTCCCCACCTTTCCTGTGTTCAGAAACTATGCAGATGAAGCCCTTACTTGACATGGTTTAGTGGTGGTCTTGGCAGTCCTGAGCTAATGGTTGGACTGATGATCTTAAAGGTCTTTCCCAACCTAGTTGATTCTATGATTCCATGAGATCTTAGCTGGGCTTCGCTGGAGCCATGAGAAGGGAAGATGGCAAGCTCAGGTCCTAGTTCCACTTGCCCTGAGGTGAGGTTTTACCAGGGACCTGAGCTGATCTAGCAGTTGGCAGTTTTGGGGGATGAGGTGATACTCCAGTTCCAGAGGATGAGGATGTTCATGAACACCGTGAGTGTTCAGGCTGGCTGTGAAATGCCTCCTGATAGTGCCTCTGAATGCAGAAATGGGGAGCACTCAGCACGTTGAGGATGTGCTGGGGACAGGATGGGATAGTCAAGCCTAAATCCTGTCATCGGTGCAGAGGCTGTGCTGGTGGGCATGGTGCCTCTGCTCTGTCCCCAAGGGCTAGCGCATCACCCCTGGGCAAAACCACACTGCATTCTGCACTCAGACCTCACTCAGTTTTAAACATGAGGTTTGAATGCATCCTCTCTTAAAAGAAATTAAAAAGGAAGAACAAACTTTGGACTCCTAGTACAGAACTTTGAATTTCTAATTCTCCTTGTAGTGAGTCTGAAAAAACCAGAAAGGCACAAATACCTCACTTCAGCTCAACCAGAAACAGATTTTTTTGGGGGAGGGTTGTTTCTTTTTCAGCTGAACTAAAAAATAGTGACTTTCAGAACTGCCAAAAGTATTTTCTTTTCTCTCCCCACCCCCAAGTAAAAGCTTTTCATTTAATTTTCAGGGCTGTCGGACCCTATTTTTATTGCTTTCAATTATTTTTTTGAATTCAGGTCAAGTTCAAAGGAAATGCACCACTTCAGAACACAAAATCAAAGCACTTTTTTTCTTAGATGGTAAAAATAAAACTTCTGAGATTTCTATACTTTTCCCACCATATTTTTTTTCAGCCAGAACTTATCTTCAGCCAGATTGTGTGAAATATTTTGGTGTCTCCCAAAACTTCATTGTCTATTGGCAGTCAGTTTCTTACTGAAAATACATGCCCTAGTCTGTGGTAGATGGAGAAGGTGCCCTGACTCCTCTGAAAGATGCCTCTGGGTAAACCCAGCTCCTCACTGCAGCCTGTTTCCTATGTGCATGTTGCTTTGGGTAAGCCTTTCAAAGACAGTCAGTGTCATTTCTACAGTAATTCCCAGGTGCATCCTGTTTGCACTCCTTTTTTCATTGTTCATTTTTAGGCTCGTCTTCAAAGCGATACTGAGATTTCAGCCGGTCTTAAATGAAACGTTGCTCGTGGCCATGTGTTACTCTCGCTTGCTTTGCCAACTCAGTAATTTGTGACTTTTTACTATATTTGTACTTAAAAGATGAGGCGTGAGGAGACCTGAGATTTCTTAAACATCATTTCATGGGAGAAATGGCTGTGTTTGCTCTCAGGAACTGACTTCAGACAGCGTGCTGGTTTTGTTATGCTGTAACTGAGATGACAGCGACTGCACTGGATCTGTTTGCAATGAGGCTGTGACTTTCCTGTCACAGGGAGACCCATGCGATACGCTTGGACTAAACACAGGCAGAGTCCTTGCCAGAGAGCTGTCTGTCACCAGGCTCAGGATGACCTCCCTTCCCATTAACCCTGTTGTTTTATATGTGAATAAGGAACATTAGTATTAGTAAGGAGCATTAGTATCCCTCCACTTGTAGGAAAGTGAGGACTGATTTCAGAGCCAGTGTTTGAAGTGAAGTGACATTTGGGGCTAAAGGATGGGGTGGTTTCACTTGCTTACATCTCTTCATATGGCTGCCAGGATGCTTCGTTTCCTTCTTTTCCTTCCTTCCTCCTCTCTCTCTTTCTTTTCTCTTCTACTTGCTTGTTTCTGTCTATTCTTGTGTCTGCCTTCCCTTATCTTATGCTCAGGAACTGGGAAAGTCTCAGGGCTTTGGAAGTCACACCTTATGTTATGTGACACATTTCTTGCTGTTTATGTTATCATCCCCACCTCCCTGAGCCGGTTCACCTGCAAGCTTTTCATTGTTGTTCCATGACACAAGTGCTGTGGATGTAAGGAATGAGGGCAAACAAAGAAACTATGCCGTTAACACAGCATAGCACTTATTTATAGCTTTCTAGTTTCATTCTCAGGGGTTTTGGCATTGTTTTTGGTGGTCAGAAGGTATTAAAAACATGAGATCAGAACCTGATGTTCTAAATCCAAAATAAGCCTGTTGAGGTTGATGGATTAAAGCTTTCATAAGTAAAATCAGGCTCACAGTTCCCTGGCAATCTTATCTGTAGCACATTGTTCATAAACGTTACAACAATTTTTATCTTGAGTCTTATGATATTTGAGGATTTTGCTTTGGGTTTTTTTAGGAAGAAAGCTCAGCTCATGGGGCCATGTGATCAGCCTATTGAAAACAAAATGTTAGCTTTTACTCATTGTGTTTGTAAGAAAAAGTGCAATATACAGCTTAAAAGACTTGTAAACCGTATGGCAAACAAAGAGGGCATTACAAATACATGTGCTACACTGATTTTTAGGACAGCAGTAGAGCTACCTGGCACCTGAGTCATGCATTTTGAATGCTCTTTGTAGGAAATCTGCCCAACTTCTTGGATCGCCAGAAGTCTTTAAAACTGGGACGCTCTCTGTCACACTTTGAAAGGAATACACAGGGCTCAGCACACTGAAGGTAGCAGAAGGTGGTACCAAATCCAGCCCAGGTCCCAGGCACTAGTCCCAGAGCCTGCTACATGCCCAGTCCTACCTGGTGTTGTACTGCTAGGGTGCAAGCAGGGCATTTACACCAGCCTTGGGCCTATGAGGACAGATGGATCTGGAGGTGATCCAGACTCATGGGACCCTCTAAGCACTGCAGTGTGCTCTGCAGAGCTGCAGACATCCTGCAACCAGAAACAAAGGCACACAGAGCTGGTAGAGGAAGGGTCTTTGGTCCTTAGAGTGGCATGGAGGTGACCTATGAGCCATGGAAGTCAGAACTCATACAATTTGGCATATGCATATCATTGTAGGATATTTACATAAAGTATGCACATTACATTCATATTTGAGAATACATATTTTTTGACAGACACATGATTAAACAAACCCCAAACTCTTGAAAGCCTCTATATCCTTCCGTTTAATCTGTTTGATGCATAGTAATTGCAGGACATTAAATATGACAATAATAATGCCATATTTTCCAGACCAAGGAGGCATGTTTAAAATTGATGGTTTCCTTTTAACCTCTCCTTCCATCTGCAAAATGGAGATTACCTGGATTTGCCCCACCAGGCTGTTGCTAGGATTAATCTTTGTTCAATGCCTTATAGCTGCGAAGCGCTGCATCAGTATTAATGCCTCCGAACTGCTGCAGCGAGGCAATTAGTAGCTATGTAAAAGAGATTCTCATGGGGCTTTATTCCCTCTTTATCATTTAAAAACAGTTAAAAGAAATAGAAAAGGCACAAGAAAAACAGTATTGCTACACCAAATTCGCCAGGCTGCCTGGCTGTGTGCTCACAGAGCTGCAGGACCCAAAGTTATACCTGCTTGTCCACTACAAAAGTGGACATCTGTCTATAATATAATATAATATAATTTATATTATTATATTATAATTAATAATATAATTATTAACAAGTAATTATTAACTAATTATTATTTATTCATATATAATATAATGTTTAATTATTAATAATTAATTATTAATATTAATTAATAATTATAATACAATATAATATAATATAATATAATATAATAGACATCTGCATCCACATCACACCAATGATTACAGGTTAAGCAGGATATTTTCTACCTGTTCATAAATTGGGATTTTGAAGGTGTATTTAGTACACTGCCAAACTTGTCCATAGATGCAGGATGCACAGGTACCAGGAGAGATTTCCTCTGAGGCTCCCCTGACTATAGCTGTGTACTCACCACTCCAAGCAATTAGCTCTGAGCAGTCTTGGCTGAATTCACACCCTTTGCATCCTCTTATCCGAGTTTTGAGTATTGCTTCTTGGCAATCACTGGCAATGTTGGAGCAATCCCAGGCACAGCTACAGGTTGGGCAGAGAAGAGATTCAGAGCAGCCCTGCAGAGAAGGACTTGGGGGTACTGGTCGATGAGAAAATGAACATGAGCCGGCTTCAGTGTGCGCTCACAGCCCAGAAAGCAACCGCATCCTGGGCTGCATCAAGAGGAGCGTGACCAGCAGGTCAAAGGAGGTGATCCTGCCCCTCTACTCTGCTCTCGTGAGACCTCACTTGGAGTATTGTGTGCAGTTCTGGTGTCCTCAATGTAAAAAGGACATGGAACTGTTGGAACAAGTCCAGAGAAGGGCCACGAGGATGATCAGGGGACTGGAGCACCTCCCGTATGGAGACAGGCTGAGAAAGTTGGGGCTGTTCAGCCTGGAGAAGAGAAGGCTGCGTGGAGACCTCAGAGCAGCCTTCCAGTATCTGAAGGGGGCCTACAAGGATGCTGAGGAGGGACTCTTCATCAGGGACTGTAGTGACAGGACAAGAGGTAATGGGTTCAAACTGAAACAGGGGAAGTTTAGATTGGATCTAAGGAAGAAATTCTTTACTGTGAGGGTGGTGAGGCACTGGAATGGGTTGCCCAGGGAAATTGTGAATGCTCCGTCCTTGGCGGTGTTCAAGGCCAGGTTGGATGAGGCCTTGGGTGACATGGTTTAGTGTGGGGTGTCCCTGCCCATGGCAGGGGGATTGGAACTGGATGATCTTAAGGTCCTTTCCAACCCTAACTCTTCTATGATTCTATGATTCTAATGTGATGGTACCAGCGAGTTCGGGAAAGTTTATAAAAGCTTCAAAGTCCCCTTATTGGAGGTGTGCACACAGGAATGAGAGAATGAGCAACAGGCTATTCTTTGGAAAGTCATTCATGGGTAAAGAAAGGAAGCGCATACACTTACAGGGTACTTCACTATGTGAAGTGGGGAGATTGTGAGGCTGGGAGGACAGGGTAGTTTGCCTGTGAAGATGATTAAGACACTTCTAATTTAATAATAACTTCTAATTCAAAGGTTCTGGGTTCAGCTTACCAGTACCTAAAACGATCTAGAATAAAGCTGGAGAGGGACTTTTGACAAGGGCATGTAAGGATAGGACAAAGAGCAATGGACTTAAGCTGAAAGAGGGAAGATTTAGATTAAATATTCGGATAAAATTCTTAACTATGAGGGTGCTGAGGCACTGGCACAGGTTGCCCAGTGAAGCTGTGGATGCGCCATCACTTGCAGTGTTCAAGGCCAGGATGGATGGGGCTTGGAGCAGCCTGGTCTAGTGGAGGGTGTCTCTGCCCATGGCAGGTGGTTGGAACTGGATGAGCTTTAAGGTCCTTTCCACTCCAAACCATTCTGTGGTTCTATGGTTCTATGAAATTTCTCAATCTGGACTTTGAATTACAGTTTTTAACAGACTAAGGTGAAGAGTTGACTCCCAAGAGGCAGACAAATATTTTATGGAGGGCAGCTGGGTTGTTAAGTGATCTAATGGTATTTTATATGTGGACACAAGGCGGGTTAAGCTACCTTTTGTATTCGAGCAAGAGGTTAAACCGCATCTTTAGACATGGCTGTTGTTTGCACAGGTTTCTGAGAAGAGCAGCCACTTCACTGAGGACACAGGGTTCAGGTATTTCAGTGTATTTAAGCCCTCTCGTAGCAGCTGTATCCATACACATATCCCTGGTACACATCTAAAGCACTTGGTGGGAGGATGGCGTTCCAGAAGAGCCATGTGGCACTGCTGTGGCTCTGCCTTGCTCAGCATGGACAGACTTTCACCCAGTGCTTTAGTTGATTTATGGCAAAGGCCAGACTGGTGGGAGCTTGTTAAAAAGTAAAGAAATGGACAACATTACTCCAAAAAAGGACAAAAATTTGGTGTGGGAAAGTGAACTATAGTTGGCTTGTAATTGTGATGCTGTTAAGATGGTCTTTTTCGGGAAGTCAAGTAAACATTGTGCAATAAGGAGCTGACACACAGTAAGTCTGTACTTCTAAAAGCTGTATTTGCCTTGGGGTTAGCTAGCTTCATTGTCTGCTCTGCTCTTGTTTTGGTGAGATGTCAAAGACTGAAGATTAGAACCAGTGCTGACTGGAGATGAAGCCTGAAAGGTGTGGTCCAATCAGATAATCATTGAGGAAATTAAAACAGAGCGCGTCTGTTCCGTTCCTGAGTTAAGGACAGATGTCTTATTGTGCAGTAAGGGCACAGTGCAGTAAGGTCACGACAGTGCACAGGGCATCATCCTGTTTGAAATCATTGAGGGAATCTCTGTAATAATTCTCTTTGCTATGGAAGTTGTGTACAATCAACAGGATGATGGTGTCCTGCTTTCAGGCTAGTGTTGGTGCCCATGTTTTAACTTGGTTGCTACACGGTTACTATAGACTGACAGCAGCATAACAGAAAGAAAAGGCAGATCTCTGTTCTGTGTAAATGGAGTATCTATCCATTATAACGTTTCTTGTCATTTTAATGCATTAAACATGTCAATACGCCATATCCTTTCCATTCCTGATGCTATCATTCTGGCTCAAAAGTCAATTTAACTTAAAAAGGGGGCTCGAGTACTTAGGATTTTCTGAAAATTACCTTCTTCATCTGAATTTTCTCAGAGAAAATCGGTTCAAGAATAAGGTTTTGGGTGGTTTGGTTTTGGTTTGGTTCTTTTGTTTGTGTGTGAGTCCGTCCCCCCTTTTTCCACCTGCAGAATAACTATGCTCTTAATACTTCGGTACATGTTTGGTTGTTTTCCCTTTTATTTCTTAAAGGCAGTAGAAAGTCAGATCACCTTTACAGAGGCAGAGTTTGCCCACGTGTTCAAATAACTCAAAATAAGTTCCTATTTAAAAAAAGGTCAGATTTTTCTACATTATCCACCTGATACTATGCTCCGTGACATCTATGAAGTCTCCACTTTATTTTGAAGGCTGCAGACTTTCTAACATTAAGTGTTTTTTATATATTCAGCGTAAAATCAGGTTGGATTTGATTCGTAATCAATGCACAAGATTTTAGGTAAATGAATAATCACATGTGTAGTAATGTGGTGATAATCACAGAATGGTTTAGGTTAAAAGGGACCTTAAACCTCATCCAGTTCCAACCCCCTGCCGTGGGCAGGGACACCTTCCACTAGAGCAGGTTGCTCCAAGCCCCATCCAACCTGGCCTTGAACACTGCCAGGGATGGGGCAGCCACAGCTTCTGTGGGCAACCTGTGCCAGTGCCTCAGCACCCTCACAGTAAAGAACTTCTTCCGAATATCTAATCTAAATCCCCTCTGTCAGCTTGAAGCCATTCCCTCTTGTCCTATCACTATATGCCCTTGTCAAAATTCCCTGTCCAGATTTCTTGCAGGCCTCCTTTAGGTGTTGGAATACTGTCACAAGGTCTCTCCAGAGAAATTCTTTCTAAGGACTCCATAGCATGGCCATAACAATGGATTGGGCATCCTGATTACTTTGCATCCCAATCATCTTGTGCAGTCCATACATGAGTATATAGGCTAGCAAGGATTAGCAGGAAGATGAAGTCTGTGTATGCAACATTCTTTGTCTTCTTTATTTCAAGTTCTCAGCCCCAATGTTGCCTTGTAGCTCAGAGCTTCGCAGACCTGTTGTTGAATTCAGTGCAAATAAGGCTGCTTTATATAGTTCTGCAAAGAGACAGCAGGGATTTAAACAAAAATTACAGCAATACAGCTGTTTGTGTTTGCTTGTGAGAGAGAGAGCAGGAAAAATTAACAGTTCCTGGTGCCGCTGAGGGAAGCGCATCGGAAACTAAAGCCAAATTACCCCAGGCCCTTGCTGGGAGTCGTGGGAAAAGGTGTTTCTCCTCTCTCCCTCCCTGCCTCTCCTTGCCCTGGGCTGGCAGAGCAAGGGCAGAGCCTTTTGGCAGGTTTTGTGTTAGGAGCTGTTCTCCCTTTGTGGGAACCACAGGGGTGGGCAATGCTCTCTGCCAGCACTCCCAACCTCTGTAGTAGCCCTCAGAGAGCAGAGCCCCAGAAAGGGAGTGTGTGACCATCACCTGCCCTGCACCTTGCCTACACCTTCCTGACCTAGCCATTGTTTCCACCATGCATCACAGAGCTGCTTACAAAAGAGTTTCCCTCCATGGCAACAGGCACAATGACCAAGGTCCGGGTGGTTTTCTTCATCCTGGATGCATTTTTGGGATGATTTTACATCTCCAACCCTCAGGGCTAACTCTGCCATAATTTCCTATTCACTAGCAGCTGCTTTCTCCACAGTACAGAGCAGCAGCAATATGATATCCCAATTCCACTTCTGGCATATGCCAAAATTTGAGGAAGGGGTGTCTGTGCTCCATCAGGTTCAATGAAACTCTTCAGTTCTTCCTAGGAGGGTTAAAAGAAACCTTATACCTGTCCTAATAAAAGATATCTGGCCCAAAGTGGAATTAGGCTTATAGACACCAGACTAACATTTATTCTGCTGAGGTCAGCCTTGGAGAGAACTCATTATCTCTACCACCATGGCTAGAAAGAGATTGGGGAGGTGTAGGGATCAAAGGAGAAGGAGGGAAAAAGAGGAACCAAGTTTAAAAAGTTAATGAGAAGGGATTTTCCACTTTTCTGTTGGGCTTTGGGTTTTTTTTAACACTTCAGCTCCCAGCTGAACACAGGAGACAGTATCTGCAGGTAGATGTGAGAATGGTCTTTGGGCAGACATTTGAAGCTACATCTTGCTCACAGAAAAGCTGTATTAGTAACCTGGAGTGATTTTAATTCCCAACAGAAGCTGCAAGGAGAGAAAACTCCAAAGAATATTAATGCTACCCTCAAGGAATTGTTTGGGATCATTCCTGGGGATGGGGACCCGCTGCAGGAGCGAGGCACTTTCACATGCAGGCGATGCGCTGTCGTGGGCAACTCTGGGAACCTGCGGCAGTCACAGTATGGCCAAGAAATTGACTCCCATGACTTTGTGCTCAGGTGAGTAGGCACCACCCCGGCTCCACATGGCTTTTGTTTAAGAATCACTGGTGATTTGGGGGACAAGTGAGCAAATGAGACTTCAGGGGCTATCTAGTGAAATCTGGTACTTAGGTCCAATCTAAGTTCCCCGGATGTAAACTATGTGTGTTGGAGATACAACATCATGTTTTAGCTTGCAAAAGAACAATGAATAGATGTTGTAGCTTGTTCTGCACTCTCCATAACTGCCTATGTTGAAAAAAATCATAAAATATATAGTGAAAGTTACTGCAGATGGTACTCACAAGGGCTCTTTTACATACTTATTGATTGTACCAGATTGGACCTCTCGCACTGGTTCATTCTCAGACAATGTTGGCAAAGAAAGACAAAGTCACTGTGCAGTGGACAGGAGAAAACTGGTTGGCTGCAGTTACTTTGTGAAGGGTTGTGTCACCTCTTCTTTTCCAAGCAGTGGAGGCTGGCTATTTTGTCCCACTGAAGTACAAGCAGGAGCTAGGTGAACAGAGCTAATCACCCAGAGGACAGCCAAGATGTGTGGGCTAAGTTCATCTCCACTGCGTTGTCCAGCTTTCACACCACAGCTATGAATACAGCGCAATTTGGGGAGCGATGCAGTACAGGTCAAAAGGCCTGGAAGGGAGCTATTGCTATTGAAAATACTCTGGGAAATAACATAATCTTTAGTAGAATGCTGTGCATTGATATCAAGAGTGAAGCAGCAGCAGATAACACTATTTGAACTGTTAGGCCACCTTACACCACTTGGCTTCCAATGTGGCTTGGATGCATTGTAGAGTCTTCTGATGACATTTAAATGTTCACAGTAATCATTTCGGGATCTGCTTCCATCAGTTGCATGCCTTGTCCTCTACCAAAGAACCTGCTGAAGGCAGAGGCAGCCAACCTGGTCTTTGGGTCTGTGAAGGGAAGTGAAGAGCCCTTGATATTAGTCCTGCAGGTTGCAAATGTGAGGCAGCTGAGGGGCATTTATGCTTAACTCTTGCTATGGAGGCAGCCCCTTTTCTACGCAGACTTTCTTATCTTACCTGACCTATGTTTCCAGTTTCATGCAGAAAAGGCTTTGCTAGACTCAAAAAGCTATATTTTTAAGTAGTAACTAAAGAGTAACAGGCTTGGTATCTCTGCTCTAAGGCTTTGTTCTTTCCATAGCTGTACATCCCTGGAAAGGGAGAAACTCTCTGTGACTTGGAATTGAAGCTGCCAGTTTTGGATATATCAAGCCAGATCTGAAGGGATGGTACAGGGTTTTAGGATTCACTGTGGAAATTAGTGCAGAGAAAGCGACCCCTGTGTGTGCTAAACCAACAGACAAAATCTCTGCTGACCTGATATTCACTTCCACATGCTCTGGCAATAAAGCCAAGCACTGAGAAGAGCCAGCGAGTCTGAAGGGACACCTTACCTTCCACACACTGTGTTCCAGCCCACTCCTTTTTAACTATCTACTTTCATTAGAGAAAGAAGTTCCAGCTCGTTCTTTCCTGCTGAGACTGGATGTGAGCAGTGCCTTAGACCATGTCAAGCAGGCAGATCTACCGAAGTTGGTGGGAAAGGTACATAGACCCGAGGGCAGGTTGTGAGTAAGATGACCTAGATGCCACCCTTGGCTTTGTCCTGATGGAAAGCAAACCCCATATTGTAAACCTTAGACTGACTAATCTCAAGATAAAACATAGTATGTCTCCTGCTTTACTAGTATTTCTACACAATACAATGTGGGTAGTTGACAGGGAAGAGGCTAACTCAATAACAAGTCCATGCAGTCTGGTAGGCTATTCTGCCTATGCTAGTAATTCTTTTTGTGGAAGTTAGAAGAAACTTAACTAATTCATGTGAGGGAACACTGCAATAACACAGCCTGGCTTAGATTTGGTAATCATATTTTACCTCTCCCATTATCAGTGACCAGATCTGCATGTTGTCTGGCAATGTATGATGCTCCTCATCACCTTGTCAGCTACATCTTCCTTGTCCTCCCTGCACTTCTGTCAGGATTTGTGCTAATGTCTCTGCAGAAGACCCCACTGGGCTGCAGGGAAACTCATTCTGGTTTGAGCCAGCTTGGGGGTTACTCCATGGTGTTAAACAGCACCATGAATTCATGCAAGGTTAGTCAGAGATCTCTGATTTGCATTACACTGCCCCAGAGAAACATGCAAATCTCTACCTGTCTGGAGCTAATGCATCGGGAAAGGAACTGCTGATGTGTCCCCAGATTTGCTTTCAGAAGTGTACACAAGCATAGAGATATTTCTGCAGCCCTGAGTTCAGAAACACACACTCTTCCCTGATACACCCAATATGAGATATCCCTGTTCGGCCAATTCATTTTGACTGAGCCCTGGTGGGTCCTGGGCAGATATCCATGCAGTGACCCTAGGGTTACCTAAAGCACACTGCATGTATGTAGAATCACCCCAAGTAGATGAATTGAAGTTGGAGGACGTACTACAAAGTAAGATTTGAGTAGATGAAGTGTCAGCAGCAGGTCCTGGATTTGTCACTGTGGCTTTGGTGCATTTTAATGGGAGAACCATAATGAGTATTTGCTGCTCCTCATTTCACATTACATGGTTTGTTACCTTGACCCTAGACATCTAAATACACCCATCCAGATTGGGGAGGGGATGAAGCTGCAAAAAGGCAAGCTGATAGACTTCAGGACAATGTTTTTCCTATCTACTGGAGGCTGCAGCTTTAGGATGAAAGGAGATGAGTTCTCATGGTCACCACTTTTTTGATCAGCTCTCTGCTGACTGTAAAGGGAACACAGGGGAGTGCTCAGAGATATGCCTGCTTGGTAGACACTCCCATTCAGTCCAAGGAAAACCACACTACAGCTGAGCTTTCGTTTACTGTTAATTTATCCACGTGGGTGATGGTCACTGAAGACCCCTACACCCTGTCAAGGCTGTCTGAAGAGCCTGCATACAGCACTTTGCTTAGCTATGGGAGCACATTCCTGCCTTTCTCAGGCAAATTATCTGGGGAAGATTCGCACATGTTTGTACCTAATTCCTGTCCCGCTTCTTCACTCTCTTCCCTTCTTACTTTTGGGCTGCAGAATGAACCGTGCCCCCACGGCTGGCTATGAATCGGATGTTGGGAGCAAGACCACGCACCACTTCGTTTACCCTGAGAGCTACAAAGAGCTGGCAGAAAACGTGAGCATGATCCTGATCCCCTTCAAAACGCTGGACCTGCACTGGGTTGTCACCGCTCTCACCACAGGCACCATCAACTTGTGAGTAAGGGCAGGCAGAAGGGGTGGGAGCACCTTGTGTTGCTCTAGGAGATAACGCTGGGCAAATCCCTGCTTCTAATAAGGCCTAGGGGAGCTTTACAGACCCTCTAAGGTCAGAGTTTAGTCCTGAACACTTGCTTTCTAGGAACAGCTTAATGTTATGGTGCACTATTTGAGGCAAAGAAATTTGTTCTGTCTTTCCTGATGGAACGTGATTGAGAGACATGCAGAGGAGACTGTTGTTTTGTGTGTCTTAGCTTTAAATTCACATGTTCTACCTGGCAGTAATGGGCCACATTGGTATTTATTTTCTATTTCTTTATGAGTGCTTTCAGAAGTAAATGTTCATCTGTTCATCATTAATACATTTTATGGCAGCACATAATGTGAACAAAATGCATGTTTCTTCTGAACGCCTGTTAGCAGATTCCCTCCCTTCCTGTAAGCTGGCTTTTCCTAATCTAGAGAATGAAATAACGTGACATTTGTACTGTGTACGAGGTTATCTGTTGGATGTAAAGCCACAGTCTTGCGGGATTGCTCGGTGGCACCCTGCTACACATCAGATCACATTACTTTATTCCAGAGAGAGCTACTTCAAGACATTTCAACTTTTTTCCCAATTTCAGAGTCTCAGAAGATTAAAAACTTGTGGAAGTAAGTCCCTGTTGACTGAGAACAAGACCTGCTTCACATTTCTAAGGGAAACTTTTTGATGGGACAACAAATGGAATTTTACTTCTTTTATTCTTCTCTCTCTTTGCATTTGTGTTTCAGATTCTTTTTAGTTCTTATTCTCTTAACTTGTAACAAATCTGGTTTATTGGTTTCTTACCTTTTTTTTTTGCCACTTAGCACATACAGTCATAAGCTGTCTTGAAAAACATCCATCTTCAGGATCCACTTGTAACTTGTAGAAAACTAAGCCCACTCAGAAAACTGGCTAAAACAATATCCAGTGTCGCTCTTGATGTGACAGACCTTTCCTCTTCAGTCTGCAGAGCAGTGAAATGGTTCTGCAAGGGCACTCTGGGCTCTGGAGGAAGGCTCTTCCCCCTGCAGGTCCTTGCCGTTGCAAGCATCATTTCTTCTGCATTATTGCTCCTCACACACACTTCTTTGTGTGCTGGTGGGGGGGTTCTTATCTGTTTGGCCATGGGTCCACTGCAGACTGCACTTAGAACCAGCTATAGAGCTCCTTCTCAGCCTCCCTGATGCTCCGCATTCTCCTCACTGTCTGCTACAGCTCGGCTACCTGCTGCTACCTATACCTGTGTCGGGTAGAGGGTGTCCTACACGGGCACACATCTTCCAAGCAGGTCTGCTGCCTGTCCCTGTCCCAGGAGAAAGGTCTGGGTGCTTCCTGCAACCTGAGGTCTACACTGCAAGTTGCGTGAGACCTTAGCCTGTCAGGAAGATATAGCTGGTTGACCACAAGGCAGTCATCACAGGAAAGGAAAAACATCTTTGCTTAATAAACTACAGGATGTATTATATATTTATAATTTGATTGTATACATGCGCTTGGTAAGCATCTGGTATCCATTAGTGCGTGAGTATTTGACCGTATGAAAGAAATACCATATTCAAGGCAAGGAAATTACATAATGAATAGGCTGGTATACGTTGGAATAATAAAACCAGAAAACCATAAACACACAAATCATAACAGTAAACGTAACATGATTTGAAGCTAGCAGAAGAAACCTGTGAACACACATTAAGCACACAATGTCAGATACAGTATATAAGGAAATTGTTGATTGCCCATTTTCAAAGGGGAGAAGGCATGAAATAAAAATAAAAACCATCTGAAATACAGTATTTTAGAAAAGAAGAAATACCTCCTTACCCCAACCTCCGTGGACATTATGCCCTGTGCAGAGGCTGCATAGTATCAACTGAGTGAGGTTAGGTTAAGAAGAACCTAAGTTATCCCAAGATAAGCAAGATAAGCATCCTGTATCGGTTAGACTTTTACACAATGTTTGATTTTCTGTATCCCATTCAAATGAAGTAATAATTTCCTAAGACTCAAAACCTGTGAATTAATCATATTCTCCTCCCAGTAGTATTATCATTCAAGCAATTTTTACAGTTCAAAATGAAAGCCAGACTGCAGATAGCTTTAATAGGAGATTGAATTGGTAGCTGAATGATTCTCTCAGGCCTGTCCCATTTGAGTGATGGATGTCCCATTTCAAAGTGGCTCTCTAAGACTGAGCATTATCTTAGAAAAGACCAAGAAAAACCTCTTGGGACAGAAAACCTTCAGGCCCTCATCAGTCATATTTAGTGCAGTTGCTTCAACTTGCCTTCTGCAAGTCTTTCAGGAATCTCCTCAGTGAAAAACGTTCCACGTATCTCTGCTTGATTTGGAAAAGAGCAATTTGGGTATTCTTTAGAATGTTCTACATCTTCCACTTGGGTAAAACAGTAAATCTCCTGTACAAAGTGGCCAGTAATGATGGCAGACTTTACTAGAGCCTTGCAAAGTGCTTTCCATGTTTCCCACCTGTAGCCACCTTCATCACAAGCTTCAGTCTTTTCCCTGCTCCTGTGGTACTTACTGGGTCACTGACTCCCTGGCTGCTATGTAGCCCAGGTTTTACACAGGTCTCCACTGGTCTTAACCAGTGTGCCACTACTTTCTGTGTGGTTGTATGAAATTCTCCAGCCAAGTGACAGCAGGACTTGGATATTGCTTCTGGAAAATTAAATACCCCATGATTAAAGTGACTAACATCATCTGGCAAGAGCTGGAATAGTCTCCTGGTTGGATCAGTGCTGTGTCCAAGTACTGTCTATTGTACCTAGCCAGATGACCATGAAATATGAACCCAATGTTTGCTTCACATCACCTTTTTAGAAAAGATAGGCTGTTTATTTATATAGTAATGAGGAGATTTTACCAGCAAAGAAGCATTTTTTTTGTCTTCATAACTACAATAAGGATGTGGGATCACCAAGCCTACTGACTTTGCTAATCAAGGTCAGGTGTGGGAAGCAAATGCAAGGGAGATTTGCTTAGAGCAGATCAAGAAGTCTGCATGAGTGTCTTCCCCATTAGCATCTTGTGCCACATCTCTGGAGAGCTGGAACCCACCCATCACCTCTAAAACTGCATCCAGCCCAGAGCAGCAATTGCAGGCCAGGGATGCTCAGAAGTACCTAAGCAGATGAGGACATTGCCAGGTCACCACTGGTTTGGGAAGACTTAGGCTAATGTTTCAAAATGCTGATAGTCCATGGTTGAAAGAGAAATAAAACCTTAATGACAGTTACCTTGCTGTTAAAAAAATCAAGTGAAAACATTTAGGCTGAACTCATGGAAGGCTTTGGCAACTTACTACAGCTCATCTACAGAGTATGTAGAGTATATTTTGAGATATACTCCAATGACAAGGCCAGTTCACCAGAACATTTTCACTTGAAACAGATTCAGGGAGATTCTCTTTTTCCAGCACTCGTGATGAGCTCTGCAATGCCAGCATGCACGGGGCATGATATGAGGAAGAAAAGACTTTTTTTGTTTCCAAGACATGACTTGTGATTTCAACCCAGTCACAAGGTATGACTTGGGAGTTTTATGCTGGGAACTGCACAAAGCCTTCAGCGTCCTCATGGGGAGAAAGGGAATAGCTTGCTGGTGAGGGGCTGTGTACTGGCAATGCCGGACTTGCACATAACCACAGAAATTAGGAGCTCTGCTACCACCTACTCTGAAAATCATGTAAGAGCTACAGGTATTAGGAGGGGAAAAGTCTCCCCCTGCTGGGAAAAGGCTTTTCTGCCATGAAATCAAATGCAAAACCCTTCTGTTCATCAAAGTGTAAAGTGTAAGTTGTGATCCAAGAGTTAGAAGTCATGGTTTTAAGTAGTATTGATTTTACAGTATGTTGCAACTAAATCTTTGATGCCCTCCTGTCAATAATTCACTTGAATATTTAAAAATGGAATGGCTTCCTATAAACCTGCTTCAGCAACAGCTCAGGTCTCATGCTGCATTTATTAATTGCAGCCTCATTTTCCAACAACTTCTTGTATTTGTTACCTTCAAATAAGTTGAGTTTATTGCTGTGCATGAAGAATATTCTTTCTTTCTTTGGAAATGCATAAAGATATTAATACGTTGGGCTCTTACTAATCTTGGTGGTTTGTGTTTGTGTTTTCTTTTAACAGTACATATGTTCCAGTTCCACGGAAAATCAAAGTCAAAAAAGAAAAGGTGAGCAATGCTGCTTTATGGTTTTGTTCTGCTAATCCACTTGTAGGTCTTTTGCCTCTTTGGGACATTGCAAGAATACAACGAACCCCTTTGACACTCATAAAAACTGCAGCCAAAATCCACACACATTACAAGGCTCAGCTAAGCTAAAGGTTTAGCTCCTGTGTGGCATCCAGGCCATAGATCAACCACTAAATAACTGAGGTTGGAAAGAAACTGATGCTCTGACTATGCTGTTGCATTACCACTGTTCCGAAGGTAGCATTGCTTCCTCTAGGACTGCTCAAAGACATTTAAGGTGCACTGCTGGCCAACAGTGCTCACCTTCCTCAGTATTTGCTCAGTTCCCACTTCATGTAATGGCACTTTGAGCTCATATACTAATGAGTAGAGAGCCTTTGGAGGAGTTTTTAAGCAATTTGACTAAACTAAGGGTGTTTCACACTCCTTGTCTAGTTCTTTATAACAAGAAGCAAAGTGAACTCTGAACAAAGTTCCGTGTTTTCAAGTCAGTGGAGAGAGAATTCATGGTGGTATCAATGGCTCTTGAGGAAGGCTCATAGCCCACATTTGTAATAACTACATGTACGGAGTTAAACAGGTTGGAGACTGCTTAGACCAAGGCCATGCTGGTTTTGTCCCGGGTGAATTAATACTCTCCCAGGCAATGTTCAAGCAGCATAGATCAGGGAATATTCCCTGTTTTGCACAGGGATAGAATTGAGCGATGTGGACATGATCTGTGCCGTGCCGCTTCCCTCAAGGCTAACAAAACACTTCTGACCCATTTAATTTCATCGTGTAGATATGTAGAAGTAATCAGTGAGGGGATTTCACTTCTCTGAGAAGGCTGAAGAAAGATGGAAAAAGCTTGTGCCCACACTACAGCAGTCGGAAGAGAGTCCATGTCATGGATACTGACCCAGTGCCAAACTATGCTGTGGTTTAATAGACATGTCCTACTGTTGGAGGCAGGATTTCCCATGAGGCAGAATGATCATGTTGGACCATTAGCCCCCAAGCAAAGGCTTTTGTTGTAGCTGCATGATTTAAGGACATAACCAAGACAGACTATGTAGGGAGAGGAAAAACACTTCTTCTTCCATAGACCTTCCAGCAAAATACAAATCTCATTCTCACAGCCTTTGAAGAGGCTGATTTTCTAAGGAGCTCAGGCTCCTAATATCTCAAGGGCTGACAGAGTATGTCATTAGCCCCAGAGTATTGAAATTACAGATTAAAGCACACGTTCTCCATTCAGGAGGCCAGGTTTTGCCAAAGGCTTCAAATGAGACTTTTAACCAGTATCAGTTCATATTCCTGTGCTTCAAACAGTGGACCTATAGAGGACATTAAATAATCACTTAGCACATCCCTAGCTGTTGTGAGAAACACAGTAACCTCTGCAAAACATGTGTGAGATGCACTGTGGCAGGTTGTTGAACTCATGTCACGGTCAAGTAGCACCAGCCCAGGGTATGGCTGGTGATATGCAGCAGCTTCCTGAGCAGGGAGATGAGAACCTTGTATTTCTTCCCACACTATGTAATGCAGAACACCCTGTGAGAAGCGATTACACACAGATACAGCATCAGCAATTAACCTCTGACTCTGTAAAAGGAAAAGCCTTGCAGCTAACGAGATGGCGTTGAAAGCCATCACTTTAATTACAAACGCAGCATGGAGAGAACCTTCTCTCTTTGCCTCATTCAGGGAAGGGGGTCGAAACCAAGGGCTCCCACCAGTCCTTGGATTTATTTTATTGTGCACTCAGGTCTGATCTTAAGTGCTCTCTGTTCATTAGTTGATCTCATCATTTCCCCAGGGGATAACCAAGTGCAATTTATGTGTGGAAAAACAGCGTGTTTGGAAAACAGGAAAAATGCTGCTATACAACCTGAAAGTTTACACCTGACCCCTGGTTTCCTTAGATCTGTATCTACAGAGGTACCAAGACATATTTGACATATTGTGCAGAAGATGCAGTTGCTCCTACGTTTCCACCCAAGTTATAGTTGGACTCAATGATCTTAAGGGTCTTTTCCAACCTAAATGATTCTATGATTCTATTAAATCTGGTATGGCATCTTACACTTGCCTTGCTCAGGCCTCCAGCTCCCTAGAGCTCACCTGCATTACAATAGGATGCTGCAGGAATTGATAAATGCCTAATTTTCATCTTATTTTTTCCGTTTCATACCCATTGGTTTCAGTAGGAATCACCCAGGATTTACACTGGTGTAGGCAGGTAGAGTATCAAGACCAAGGAAGGAATATTCATGTGTAATTCAATATTCATGCTCATTCATATTTCCCGTGTGTAATTGCACATGGGAAGTATTCTTGAATGCATTTTAAGTATGGGACTTTATTTTTCCCTTTCACCTGCCCTCAAGGAATAACTATTACTCCTTTCTTCCGCACTCCCCTACCCCAATGTCCTTTAGGGATGATATACTACCATTGTTATTTTCCCAGGGTATTTATTTATGAGTCTTTCTCTCCAATTTCACCTAGATCCTGGTTTATAATCCAGCTTTTATGAAATATGTCTATGAAAACTGGCTCGAGCATCATGGAAGATACCCGTCCACGGGCCTTCTGTCTTTAGTGTTTGCACTTCATGTATGCGATGAGGTAAAGTCTGGCTGTGTTTGGATATATAGACAAAAACTCAGGACATTTCACACTAAAGTGCCAGGAACATGCCCTTGCCCTTCACTCAGCCTTTATTTCCCTCCCTCCATCTTCTCTGCCCTTCGCTTCCTTGAACAGATGCAGAGTCCTCAGTAACATGCATGTATGCTCAAATGATGGTGATGGATTATGATGTTTTGTTTTGACCTCCTGAGGTCAATCATCATACTCAGGGGACAGGAGTGTGTTTTTTATATTGCTAAACAAATACTCACAGATAGAAATTTCCTTTTCTGTCCGAGTTCAGGATGAAATGTCCCTTGAGTAGGCCTTGAGCCATTATTCTGTGGTTGCATCGTCTCATGCAGCAGAATTGCTTGGCACACCACCCTGGTCCTATAGATAAACTGAGAATCAAGAGAGTTTCTTCAACATTCCAGATGAAAACCAATTGCTTCCCAGGCTAACACTAGTTCCCTCTTACTTCCTAGGTAAATGTGTATGGTTTTGGAGCAGACAGCAAAGGACACTGGCATCACTACTGGGAAAACAACGCCTCAGCTGGGGCTTTCCGGAAGACGGGTGTCCATGATGGGGATTTTGAGTTCAATTTAACTTTGACTCTCGCCTCCATTGAAAAAATAAGTTTTTTCAAGGGCAGATGACCCTGGCCACGGGGAGAAGTGGGGGCTGCAATTTCCAACATGCAGCAGAACAAGGCTCGGTGAAGATGATGTGGGCTCCAACCAGGTTTGAACGCGTGAATCTGCGGTGGATTCGGAGCATCTCACTGCTGCAGTGCTCACTGCAGGGAGCCCGGCCGAGGACTGGCTTTCACGCTGCACATGATCTCCTATCTACAGATAGCTGGGAACTACCAATCAGTTGTGGGAATAAATGAATCTCTGCTTAGGCTCTGCAGCTTGATCCCTGAATGGCTGATGAAAGATCTGCCTTTTGCAATTAGGGGAAACCAGGGCACAGGAGCTGCTGGTTGTGTGTCCATTCTTTCCTCGAGTAAGGCAGGAGATCCTTGAAGAAGAGTGAAAACGACTTCTGGGACTTGAGACCTGCTAGGGCAGCTGTGAACATCATAGTAAGGATTACCTCAAAGAAATGAATTCACTTCTGCTGTTGATGTTCTTTTTGAACTGTTTCTGCTGTTTGCTGTTACTACTTCTGGTTTCATGCTGTGTTAAGGAAAAAATATGATGAAGTTGCCTGGAGTAGTAAATATTTCAACCATTGCCTCATTCTGCATTGATAGTGTTTATAAATATGGATCAAATCATGCCCGATCATATATTATTTAATGTTGCTTCTTATACAGCCATAATGAGACAGAAAACAATACCGGAAACTCCAGCAAAAAAATGGGCTTTTTAGCCACTTGTTTGTCTTGTTTGGTTATATATAATCTTTATTTCTTTTTTATTTGGTGGAAAATACTCTGGAATGCTCATTTTTATTTAATCGATTGAAGGTTGGAATGTGGACTTTTTTCTTTCAGTCATTTATATGTGCCTTTTCGAGTTGTGCAACAGATGTGATTTTCTTTTTTTAAGATGAGAGACCCTAATTTAAACTTTTTTATAAGGGGGGGTGGAATTAACCAAAGTGTAGCCTCCATGTGGTATACTTTTGTAGTCAAAACCAATAGCGACAGCTCCTATGTCGTGTTTGAGCAAACACAAATGAGACTCATTTTTAAAGGTAGCTTTTGCCTTTTTTACAGGAATATATCCAAAAAGTTCCAAGGAAACTTTTTCTTCTTATTTTTTTACAATTCTAGAAAGTAATATCTCTTTACAAAGTCTCTATTTGAAGTGGAAGAAATATCATGGGTTGGGATATCAGCTACTAATACACCAGGTATCTTTTGCCCTGTAGCAGCATCTACAAGGACACAGTCTACACAAGCTGATCCTACAGTGTAAGCCAGGCTTCAAAATCATGTGCATCTCTGGAGAAAGGAGTGTATTAATGTCAGTACCTGTAGGCAGTGAGAGGAGGGAACCACCAGCAGAGATTTTGTATCTCCTGATTTTCACTGGAATCAACACTTTTAATCCTCAAGGACAGATAAAGTACGAATCCAAGAACAGAGTTCAGGTAGTGAAGAAGGGAGAACAGGTTTTTATCCTTCTTGATATCATGAAAAACAGGATTCATGGATTATTGATCCATTTTCACCTCTGGTGAAGCCAGGGGAGTTCTTGCCACAGACTTCAAGGGACTTTCAATCAGGCTTGGAATAAAATGGCATATTTCATTTTTAATGTATTACAGTGACTGGGGTTTGTGGCAATTTGGAAATCATGATCTAAATGTCTTCTCTTTCATTTATCGGTTGAGGCAGCATGACCAAGCAGATAAGTATTTGAGCTCAGCGAAAGCACAGCCCTTCGGCCAATGATGTGCTTCAGGCCAAGATTTATCCCCTTGTTTTCCCATGCCAGTTGTTAGCAGTGAGGTCCCCTCCAAGGCAGGAATTCATGGCACAATGACATGGTCAGTTGGAATATCCCTGGTTTGGGCACTACTTGCCAACATGAGCTGCTTTACCCACATGAGTATTACTAGACTCGCAATGTATAACGAGCCGAGGGTGCCAGACATCTGCACAGAGAACTGGGTTTCCTTTGCTGTAAACACACACAACCCTTCAGTTTTGCAATATGGAAAGGGCAGGATTTTCACATCTTTGTGCTGAGACCAGTTCATGATCCTCATCTCAAGAAGCCATTTCCCAGTATGGTGGCCAGCAGAACTCACCTGCATGTCACAGATGCAGCAAACTTAATGGGCTTACTGTCTTCTACATGTCCTTTGTGAAAGGGTGAAACATTTCTACCTGAACCATGTTTGTTTGTTTGATTTAAGCATTCCCACTGTTTAAGTTGTTGTTAATCAATGTGCTTCTGGTGAGATGTCACAGTAATACAAGCAAAGCAACTATAAGAGGAAAAAGGCTCCATGGAAGATCCCAATGGTATCTCTCATGGTGGTTTGGTACCCATATCCTATTGAATTTGGATTTTTTTATCACAGGTAACAGTTTGGGATCAAAGACAGTGGTAAAATAAGCAGCTGTTTTCTAGCCTTTGTTGTTCTGAAAGTTTCCTTTTGCTGTCCAAAATTAAATTTCCAGTTTTCCCTGAATATTCTCCCTCTGACAGCACATATAAAACATCATGGCTTGTACGATCATGGGTAGATTTAGTGTCTTCATCATGGAAGAAGCTGCAATTCCCATCTAATTCTCTTGCCAAGAGCAAGCAGTAGCTGTATACCACTGATGCCCATTTTTCAGAGCATGTGGAGAGCAGAGAGTGGACCTCTCCAGCTGCAGGATGAGGGATAGTCGGTGCCATCACATTTCTATTCCAGAGGAACATTCTCTAGAGTCCCTTAGGCAACTGACTGTTCTGTCAGATATTTGTCTCGGTTCCTCCACAGTTTTGCTGCTCTTTCAAATGCCTTCAGAATAAGGCGATTCCAACAGATGATGCTGAGGGAAGACTTAATTCCCACTGCCACTGTGGAAGACTCTGTTCCTGATGGAAAATTCTTGGGTTTATTTTGTCGAAGAGAACTACAATGGAAAACATTTAGCAATGTGTCAAGGTTTCAAACTCTTGTACTGTATTTGCCACCACTGCGAAGTTTCTGAAGCACTCCTGGAATATGTGTTACGTTTTTTACCAAAGCCAAATCTCTTGAGCACTTTTTTTCTCCCATGACCAGATTTTCTTCCTATTTTTCTTTGACTACACAATCGATTATGATAAGAAATTCTTTTTCTCCAATGATGGGGAGTCTCATTCAATCATTCTTTGACTTTTTATTTATTTCATATTTCAGTATGATATGAATCAAAATAAATTTTTTATTGTAATCAAAACAAAGGTGTTTGTGCACACTTCTTCCCACAATACTCACTTGAGCTCCTAGGACCTCCTCTGTCACATAACAGTGTAATGAACTTTTCAGTCACATCAGAATGCTTCAGCCTGCTGGAAAGCTTGTGGTCAGGGGCATTACACTGCTCAGTTTATGTCAGCTCTAGGACTCTCTGGAGAAAACACTTAAGCTTTATACATGTGTGGTCTCCTGACGGATCATGCTCTATTTAGGTGATATGTATAAGGGAAACCAGGGCAGACTCAAAAAGCCATAACTTGAGAAGAGAGTCAACTCACTGTTCTCTTGACAGACCTGGCTCCCTTTATAGGAGAGATGCTGAGAATCCACCCAAGGTCCCTATTTCAAGTGCCTAATTTAGCTGCTATTATCACACGAGCACTTTAGTCATGAATGGCCTAGGCTGTCCATTAAAAGAATCCATCTAGGAGATGGACATCTTTGATCAGGTATCACTTTAGCATGACACACCACCTCATCTGCATGATGATGGCTTTACATGGGGACATGCTACCTTAGCTATTTCTTGTGGGTGTCATAAGCTGTTCTTGTGTTCTATTTCCATTCATTAAGCGCATGAGTCACATAGATGGCCTAGCATTGATGCAAGTTGGCCGTTGAAATGTGACAAACCTGGCTGATAAGCAGTAGAAACTCCAGGAGTCATTGCAGGGAAGCTCCTGTTCAGATACAGGCAATGGTGTAATGGTCACAGTAAGGAGCTCAGGAGCTCAGGAAGCTCCTGTTCAGGTAAGGCAATGGTCTGATGGTCACAGTAAGAGCGTAAGAGCTGCTTTCCAGAGGGGCCTTCAGAGGACGAAGTTCTCAGGAGCTGCTTCACACATTGCTTTTAAACTCAGGCTCTAAACATGTTGCATCAGTGAGATATTAAGCACCATTAATGGATACAGCCCAGCCAGCATCACACTTGTTGAAAATCATAGAATCATAGAATAGTTAGGGTTGTAAAGGACCTTAAGATCATCCAGTTCCAACCCCCCTGCCATGGGCAGGGACATCTCACACTAAACCATGGCACCCAAGGCCTCATCCAACCTGGCCTTGAACACCGCCAGGGATGGAGCATTCACAGCTTCCCTGGGCAACCCATTCCAGTGCCTTACCACCCTCACAGTAAAGAACTTCCTCCTTATATCTAGTCTAAATGAATGGAAAGTAGAAGCAGAGAAGTCTGAGAAGCTATCCCAGTCATTCCAGGTCCCAAAGCCTAGCTTCTGCCCAGAGCTTTCATAACCAGTCTGGTCACAGGGTTGTTCCAAACAGAGAAAGCAGGAGTATTAACCTGAGGTGGCTATTGAACTGGACTTTCACAGTGGCTCTGTACCTTCTTACTTGCCACTGTGGAGAGGAGGTGCAAAGAATTTCATAGAATCATAAAATACGTAGGGTTGGAAAGGACCTTAAGATCATCCAGTTCCAATCCCTTGCCATGGGCAGGGACATCTCACACTAGACCATGTCACCCAAGGCTCTGTCCAGCTTGGCCTTGAACACTGCCAGGGATGGAGATTTTACCTCTTCTTTGGGCAACCCATTCCAGAGCCTCACCACCCTCAAGTAAAGAACTTCTTCCTTATATCTAACCTGAACTTCCCCTGTTTAAGTTTGAGCCCATCACCCTTTGTCCTATCACTACAGTCCCTAATGAAGAGTTCATCTCCAGCATTCTTGTAGGCCCCCTTCAGATACTGAAAGGCTGCTGAGGTCTCCACCCAGCCTTCTCTTCTCTGTCATCCTTAGCAAAGCAAAAGGAAGTGTATATAAAGGGAACAGCTTGCTCTTAGACTTTGCATTTTGTTTCATGTCTACACACAAGGAGTGCTCTGAAATGCAGCTTCCAGGTCTGCAATGCTTTCATCAGAAAAGTAATTTGCATAAAATTACCATCTGAAGACCCCCTGAGACCACTAAGACATGCAGTGACAACAGCAATATTCAGACAGATGGACCGACCAGGAGTTGGACAAAAGACTTTGCTTATACCATCAAACGAAGAAACAAAGTACCCACAGGGGAACAATATGGCTTCAGTTCATGGCATAGGTTCCTTTGACGGCTCACATTCAGGATAGTAATTAAATCCAATGAATGCAAAGGCAAGGGAGTCCCTTGCCACCTTTAAAAATCTCTGTTTTCACTTGTCTTTCCTGCAGACTTTCAGGGAGCAGATCTCATTACCTCTTGTTATCTCCAGGCAATGTGAAATAAAATGTGAAAAGTTCTCCAAGGTTAGGTACTTTTATGCAGAAGTAAAGCTCAGTGCTTTCAGTTTAATTTTCTCATATAGGAAATTCACTGTGTTGCTTTACTCCTTAGTTTCTAAGGTAACCTTTGTCTGGCAGAATATAAACATATCCATATGGGAATGTGTCTGTGTCTGTGACATTAACACTCCTACTAAGACAGGACATCTCCCAGAATAGTTGCTTTTCCCACATAATCAGACTCCAGAGTTACACAGCAACTACAAGCCATCTCCCTGTCCACAGAGACATTAAATCAGTAAGAAAAGCATCCTGTCCTATGCCACTAGTGCTGCAGCTCCGTCATGTTCCTCCAAGGATGTCCAAACCAAGCCTACAAAGGCATCCTCCAAGGATGTCCAAACCAAGCCTACAAAGGCATCCTCCAAGGATGTCCAAACCAAGCCTACAAAGGCATCCTCCAAGGATGTCCAAACCAAGCCTACAAAGGCATCCTCCAACAATGTCCAAACCAAGCCTACAAAGGCATCCTCCAAGGATGTCCAAACCAAGCCTACAAAGGCATCCTCCAAGGATGTCCAAACCAAGCCTACAAAGGCATCCTCCAAGGATGTCCAAACCAAGCCTACAAAGGCATCCTCCAAAGATGCCCAACCAAACCTCCAAAACGCCTTACAGTATTTCGTCCCATGTGGAATTTTGTGTTTCCCTCCTTGCCTTCCTGGGATCGGTCCCAAAAATCGGTCATCATCCAGGGAAGCTGCACGTCGCTGCCTCAGCCGAAACCTGCAGCCTGAGGCTGGGTGTTTGAATGGACTGGCCACACTTGAGCTGTGCTTTGAAGCACGTCCAGTTTGGAGCCACATTCTGTGTTCAGCCTGCGACCATGCCTGAGTGGTAGAAAACAGTGGAAAAAGTGATTTCCACTCCTATTTCTTCTTTGAGTGTTGGAGGACTTTGTATAACACATCCTTATGTTCAGATGTCAGAGGGTGGGTATGTGTGAGCAAGTTCCCCAAGACACTGATGAGGCACCAAGCTTCTGCCTGCAGTAGTGGAGACACAGGCAGATGATGGTTCATCACTGGGAACACTGAAGAGCTGGTTGTGGAGAGAAGTCCTGCAAGCTGACAGGCTCTGTTGTTTGAGGATTTGATTTGAATAGGTAGGTAAGGAAATAGAACTAAATAGAAGTAAAAGTCAAGACAAGCTAACTAGAAATAACGGCAATAGAGCTTCTAGAAAACTTTGGGGGAAAAAACAACATTTTAACCATGTGTTTAGTCCATCAAAGTAGGTGAGCCAGGAGTGAGTTAGGCTGGTGATGCTTTGAGGAGCACATATGGTTGTGATTTAGCCCTGGCCTGCAGCCAAGCACCCACACAGCCACTTGCTCGCTTCCCCTTCTCCCCTCTGTGGGATGGGGGAGAGAACAGGAAGAGCAAAAGCAAGAAAACTCATGGGTCAAGCTAGAGTTTAATCAGTGAAAGAAGAAGAAAAAACAAGTTATGTAAAGCCAATCAATTGCTCTCTACCTCCCACCAGCAGACCAATGCTTGGCCAGTGTCTGAGCATCATTCACCTTGGAAAGACTCCTTCTCCCTCCATCCCATCTTATTGCCAAGGTTGATGTTATATGGGATGGAATAACCCTCTGAGCAATTTGGGTCAGTTGTCCTGGCTGTGTCCCCTCCCAACCTCTTGTTTAGCCCAGGTGAGTTGCTGGGATGGGCAGAGTGAGGCACAGAGAAGGTCTTCACACCGCAAATGCTGTCAGCAACAGCCAAAACTCTGGTGTTGGATAACACAGTGTTTTACCACCAATCCCAAACACAGCACCATATGGGCTGCTATGAAGAAAGTTAACTCCACTCCATCCAGACTAAAATAGACTTAAACAAGTCTATGGATTCAAGGGGTGCTAAGGCCTTTCCAGAAGTCTAAGAGCAGACTGAGATAAACCTTTAGCTCAAATTTACACCAAGCTATGTCAGTTACTATTACTCCCAATTACTCGTCCATCCCACAGATAACATGCTGGAACCAGGTGAGATTACTGTTCACCACTAGTAGGAATGCCATGATCCAAAGTGAAAGGCCTGCTTCAGAAGGAATGAGGTGCATCGGAGGCACTTCAATTCTTGCTATTGTAGGAGCTGGAATAATACTTTAAACCAGCAGCCAGGGGCAATAAGAAATCACTGTTTTATGTGGTTGTGTGCATGATGTTTGCTTCCCATGGTGTTTGTGCCATTCCACCAGTGACACTTCCCTCTATGGGGCTTCTTGGAGGCCAAGGGAGCTTAACTGCTTGTCACCAGTTGCAAGTCTGGCCCACAGCTACATGGCTTCACAGCTGAGCAGAGAGATCCAGCAGATGCAAGTAAATGAAGCTGGAACAATGTTTTTATTTCCTATAATAAGCAAAGGAATGGGAAACATCAGCATGCACGCAAATTAATGGGTCTCTTAGCAGCGAGATGTGATTAACTCATTTCAGTCAGTGCTGGGGATCTCAGCACCTCATTAGTTTTTTCATTAATGGTTACAACTAATGGCTGATTAGTGTATCCGTTTCATCAATAATGAGTTCTCATTGCTAATGGAGATGGGAGTTTTCCACTGGGTAGTAAAGAAAGGGAGAGAGGAAAGGAGCCCTTCAGTTCATGTTCTGACGTGGCACCTCGCCATTGCTGTCACTGACCCAAGTGTCCTCCCTGTACCCTGCCACGCTGGCATGGGTGAACATACAATATGCCAAATGAGCTCAGCAAGCCAGAGAGAAAGGTTTCTGAAAGAGATACTGGACCAAGTTGTTTAACAGTAGATGGGACAGCCTTGGAGGTACTAGCTCACTCCCTAGGCTAATGGGCTCGTGGGGCAACAAGTGACTGGAGATGCATAAGGATGGGAGAATAAACACGGATAGAGACACAAAGCAACAGCTGTTTTCACATGGCGTACTCAGTGCAGTGATTTGTTTGCTAATAGATATTAATAATTTCCCCACTAGAGCGTGCTGTTTTCCTGTTCCCATGAGTTATTCAGTGGCTTCAGGAGCATACAGCTGTCTTATAGCACTGTGTGTACATCACAGGTTAGATCTTCTTCCCTCTTGACATTGCAATCTTCACAACTATAAGGCTTGGAATTTATTTGCTAAATCTATCTATTTTAGCCTCTGGATGAGATCTAAATGCAGGAGCCCACTGGCCATGAAAGTGACGGGGAGCACGAGACGGGAGAAGTCCTGCAAGGCTTCACACCCTGAGGATTTACATCAGTGCTGCTATCTGTGCAGTTTTCCTTACCTGCTTTAGAAGGGACAAGGGTCCCAGCTATGTGTGTGTTTTCTCTTGTACTGACTCTTTCACAATGCTTGTATTTGAAAAAATATAAAACAAACAAAGAAAACAAAACAATTATTTTGAAACTTTAAAACTTAATTTCCCAACCAGGTACAAACATTTGGGACTTCTGGCTCTGCACTAATGCTGGAATCTTTTTACTTGTGGATGTAAAAAGCTTCAGTTATAGCAGATCAGAATGTCCTTTGTGGACCATAAAGGCAATTCGGTTGTTTCTAACAGGACTTACATGTTATGCTACCAATATAATCAACTTGTATAGCTTCAGATTTATCTGCTCTCAGTTGTGGTACCCAAATGTTAAATGAGGGGCAGATATATTGTAGAAAGCAATCAATGCTGCAAATTAATTAGCTGGGTTTAATGAGAGCAGAAAGCCTATCTGACTGCTGACTGCCAGCAGTGCATACGCTCATGCCTTGGCCATGCCCCAGAGCCAAGGCACAGGCAAGCATCCCATGGGGATCAGTGGGTACCACTTGGTAAAGTGCTGAGCAGGGATGCTGGGGTCCTGGTGCCTGATTCAGGCCCTGCTGGGTGGCCACACCAAGCCCATTACCTGTTCACTGCAGAGGGAACTACATCCATCTCAGGCACTCCTGGGGCTCTGGCTGGGGCATGATGACATCCCCCATCACTCCCCCAAATGGATGCAGAGCTGCCTCCCACACAGCTCATGGGAGGAGATGCTTGTGCCAAGCCCAAAAGGCCAATAAAAGAGACTGTCAGAGTGCAGCACACTCATCCCGCATAGGAAAGAGGTACCTCCATGGTGACGCTGGGCCCTCCCCAGGGCCTGTGGCTCCACTGTTTAAAGTTGTGCTATTTGACCAGCTACTGCACTCAGTTTTAAATTTCCTATCCAAATACTTCATTAGGTGCCCAAGTTTCAAATATTGAGGTATCACTACAGTTAACAATTGGTCTACTTCACCTCTTCTGCTGAATGAATCATAGAATCATAGAATCAACTAGGTTGGAAAAGACCTTTAAAATCATCAATTCCAACCATTACCCCGGGACTGCCACCACTAAAGCATATAACTGAGGGAAATGCTTCCATTTCCACTCATTTCAAGCTGAAGAGGTTTTATTTGCTCTTCTTTTCCCCTCTCTGAGATGGGTGTGATGTCCTTCACTGAGCCCAGTGACTGCTATCTCCTGACTACAGGTGATGCAGGATTGCAGCCCAGAGGGAAATGCACCAGCCTGGCTAGCCGATGCTCTAGGTGCTATTGCTTTCCTCAGCTTTCAGTTGTTTTCAGTGGTGTGGTAGCTTGTCCTTACTCATAACCCATGAGTGGGAAAATCACAGGGCAGGCAGGGAAAGAATACCCTGAGGTTTGTAAATGGACTTTCCTTCTTGAGTGTATACTTCCTTAAGAATAAACCTGCCCTGGCTCACCTGCATTCAGGGGCAGCTAGGATGATTATGGTGGCCATGCTGGCCTGCATTTGAAAGATGCTGAGCTGTTTGTCCAATTCTTCCTTCATGGTAATGGAAAGCACACTGAGGCTCAGCTCATCAGTTCTGGACATCCTTCCATGAATAACCTGCTATTCATTCCTGTAGCTACATCACCACTAGTCATACACCTCATACTGGAGGTGGTCTCACTCACACTGCTGTGGACTAGTTCTTCCCAGCAGACTGACCACATTTGTGCTGCTTGTCACCTAACCTGGCATCTGTTGTATGCTCCAAGTACTGTCTCTGTGACCTAAAAGATAATTATTACTAAACCTTACATACATTATGTGAAATAATGTGGGAATACTGCATCAGCACCATCAGAGTGGGATTCCTATGACACAAACCTGGATGTTTATGCTGTGTCCCCAGAGGTGGCATGAAGGGTACGCTGGAGAGTGCAAAGGATGAGGTGGCAGCTGGCACTGAAGAGTAGGCATGTTTTGGGAGATGTTTATATATGTACATATATACACATCAAAATAGGATGTGATAAAATAGGTCAAGTCCTACTCCTGTGACCAAGGGCATGGATGTGTCATGGAGTATGCTTGTACAGCTAAACCTCTGTGGCTTAAAGATACTGGATGGCTTCATCTATACTGTCTTTTGGGAACAGTCCTTGGCTCATGCTGAGCATGAGCATTCTCTGGGAGGAGATCAGAAGCCATGAGTTAAAACAGTGCCAGGGACTGGACTATGGACTGAAACCAGGACATGGCTTGGTCCTAGTTAATCCCTAGTCTGCATGTATACCCTGTGCCTTCCTTTCTACAATAAGAGCAAGCAATGTGTAAAAATGCTGAGAAGTACTGTCTGGCTTTTATATCCTTGCCCGTGCGTTAAGGAGAGGTAAAGATGGCTGAGACAAGTTCATTTCAGTAGTATCAACTGGCAGCAGAAGCAACAATGGCCATGCATTGCAGCTGGGGAGGTTCAGACAGGCCATTAGGGAAAATGTCTGTCTCTCTAGGAGGGTGGGAAGGTCAGCCAAGAAAAGAAATGGGACCTCTGTCCTTGGATGACATCAAGACTTGGCTAGACAAAGCCATGGCTGGTCCGAGACAGCGCTGGGGATTCCCACTTGGATTAGACACCTTCAGAGAGTTCTTTCAGCCAAAGCTCTTAGGAATCTCTGGTGAACTGCAGCTCTGCAGCGTTTTCCTGTTGATTTGCAATGCTGGGGTTATGGCTGGGCAGCCTGTAGGAAGGGAACGGCCCTGCTGAACTGAACCACCATGCAGAGCTCTGAACAGAAGGCAGAGATTTCTTAGGACCCATCAGCAAAGAGCCTCTGGCATCCAGATGTTTTGGGAGAAGTTGCATTTTGCAGGAAGGACAGAAATATTACTGCGTTTACAACAGCAAAGGTTGGCCTCACAGCTGGTACCGAACAGCTTCAGTTTCTTGTGTTTCAGGTATTTGCTTACTATGTGCAGTGCACATAGTGCACATAGTAATAGTGCTTACTATTTGCAGTGCCCTTCAGACCCTCATCTCCTGTGCAATCATACAGCACACCTAAACCAGTCCCCTAAACAAACCAAACCCATCAGCTCTGCAAACCTGCTCAGTGCAGAGATAAAGGCAGCACGTTATTACTTGGTCGTGTTCTCAGTGGACGGCCAGCTCCTCTTCCCAGAGGCTGAAGCAGTTTGCACCGGTCAGTAGGATTTTCCATCACATCCCAGAAGAAAAGGAATAGGGGAAAAAAATGGCATTTTTTTGCATCACCTGAACTCTCTCTCTGTGAACTGCACTTTCTGCATCTGGATTTATAGAAATGCCATATGGCATTTCTAGGTATACCATAGTCTGGCATCTTTTCCATTCAACCCTTTTGTCAGACCTCTGTCTAGTGCTTAGCACAGAAGGGTCTGGGCCTTGACCAGAGAGTTTTGATCTGCCCTGTAGCCAAGACAAAAGATGCCCACTGTGCTACCAAGAATAATCAAGAAGTGGCACTTATTACAAGATAATTTTCCAAATTATTTTACACCTAACATTTATGTACATAAGAAGTGAGACATACAGACATATACACGTATTTACACACCAATGACCACCTACCTTTTGGGCTTGATTTCTTTTCCACATGTTATCTCAATCTTTGGTTCCCTCCTTCCAAATTTTTGGGAGTTGAGGAAGAATTTTGGCAGTGGGAAAAAAAGTAGAAAGTACCTGCTTTTAAAATATAGCAAAAAGCACTAGAGCAAAGTGAACATTTTCCTTGGGAAAGATTAATGATTTATGAAGTCTCATTCCCTTTTGAAAGGATCCTTATCTGTGGAGGAAATCTACAACCAGGCTGCTTTAAGCATGGGGTTAACAGATTTCACACTGCAGTAGTTTATTTGTACTTTATAGGTCAGTCATTAACCATTGTCTGGGCCACATTTCTAAACCTTACCTTGGCTGGACTGCAGACGTGGCTTTCAAGCAGCCCTCACCCTGTGATGGCATTGAAATTGGTATCAACAGCTCCACTGACATCACTCCAAAGCTGCTTATGTGAAGTTGGCCTGATCCCGTGTTGGCCTGGATTCAGTTTAGGACATGACACAGAGGCTTCTGAAGCCACTAGGAGACCTTTCTGTTTTCCTTAGTGGGGTTGGATTAGGGCTGAAGGTGATGTCCAAACCACTGAAGAGCACTCATTGCCAGGTTAGACAGAGCATTGGGTGACATGGTCTAGTGTGAGACATCCCTGCCCATGGTAGGGGGGGTTGGAAGAAGATGCTCTTAAGGCCCTTTCCAATCCAAACCATTCTATGATTCTATGGACCTTCCCTGGTGTTGGTGCTATGAGGCAGCATAGCTCACATCCACCCATCTGGCTGTACTTAGACCCATGTTGCTTCATGGGAATGGCCTCCAAAACCAGGCATGCATAAGAAACTAAGCAGAAGACACAACTGTGAGACAAGGTTTCAGCCTGTGCTTTGTTCTATTTATCAGTATGGACTCAACCTGAGGCAGCTCAAACTCAAATCCCACCAAGGTACTCCTGGGCAATGGGAAAGGGCAGGCAGGTAGAGCCTGCCCCATGTTCTTTCTCATCACCATCACTGTTCTTCCCTAGTGTGGAGCAGGTGTTGGTCATCTACTGTTAGCTTTGGCTCAGAAACCAGGTCTTGCATTTCTCCTTTACTAGTAAGAGAGATGGAAATCAAGGCTCATGCATGTTTGCTTTTCTACTAGGTGGTTGGACTGGAACAATGGAAAGCGATTTATGCTGGAAAATAATTGTAGAGAGAAAAAAATACTATGAATGCAGTCCCTACCAAAATGGGAAGAGGTAAGGGAAGGGAGTTGACAGTTCACAGATAAGTAGCTTGTCTGGGTTAAAAGGTTAGTTGAAGTGTAGGTCTCAATGCTGTATTAAAGGATAGAAATTATGTTTCATGGCTTCATTCACTCTGACCTATGGAGAGGACTACTTCTCTTGGAAAATTGTCTGTTCATTTTATAGCACATTTAGCTGTTGTAAGACACCCCTGAACTGGCCTGGGGAAGGGAGAGAAAGGTCAATTCCCCATCCTACCCACGACCCCAAACCCAGTGAAGGCTGATATCAGCCAGATATCAGGAGGCAGTGACAGGTCAACCATCCCCTCCCCATATCTTCCCTTCCCTATCATCTCCAGTGTGTTCAGCACAGCCTGGCAGACCTATAGGGCTCAGTGGGGAGCAGGCAGCAAGCCCAGTGAGAGGTCCTGGCTGAATCAGCCCTTTGCACCACTTAATTTTGGGTTGTTACTGACCTTGGCTAGACAGGAGGCGGTGAACTGAAAGCTGGAAAGCCCCCTGTTCCATTCCTCATCCCCTGCTCCATGCAGTAGCCTCGGGAAAGGCTTCGGTTCATCAGTTCATTATTGATCCACGTCACTTACAGCAGTTGTAATTGCAGAGATGGGAGTTGCAATTAGAGCAGTGGGAACAGCGTAACCTGCAGTGGTTACCAGAAGAGGCACATCACCCGTGCAGCAGTGGGCAGAAGTGGTCCAGAGATCCCATGGTAAGGAGCATCATACTTGGCCTCTGATTTCCACTCATGCCTGGACAGAGGCCACCTCATTTTCACTGCTTCAACTATGGGTAGGGAAGGAGGAGAGGTGAAAAGAGATGCAGTAAGACCTGTCCCTTTCAGAAACCAAGCAATGCCAGCCTGGCTCTCCCATTTTCTTTAATTTAACCCTAGGAAGAGCAAGGAAGAGGCTGTGCCGCTGCACAACCACATCATTTTGCACAAGAGCAAACATCAGCAGCAACTGTTTGTGTGGAGCCCAAATCTCCTTTTACTCCCCTAGCAAATCCATGCTGGTGCTTGTGCTGCTCTGGAGAGGCTGTCCCACACAGCAATAACTAAACTGGAGTATGGTCACAAACATATTTAACAGATCACGTTGTCCTGCTTCTGGAACAGAAACCTCTCCAGCTCTTTATGGTCTTCTCCCACAAGGGTAAACAAGGACACGTGACGTATATACAGCTTCATTTATCCTGCCCCTGACCTGCATTTTGGTGCTGATTCTAGGTTCTTCTCTGCTAACAACTAATGAAATCCAAACTTGTGCTTGTTCTGATCTTCCCACCCCTCCCCTTGCTCCCATTTCTGAGATGTCCTGAAAATAATTCTGTTAGCAGGAAAATAAACAGGACATTACTTTTGATGGCATTCGATTGTATTTTCTCTTTCCCTGATGTCAGCCCCTGGCAGAGGGGGGTAAAGAGGAACTCAGGGCCATCAGAGAAGCTTTTCTGGCACAGAGGAGGAACCTGTGTGCTGCCAAAGTCTCCTATTGTTCAGTGTGCGCCCTGCTGTTTGTTTGGGGCCTGGAAAATAAAGCCTTACTGTGGAATTGTTAAGGAAAAACACTAAAGCTGAGCATAGCAAAGGCAGGTCAAGCAGCAGAACAAGCCAGTCCGAGCAAATGGACATTTTTTGACTTCTGTGACAGCTGATGGTGATGAACAAGAGTTGGTATTTTTATATGGCTATTGTTGGTTTTGGCTTAGCAACTAGGGGTATTATTAGAGGCTGAGCAGAAAGAAGACAGAACACAAACCAGACTTGCATCCTTTCAGGCTCTACTCACAGGGCAGCCTTTATCCCCAGAGGCACAGCTAGGCTTTCCTTGGCTTAGCTTATTGTGGTCTACCATCGACTCCCCGTCTGCCAGGCCTCCACCAGGACTGGACACCCTGTTCCTCCTGTGAGCCTGCGTCCATCTGTACTGATGGTGCTGAGTGCTTCTGCTCATTCCTGCATATTTATCTCCTCTGACTGAAGCAAAGATTGGGGTGTTGAAGGTTGAGTTCCTTGCCAGAGCAACTTTCCTTACGCATAAGCTATATTAGTTAAAAACACAGGTATTGAACTTAGGAAGAGCCTCCTGTGTACCACAGGGCAGAGCTGTTCCTCTTCAGACAGCTCTGTCCCTCTCCAAGGACACACATCTTCAGGAGTCTTCTCACATCCCTCAGGATGCTCCAGTCAGCCATCATAAAGAAGAACCAGCTTCTAGGGCAGCTCAGCTGAACCCCCCCCCCCAATTGCAGTGATTATTGCCACCTTACTTCTCAGTCTTTCCTGCAGATGGCAACCAGCATGTTCTGAGTTAAACCAAGTGACAACATCAAGAATGACAGCAAGGGAGAGATATTGCTTGAGGGAACATTCCAGACTGGATGGAGCTGGGTGCAGGAAAGCAAACAAGCCACACCAGATGGAAGAAGACATCTGAAATCACCCTTTAAGAAAAGGGTGATGAGCAGATGAGCATCAGCCTGTTTTCCACCCTGACAAGCATGCTGCATTGCTTTCACTGTGATTGCTCCTGGAACTTTTAAGTCCCGCCTTTTCCTTCCAGCCCAGATTTTGCCGTGAGACCATAAGTGTGTCCGTGGAGTGTCAGATCAAAGGCTCAGCTGCTCCAGCATCCCATCTGTAATGAACATCCTGGAGCAGATGCTTGAGGATGTGCACACAGAGCAAGTCGATTATTCTTCCTCTTCTCTCTCAACTTGTGACAGTTGACACACCAAAGAAGAGGTGATATTTCGATCCACCCTGTCCTACGTGGATTTCTCTTTGACTCACCTGTACTCTTAACGTTGCAGGCATTGAAAGAGCAGAGAACCCATCAGTAGAGGGCAGTGCTGTCCTCACTGTCTCAGCCCAGGGACACGTGTTGCAATGAAGATGAAGTGTACCATGTGTTATTAAAGGTTGAGGACTTTTTGGCACGGCCCTGTGTTTTGATCTCCTAGTAAACCAACTTAAGGACTGCTGGGGTTACAAAAGGCAGAAGTTAATAAGTAACTCAGATGTTTATCATTCTGCTTGTTTAACTATTTATTCCTCCCTCTCAATACCTGCCTGGGTTTGGCTTTTTACTTTCATCTAATGAGTAACTACCAGGAAGGGGATTCAATACACTTGTTCTCTCAAATGATTAGGACTTTTTGTTTGTGGCCATTCTGATATAAGCAGCCGTAGCCCACATTCGTTGACACATGGAGAGGAAAATTCAGGTGTTTCTAGAGGAAAAAAGTATTCAACCCCTTCAGTACAGACCAGTCCCTCCCACCACGTAGTCTGGCATGTTCACAGCTTCAGTGCTGTTCTGCAGGCATGCATCTCCATGGCACCCTGGTATAACTTTACCCTTTGTAAGCTCTCTAAACATCTCCTGTTTCCTTTCCATCCCACCTGTTCACATGGAACTACAGGAAAAACTGGATCTCTGGAACTTTTGTGGTCTATACATCTTCCCTCTGCTCTGTGCAAGTGCTTCCATTTACTGGGAGAGGAGCAAGGAGGTGAACAAATCTTGTTGTAGAGGGAATTTTGGATTAGGTACTTTCTATAGGGGAGGATTCAGGGCTGTTTTTCCCAGTTTTGTCATGGCTACATGTGTGAATGTGGGCAAGTCAACTGTGCCTGTTCACATATAACCTGAAGCAATGTGGTCTTTGAGCACTGCAATGGTAAATCAGCTGAGTATGCAGATTTTAGACAGCTATAAAAGTGTGTTATTAAGGTAATATAAAGCATTGTTATCTTTTTAAGCAAGTCTTCCTGTACAAGCGATGTACTGATCTCTCGATGCCCCTTATCACCTATCACTGATTCTTGTGTTTCATTTCTCCCCACGGGTTCTCACTGTGTTTGGTTGCTTTTCTCTGTGTGTTCAAAATACAGCTCCTAAAGGAACTGTTCAAAAAGTTCACGGTGTCAAAGCTTTGTGCATATTCATAATCCCCTCTTCTCACTACTGATAAGGACATGCTTTGCCAGGTTTAAGTCCTCTTTGCCCAGCACCAATGATACATCTGCTCCCTGTAACTGACTTCCATCCTCCTGCTTAGGGCTGTCTTTGCCCCAGAGCCCCCACTCACCTACATCACCTCCAGCAGAGAATTAGGCTGTGAACATGGCCCTGAGCACACTCAAAGTAAAAGCCAGGGCCAGGAAAGGGCAGCAATGCTTCTACAGTCTTTACTCCTGGTGATGTTGGCTGAACCTGAAAGCACACAGCTGGATGCCAACAGCCCAGGCAGAGTTTAAAGGAGTGGTACTGGGAAAGGAAGAATGGCTTGATGGACACATTCTTCCTGTAAACTGAAAGAGTCTGACCACAGACAGCCAGAAACAACAAATGTGGAGCTCTGCAGGGCAAATTTTACCATTGCTTTTGAGAGAAGAAACTCTCTTGACCTGGCAATGATGTTATTAGTTTCCTAGCATTGACTCTGAAATTCCCCTCTCTTTCCAGACTAAATTAAAGCCACCTATTGCAAAACCAGCCCTAGGTTCATAGTGCTATTTATTAAGCTGCCTGCAAAGCCCCATCTCTCTAGTAAGACAAGAGGGAACAACGTTTTTATGTTACCAATTCTTTAACTCTGCTAGTTCTATGCAGTGAGGTGAAGGACGCAAAAGAAAGGACTAAGCAAGAGAGAAAGATGTCACCAAAAAAAGGGGTCAACAATTTTCCACTTTCCATTTGGCAGAGGTAAGGTGGTAACTGGAGGGTAGTAACTTGGGGGTAGTGACCGTAGTGATAGGACAAGGGGTAAACGGTTAAAACTTAAACAGAAGAAGTTTAGATTGGATATAAGGAGGAAGTTTTTTACTGTAAGGGTGGTGAGGCACTGGAATGGGTTGCCCAAGGAAGTTGTGAATGCTCCATCCCTGGCGGTGTTCAAGGCCAGGTTGGACAGAGCCTTGGGTGACATGGTTTAGTGTGAGGTGTCCCTGCCCATGGCAGGGGGTTGGAACTGGATGATCTTAAGGTCATTTCCACCCCAAACCATTCTATGATTCTAACTCAGCCTCAGAGAACAGAACAATAAAGCAGAGGTCTATGCTCTGTAGTATGAACAGAAATCAGCCTCCACAGACTGTGCCAAGATAACCTGTAACCGCAATGAGAAGCTAAAGGTCTTCTTGCATAGATTGCTCTTCCATAGTACCCAAAAGCTTCCTGTTGAACACCCAAAAGCCATACAAAGTCATTGGTCAGACTGAAGATCTTGGTCTTATTAAAAAACAAGCTTCATAAGAAAGCTAAAGTCATCCCTTGATGCAAAGTTTTCTTCAGCATTTTCCATGAGGCTTCAGGCAATCAAGAGAACCAGCTTTCTGCAGGTGCAAAATGCTCCACTATAAAATACCATATTCTCTGCCAAGGTATTGTTCAGGTGTCCAGTTCTCATCCCAAGTGGCTGCTGCTGCTGGCTACTGTGGGGGCTCCCAGGTCTGTCCTCTTTGTCCAAGCTAGACACTGATGCAAGGAAATCTATAGAGCATCTGAAGAGAGGGTGATGGTGCACAAGCCACTCTTGTACTGCTGCAGCTTGTTCGATCCTCGGGGCTTGGATGTGGAAGGGGAGGCTACACTTCTGTGCAGGGATGGTGGAGAACTGATCACTCATTCTCCTTTCCCATATTAAAAACTGCAGGAGGAAATGAGAGGACCAGCAGTGAGGGTAGAACCTGGCCCAAGGGCACAGAGAAACTCCAGATTGTAACTGTGGGGACCTTCTGGGTGCCCGGACAATGAGTGTGTAGCATCAACCTGGTGGCTGGTAAAAGCCAGTGGTTGAACCACCAACGTGTTGCCCTATTCAGTGATGGCTGATAAGCTAGTAACAACTTTGTACATTTCTATCTGCATTCAGCTAACGCTTGTGCAACCAATTCACCTTTTGTGCTTAGTTGCTGAACTAATTGTAATTACTTCTGGTGGGAACCTTCAGTCAAGTGATTGCAGGTGAGATAAGCACATACAGACTGCATTGCTGTCAGTGGAGAATGGCTGGATAGCTGCAATAGCCAAGGGTCAGGACTGTAAATTCCCTGTGTCTTAACTTCCCACTGATTTCCCACCAAGTTTTCCTGAATAGATGTCCTCACACTATAACCTATCCTGAAATCCTCCGATAAACAGTGTTCCTGGCAGAATCAGGTATTATGGGCACATATCTAACTTGCTGTGCCTGGGAAGTGTTCATTCATAGCTTGCCTTGCCTGAAGACAGGTTCTCTTTTTATATGCATTTCAAGAAAAGGCATTCTCTTCCAGGAACATATCGACATGTTCACATGGCAACAAATCACACCCCTACCTGTAGTCAATGGATATGAGCAGAAGCACCTTCTATGGCCACAGACGTTAATTAACAAACACAGACAAAAAGGGAAGAGGGAGGATGAAAGAGAAGAGTTCATCAGAGGCAACGAGATGCTCAGAGCTCACACAGGTTGGAGCACGCCAGGCAGCATTGTTCTTCTTTTAGCACTTGAACTCAGAAATATCACATGAAAGGTGTGTGTCCCAGGAAAAGGTATCACCCAGCCCTCTGGGACATGGTGGACGTGCTTGCAGGGACGTTGCAGCTGGACGTGCTTGCAGGGACATGATTTTAGGGAATTGTTTGCTGATTCACTGCTGGGCTTTTTGGCTGGGTTAAAATTTCACTTCACCTTCCTAACACTGCACAGCTCAGCCTGGAGCTTACCAAACCCAGCAAGGTTTATAATCTGCTAACCTTCAACTTTGCCTGCACCTTCCTGCTTGCTTCTTTTCATCGCTTTATTTCTGGAAAGCTGAAACCAGACACGGGGAGAACTGATCCATCAGGCAACAAGTTTCCAGTTCCTGGTAATGTCATTCCCTACTGTGCATTTACACCTACAAGGACTAGAAGTCCAAGAACAGCAGTCTGGAGGTGGCTGCTCCTGATAACCACCTGAAGGGCATTTCTAGGTCCCATTTTTCTTATCCTATTCCCCAGATCAGACACTCAGCAGACCCAAGGCGTCATCAGGCCTCAGTTTTAAGTGGATTCTCAGCAGCAATTCAGCATTACCCTTGCCTTGGACTCCAGAGACACCTGTAAAGGTCTAATATAATCTTAGTATTTGTACATACACCACCTCCTGTGCCTGGTGAGGAGCCCTCCAATTGCTCTGTATGTTCAGTACAGCTTTTATCACCATTGCCATTCTGGGAGGTGTACAAGGGGTGTATGCAACACACACATGCACACGCACCAACACACAGGAATGTCACACTAGGTTTCTAAATTCATCATTTCTCCTCACATATAGGTATGATACCCTCCTCTGCTGTGGGGTCGGAAAGCATCCACAGAGGGATGTGGACAGGCAGGATTGATGGGCTGAGGTCAATTGTATGAGGTTCAACAAGGCAAAGTGCAGAGTCCTGCACTTGGGTCACAACAACCCCATGCAACGCTACAGGCTTGGGGAAGAGTGGTTGGAAAGCTGCTCATGGAAAAGGACCTGAAGGTGCTTACTGATTGACTGCCAGAGGCAGTAGTGGAATCACTGTCCCTGGAAGTGTTCAGAAACCGTGTAGGTGAGGCCCTCAGTGACATAGGTTAGTGGTGGTCTTGGCAGTGCTGGGGTAGAAGTGGGACTTGATGATCTTAAAGGTCTTTTCCAACCTGACTGAGTCTATGATTCTGTGATTCTATGATGAAAACCACAAACTGAAGCCCAAAGGAAATAAAAAACTGGGGCCTTCAGGTCATGTTTTCCATGACAGTTCTCTGAATTCTCATGTGCCTTTCAGCTTCTTTAATATTGGTTCTTTGTCTTGATAAAACAATGTTCATCTCTTCCTCCTCCTGCTAAGTGGTTCCTATGAATCTCCTTCAGTTTCTTCTCTCTTCTGTTTCAAAACTCCCTGTACTCCCCTGAACTCACATGGCAGGTATTTCACCTTCCGAACTACCATCCAGCACACAAGGAAAAGACATGTGACTGCTTAACACTGCCTCATGTGTGGGTAGAGTGAAGTCATCACATCTGATGACTCATCTTGCTCCTCTGGGCAAGGTGAGACTCTTTTGTCATCAAGGGTGGCTATGACAAATTTGATTTACACATCAGCTTCCTCATACCAGAGCCATGCCTAATCTATGCAGTACACATATACTGATACACCAGTACAGCATGGTGCAACTCATAGGAGAGTTAGGATTATTCAAGTCATGAACTCTTCTGAGTCACTTCTGAAAATCCCTTCCTTGAAGGCTGCAGGTCTCAGGTGAGAAGAGAAATAAATCTGTCTGAGCACATGCCAAAGGGGAACAGAGGTGATGATCTTCTTAAGGGAATGAGTGTGGACCAGGATATAGGCCTTTTAGTCATATAGGGATTGTACAGGTGCCAGCAGCAAACAGAGCATCATCCTTTACTCATAGACATAGGAGTACCGACTCCTTTTTTTGCTGCTCTTTATAATATCCCCCAAAACGAAAGAAAAGCTTGCCTTTAATGGGCTGAACACTTCTGCTATTAGAAGCTAAGCTTGGACCTGCCCAGGATTTGAACGGGAAATCCCTGCTGTGGGTTCAGAGCAAAGAATTACAGTCGATCACTTGGTACAAAAACAATCGAGCAAAACCGAATAAGGTGAAAGGTTCTGTTTGGCACCATCTTCAGAGAACAGCAGAAAGAAGATATTGGTGAGTGAAGACATGAAACTCCCATGAAAACAGTGCTTCTTGATGGATCATTATTAGGAGAAGGGCCTTGCTTTAGCAGTAGGGAGACAGAGTATGGCAGAGAAATAAGGGATTTCTGAAGAGCCTGAAGAGTTAGTAATACAGTGTATATTTGATTTCAGAATGAGTGAGGCTCTCTGAGTTGGGGCACATCTGTTGTGATACCCTGTACTAAGAAAATACTTTCTTCACTTCTCCTGTTCTTGAATATGCTCCTTCTCCAAACAGATTATAACAAAACTATTGATGCTCCAGACACGGAGAAAGAGGATGTGTCTGTTCTCACATCCCCAGCTCTATTTCTTTGCACGTTGAAAGGAAAACAGATGTTCTCTGGGTGAAACTCATGTTGTTACCACTCCTGCTGGCCTGCACTAAATATCTTTTACACTGAAAAGCAGAGCTCCTGTGTGAGTTGGGATGGGAAGTCTTGGCCTTGTGACCAGATTGGTTGAGTGACTGGATGTTATTGTAATTCACAAACGACAATCTAAAACTGAATAGCAGTCGCTGGTTGAAATCCAAGTTTCCTCTTGTGCCCGAACACATAACTACAGCACCAACTCCATCGAAGAAGAGCTAAATTCCGTAAATCCCAGGACAACTAATTGTATTATTCAGTTATTGGCATAAAACTTTCATTTTAACGACTGACGTCTGAGGAGTTTATCGGTTGCCAAGTGGTTTATTTCCTTTTGTTTCTTCACCAAAGCACTGCAGGGCCCAGCTCAGACCAACTTCCTGACCAGACAAACCCTACCAAAGGTTATAAATTGGAAGTTGCACTGAAAGCTGGTGTCATAACTGCCACTGCTATGCAGCAGTCCGATTTCTTTCAAATAAGCAAGTAGTTCCAGTCTAAATTATGCCTGAAAAAGGTTTGTTGGAGAGCAAAAGCACTTAACCAGGTTCTGGAGAGTGTTGCTCTGTGTTATCATTGCCAACACTGCTTCTGGATGCCAGATTTTCCCAAGACAGCTGCAGACTTAATACCACCTAGCCCCTCACATAGTACTTTACATCTTCCTTCTATTCCATCCTCCAAGAAATCCTTTAAGAGGACAGAGTTTGGAAGATCACCCAGAGGATATCTAGCTGAGGTGTCTTTAATATATTCTATATTTCACTGACATGCATATGAGAAATAAACTCTTCATCTATGGCAGAATTCAGGAAATATTAGGGTGCAAAGATCTATACATGTAGACTGGGATCCTTTAAAGGACCTATAAATATGGAGGAACAGATGCTTCAGGGAATTACCATATGAATCCATGGCATGAACAATGCCATACAATAAACGCTATTTATGATGATTATGTCATTTTTGTGGAAACAAAACCTGAACCAAATGGGCTAGAATAGCACTATTCAAACACTTCAGAAATGCAAAGCTTCCCCAGTATTAGTTGTTGGAAGCCTGACCTTTTTGCAATGTAAATACACTCTGTGAGAATAAAAGATATAAAATATAGCCCCAAGTCTCTCAATTTGCACTGAGAGTCCCAGCTAGGATTAATTAATGTTCCTGTAAATTGAATTTCAGTGACAGGCAAGGAGATGTTTAAACTTAAGTGTAAGGAAGGCTGCAAGTTGCCTGCAGTAGATATTACCCAGCAAATAAAGGTAGCCTACAGCAGGCTTTCTCTCCAGTATTCTGGCAGCCATGCTGCTTTCATCCCTCCTAAAGAGCTCTGCCCAAAGCAACTGAAACCTGTGTCAGCAGGAGAAGAAATCCTTCTTCTCCATCCTCCTCTATAGGTTTGTGTTCTATGCAGGCTCTCGGGATAGAAGGCAAACTGATCTCAGTCCTACCCAACACCTGCAGGCACGTCCTACCATCTCTCTTAGCACGGAGCATCCTACCAAGGCCAGCTGTGCCAGAGCAAGTAATTTCTTTGGACACTGTGTAGTGCACTGGAAATGATGCCGTGATACCAAGTCCTGGCTTTTTGACCTCCTCCCTGAAAAAGCTTCAAGGGACTTCAAGAGAATTTGGTTCTCTGCAGCGAGGCAAGACTGTAGTATCTCATCCAGCTTTTTGTGAAATATACAATAAAAAGATAAATTCCTAGAAGATATTTCAAAACCTAGGGGCCTGGAGCACCTCCCATATGAAGACAGGCTGAGAAAATAGGGGCTGTTCAGCCTGGAGAAGAGGAGGCTGCGTGGAGACCTCATAAAAGCAGCCTTCCAGTATCTGAAGGGGGCCTATAAGGATGCTGGGAGGGGACTCTTCATTAGGGACTGTAGTGACAGGACAAGGGGTAACAGGTTCAAACTTAAACAGGGGAAGTTTAGATTGGATATAAGGAAGAAATTCTTTACTGTGAGGGTGCTGAGGTGCTCGCAGAGGTTGTCCAGAGAAGCTGTGACTGTGCCATTCCTGGCAGTGTTCAAAGCCAGGTTTGATAAGGCGTGGAGCAACCTGGTCTAGTGGAAGGTGTCCCTGCCCATGGCAGGTGGTTGGAACTGGATGATCTTAAGGTCCTGTGCAACACAAACCATTCTGTGATTCCTTTCAGGTATATAATTTTCTATCAGACCTCACAGAATTTATTCACCAAGACCAATTCTTTGCATTTCAGTGCAATGTTTTCTTCAGGCTCCATCACCTCCCACCCAGGGACTCTGTCTCAGGTGTTTACCCATTAAAACCAGATTGGGCCTCACCTGTTGAGGGCTGGGCTGTTCCCTGAAGGATCCCAAATGCATGCCTGAAATACTTGTTGGGTGGATCAAACCTATCCCAGAGTCTAGTCTTGCTTAAATATGAAAAGGATTCCAGTGTTATCTGACATGGTATCTGTAAGGTACTGGCCTATGCTCTCCTCTCATACCTTACCTGGGATGTCCTACTCTTTGAGAGCAGCCAGGAAGATTCTGTTTGTACTATATTACTGAGGGCAGTGCCTCCCCATGAATCTCATAGGAGTGGGATGTGTCCAGTAGCACAGACTCCTAATCCAGCCTAACACAAGCAGTCTACCAAGGTTTTATTAAGGTTAGTCCCATCCCCACAAGGACATGGCATTAAATATTAAATTTTGTTAATTAATAAAAAATTAACATCAATAATATCTTTCTTTGTAGTGTATAGGAGAAATATGGGGGAGGAATGGTGGGGTAGAGAGGAGTGTGTGTATATGAGTATGCATGTTGTGGGAAGTCTGCATGTACTGTGTACGTGCTGCAGACCTCAGGTCCTGTGTTGTGATTACAGCCCAGTGATAAACCTCTGAGAAATCGTTGTTCATGAGAAAATGCACATGCAAATGAATTTAAAGTTTACCTTAGGAAAGAACCTGTGATTTCAGACAGAAGTGCCAAGAGAAAAGACCACCTTAAACATCAAATCAAAAGGTCTTTTACAATGACAAAATGAGGATTCCAAGTTCTAAATGGCATTTTCTTTCACGATTCAGAGTTGCTTGGTGGAGCTGGGGTTGCTTTGTGCAGCAGCTGGGCAGGAAGCAGCTCTCAAAGATCAAGAGACCCAGATCTCCTGAGATACAGGGACCTTTTCCCCTGCTGAATTTTAGCCACTTACTCATCACTGAGACTTTAGCAGAGACTTTCCAGCCTGGGAGACCTCTGGGTAGAAACTGTGTTAGAAGGAAGAGGAAGAGAAGCATTTTGCAGACTGTTAGTGTAGAGGAAGCATGAGCGAACAGGCAATTGGTGTGGAGCTGGAAGAGCATCAGAGATGGGACTGCCATTAGTATCATGGTAAGGTCCTGTCTCAGCTCGCCCTGCCTAGCAGGAGCATAAAGATAGGGTGAAGGATGGCGGGAAAGGGCAGGGATCAGTAAACAGAGAAGATCAACCCTGCAGCTGTGTTTAAAGGATGCTAGAACAACAAAACTAGACTGTGAGACAAGGACTGCAAGAGGGAATGGCATTTATCAGGTTAGTTGACACAGCTGGAAAAGGCAAAAGGTGCTTCTGAACTGCAAACACACTGCAAACCCTTTCGCAGGTTGGTACGGTTTGTCTCACTCATATTTGAAGACCTACATGGATGGCCTATCACTTCTGAAATGACACCGACATTAGAAGCCACAGAAACTCCGGTGAACACTGCAGCATGGCCTCGTGTGAAGTCTTCAGCTAGTTTGTTTGCTTCCGAAAATTCTTTAAATTCCTTCCTTCCTTCTTTGTTTCCTTCCTTCCTTCCTTGTGTTCATCCATCCTTCCATCCTTCTCTCTCTTTCTGCTTGTCTTTCTGTCTTGCTTTCTGTCTGTCCTTCCATCCTTCTTTCCATCTTTGTATTTTTCTAAACTCTAAAATACACCTGAAAAATCAAATGGCAGAGGCACACTTCAAAACAAAAAGCATCTTCCTTATCCTATGCCTTTGTGAGAAACAAAGCAAACAGAGTAATCCTCAGGGACTCAGTGGTGACCCATCCACCCGCCATTAGTGCAAGTGATAACTCCCCTTCTGGAATGCAAAACCTTAAAGTTAGCTGTGGCTGCAGCTTTGCTGTTCCAGCTTTAAGGGTGTCAAACAACCAAACAATCAGCCTAGTAAGTAAAACTTGTGACTTGCTTTCTCCTACTCACACTTACCAGCGCCAGCACAGGGTATAATAATGTGCATTGTCTTTGGTTAAAAATAACATGGAGGAAGTAAAACTTCCCCTTAACTGAGTCAGCCTGAGGCAGATTCTTTAAAGAATGGTGAACCATGTTACAGGACATTTCAGCTTCTGAGAAATGCCCTGCAAGGTCTCAATAAATGTGTGTCTGCTCCCAGCAGGCCTCTCAGCAAAGGGCAGTGGGCAGACGCAGTGGCTGTCTAAGGTTTCAAAACACTAGTGTCCTTCAGGAAAGTTATCTTTGGTCAGACAATGGAGCCCTTGGGGACAGTGCTGCCCCAGAAACGGTGCAGCTGAGCAGTTTGGTTGGGTAAGTGATGTGGGCTGGTATTTGCATTGTGGTAGGGACACTGATTGATGTGAACCTGGCTTTTGCTCAGATTGGAGTCCATCTGACCTTGTTTCCTCCCTCATCCATTCCCAGCTCAGGTCCTGGGGTGACAGGTCCAAGTTGCTGCTGAGTTGTGGCATTTTAACTCCATCATAAAGCTTCATTTTTCTGCTGTCTTGTTCATCTGTCTCAGTGTTGTAGTTGCACAACCCTGTCTGTTTCAGCACTGAACAACATACTCCTTGCACATACCTCTGGGCAATAATCTGGGTGGTTACTATTATGGCCACTATTAAAATGTAAAGGAGAGATAAAGATGTTTCAAAGTGACAAAGGGACAGGATGGCAGATGAACACAAATGGCTGAATAGTTACCACGTACTTCTGGATAGGTCTTATTTGAAGTCAGAATGTCATGTTTACATTCTGAACTCTCATAAACACCTGCTGAGCATAAAGCAAAGTACAGTAAAGCAGTGCTTAACTGCAGGATGCTGTTGACCAAGCTTTGCCATATTCCCAGGCAAATCTCATCAAGTGGGAGCTCCCTCAGCACAGCAATCTATGCCAAGTGATCATGAGAATTTAATCAGTAACTGATTTTCAGGGGGGTTTAAGAAGAAACCATGAATCACCACTGATCTTTGCTCAAGCACATGACTGCTCTGAATAAACACGTGCAAGAAAGGGCATCCAAGTGTGCTAGCAAACAGTGTCTCCTGAACAGTAGCAGGAACAGTAGTTTGTATTAGTTTGTCTCCTGCTTGGTATCAAGACAACAGCTCTAATTTTGGAGATGTGCAAGGCAAGTTCAGTAGACATTGGTCACAAAAGGAGGAGGTTCAAGGCTGCAGTTAGCACTGTCTCCTTGTCCTGGTTTTGGCTGGGATACCTAGTAGCTGGCACAGTGCTGTGTTTTGCATTTAGAATGAGAGTAATGTTGATAACACATCGATATTTCAGTTGTTGCTGAGCAGTTCTTACACTAAGTTAAGGACTTTTCAGCCTCTCATGTCCTGCCACCAAGGAGGTTGGAGGTGCACAAGAAGCTGGAATAGGAAACAGCCAGGACAGTGAGCCAAACTGGCTGAAACATATATTCCATATATAATTCCATAACATATGACACCGTGCTCAGTGTATGAACTTGGGAGGGAAAAATAGCCAGGGGCTGCGGCTCGTGAGCTGGCTCGGCATCATTTGGCGAGTGGTGAGCAATTGCATTGTGCATCAATTGTTCTGTATGTTCTAATTCTTCTATCATTATTATTGCCATTATTATTATTTGCTTCCTTTTCCATCCCATTAAACTGTCTTTACCTCAACCCATGATCTTTCTCACTTCTACTCTTCCGATTCTCTCCTGCATCCTGCTGGGGCTGCAGGGAGCAAGTGGCTTAGCTGTGGGCTGGGGTTGAATCATGACACTCCTCCACAGTTTCATTCGTCATCTCAGTCAACTCATATTCCTATGGCACAGGTACTTTGAGTTGTAGCTACGAACACAATGATGAGTGGGGAGATACTGTAGAGCCCTCCCTGCAGTAATCAACACCAAGTAAGAAAGTGTTTAGCCTTATAAATACTCAAGATAAAAGGAGTACTGCATTGAGCTCTGGGGCCTCCGGCTTAAGAAGGACATGGACCTGTTGGAGTGAGTCTAGAGGAGGGCCATGAAGATGATCAGGGGACTGAAGCACATCTGCTATGGAGACAGGCTGAGAGAGCTGGGCTTGTTCCCGCTGGAGAAGAGAAGGCTCTGGAGATGCCTTAGAGCAGCTTCCAGTGTCTAAAGGGAGCTACAAGAAAGCCAGAGATGGGATTTTTACAAGGGCATGTAGTGGTAGGACACATAAGCACCTTTTCCCTGTGCTGCACACCTACCAGCCATTCAATGTCCACGTTCCAGTTACCTGAGGCCACAGGACAACATGGTCCTCATGGGGTTGCCCTGTCCTGATTTGCAAACCCATATGGAAGGAGGTCAGTATTCAGGTTGCTGGGAGAAAACTGGTGGTGCATGAGCAAGGCAGGTTACTGTTTTCCAAACCTTTGTATTTCAGCTAATAATTTTGGCCTTGAAAGGCCACTGGGAATGGTACTGATACAGCCCCAAGGGCTGGGGAAGGAATCTCCCACCCCCTCATCTGTAAGACTATAGCAGCTTCTTTAGGCTATCTTGAACGAGCTCTGTCCAGCGCATAACACTACAAATTATCTGACACATTGGGCCAAATCTTGCTCAATTCAAACACTCAGCATAACTTCTCATGTGAGTGGGAGTCCTCTATCAGCCCTGAGGCCATTACTGAAGCTATTTAAACACTTTCCACTCCCTCCCCTCCTCCTCCTCCTGCCTACCTCTACACTCTCCAAGCCAAACAATTCCCCTTATCCATGCTATATTAAGATTATATGCAGAAAATCCAATACATTATCCTCAGGATTAAGTAGCATTAGCAGAGAGTGTTAACACGTTGCTGTTGTGTTTGTGTCAGGGGCACATTTATTCTCAGCAGGCACTAAATGTTCTCAGTGAATCCCTGTGCAGGGAAGGTAGCATAGCAAAGCCATGCATTTGGAGCCTGTGGAACAGTTTAACTACAGATATATTAAGGAATTTGCCTCAGGAATGTAAACAGATCCAGAAGGGTCTGTGAGCCAAGGCAATTAATTTTACCAGAGTTTTCTTGCATGCACATACATGAGGATATCCACATACCTGCTCACACCCTTCTGCCTGCACATATACATAAATACACAACAAAAGCAATATTTCTAAGGTCCTAATAATAGTAAAAGCTCTTGCCACAGAGGTGAAAACTTCACACTTATTTGGGGTGGGGTGGGAGGTTACTCACTGGTCAAACAAGGAGGTATCCATTCACAATACAGTATTAAAGGATGACCTGGGCTTAGCTGCATTGCATGGCAAGCGTACTTAGAAGTTAGTATTGTTAAATACATTTGCCAGAACAACGAAGAGCCTGACCTCAGGAAAGAAAAATCTAATCTTGTCAGGCATTTATTGGAGCCTTGGGTCATCCTCATCCTTCAATGCAGATTGTTTACTCCCTGTATCTTTGTGGAGCTCTCAGACACTCAAATGTTTTTGCACATCCTGGCCAGTTAATTCTATCCGTAATCTCTGCCATACTGTCCTTTTAGGATCAGACTGCTTCAAGGATACACTCAAAATGCCTCACCTACATTTTTTGCATGACCCTTTGGCAAAAAGAATCAAGAAATAGAAACCAGGACTTCTGTAATTGTGGATGCTCAATAACCCTTGAGCACCACTCAGTTAATCAGTCTACTGACAAGCTTCTGCACATGCACTCAGCTGCCCTGCTCAGGTAATCAGGTACCCATGCCCCACATTCACTCAGTTTTGGAGCTATGCTGGCTACCAGCTCAGTCTCCAGAGGGTGCTGCTCCATTTTTTGTGTCAGGAAAGACCATTTTCATCCTGGGAAAATCAGGCCCTTCTCAAAATCAAAGTAGGGCCACTCCTTATAAAAAGCTGTACTGATTATGTTGGTGTTCATCAGGGAAATGGTTGAGTCACCATCCTTGGAGGTATTTAAAAGACATCTAGATGTGACACTTAGAGACATCATTTAGTGGTGGACTCAGCAGTGTTAGGTTAAGGGTTAGCCTTTTACAGCCTAAATGGCTCTATGATTCTGAATCCAAATTTTCTTCACAGTGTCTGGGGTATGAGGGCTTTTCCAATCATTTTAGATCAAGGAATTCAAATTTCAGGATATTTGCTCTAATGTTTTTCTATTGAAAAAAAGGAGTTAAAATACCTATAGTTCTACCATGAATCTAAAAAAAGGAGTTAAAATACTTATAGTTTTACTATAAATCTTACTACGTATAAGATTTCAGTTCCTGTCCATCTTTAATGTTAATGTTGCCATTTGGATTCTTACCATGTTTTAATTTTACTCCTTTTGTTGTTTGGTTGGTTGGTTTTGTTAGTGGACTGGAGAATCCTATATTTAATAAACTTTAAATTAAGCAAATTATCTATTAACACAAAATGTACCTGGAACCTAAATCTACTGTCAAAAAAACCCCCAAACAAGTATTTTTTATGATGCTTGGAAGTAGCTCCTAAAGCATTCCACATTACAAAGAATCAAACAACCATTGTTCAAATTGCTTCGCTTTGTTAAAAGTATTAAGAATGTTCTTGTTTATTTACAACCTTAGATAAGACACAGGAATGTCTTACTCTGTTTTTGTGTAGTTAAAGGCTTACTATTTTTTCTCTTTTTTAAACTTTACTGAGCTTATATGCGCTGTTGGGTGCTTTTTCACAAGGGTGGCATCTAACAAACCCCTCATCTCAAGCATCTCTGCAAATGCCATAGAGTGAGAGTGGGAGGGGAAGAGAATTCTGCACTCCCTGAAAGAAAGAGGCACATTAAAATGTTTCTGAAGGACTCTCGGCAGCCTAATTCCAGTCACATTCAATGTGATGTGGCAGGAGATTTCCCTAACAGACCCCTCCCAGGATGTACTGCACCACAGGCAGCCCTTCTCACCTAGGTCCCATCTGACACTTGGCCTTGCAGCAGCCACAAGCTCAGATGGGCACATGAGGTTGGTACCTGGAGGCACATGTAGGTGTGAGCTAATGGTGCAACTCCAGCACCTCCATAACAGCTACATGGAGACTTATCCCATGGTCGATAAACAGAAGCTCATCTGCTTTTTCCTGAATGGTGGGTAGTATTGCACTTAGAAGAACAACTGAAATAGGCTGGAGGGTTTTGAGAGTGAAGTTCAGTTTCCATGCAGAGACACATAAAATCTGCACACCTCCCTGCTGCAAAAAGGCAAACCAGTCCAACTACTGTCAGCTTCATTCAAGCAGATTCTGTTTTTTCTTGGCAGCAGTGATTCAGGCACAGACAAGCATTAATATCATCACCAAGGCTTTTCTTTGTTCTTCAGATTTTATGAAAGAGGTGCTTGGTTGCTTGGTGAAATACTTGGAACTCATGGCTAATCGGATCCTGGTTTTTAATTTGCACTGAGGTCAGCCTCACAATCCCAGCCACAGCCCAGGATCTGGCAAAAATGCTGAAGGATGGCACCCTTTGGCTGGCACAGTGTGGTTCTTCACTGTGGACATGCAGACCAGAACCTAGTTGGCTCCACTCTGCTCTCCCCATGTGGGATGCTCAGACTTTTAAAGCCAGAGCAGACAAAGGTGTTCCACACACCTCTTATAAGCCAGCTGCTAGGTCTCACTATAATATATGGTCTCATAAAAGGTGCTCAGATTATCTCTCCCTGTATTTCACAGAAGGTATCTCAAGGATTGGATAACCTCATTTTGCCTATCTAAATGTGTCATGTGTAACGCAAACTAATCTCACACTCTCCCTCTGTAATCAGCAGAGAAAGTAAACACATGGGAGGACAACTCAGTTCCTCTTAGACACTCCTTTAAGGATGAGATGGATAATCTTGCATAGGCGCTTCTACATTGCCTGCAAATGACTGATGTGCCTCCTAGCAGAGATGAATTCTGCTTCTAAATCACACAGGATGAGGTCTAAAAGAGAGACAATTCTCAGCTACTCTCGCTTCTCCCAACTCAGCCGCCTTAGCAGAGTATAGGAAAAACATCTGACCCTGTGACAGCTTTCAACATGACAACTCTCCCACTGCCTCTGCCTTTGAAAAGGTGAAGCCCTTTGCCTTTATGTGAAATTTTGCTGAGTGTATACTTACAGCCGTTATTCATTACACAGATTTTAACTTACCAGATTATTCATTACATAGATTCAACTGCCGCGAACAGTTCATTCTTGGTACTGTTTTGAAAAGGGGGGAGGGTTACAGCTAGCAAAGCTATTTCACCTACAGTAAAAGCCTGCCCCCAGGATTGTGCAACCACAACTGAGGGTGGGTACTGAAGTTTTTTAAAGCTTAGATGTCCTTTCAATCTATTGATTATAAACACAAGGGGAAACCACAGTCCAAGAGCTGAAAGAAGCTCAAGGTTACTTTTCTGCATCTGGAGACACATGGAACTTGTGGCACTTCACGCGTTCTGTGTTGTATCTGCTGTCTCACTTAATCTTTTGCTCAGAAGGGGCTCAGTGTCATTTCAAACCTATGCCTTGTCAAGAACCACAGTGTGGGCAACTCCTTGCTTTAAAACAGAGTGCTTGACACTATAGTTCATTGGTTTGGTAGTCTTTCGTCCACTATTTGGCTATTTTATATTTTAGGATCTACGGAGCGCATCCTTTTGGGAGGCTGGTTCAGTGTGTCAGGATGCTCAGGTTCTGTCCCAGTGTTCCAGTTCACTTTCTCCCAGAAATCTGATATGCTGCAACTGTTCTTTACTGTAAACACTCAGCATGTAGCAGGAAGGTAGAAAAGAATAGTGGGATTTTGACATTTTGCAAGTAAAAATGTGAAGTGCAAGAGGCTTTTTCCTTCTTTTAATAAAAAGAAAATTTAAATCACTTTTTGCCAACAAAAATAATTGCAAGCTTGTAGGGAGGACTATGATAAAAATAAGCATCTCGGACTCCTTGTGGCCTGGCTAAAACAATATGCTTTCTGTAATCTTCATTATAAACAGTGTGAGGAGCAAATTCCAAAAGAAACAATTACATATTGGTGCCTCATGTAACAGATTGATTTGAGTGAATGGGTCCAAGTCATGAGGTTGCTGCGCAGGAGCTGGTCTTCCGGTTAGTGCAGATCACTGGGTTGCTCCAGTCCCTCTCCCAGATATGTTCTGATAACTGAGGTAAGTTCGAACATGTAGACTTTTAAAAAGCATAAAAACAATGATCTCCTAACGCTTCATGTCCTGTTGCATGTCACTTATTGGCTGCTTGAGCCTTGCAATTTCTGCTTCTGATATGGAAAGAAATTGCCTGGAGTCAGCTATTTCTTTGGTATATCCTTGTTTATTTTTAATGGACAAACAACCATTTGACCCTCTAAACACAAGGAAAACACAGCCCAATCCCTTGCTCAGGGATCCCCTCACCCAGCAGCCTTTGTGGCAGAGAAAATCTGCATCTCTCAGATGAGCATCACATTGAGCATCACCCATCCAGGCTTCAGCCAGCAGCATCCTGGATCCATACAGCACAGCAAAACCCCATCAGAAATTGTCAGCACAGATTTACGTGACATTTCAATGTCAGTTGAGAGCCACCCTCCCATACCCTGATTTTGGCAACTGAAGGGCTGAAGAGCCAGCACATCTAAGCTGGGGTCAGACTACATGTGGCTTGCATCTGAGCACATCAAGAAGCGTCTCCATGCTCCCCAGCACTTCAAGGTTAGGGCAGATCTAAAATACAAAGATTTGCTGACTTTGATGTATTGCTCTAGAGTAGGAAAGAATCATAATACGAAATAAAATAGCAGTATCTCCTGCAAAACTCTACATGGAGAGGCAAAATATGCATGCAATAAGGGTCCATTTGTATATATTTTTATATTATATTTTTACAGCTGACCAATCTGGGAGAAAATTTGATCAAGTGCTTTTGTCAACATGAGCTGTGTCTTCACTGGGTAAATGAACCAAATTCCTGTGTATCAGATAGTCTTCCTGAATTTTTCTTGGAATTACCCAATATCTCAAAAGCACTAGCCTTTAAGTTGCATCTGTGTGTCTTTGCAGTCACAGATGATGTGGCTTTTTAGGTTGAAAGTGATTATTCTTTGGATCCTGATTAACTGTGCTGTAAGCAAATATAATGGATTTGTTTTTACCCCCCTGGTGCAGTGATTGAAACAATATCGATTGGACACTATTGACACCAGTATTTTTCCCTGTGGTGTCTGAAACATGAGGTCAACATTTGTTCCTTGTATTATTATTAGTTCTGCATAGACAATGTATTTTGTACTCAGTTATGCCCCGTTTCACAGCCTGAAAGTTGTAATAAGGTGGATAATTGTCCAAGGACAGCACAGATTCAACATGCCAGCAGCAGCCATCCCTGCCCATGCAGCTCTGGTTTACCAGATGGATCCACCATCTTCATTGCACCCTCACATAAATCTAACATGAACGCTTGACTAGCCTGAACATAAACAGCAATAAAAAACCAGTAATAAACAGCACTCTCTGTGTCACGTTGCTCTTTATGCCTTTCTTTGCTCAAATGAGTTTTTGTTAGCTTAGACCTCACTATCCTGCTTTCAGCAGCACTGCTGTAATCATCTGTGAAAGAGCTTAAGTGGACCGCCAGTCTCAATCTTCAGAGATATCCTCAGGCTGATCATAAGTGTGCTATTTTAGGACAGATACAACATAATCCTGACAAGCAGATCCGGCCCCCAAATTTATCTCTATTTTCTATCATATTTGTTTTAATAATGTCAGGAGAATTGCTCTTTGGGATTCCAGGATTGAAAGTGAAGCATTTTGCTACTTAAGAAGACAAAACCATTGGATTTTTTCAAGGAAAGTCTGGTGGAGAGGGAGTTTAAAAAGGGGGTTTTATGGAACCTATTCACTGGGAAAAAATGCAGTTAGCTTTACTAATAATAATACCTACACACACATGTGATCCCTTTCCAGGAACCAGCACTGAGGGGAGAATGGAATAAGAGAGCAGGGGCACAATTAGACCTCCCCTCCCTTATAGGGAACATTTCTGGGTGATGGCAGGTTTGCAATGCTCCAGTAGGTCTTGCTGTCACTCAGAGCACCGGCTACCTTCTCCTAAACATACGGATACCCCATCATTGCCACTCTTAATGACAATTTGGCAAGAGGAGCTTGGTAGAGGATTAGAGAGGTTGAATTGCTCCGTTTACTCACAACCTATTGAGCAGCCTCCTGCCAGCCCTGGCTGAGCTGGCCATCTATGCCATCACAACAGAAGCTGGGTTTGCAGTGACTACAGGTGTGCTTTCACTCATGTCTTTGGCCAGAGCATTTCTGGACACCTTCCAGCATTAGCGGATGTTGTCTGGGGAGCTCTGATTGGCATTCCAGTCTGGTGCCTTCTCCTTCTTTATACTGAGCATCAGTCCTTACAGACTTCTCTTTTCTATAATTGTCCCCCATAATCAAGTTTTTCTCAGCCTTGGTTACAATGCAGAAGGTTTGATGGAAGGTGCCAAAGGATCTAATGTGGCACACGGGACACAGAGCCACATGTCAAGGCACGTGAGTGAAGAGTTGGCTCATGCAATAGGCTTGGTTAGAAGGGATGGGTCTCACCTGCAGCACACTGCCCTGGTCTTGCCCTAGCTTGAAGAGATAACACCCTGCATGTGACCTGTGACTGTCTACCTGGTTAGTCAGGCATAGAATCATAGCACCATAGAATAGTTAGGGTTGGAAAGGACCTTAAGATCATCAAGTTCCAACCCCCCTGCCATGGGCAGGGACACCTCACACTAAACCATGTCACCCAAGGCATCATCCAACCTGGCCTTGAACACCGCCAGGGATGGAGCATTCACGACCTCCCTGGGCAACCCATTCCAGTGCCTCACCACTCACAGTAAAGAATTTCTTCCTTAGATCCAATCTAAACTTCCCCTGTTTAAGTTTCAACCCGTTACCCCTTGTCCTGTCACTACAGTCCCTCATGAATAGTCCATTCCCAGCATCCTTGTAGGCCCCCTTCAGATATTGGAAGGCTGCTCTGAGGTCTCCACGCAGCCTTTTCTTCTCCAGGCTGAACAGCCCCAACTTTCTCAGCCGCTTTCTTCTCCATACGGGAGGTGCTCCAGTCCCTGATCATCCTCGTGGCCCTCCTCTGGACTTGTTCCAACAGTTCCATGTCCTTTTTATGTTGAGGACACCAGAACTGCACACAATACTCCAAGTGAGGTCTCACAAGAGCAGAGTAGAGGGGCAGGATCACCTCCTTCGACCTGCTGGTCACGCTCCTCTTGATGCAGCCCAGGATACAGTTGGCTTTCTGGGCTGCGAGCGTACACTGAAGCCGGCTCATGTTCATTTTCTCATCGACCAGCACCCCCAAGTCCTTCTCCGCAGGGCTGCTCTGAATCTCTTCTCTGCCCAACCTGTAGCTGTGCCTGGGACTGCTCCCACCCAGGTGTAGGACCTTGCACTTGGCATGGTTAAACTTCATCAGGTTGGCATCAGCCCACCTCACAAGCGTGTCAAGGTCCCTCTGGATGGCATCCCTTCCCTCCGGCGTAGCAACCGAACCACACAGCTTGGTGTCATCGGCAAACTTGCTGAGGGCGCACTCAATCCCTCTGTCCATGTCACCGACAAAGATGTTGAACAAGACCGGTCCCAACACCGATCCCTGAGGGACACCACTCGTTACCGGTCTCCAGCCGGACATGGAGCCATTGACCACAGCTCTTTGTGTGCGGCCATCCAGCCAGTTCTTTATCCACCGAGTAGTATACTCCCTGGGGTGTCTGAGGACATGATTACAGAATCCATTAGCTTGGTACATGGGATAAAAGGATGGGAACAAGGTACTGTGCTGCAGTGCATGGTGGAACATGGGACACTGTAAGGGAGAAGCCTATAGTCTTGGCCCAGGATGAGAGATTTGAGCATTTTGATGAAGTACGGGTAAGACTTGAGGACCACCAACATGCAAGTGCTATTACAGCACAGAGCATCTGCTGGCAAAACTCCATGTGCACAGTCTTATTTTTACAATGTGCATTTGCACAGACACAGACATTCACTAACAAACCACAGCTGCCTTTTAGACTGACAATCTACCAATCTGTGGCTCTCGAGGAGTCTTTGTTAGGATATGTTCATTTAAAAATGAAGCAGCCCTAGATCTTTTTCTCCTCTTGTGGAGAAATTGTGGTGAAATTGTGGTGAAAATGTGCATTAGCAGGGAGGCCTGCAGGCATGTTGCTTGTAAATGGAAGTAATTTTCCCATACTTAGCAGGATTTGCTTTTCTGCTCTGCTGTATATACGTGTGAAATGTGAGCATGATAGATGTTCAAGATAAGAAATTAAGCCACATGATTAGCTTCGACTGGTTAATAAGTGCCTACATGACAAACAGCAAAGTCTGATGGAAAGGATTGTCTTACATGAAAAAAAAATCAAAGCAAAATTTTAAGTACAGGATGTCAATGATCAGGTGCCGAAATGAATTGTCACTCTTTCTGCTTCAGCTTCCCACGTAAAATTAAGCAGCTGGTGTGCTGGGTGATCAGACCCTGCAGAGCAGACATTTCCATCAAACTGCATGGAAACAGTGATGGGTTGAGCTGCGATTGCTTCTGTTTTTCACACTGACCTGGCATTTTGGCTCTAAACCTTTCTTTCCAATTACTGGGAGTGCTGCTAAATTTCAGGGCATTGGGCTGAAATTTTCCATGTTGTTTCCATGCCTTAAATGAGTCTGAATCTTTTTAATCTTAAGACATTTTGTTTGTTTTTCTTGCGGTTTAAGGTTGGCTTTGAGCTTCTTGTAGAAGTCTTCAGCCAAAATTATTCCCAAAGGCCTCAGAAAGGGAAGGAAGGAAAGGAACAGAAAAAGAACAGGGAGTGATAGGTCTGCCACCCACAGAAAGAGAAGAAACTAACAAACCCCCCCCAAAACAAGAAAGGTGATCACAATGAAGGGAAGGACATGCTGCAAGAGGAAGCCAAGAAGAAACATGGCGTGAGTAAGAAAAAGAAAGAGGAGATCCTCCATCCTCATCTCTTCTGGAGTGACAGAGAACATGAGGTTCATGAGGAACAGAAATGACCTTTCCTATTTCTTTTAGACAAATCAATAGCCAGCTGCAACAGTTGCAACATTCCCTTAGAGCAAAGAGCTCATTAACAGTTAGGAAATAAAGCTAACCTGCTTAAATTGAGAGGCAAAAGAATGTGCCTACAGAGAAAAGGAGAATATGGGAATAATAAAACCTTCATTGTCTGCTCCAGCATGGATGTGTAAGATGATCTGGAGAAAGCCATCTGCAAAAAAAAAAGACCATAACCTAAAAAACCTTCAGCATCTCTCAGGAGAGCTGTGAGGCCACATAGGGGCCAGTTTTCAGTTACTACCATGTCAGAATCTGTAGCGTATCTTAAACAATCATTTTCCCACATTTGTTCTATACATTTCTTGACGAGAGCGCTTTGAAAGCTGCCTGACCCTACAGCCCTCATCACAGCAGCTCTACAACGCCAATTTATGTCAGAGGATTGCTTTTGTCTCCTGGTGTCTCTGTAGAAGATCTAAAAAGCTGAGGTGGACTCACTGAAACCCTCTCATGGTACCCTTATTACAGAGCACCCATTCCTGATGAGAAAACTTTGCCATCATGTGCAAAGCACTGCTTATCCTGCAGGAATTAAACCTGTTGCAGCACAGAGGTCTGCAGTAACACTGGAGCCCCTTTTGTTGGACCCGTGTGGTTTCTAACAGTGACCACAGGCTTGAGGCACTTCACAAGCCCATTTTCCCTTGCTGCAAGGGGATCTAGCAAGCAGCCCTAGTACCCAGGCCAGAAGGACACACATAGATGGATCAACCTATTCAGGTCTTCTACAAGTGTCCTTCAGCCTTCCCATCTGCCCAGCAAACCCTGTCACCCCAGACACCACTATAGCTTGGCCAAGTCATAGGTGCTTCATCTTGGGACATGCTAGACTAGTAGGGACACCCTGGGGCAGACACCTGCATCCAGACCTGGCATTAAGACACCAGCAGTGTAAAGGAACTTCTCAGATGCCCTCTACATGGGAGTTCGCCTGTTCTTCCTCAGAAGACTGCTTTAGTTAAAGCAGTTAAATCATCCTATTCCTTCCCTTCCCCATTAGGGCAGGGCCTGACCCTTCCTTCAAAAGGCATCGCTGGTGATGAGATTTCCAGCCAAAAGTAGGATTCAGACCCTTTGTTTAGGAACAGAAATGAAACATGCTTCATTGCACCTCATGAATTCTTTCAGTATAAGCATCTTCAGTTACATGTTTCTGTAGCTGGACATACATGTCTGTCACCACAGTAAGGAAGGAAAGAATTTCACCGATGTGAAAGTATGGTGCTCCCTTTTATCCTGATCTCACTGTTAAACAAATGATCTGCCTTTAAAAGCACTGTGACATTTATTTGTGCCTCTAAAAGGGGCTATTTCCACCCCTGTCTCTGTTTACACTTTATGTAGTAACCTTCCTTATATGGGCTCCTTTAATTAAGGGGAATAACCTTAATTTCAGTTAGTAAAATTGCTTTGTGTGCATGTGGGTGTGTGAAAATTATACAGTATCTTGTTTCAAACCTCACAGGGTTCCAACAATTATGCCTTTAACAGAAAATCTCAAGAGCCAACAGCCATATAATGTCTAACTCCTGGGAAACAGGGTAAGAGGAAATTATACATTGACCTTTGAGTATAATGGTGTAAAAATACATGTGTAGATAACTGCCATTATCTAGTGGCTGAAATCAGACCCCAGAAGGCTTACCTCACCCAGACAAGGTAAAGCCAGATCCCACAGCTCCTGCTTGCTTGTATCAGCCTGCATGGGAATACTGCACGTGGGGAGGAGAGTGGGCTGTGCCAGGCAGACATTCCCAGGTGCAGAGCAGCACGTCCCAGGTGAGGAAAGCCTCACCCAGTTCTGAATATGCCTTTCTTGTTGGCAGTTCCCTCATCATCCCGCCCTTCTTCAGCTCCTGGTCCCTTTTCTTGATCTAGGATATGCAAATGCTTCTCTGAGTCACGGCTGCTGCAATAGGAGTTTCATCCCTTTGGTCAGAGTAGTGCTGCGTGCGTGTGTGTGCATTTCTGCTTTACGTGATTGTCTGCACGTCCCTTGGCAGACAGCGAGAACATCTCCCAAACCACAGCTCACATGTCTAATCACTTCCACTCCACACTCCTGAGGCTGAGTTGGGGACAATATAATAACCAGTTTCTTGCGGGCAACTGGGCAATGGTCCAGCCAAAAAGTTTAGTGAATCTGGTGGCTGACATGAAACTCATCTGAAGTTCAGGTCCGCAAATAATCTACAGTCTCTTGAAAAGGTAAGATTCAGAGAGACCCCATCTTCTTGGGCTCTCTTGCACAGGAGATCCTGCCCCAGGATTTGGAGGGAGTAGTACTGGTAGCGCTGGTTAGGTGGTAGGAAAGGGGATGTGCCCACATCTACCTGCAAACCAGACCACCACCATTTGAAATTCACAATTTGTTGGCAGCAGATGACTTTGCATTCAGATTGGCAGAGATTTCAAATTCTTCCAGTCCTGTTTGTAGATGTTCGCACAGAGCCCACTGTAATGGGATCTGGTCCCAATTAAGGACAGTTGAAGTGCTCATGGTAAATAGCAAGGGGAAATGACAGCGAACAGACCTTTCCACGAGAGTTGCTAAAGTGAAATAGCAGCACGTAGACAGCATGTACATTGAGTTAAAGACTGGTCCCACAGCCCTGTCCTTATCTAGTTGGATGATCACCAAGCACAAAGGGAAAATGACTAAAATGAAATGAAAGAGCCAGGGGATGGAGGAGGAAAGATGAGGAGAGGAGAATAGTTTTCATTTTACTTAGGGCGCATATTGCAATGGTTTGCAATACCCATTTACAAGCAGAACTGACCAGTTTGCTGGCATATATGAGTCATTAGATGCAGATTCCATCCACAGCTGTTAACCAGCACTTTACCCTGAAAAAGAGAGACAGGAGAGGAGAGAGAAGACAAGAACTGGAAAGTCCTGGTAGGAAAAACCTCAAGAACAATCAAAAGCATGATAAAATTCAGTGGGAGTTGTCTGTAAGTCACTAAGCAGCCCAACACACAACACAAGGGCTTGGGCAGAAGCAATATTAGGCTGGAAGGGCTACTTGCTCCAACTTCTCCTAACTGGAGGAAATAGACCCATTCAGGTAATGGAACAGACTTCCCAGGGAAGTAGTGGAATCACCACCTCTGAAAGTGTTCAAAAACCATGTAGATGAGGCTTTTATTGACATGGTTTAGTGGTGGACGTGGAAGTCCTGGGGTAATGGTTGGACTTTCTTAAAGGTCTTTTCCAACCTAGCTGATTCTACTATTCTGTGTGTAACTAGTGGGCTTGCTGATGGTACCCAGACAGGGACACCGCAGGTGCAGAGTGGCAGGGTAGGATGGAGATAGAGTAGCAGGGAAATGAACTCATTCTCTAGTCATCTATTAACAAAAGGGGATGAAATAAGTCCAAAGATTCAGCAAAAGATACTTGAAAACTAGTTGCAAAAGCCCATTGCTTCGGCACTGCTCTGGCATGGAGATGGCGATCCGTAGAAGTCATTTTGCTTAAGGAATTGCTGGGTGTCACAGTCAAGAAGGTTTCTGTCATAAGATGTTTTTAAAAGCATTCCTTAATGACTGAAGTTGGGATGCCTTGTGAGGTGGGACAGAGTGTAACTTGGTCTGGATTGCAAACAATTTTGGCTGGAAGAAGAAGCAGTATTGGTCTGTGGTGTGTTGCCATACAGACATTGGTCTGTGCATGAATATCACTTGAGCACCCTGCCTTGGGCAGCCCTGGTTTGCTGTTCTGGCACAGATGCCTGTTGTTGAACAGATGTCATCTTGTAAGCTCTCCTAAGCAGCTCCATTTTCCAATCAGAATTGTAACTGGAATTATGTTCAGAAGATAACTGCAGCATTTATAAAAGGGGAGTCTAAAAAACTGGCCTTGTAGAGCAGCGAATTGAGGTCACCCATCAAGCTCCTGCCCTCCCCTCCTGCTTTTTTCAAAAAGCCAGATGACTTTATTAAGTCAGATGCTGAATAGATAGATACCATTGGCATTACGAGCCAGGAAAGACAGCTAGGATACTCTTTTGTCACTAACTTGTTTTCTGATCAGAGAACAAACCAATGCTTGCTGTATCATCAAACAGGTAACGGTTTCTTGTGTAATTATAGAAAACTAATCTAATTGTTATTATTATAATAATTTATAGCTGTTTTTCCCTTAAGCCAGCTCCTTCATTGTGTTTTTTACTGTCTTCTCTGTGACTGTCTTGTTGAGATCATAAGCATTTTGGGCAGGGACTGCCTTTGTCATATGCAGTGCTGGTCACCCTACTCATGCTTAATGAGTGAGGTTCTGCTTTTGGAATTATACTGTATCACTGAAATCAGCTATTACTAAAAGGAGAAAAAAACCTGTAGCATCTGGATCAGTATATAATATCTGTAAGAAATCACAATATTAATTTAATTGTAAAGAGTCACATTATTCTTTTCCCTTGCTTTCAAGACCTGTGCAAACATGTAAATACATCAGGGCTGGATAGTCTATGTAGTTGACTAATGAGATATTGGCCATTAGTTTAGGCCTCAGCTTGTTAGACGTGATGGCCCTGCTAGTCAGCAGGTGTAAATCAATGTAAAATATCTGTTGAAAATCTGACTCATAGTTCAAGACGAGCTATACCTGATGCCAAGAAAGGAACTTCGGATATAGCACAGCCTGAATAAAAATATTGTTTGCATTAAATCTTCAGTCTGCAATGCTAATATAACTTCAGAATAAGAAAGCATCAACCTTGTTAAATAAACATCACTGTGGCAGAGAGAACAGAACTTTTAAATAAAACAAAACAAAGCTGTGAGCCAAGCAAAAATCTTTTAAGAGGCAATGCAGAATACTTCCCTTCAAACAACTTAAGATTTTCTCCAAATTTCTGCTTTTCTTCCATGTTCAAATCATGATAGGGAGATGATTGTCTAATACCAATATCAGAGCATAGCAGATAGATCTTATATTACACTGTAGATATGTCTGTGGCTTGGATAAGGTTCACTGTTTTTGTAAGAGCTTCAGCTCTATCCCTTTTGGTATATAAACTTAACTGCAAAATCTCTGTAGACGCAAGTGTCTCCATAAAACTCAATGTTAAGATCTAAATGGGGTACTGCAGACCCTTTGATAATGGGCCATGAAACTAAAACGTGAAAGCAGAGACTTTGCTGCAGTCTCAGCTGTTCAAATATCCTGCAGTAGCAAAAAATTATGTTCACCTAAAGTTCACTGCAATAACCGGATCCACACCAATGCAGGATGAGAGCAATGCTTCATGCTCAAGAAGTAGATTTTGTTGTACATCATACGTGGATATATTTATGTGTATTATTTACATGCATACATAATATATACACAGGCACACATAGAATAGATATATACATAACTGTAAGGATCAAATACGTATACTTTGAAAAACGATGTCTTCATCATCTTGGTAAGTTTTTGTTTTGTCTTAACTGTAATTTAAATGTAAATCATTTGACACTTTTGACCAGTCAGACCAGTGAGGTTAAAGCAACTGATTTTTGTTGCCCACTTTTTAAAGCTGGTAAAGGACAATGCTGGTAAAAGGATAAGTGGTATTCCAAAATACTGGAAAGCCAGGGGGGTGGTGGATGTGTTGTGAAAGCTCAACACTCCCAGCAGAAGCAGGTGGGCTGGCAGATGAGTCTGTTGGGGCAGGTCTCTGCATCCTTTGTGTGTCCATGGAGCATTTGGGTTGATGCTATACATCTCTGTGTATCCCACTGAAAGGCGGATGTAAGGGTTGAATGTCCTTAAGATCCTTTTGAAATCCTCTGAGATCTACAGGTGACTTGATGATCTTTTTCTAAGATTAGAGGTATGTGGAGCTGAGATTTCACTCATGCCTGTTGCTGTCACTACAGGCATCAAGAGGTTAAAGCAGTCAGGATCAAAACCATGAAGTAACAGAAATCACAAAACTGGTGATAAAAGGCTGTGTTTCTGATGTTCAGCAAATTTAGAAGCATTGGGCATTTCAGTTTTATGGTGAACCCAGCAGTTTCAGAGCTGGCAAGGTTTACCCTTGGTCAACATGGTGGTGGTCTCCCAGCTCAACAGAAGAGCCAAAGCAAGAACCAGCCCTGCTGTGTCCCTGTCCCAGAGCTCGCACTCAGGAGGGCTGGCTGCTCTTGGCAGGGACGGTTTCTTTCCCCTGTGGTGTCCTGGCAAGCAAAACAAGAAACTTTCCCTCCTTATAGTAAAGCTATCTTCTAGAGACGTTGGCCAGCTTCCATTCCCTGAATTGGTGAGGCTGCTGAGGTGGCCATGGTTTAAACCCTGCTCAGTAGTTCATTGCGCACGCCTCCCCGGGAGGATACTTCAGCACAGTGTGGTGCTGTGTGAAAACCCGTCCAGGTTCATGTGGCTCTTCAAGCCTGCTCTGTAAGAAGAAGGGCTCAACAGCAAGCAACAAGCAAGAAATCAAAGAAGAATCAGTCCTGGGGAGGCCATCCATAGTCAGAGAGAAAGCCCCAACCTCAGCTGATAGCCTTGAAATATGCCAAAGCTTCCTTTTGACAGCCAAAAGAGGCCTGGGAAATATAGCCCCATAGCCTTGCAAGGGGACTTGCTGCCCTTCACAAGAAGTCACCCTGGGCACAAACAAAAGCAGCCTCCCTTCCAGAACAGCCAAGGCGACCGAGGAGGCGAAGGAAGCTCTTAAACATTTGGTTTCTGGATTTTGGCTGCCAGATCTCTTGGGAGAGGTTGGACTCTTCACAAAAATGCTTGACGGGAAGAAACTCCCTAGAAAGGGATTGTTCTGTTTTGTTTTGAACTTGAAGGCCTCCAGTTGACTTGGGACACTGCCACCAGCCACCTAAAGAAAGCTTGAAGCCTTCCTACAAAGGGTGGGGTAAAGTCCTAGTGTGGGTGTACAAAAGGCCTTCAGAGGCATGACTTTCCCTGGGACATAATCTTCTTGCCACGCTATATTTTGTGGTTGAACATAAGCTGGGTTGTTTGGTGCTTTTAATGACAAAATCCTACTGAGGTTTCTCTTTCCCCTCCCAACCCCCATTGCTTTTACTCCCAGTTAACATGAGGTTTTCCCTGGAAATTCCTCTTTATGGGTCCTATGTGCCTGCTATCACTTTATGTTTGTTTCGTCCAATGACTCTTAAAGAAAAATACATAAACAATCCAAAAAGGAAACTGAAAACTGCTCTCAGGGATGGGAGACCTCCTTACTGGTTTGAGCATCTTGCTCTCTCTCACACTCCCTGTCTTTCCCTGAATCCTGCATTTTAGGCAAGGAGAGGGGAGAGACTTTATCTCCCATTCTTCATTTCCCCTCGTCCCAGATTTAATGTCTCCTCCCATGATTATGCCCTCCCAACAGGGACAGAGGAGCTAGAGGAGCAATAATGCTCATCAGTCCCTCTCCATGTACCCTGACATTGGGACACTGAGCAAAATGTGAACTTGTACATGTGGAGACCTCATAGCAGCCTTCCAGTATCTGAAGGGGGCCTATGAGGATGCTAGGGAGGGACTCTTCATTAGGGACTGTAGTGACAGGACAAGGGGTAATGAGTTCAAACTTAAACAGGGGAAGTTTAGATTGGATCTAAGGAAGAAGTTGTTTACTCTAAGGGTGGTGAGGCACTGGAATGGGTTGCCCAAGGAAGCTGTGGATGCTCCATCCCTGACAGTGTTCAAAGCCAGGTTGGACAGAGCCTTAGGTGACATGGTTCAGTGTGAGGTGTCCCTGTTCATGGCAGGGGGGTTGGCACTGGATGACCTTAAGGTTCTTTCCAACCCAAACTATTCTATGATTCTATGTCCAGCTTAGCTTGTGGCTGTTGCAATGGGGTGCTCAGTAGTGTTGGTGCAGGAGTAGTGTGCTGTGATGGCTTTGGTAATTGCTGCCTTCTCAGACATCCTCAGTGCCACAGTCCACAGCTTTGAAGGTAATTTCATGGAAATTTTGGGCTCCCAGTGTATCAAAGTTATTTAGTGACTGTTTTGTGGATATCTCCTTGGGTTTAACACCCAATTTCTCTCTTTTGGGGAGCTAAATGCTATTTTGGGATTTGCTGCTGGACTATCCTTGCCTCAGTTTCCTGAAGTATATAATTGAGGTTACAACATTTTCCGGTCTCATGAATTTATTGTGATGATGCATATGTTTAAGGCACTCAGCTTAAAACATGGTGAAAGGAATTTTCTGCATGTTTGTGATAAATAACCAGAACTCTGGTTATTTTGATGGTTTACTAAAAGAGGCTTCTGATTGCAACACTCCAGCCTAAGCAGCGTCTGTAGGAGTCTGCAGATGTATTTTGTATGAAGCGCAATAAACCAGAACAGGTACAGTGCCGAGTCTGCTAAAACACTTGTCTAAGTACCAGATTTCTTTGAAGAAATCTTCATTAAAGATAAATCTGTGGCAATGTGAGACATAACAGTATGCTATGATGAAAATTGCCCCTCTCTGTGGAAGGAATACAGTTGATTTGATTTATTAACCCAGGGATACAAAATAAACACAGACTCTGTTGTCTACTGTTTGCAACTCCTACAACTCCCAGGGCCACAGCATGAATTGCCCTTAAATTTTACTCACACTACAAAATGCAAATACAGAAATAGGCAGAAAAGCATAATCAGAGCTTGCCCTTGTTTTGCTTAGGGAGGTGACAATGGGTGGCCTGCAAGATGCACCATGGCAATTCAGCTTCAGGATAGGGCTTGGAGCTTGACCTCTCCAGGTCATGGTGTACAAATTGTGCCCATGTCCTATTTAATTGATGTTCTGCTTATCACTCTGTTAAGCACCAGATCTGGAAAGTCTCCAGCTGGTGTGGTGAGAGGAATGCTGTCTATTTGCCCCTATTCATTCCTCTGCTGCTGTGCAGAACAAGGTAGGATTTGGGTCTCTGGTGGGATTTTAGTAATTGTTCTTCAAAATCAGTGCAGAGCATTTATGATTCCTTTTCTGCTTGTCACATGCTGAGTGACACTAGGACTGAACTGTGAATGGAACCAGGTAATGCTAAACTGCTCTGCTTGCAGCCCTGAATCAGAATCATAGAATGGTTTGGGTTGGAAAGGGCCTTAAGATCATCCAGTTCCAACCCCCCTGCCACGGGCAGGGATGCCTCACACTAAACCATGTCACCCAAGGCTCTGTCCAACCTGGCCTTGAACACCGCCAGGGATGGAGCATTCACAGCTTCCTTGGGCAACCCATTCCAGTGCTTCACCACCCTCACAGTGAAGAATTTCTTCCTTATATCTAACCTGAACTTCTCCTGTTTAAGTTTGAACTCATTACCCCTTGTCCTAACTGGAGAATATTAAAGAAAGTTATTGCTCTCATGAGACCTCACTTGGAGTATTGTGTGCAGTTCTGGTGTCCTCAACATAAAAAGGACATGGAACTGTTGGAACAAGTCCAGAGGAGGGCCACGAGGATGATCAGGGGCTGGAGCACCTCCTGTATGGAGATAGGCTGAGAAAGTTGGGGCTGTTCAGCCTGGAGAAGAGAAGGCTGCGTGGATACCTCAGAGCAGCCTTCCAGTATCTGAAGGGGGCCTACAAGGATGCTGGGGAAGGACTCTTCATCAGGGACTGTAGTGGCAGGACAAGGGGTAATGGGTTCAAACTTAAACAGGGGAAGTTCAGATTGGATATAAGGAAGAAATTCTTTCCTGAGAGGGTGGTGAGGCACTGGAATGGGTTGCCCAGGCAAGTTGTGAATGCTCCATCCCTGGCGGTGTTCAAGGCCAGGCTGGATGAGGCCTTGGGTGACATGGTTTAGTGTGAGGTGTCCCTGCCCATGGCAGGCGGGTTGGAACTGGATGATCTTAAGGTCCTTTCTAACCCTAACTATTCTATGATTCTACGATTCTATGAAGTCAGAAACTAACTTGTTTCTCATTCAGCAATGCTAACCCATTGCAAAACTACTGGAAGTATTTTGTTTACTCCATGTTAAGCACATCCTCTTTTCAATGATAAATGTGTCATCATCCCCCCCTCACCACGTGCCCAAGAAAGATTAGCTCTGTATTCTTTAAGTACAGAAAAAATGGACTAGTGAGCTAAAGCAATTCTGGTTATCAGTGTTTCAGTTTTACATAACCAATATTGTGCTCGTAACCAGCATGTATAAAGAAATACATTCACCAGTGATGATTCACATACAGAACCAGGCTGCTCATGGACAGCTTGTGAATGGAAGGAAAAGCTAAGTTTGTTTAATATATTAGTATGCAGATGTTATCTCTATTTACAGATAGACAAACTGAAACTCATAAAGACTGAATTGTTTGCCAGGGAAAGGCCAAAAAAGGCAGTGGCAGGTTTGGAGAAAGACTTTGGATCTGCTGTCTCCAAATCATCGCTCTATCAAACAACAGTACCATCCTTTAATTAATAATTCATTAAGTGTTTGGAAACAGCTGAGCAACAAGCACATTGCACTAGAAGATGTCTTGTTGGCATCTTTTTGTACGTGAAGGATGTGACTTAATATTCCTGGATTTTGGCATTGAGACAGCCTGTATACATTAAAGGGCAGCTGTGCCTGATCTTCATGAGTGCTTAAAGGTGAACAACTGATTTATTATTTTTGCTACAGATTTTGTTGGCAACTACATGAATTGCCTAGTTGTTTTTGTCCCAGTAAATACAGTGTTTCAACATAGATATTTTTATTCATATACTTATCTCTCTGAGGATCTCTGCTTTAGCTCTGTTATGCCAAACCATCACTTCTCTTTTCAGCCTTGTCTTTTACAGGGAAAAGTTTCAGATTCGCTTTTTATTCATAAAAAGAAAAAAAAAAGGGGGGGGGGGGAAATGACCCTTGACTGTTTTCAATCCATGAGATCTTCACATCACTGAGAAAAAGACTGCTGGAGTGTGTTATTAAGCATTTTGTTTGTGCTGGTAAAGACTCTACCTCCTGCCTCTTGGTATTTCACTTTAGTGTTATATGTTTGGACCTTCCCAGGCCATCTCCTATAAGTTATGGTCTCATCTGTGTAGGTCCATCTGAGTCTGGCTGTTTCTTTGGGTATGCCGGGTACCTTCAAGAGGGATGCTCTGCAATCATCCAGTGGGTATATGCAGAAGCACTTCCCCAGAAGGAGTTAGAGGCCATGTTCACTGGGGTCTTTGAACTCAAGTCAAGGAGAGGAAGGCTTAACATGGCTCAACAGGACTAAATATCTTGAGCATTTAGTTGGTCTTATCTTTGTGTCACATGTCCATCTATTCTGAAATATCTATCCATGAGTGTACTTCCTCTCAACCTTCCAAATTCCAGATATTAATGCCCCCTGCCAACACAGAAGATATGTCCTTATGTTGCAACGCCATTGTCAGCTGCCCATATTCCTGCACGTGTAAAATATCTCCAGTGGTGTGCTCCCAGGTACACATCCTCAGATAAAGCCAATGGACTGAACAATGCCACCATCCTCCTGTCCCTATGCTCAAATCTCTTGCTCCAGTTAAGTTCATTGATCCTGCCAAAATCTTTCCTGCTTTTCCATTGTTCAACTCATGCTCACCTTCTTTTTCTCTTTTTCTCTCTGTTCCATCCACTGTTCTAGGACCCTTCTGAAAGGACCATCTTGTAGGACCCTGACCAGTACTATGTCATTGTTTTCAGGTTCCCACCAAACCTGTCTTCCTTCCTTACCTGGGTTTCTTCACCTAGCTGAGCTTCTTCAGCTACATTTTATCCTTAGCAATGGCAGATAGTACTTCAGGCTATAAAACAGTTGGTGACAAAGGGGATGAATATCTTCTCACAGGAGTAAATCAGGAGTAGCTAATACTGGTGTGTTGCTGTTCAAGTGGAAAAACCTCATCCTGTGCACAAAATACTGCACAGCATGAAAGTTTAGTGTGCTGTCCCACTCTGAAAAGCATGACCTGTGCACCCCACGTGATAGCATTGCTAAATGAGCTTTGAAAAGAGAACATTTTTCTAGTGGCCTCTTAAAGAATGTGGGTGGCAAAACAGCGACAGTAATCAGCAATGTTAATTGCAGTCACACATCGCTTTTCATTGGCGTTGACCAACTTTCCGTATAAAAGACATTGTTACACTTGAAAGCTGAGGTCAAGTTAGCTAGCTAATCATTCATAGTGTGTTTGCTTTCTCCCAGGATTGTCTAGCAGGAATTGTACCTTGTGTCTTAAATCTATTTCAAGCAAAGAGCCTAGAGTGAAATTGCTTAATATGATTTAAAGACCTTTATAGCTAACCTGCCAGCCAAAGTGATTCAGGTAACAACTGCTGTGCTGTCTGCTGAATTAGATCCGGTTTTGCATTACACTGATTGACGTGTGAAGTATCTCTGAGGAATTGATCTGATTTTCCCCAAAGCGTTGACTCCAGTGAGCAGTTACTACGTATTTAAAACCATCCACTATGTCTGTTGCTAAAAATCATGGGACTGTGAGTCAGTTGTCTTGGATGATTTACGGTTCTGTCACTGATTCACTGAAAATGAATGTCTATGCTGCACCCAGCATGAACCGAATGAAAGCTCAGATGCAAAAAGCAATCTGACCAAAAGGCCAGAGGGTTTGTCACTGGCTAATTAGGGTAAATTACAAGGCTATAGCTTTATAAGGCTGTTTTATAAGATTATAATGTTGTCAGTTACAATACGTACTTGTTCAGAATGGACTAGTTCCTTTACAATCCTGTGCCCAATGTTATCTAACAGTACAATGGGTGAATAATACGTTCCAAACTGAGAAATGTGAAGGCATGGTAAAGTGTTTTGAATGGAGTATTTTAGTTATTGTGTTACAGTGAGTTTGTTTTCTCTAAATTATGGAATATGACTTTAATAGATGAATGAGGGAAATTAGGTTTTCAGTCACAGTATGTTTGTTTATAGGCCAAATCTAGAATGGATTAAAAAACAACCAACCAACTAACCAAATAACTTTACTTCGGTGTTAACTATATCGAATAATAGAATCCCAGCCTGGTTTGGGTTGGGAGGGACCTTATAGTTCATCCAGTTCCAACTCCCTGCCGTGGGCAGGGACACCTTCCACTAGACCAGGTTGCTCCAAGCCCTGTTCAACCTGGCCTTGAACACTGCCAGGGATGGGGCAGCCGCAGCTTCTCTGGGCAACCTGTGCCAGTGCCTCACCACCCTCATAGTAAATACTTTCTTCCTAATATATAATCTAAATCTCCCCTCTGTCAGTTTAAAGCCATTTCCCCCTGTCCTATCACTACATGCCCTTGTAAAAAGCCCCTCTCTGGCTTTCTTCTAGCCCCCCTTTAGGTACCAGAAGGCTGTAATGAGATTGAACTAGAGTCTTCTCTTCTTCAGGCTGAATAAATTCAACTCTCAGCCTGTCCACAGAGGAGAGGTGCTCCTATGACCTAGTATGAAACCCTTTAGTGAACACAATTGGTGACTCAGCTTTGTCAGTAAATGATACTTTTCCCAGCTTCATCAGTCCATGCTAGCTAATGCAGCCTTCTTCAGACAAAGGTAACCTTATACCAAATTTATCAGCCAGTCATTAACAGTCACTGACAGTTGGAAAACTCCTGCCCCCAGCACACTTCCAGGAACACAGCACAAACACGGCTGCTACCCCTGTGCAGTGGACAGCTTTAGCTCAGACCATCATCGAGGCCATCCCTTCAGAGTCTGCTTGGCTCCTGTTTGCCACCCATCATCCAAACTCCTGTTGCTTCCTCACAGCACACTACAAGGTGCAAGGCTGTCCAGGCAGGGGAGCCATGGCAGCTCTAACAGCAGTGGTACCAAAACAGCTCTGCAAAGCAGTGGGCAGTGAAGCAGTACCAAGAAGGTCCTGCAGCTGCCCTGGCAGCTTCTCCATGTCTGGGGCAGTTGCTGTTGGCTCTTTGCAACAAAATCATCATTATTTTATGGTTTTAGATGAACTGGCACATAGCCCAGCCTCATATGTCCAGCAAAACTAAATCGTTAGGCTCTGCCTTACTATAACCTCCATATAACTTGCCCTTAGGGAACTGGTTGGTTAGTCCCCTCCATACTTGTTCAACAGCACAGTTACAAGCATTCACACGTACAGAATAAGGACAGAATTTACACGGCATTTTGTAGAACTGACTCTTGAGGGACCCAAACAAGGACAATCTTTCTCATCCCTTGAAGAGTTTGTGTTATGTACTGCATCTGTGCTTGCTTCTGTGCTGGTAACTACCTGTGACTGTACTGTTGTCTTTTATGCACCTCCCGTATAGACCACCATGATAAGTGAAGCATGGCCTCCCATGCCACAGAGGAGCAGAAAGCTCTCTATTACAGCAGGGGAGGCTTAGATTGGATATTAGGAAAAATTTCTGCACAGAGAGGGTGCTCAGGCATTGGAACAGGCTGCCCAGGGCAGTGGTGGAATCATTGCTCCTGGAAGTGTTCAAAAACCATGTAGATGAGGTGTTCAGTGATATGGTTTAGTAGCAGCCTTGGCAGTGCCAGGATAATGGTTGGATTTGATGTTATTTAAAGTCTTTTCCAACCTAGCTGATTCTATGATTCTATACTGAAAGTCCTCAATGCGACGTGGACCACCTTTTGGTTTGGTTGGGATCCCAGGCAGGTTGGAAGGGTTGGCTTCAAGTCAAGGTGCCAGGTAACTACCTGGGCACAGCTGACACGTCATGTTCTGTCTTAGTCAACACTGTGATAAGAGCTTTCCCTATGAGCTCATGTTTGACCTTCACTGACTGCTGCTGCCACTCTCGGGTTTTCCGAAGGCAGGGTGTGTGTTGATACCACTCTATATACCACCCGATAGTGCTGGCAGGGGACTGGCTATTCACAGCCTGCTATTTCACAAGCATCAGTCACTGAACAAGTTCTGTGGTCAAGCTGATTCAGGAAGCAAAACATTGCTACTACATGAATCTGTGTCTGTATTTCACACAGTCTTCAGTCATCTCTGCCTCCTTGACCTTCTTTCCCCTACATCTTATTTTTAATGTGTGTTTCTCCTGTCCTACCCTCTCTGTTCCAAAACTTTGTTGTCTCCTTTTCAGAGAAAAGCAATCACTCATATCTTGAATTAAAAACATATGCTTCTAATTCCAGTATATTCACCTTGCTCATTGCCAAAAGTCATTATGAAAATCGTGAAGGTGTTGGAGGTTCAGAAAGTCAACCAAAACACAATACTGACATTACAGGAATCTGTTATCATAGAAAGTGGAAGGAAACCTCAGTGCTACTGACAGACTGGCAGAGAAAATGGCATAAACATTCATCTCTGCTCTCAGATATTCCCTCCAGGAATGCTCTGAAAAGCAAATGATACAGGACAGTGCCATGGGATTGTCCCTAGTGTTCACACTGGGCTGGGAAACAAACTCCAAATTGCAATGTGAATGTTGCTTGGGGCTCTTTATACCTTGTGGTTCCCCTTCTTGAATTGTTTTGGCCACAAGGATATAAAAAGCTTTGTTTTGCTCAAAAGAGGCACGGGGAATCTTTGAAAAAGGCAAGTTTAAGCCAAGTGTGCTAGTTTTAGTACCCAGTGCAGTGCACAATGCAGAGCTTTGTGCAGACTCCAAGGAGAAGAACATATGTGCGTATTTAAACGGGAACTGAAAAGAAATGCTCTGTCAACTGACCAGGAGTGGGATGTTTAGGGATCAGTTTTCTAAGTTATTGTAATGGCATGAAAGCTGTTAGGAGATGAGTCAGATCAACGTGCAAAGCAAAGCTCCCTAAAAGAGAGGCTTGCTCTGGACACTTGATTTGTGGAGTAGATCTCAACTGAAACAGATCTCTTTGTGAAGTGTGTTTGGATAATGAAAGCATAGGCAGGAAAGGATCTCTTTTAGGTTTTTGTTCTCCTGGAAACACTCTCTTGTAGGCAGAGGAAAGGTTGATAAGGACCCAAACAGAGATGTCCAACTAGTTAGGCATCCTTCTGGGAAGTGCTTATATCAGTAGTTACCCTTTCCAGCTGTTTGTCACTGCCAGTCTGCTGGATGAGCCACTTGTGGGACTGTTGTTTATTTTCCTCATGGAAAACTAGCTGTATTACTTTCATTGTTCAGCTTGCTGGTCTGAGCTGATTTTCATCAGCAGCTGACTGAAGAGTGCTGCCATAAATTGCCCTGACTGGTTGGCAGTCACTTACAGAGAGGACAGCAGGGGAAGGAAGGTGGGGACAGCAGTGTCCAGCAAGAAAATCTCAAAGAGATGTAAAACCACCAGCCAAAACCTAGAAACCCTACATTGTTTCACTTCACCCAATCACCATACAGCATAGTACACAAGCTGTGAACTGTGAGCCTTGATAATTGCCACAGTGAGGGGAGACAGATTCCTGGGATCTAGAAACTATGTAGATAGAGAGACACCCCAAGTTCAGTTTGGATCACAGTGGAAAAACAGATGTAATACACAGGCAGAAACTGTCTTGAACAGCTTTACAACTCTTCTGCACAATTCTTGCTGCACCAGGAACACTGATTTATCATGAATAATGGCAAGCATCTTGCGTATGGGAACACCTTTTGTTCTATAATAATGGTAAGCATCTTGCATATGGGAACACCATGTGTTCTACCCATGGGAAGTGGGATGGAGAACCTACTTCAGCTTTGGAGGAAGCGGGACAGGACACCTGACCCAAACTAGCCAAAGAGGTATTCCATACCATAGCACGTCATGCCCAGGATGTAATGGAGAGTTACCTGGAAGGGCTGGATCACTGCTGGGTGGGGGGCAAGGTATCAGGATCCGTCTGTGAGTGGTGAGGTACCGGTTGGTGAGCAGTTTTATTCTCTTCCCTTGTTATTTCCTTTATCATTATTATTATTGTTGGTAGCAGTAGTGATTTGTGTTATACCTTAGTTATTAAACTGTTCTTATCTCAACCCGTGGCAGCTGCATTCTTTTGATTCTCCTCCCCGTCCCTCCAGGAGCGGAGGGAAGAAAGGTGTGTGTGGGGAGGGGAGTAGACTGCGTGGTTCTGATTTACGGCCTGGGCTTAAACCACGACAATAGCACATCCTCTACTTGTCTGGAAAGTACCCTAAAATAAGTGGCACACACTTCTGAATGAGCCACTGCTCCTGTACTCCACTTGAAGATGGGTCATGTTACAGCCAAGAGCAGAAGGTGCCTGGATCCAGAAGGACAGCCCATAGATCTGGCTCTCAGGAGAAGGTCTTCATCCTCAGCAGATAGTGATAACTCAATTTCTCTTCTGCTTCAGGCATATAAATCCAGAGTAGGACAGCAGTACAGTAACCCCATGCACCTCATGTTTCCTGTTGGGTAGACTGTCCTTCTTCTGCATGTTTAGATCATGTTTATTCACGGTTTAGGAATCTTATCTCTGGAGTTCATTGTGAGGACATTGTGCATGTAAAGCCTGGGGCTTGGCATTCCTGTGGTCTAGTCAATGTCTGGGCACAGGTCCTCTGAGAGCAGTTTGTTTGGTTGCGAAGTCACTTCTCACTTCATGATGAAATGTGCTTTTGCTGCCTTGTACAACACTGGGGTTGAACATGGTGTCCAGCCATGGAGTATCATGGTTTTGATGGGGAAAACATTGGGATTTAACTAAAAGTAGAGCAAATCTCAGTGGGTGATTATGGTCAGTTACTTTCCACAATATTTCTGCTGTGCATAGAGCAGTCTTTGTCTCTGTGCAGTTGAAACATGAAACAGGCTAATGAGCCACTCCTGGCCTTCCCTCACATTACATGGGCACTCCTGCCCACCAGTAATCCCAGCAGTTAACCATTGAGGGAGGACTAGCTCCTTTGCAAAGACCCCAGCAGAAGGGAAGGCAACCTCTTCCCAGTGTGGATGAATGAAGGAACCTGCTTCTTATCCCCTCTGTAGCAGCAGGGTGTGTGCATATCAAAAAGAAACAAACTAAGCTGGCAGAAAATCCCATCTTTCATCATTTCACAACTCACTCCAGCAATTTGGCTTGCTGGCAACCCTCACCACATCAGTCACGCTGAGGGATTGTTACAGGAGCTGAACAAAAACAACATCTCTTTCCATTTTCTGCCTACCTCAGGAAAGGACTCCTTTGTGTTGCATGTGGCAGTTCCAGTGTAAGAGAAGCACTGGGACCACCAACCCACCCAATTGTCAGTAGTGTCCCCAACCTTGTCTTTTCATCAACAGATGATGAGGCCTTAAGGCCACAGTGCCATTGCACTACTTACCTACTCAGTAGCTACACCACCAGCTAAGATACCCATGGGAAAGGGCATTTTTAAACCCCTGTCAACTGCTCTTTCTTCCCAGGCTAACGTGTTGCCAACTAAACTTGAAACAAAGACGAGAAAAACATGTGTTCTGCATGTGTATCTGGTGAATAAAAGAAAGAAAATAAGAAATTGAGTCTGTTCAATCTCCCCCCCCCCGTGCCTTTGGAAACCTGTCCCTGATTTCCATTAATTTTCTCACAAACATATGGAAGTCATAGGGTCAGTCCTCTGAGGTTTTGTGGTCACCTGCTTTGAGTAACTTAAGGAGCTAATGACAGATCTATAGACCTTGTTAACCTAGCACGTAAGGAAGGTCTTTATGAGGTTAAATTCTGAATTTGTGCTTAGATGCTTTCCATAATTTTTAGTTTATGCTTTAATGGGAATTTAATGCTGTTCTTACAAGGCTATGCACCTCAAAGCTGTGTACACAAAGCTCACACTACCCACCTGCCTGCACTTGCTTAACTTTAAGAAGACCTTCTTCCTTACATCCCTCTTAGACAACCATCTGTGGCTCATAGCAGATGGACAAGCTGGTTGACAGGATTTGTCTTTCTGCCTTTTAAATGCTACAATTTCATTGAAAAGCAGCTCAGGCACCAGGCAACCAGCTGTATTGGCCCATGGGGGTATATTCACACCACTACATACTTAACCACTCTAGGATGTGAACCTTGGCTCCTATCACAGGGTCCACCAGGGTGGTAATTTTATAATATGAAGCTGAGGGCATGTTCCTAGGTGAAAAGCAAGAGAGCCTGGGCATTCAAAGGCAGCGGGGATGATGATAAAGGCAATGTAAGGGATCTGGCTCTGTCTTACCCTCACCCAGGGCAGGTGTCATCCACACCACAATAAGGTTTTGTCTTGGGCAGTGCTGGTTGGGTTGGTCCATATCAAATTCTGAATGAGAAGTACTTCTGGCGTGTGGGCACTCAGAGGTTCATTGCCTCAGTTTCTTCCCTGGATGATCTTTATTTATCAGGCAGACATAGCCCCAGAGCACAGCAGGGAGATCAAACTGTGCAGAGCCTATTCTACAGTCCTCTCTCTTAGGGACAGAGAACACAGACCCTGACTTTTGAAAGAGGCTCTCCTGATTCAAGTAATCACCTCTCATGAGGTTTAGATGCAGAAACTAAGCACCAAGCATGGGGCTTTTAGGCTACAAAAAGCCCACCCTGTGCATTGAAGATGCCCTTCAATAAAAGCTTTCCCTTTTCTCCCTTTTTCTGCAGCTGGTTGACAGAAGGCCTTAGAGATTAGCTGCATTCCTGTGAGCTATTTATACTGAAATATTTTGTGTTGAAAGATGTAAGCCCTTTGTTTCCTCTGTATGTACACAGCAATCCCTGAGGGCAAGCAAATCCTGCTTTGTTTTGGATCAGATACATTGTGAATTACTGTTGTAAAATGGCCTGGAGTGCACTTTTATGAGTCAGTCTCACCTTTACGCTTCCACATGTCACCAGGCATTCTCAGATGCCTCTGCAGCCTTCCAATTCCAGATCACCCTAGTTAAAACATGACTAATCCCCACTTGAGATGATGCTTCCAAATCATCTTCTCCAAAACAATATTTCTTTATATTCTTTTTACAGGCAGAGAAAGCATTTATCTTCCTGGTTGAGCAAAATAAGAATACCCTGAAGTAACATGGTTAAGTGATTTGGTTGGCTGATGTGTTGGAGTAGGCAAAGGTGGGGATCTGATACCAGCTCCATACCAAACCAGCTTAATGGGACTGGAGACCCTCTGACCAAAACTATGGGATTCCTATTTCCATAAGCAAGGACTCTGCCATAGCAAAAATCCAGAAGTGTGAATATTGGGTTTGGAGAAGTCAGCTGGCAATACAACATGTCCTTTTTCACCTCAAAGCCAGAACACTTCTCATCCTCCCCTCAGCTCTGCAGTGAATCTGACAGGACCAGAGGCAATGGGCATCAAATGAAAGACATAAGAATTCAACTGAACATCAAGAAACACTTTTTCACTGTGATGGTGGCATAGGTTTCCCAGGGAGGCGGCAGAGTCTCCTTCCTTAAAGGTATAAAAAACCCTCTTTAGATATGGTCCTGGATAGCCATCTCTCAGTGACCCTGCTCAAGCAGGGGCGTTGGACCACATGACTTCCAGAGATCCCTTCCAACCTCAACCATCATCTGCAATCCTGTGAATCCACTGGAAAAGTCCCTTCCCCTGAAGCATCCCACATGCTGTGTGGTAGCAGGGAAGCTCAACATTAGCAGCAGCCGTCTGTTACAGTCTCTAACAGGGAGGCAGTTTTATGTGATCCAGTATGAGTCTCTGGGGCTGCAGGTCAACGGCCAAATTCTTCTTTTTGTTACACCCATTTAGTCCTGTGGGTTTCAGCGAGTGGGAGTGTAATGGAACCGGTCCAGATACATTTTATTAAAAAAAATGCATTTTGGTGCAAGCAGTTTCAAAAGTGCTCAATAAACAAAGCACACTTTAATATGATGCCCTGAAAAGGTCACCCAAATCTTATCCCTTGGGGAAGAGAATTAATATAAACAAGACTTGATTAAGGAATCCCCATCCTGAAGGGGATTTTGCTTTTTCTTGGACAATATAGGTGGCCATCAGTTGCTGAAGCCTTCTTTGGTTGCACAATTTAGTGATACAAACACAGAATGTACTGGGCATTATTTACACTGCTAGCTCCCCTGAAATGAGGTTTTATGCTAAGTGCTTCCCTACTTCACTGGCACTCTGTTTTGAAGACTTTTAATGTAAAGACCTTTCTCTTCAATTTAGCTTTGATTCACTTTCTATTACTTGCAAGTTATCAGTACCACATTTTTTAGGCATGCTGCAACCTTAAAAGGCCTCTTCAGATCCACTCAAAACACCCTGAGCATTTTTCCACTTTTTTATGATACCCTTTGGAGAACTAGCGATGATTATTTTCCAGATGGAGACATCAAGACATGGCAAATGCCCCCATCCCTCTCAAATAAAAATCCCAAACAGACAAAAAACCTGTCTATATATGAAGTTTCATTATATGGTCTTTATGAAAGTTTTCTAAGTTTCACATGTATGAAGAAGGATAGCAGATGAATCTGGGCTGCAGTGTAGTTTCACTCTGCTCTGTAAAGCAACAGCGCTGTAGGAAGAAATGTCACTAAGTCTAAGCAATAGGTTTGTTATAATGGATTCTGTACACAGGACACTTTTCTAGGGTATTGCTGATTTTTTTGATCTAAACACATTTATGGAGAGTAAAACAATAGATATTTGTGGGTTTCAACTTTTATTTTACAAAGCAGACTATTCCCACTCATTGGATTTCTGATTTCTATCACCAAAGGGAAATTCTCCACTTTCAAAGATAATAAAACATCAACTGTATTTATACAGAACCTAGACAACAACTCCACATTTTTTCTCTGTGTTTTTTTCTGTCTGGCTTCTTCCTACCTCATATGCTGCACAGTCTCCTCAGTCTACCAGCCCTGACTGCTGCATCTGTGCCTGGCATTAAGCATTTAACAGAGACCTTTTGTTTCTAACTGCATGGTTATGACAAATGGCAGATTGTTCAAGCAGGAGCTGTGTTATCAAAAGTCAATCAAGAGTGTGCCAAAAATTCTGGCTCCTTGTGCAGAATTCAAATGTGGAATAGGCATCTTTTAGGTTGGAGAAAGAGACAACTCACACACACTGGCCAAATCAGAACCTTAGGAAGAAAGAGAAACACAGAGAAGTTCAACTGGAACCAGCAAGTGTGTCACCAAGTGTGTTCTTGATTACTTACTTTTGCTAGAAAACCAGCAAAAGAGAGAACCTTTAAGAGCTGACTGCAGTGAGGTGAGCCCTGAGGAGTTATGAAGGGTGAGTGTCCTGTCTGCCTGTAAGGAAGTGGAAGATAAGAAGAGGAACAAATCCAAGGAATTCAGTTGAATGTGGAAAGTTGCTGGAACAAATTATGAAATGGCTTGGGAGCACTTGGAAGATAATAGAGCTAAGAAATGGTTTTGTCAAGAGTAATGCATGTTAATGGAGTTTAGTTTCTTCTCTGACATGGTCACTCATTGTACAGGGTTTGTGTGGCAAGGTTTTGGTAGCTGGGGGGCAACAGGGGTGGCTTCTGTGAGAAGCTGCCATAAGCTTCCCCTGTGTTTGATGAAGCCAATTCCAGCTGGCTCCACCTATGGCCAAGGCTGAGCCCATCAGTGACGATGGTAGCACCTCTGGGATAACGTGTATAAAATGAGGTAAAAAGCCTGTGCAACTGCAGCAAAAAGGGAGGATTGAGAATCTGTGAGAGGAACAGCCATGCAGACATCACTGTCAGTGCAGGAGGGCAGGAGGAGCTCCAGGCACCAGAGCAGAGGTTCCTCTGTAGCCCATGGTGCAGACGATGGAAAGCCTGCAGCCCATGGAAGTCCATGGTGGAGCAGATCTTCACCTGCAGCCCATGGAGGAGCAGCAGAGTCAATGTGTGATGAACTGACCACAGCGTCCCTTCCCCTGAATTTCCTGAGGGGGAAGAGGCAGAGGAGTCAGCAGTGAAGTTGAACCTGGGAAGAAAGACAGGTGTGGGGAAGGTGGTTTTAGTTTTGCTTTGATTTCTCATTGTCCTACCCTGTTACTAACTGGAAATTAACTACACTAATCTTCCCTGAGTCAATGGTAATTGCTGAGTGATCTCCCTGCTCATTTTCTCATTTTCTCCCCTTGTCCTGCTAAGAAGCAGAGGAAGGAAAGAGCGCCCTGGTGGGCAGGTGTTGGCTAGACAAGGTCAATCCACCACACATCCAGCTGATGACAGGGAAGCAACTGGCATAATTTATTGCATTTGTAATAAAACTTGGGGTAAGAGAGTGCTATAACATTCTCATACGGGAAGCAGGGATATATGGACTACATGAAACTACTATTAAGTAACCACAAAATTCCGTGCAATGACTCAGAGAAGGGCACAATAATTGCTACCCAGCAGGGATGGCACATCAAATAGCCCCTTTCAGTTCGTGATTTATATCACCATAAAATAGAAATCCAATGAGCAACTGGCACCGATGTGTGCAGGCAGGTTTGACACTCGAAATGATCTCATTAAACATAAGAAATGAACTAAATTAATTAGTTTACTAAGTATATAGGAATCAAGAAATCATAGAGCAAATAGGGAAAAAAGAGAAGCTCGCAAGACAGCAATAAAATCATAGAATCATAGAATCATAGAATAGTTAGGGTTGGAAAGGACCTTAAGATCATCAAGTTCCAACTCCCTGCCATGGGCAGGGACACCTCACACTAAACCATGTCACCCAAGCCTCTGTCCAACCTGGCCTTGAACACCGCCAGGGATGGAGCATTCACGACCTCCCTGGGCAACCCATTCCAGTGCCTCACCACTCTCACAGTAAAGAATTTCTTCCTTAGATCCAATCTAAACTTCCCCTGTTTAAGTTTGAACCCGTTACCCCTTGTCCTGTCACTACAGTCCCTCATGAATAGTCCATCTCCAGCATCCTTGTAGGCCCCCTTCAGATACTGGAAGGCTGCTCTGAGGTCTCCATGCAGCCTTCTCTTCTCCAGGCTGAACAGCCCCAACTTTCTCAGCCTGTCTCCATACGGGAGGTGCTCCAGTCCCCTGATCATCCTTGTGGCCTCCTCTGGACTTGTTCCAACAGTTCCATGTCCTTTTTATGTTGAGGACACCAGAACTGCACACAATACTCCAAGTGAGGTCTCCCGAGAGCAGAGTAGAGGGGCAGGATCACCTCCTTCGACCTGCTGGTCACACTCCTCTTGATGCAGCCCAGGATGCGGTTGCTTTCTGGGCTGCGAGCGCACACTGAAGCCGGCTCATGTTCATTTTCTCATCGACCAACACCCCCAAGTCCTTCTCTGCAGGGCTGCTCTGAATCTCTTCTCTGCCCAACCTGTAGCTGTGCCTGGGATTGCTCTGACCCAGGTGTAGGACCTTGCACTTGGCATGGTTAAACTTCATCAGGTTGGCATCAGCCCACCTCACAAGCGTGTCGAGGTCCCTCTGGATGGCATCCCTTCCCTCCAGCGTATCAACCGAACCACACAGCTTGGTGTCATCGGCAAACTTGCTGAGGGTGCACTCAATCCCACTGTCCATGTCACCGACAAAGATGTTGAACAAGACCGGTCCCAACACCGATCCCTGAGGGACACCACTCGTTACCGGTCTCCAGCCGGATATCAAGCCATTGACCACAACTCTTTGCGTGTGGCCACCCAGCCAGTTCTTTATCCACCGAGTGGTCCACCCATCAAATTGATGTCTCTCCAATTTAGAGACAAGGATGTCATGTGGGACAGTGTCGAAGGCTTTGCACAAGTCCAGGTAGATGACGTCAACTGCTCTGCCCCTGTCCATCAGTTCTGTAGCCCCATCATAGAAGGCCACCAAATTGGTCAGGCAGGATTTCCCCTTAGTGAAGCCATGCTGGCTGTCACCAACCACCTCCTTGTTTTTCATGTGCCTTAACATGCCTTCCAGGAGAATCTGCTCCAAGATTTTGCCAGGCACAGAGGTGAGACTGACTGGTCTGTAATTCCCCTGGTCATCCATTTTCCCCTTCTTGAAAATGGGGGTTATATTTCCCTTTTTCCAGTCATCGGGAACTTCACCTGACTGCCATGATTTTTCAATTATGATGGCCAGTGGCTTAGCAACTTCATTCTCCAGCTCCTTCAGGACCCATGGATGGATTTCGTCAGGTCCCGTGGACTTGTGTACGTTTAGGTTTTTAAGATGGTCTCGAACCAGATCCTCTCCTACAGTGGGCCTAGGGTCCTCATTCTCACAGTCCCAGAATAGCACAGAATAGGATCTAAAAACTGAGTATGAAAAAGTATGATACCTGGGCAACTGAGCGCAAATGTCACCCTGGGACACATTAGCAGGACTAGCATCAAACACAGGAGGTAAACTTTGCCACCCATTTACCCCCTTTGAGTAACAAATCTATACAGAAACCATTCAGCACCTGTGACTTCCAGCTTTCAGTGCCAGCTTTGGATACTGCAGGTTAAAATAGATGTAAATAAAACTGAGTGAAGAACTATGAACCTGGCAAGCACTTTACGAAACAAGACTTATGAGGAAATGTTTTAAAAATAAAGATTTTTTTGCTTTTCAAAACACTGAAAGGGGAAGAAAACCAGTGGGAAAGCCACAGGAACACACAGAGAAGGAAAGTCCCAAAATTGCTTGCCTTGTTGTACATGGAAATGTTATCAAGTGTGTTACACATTTGAAGGAAAATTTGTTCTCCAAGTGAACGATAAGAAAGAACTAACAGAACTAAGAAAAAATAGAAAATACTTTCTTAAAATACTAAGAATATTATAAATATTCTATAAATACATAAAATAGCATTATATTTATAATATAATTTATAACAACATTATATTTATAATACATTATAAATACATAAAATAATGTATCTTAAAAGACATTACCTAAAGAACCCCCAAACTCTATTGCTGCAGGATTTTAAAACAAGTTAAAAAAACCCAAACTCAAACCTTGATAAAGATTTATAACAACCTTCCAGTGTCTGAGCGGGGTCTACAAGGGTGCTGGAGAGGGGCTTTTCATTAGGGACTATAGTAATAGGACAAAGGGTAACATGTTTAAACTTAAAAGGGGGGAAGTTTAGGTTAGATATAAGGAAGAAGTTATTTACTGTGAAGGTGGTGAGGCACTGGAACACTGAGAAGTCGTGGATGCTCCATCCCTGACAGTGTTCAAGACCAGGTTGGACAGAGCCTTGGGTGACATGGTTTAGTGTGAGGTGTCCCTGCCCATGGCAGGGGTTGGAACTGGATGATCTTAAGGTCCTTTCCAACCTAAACATGCTATGATTCTATGATTCTCTGATTCTATAAAGGATGGCTAAATTTACTTGATCGTTTCCCAAAGAAGCAAATAGATTCCCACTTCAAATCCCCTTCAACTCTAACTTTCTATAATTTTATATGAAAATACAGGTTCTGTTCTTTCCACTTGGCAGCTTTCTCACTTTAAGGGGAAAAAAAAAGTAGTATTTGGAAAATGATCTGAATTTTTTTCCAACTCTGGTTTCCTGTCAACAGAAAAAAGCCCTGATTTTTACTCAAAGCCTCAAGGCTTGTAGCCTGTTTTTCCAAACATATACAACAAGTCAGCGCTTCCAGTAGTATTTTCAACTTGTACCTTTTTTAATCCCTTTTAATACAGGAATGCAGTTCTTTAGGTACATCTTTTTTGAAGTTTTGTGCTGTTTCAATGGTAACAAATACAAGAAACTGCCTGAGCTTCTCTAACCCTCTTTCTATAGAAAGCTGGCTGAAAACCATTCTTCCAGTCTCTTGCAGGGTCACATCCCATTTTCCAGGATGTTTGTGCCTCCCTTCTCCACGCGCTGCTGTGATATTTATGCCATTTCTCTTCTCCAAATACTTACACCATTAATAGATTGATCACAAAGCAATAAACAGAAAAACGCATGTTCAGCTTCCAGAGTTGCTCAGATTGTGTTTACTTTGCACACTGACATATGCCTATCTTGAGCCCAAAGCCCTTGGCATCTGCTTCCTCAGTGGAGTTTCCTAGACTTAAAACCATCTAAATGCATCTAAATGCATTTAGATAAATGCACTTAAATGCATCTAAACTTTCTCAAAACCAGCATCATTCAGGCTAGGATATATAAGTCATTCCTATCCCACTTTTATAAGCAAACTTCCTATATTAAGGAACTGATTTAAGTATTTAAACAGAAACACATATCAATGACACCAACGACTCATTATTGTTACTTAACTGCAGAAAAGACTTTAGGTGTCACAGCATGAGTGACTGTTTAGTAGAAATAAGCGTTTTAAAATAGTGGCTAATCCCACCATCAAATATTTACCATATCTGCAGCTTTAGTATCACACTCCGTGCCCTGGCTCAGCGTTCCTGCAGTACCAGAGAACATACTAACTGAGGCCCCTTCAGATTATTCCAGGGAGGTTTGGTTCTTCGCCAGGAAAGCTCTTGAGTGCATAGCTGCTGGATGTTGGCAATGGGCATGCAGATGATGTGGCTCTAAAAGTGTCCAGTACACAGCAGCTGCTGGAAAACAAAAGGACACTTCCCCTTTTGGTGAAGAAAGTTCTGTTTTGACAAACTTCTAAGAAGAGGCAGTGGCAGCTGCTGAACCCAGGACACTTTTGGTACCAGCAGATATCATGAGCCATGTTGTTTGGGGCTTTTTTCCCTTTGGATATTTAGTGGGCTGCTGTGTCTGTGTGATCACCCATATACAGAGCACAAGTTACCCTGCATGACTGGTCCCCAATAGCCAGACACTTCTTTGAAGCCACTTGGATATAGATGAGAATCCATTTTCTGCAGCATCTTCCCTACATCAGCAATTCTGATAAGCTGCTCTTGCAAAAATCTGCATGGAGGAGTGTCCAAGCCAAGGATGTGGATTCTCCCATCTAGAAAAAGCCCTGAAGGATGAAGGATTTAACTTCACCAGGAGGCTGCTTTCTAGCAGCCAAGGTGACAAATCTCGTCTTTTTGGGGTTGAAACCACCCGATTCCTCCATCACCCAAGGGGTTAGCACACAAGTCATTACACAAGCTCTTGCCTGAGCTTATGAAGAGGTGGTAGATCAGAACTGGATGAGCCCCCTGCAGGTAGCCCAGTAGTCCTTGGGACCCTTCCTAGGAAATCTTCACACCCACAGAAGGAAGGGCTGAGGTCTGGCTTTCATGTCTGCATCTGGATCTTTCGGCTTGACTTGGGTTAAGCTAAAAACACTGACTTGATGAAAGGTCAATAAATAATAGGTCTTAGCTCAAGTCTGCTTTCAGCCTTTGCCTTGAGTTTCTAACAGTGACAGACAGAAAGGACCCAGAAAAACTCCTTTCACCATTGAAAACAAACTGCTCTGAAGCAGCCCCCCCAGCTGCCTGAGGGGTCAAGATTTGTTCCTTCTCCCAGCCTGCATCAAATACCTCAGAGAGAACATGAGATTAAATTTGGCTCCCATGGGCTTTTGTGTTTTGGAACTAATGACAGTAGGAAGAATCAGATATGTCAATGGTTTTGTAGACAAAGAAACTACTTAAAGGCTTTTGATTTTGTCCATGCTACACAATACTATTTCTTAAAGCACGTCCCCCTGTTTGCTGTAATTCAGTTTTAAATCCTGCTGCAAAATTTTATGCTTTTCACAATGTGTTAACTGGTTATGGTCAAGAGTTAAGAAATACTTAGGTCTTATTTAAGTTTCTAATGAGATGGCTTTGAAATTCTGTCCAAATAGAGCTAGAGATACCATGTTTGAAGACTGACCATAAAAACTGCAATAGATTTTTAAAGATTCTCATAGTATTTAAGGAGCTGCTTCTGAGATGAAAATAACCTATGATGTGTGAGATGAACAAAGCAATAAAGGCATTCCAGCAGGGAAAGCATGCTAACAAGGAAATCTTGCATCCAGTAACAAATGTTCTTCATGCCATCCCTAAAGTTTGCTTTGCATCCTTCTCAGCTGCAAGGACACAAAGTGATGTACAGGGAGGGTTTTCAGACACGGGGCCTCAGAGCTCAAAATGTTTTGTTTTGGTACATTCATACTATTCTCCCAGGGTGTAATTCGTATTAATCACCCTGCTCAAATCTCTGATCTCATCAGATGTGCTCATCACCAAAGGTGAGGCAATCTAGTGAAAGCCTTATGATAAAGGGCACCGTTTTCTGGTGCTTAGCTTCCCCCTTTTTGCAAGGCTGCCTGGTGCCACAGACCACATGTAGGTAGATTACTGCATTCAGGCCCTTCTACAAAGTGTATGTGTCCACTCAAACTCTACTCATCCCACAGTATTAATATTTGTGCTAGCTCCAGTACTTGTAATTACTAATAAGTTTGAAGTATTCGAGACTTAAACTCTGGCCTTGATCCCCTATCTACCAGATGATTGGGAATGTCCTCACCATTTCAATAATGAGCATTTTTGCCACAAACTGTCTCTTGGGATTCATTGTTAGTGAACCATAGCAAAGCAAGGTTCCTAACCTCAGCTCTACCCTGCAGTCTAATACCATTGCTAATGAATAATAATAAGCCACGTTTGTAAAGCTTTTCTACACACTATTAAACACCTGTGGCCTTGCATCCACAGATGTTGTATCTCAGTGCTGGGTGATGAAGACCTCAGTTATGCTGGCAGACACTTAGAGAGTTCAATGGGGTAACTCAACCTTGCTGTCTAGCTTGTCTGAAGAGCTGCTTTTACTGTTTGATACATTGGTGACCAGCTCACTGAACTCAGGATACGGGAAGCAGCAGCAGCAGCATGTGTGCACTATTATTTCACTACAAGCTGTGGGATGTCATGCCCACAGAGCCGTGATCAGCTATGTAGTATGCTTTGTAGTAAAGAGGAATCATACGTCTGAGTACTGTGCCTTCTGCCAAGGATATCTTAGGATAGAAACCAAAAGGACTTAATGTATCCTAGCTAATAAACACAACTAGGCATTTAAGATGCACTTTTTCCAGCTACTGTTAACTGTTAGTTTGGTTGCTCCTTCCTACTCTGCTTAGCCTATACTTTTTGTAAAAGCAGCAAGCCTTAGGACTTTTTGGTATCTCTGTTCATTGGATATTCCCCAACACAGCACTGAGAGTCTTCAAGGGTTGTGATGCCCTTATCCTTAGCATATTCTACTATTCTATGATTCTATGATATTCACCTGAATTCCTCCCTGCTCCAACTGGTGCTCCCCAGTCTGGACCCTCTGAATACAGTTCGATTCACCAGTGAGCTCTTTCCTTTCCAGTGACAACTGGAGCTGGAAACAGGCTGTGCAGCCACCCCCTACCAATAACTTTAATCAGTGTTTTCCAGTATAAATCCTACCTTTAGCTGTAGCTCTGCCAATGTTGATCACCTATTTGTTCAAAAGAAAATATGATGTTTGCAGGTTTTAAGTCTCACGTTAAACCTCATGCTTACACTAAACCTCAGATGTTTGCTCTATTAGATACTTGCTCTGAGCATTAAGATGTGAGTCTGCAATGACCATTGTTCTTCTAGAACTGCCTTTGATTTTTAATTCTGAAAATTATTCTCGGAATATCTTTGGTAGGGTCTAGTGTGTTCAGTCTAGCAATGACAATAAATGCATATGTGCTAGTCTCCTGTACACAAAATCCTGCAATTTTCCACACCCAGAGCTAAACCTAGATAATTCTGTTTCTTACTAACAAACCCCTATTTGTTCTTGCAGCATGTATCTTTGATTCTTTTTTAGAGAAGCACTGTTTGGGCATGGGGTAATTCCATTTACTGCTAATTGAAATATTATAGTAACTCAAACCTTACGCCTCTTTAATTTCTGCCTTAGGTTTTTAAAACTCTAAGCCTGAATCCCATATCCAGGGGACATGCTGCATTTCAGACCAGAAACTGGTGATTCTGTCTAGGCAGAGTAAGCTTCCAGAGTTCACCTTTTTAAACAGTCTTGACACCCTTCATTGTTCACTCTGTTTTATTATGGTAATCCCAATGTTGCTGTGATCTGCTCTATGCCTTCCCATGTTGGCTTTCCTCTGGGCTTGCTGCTTCCATTGGGCAGAACATGGTTTTGTTTCCTTAGCTTTATGTTAACACCTTAAACTTCTGTCTAATCTCAACCTCCCAAGCCACAGCTTGTAGCTGTTGCTCCGCTATATTCTCTCCCACTACTGAAATGGGTTTGGCTTCATCAAACCTCCAGTTTTCTTTCTAATGGATGTAGGCTGCTATCAGACCACCCCTGAGTCTCCTCTTGCCAAGACTAAACAAGCCCTGCTCCCTTATCTTCTTCCTTGAAGGTCATGTGCTCTACCCTCCTCACTATCTCTGCATCTCTTTGATGAGCTTTTTAAGGTTCTTGACATTCTCGTGTCCAAAACTGGCCTCACAGGTGACGATTCCCCTGGCTCTGCTGGGCATGCTTCTCCTGATGTAACTCAATGTGCAATTTGCATCACCTGTAATGAGATTCTGGCATCGACCACAATCCCTAGATTCCCTTTTCTCAGGTCTCAGCCGTTCAGTTCCCAACCTGTGCTGAAGTGTGGGGTTATTCCACCCCAGGCACACAACTCTCTACTGTCCCTGCTGAACTTCAGGAAGTTCTTGTTGGTACAATTCTCATGTTTGTCAAAGGCTTTCTGGGTTAAACTTTGTCACTTGGTATATCAATCACTTTCCCTCACTAAGCATCATTCTGAATTTGCTGCAGTGTGCACACCCCTGGTCTCATCATCCAAATCATTGATGAAAATATCGAACAACAGTGGACCACTGAGGCACTCCACTTGTTACTGGCCTTCAGCTGGATATTAAGCCATTGATTATTACACACTTTAACCCTAACATTACAGCCATTTTTCAAGCCATATTCATGTGTCTTACACTTTCTCAACCTGAAAATAAGAAACCTGTGGGCGATGGTGTCAAAAATGTTACCAAAGGCAGGATATATTGCATTCACCATTCTCTCTTCATGCACATAGCCAGTCATCAGTAGCCCTTTTCCAGTTGTCAGGAACCCCCACTAATTGGCATGTTTTGCAGATAATAGACGTCAACCTGGCAATCACTTATCTCTTATCATTCATTAGGTGGATGACTCCTACAGCAAAGAGCCTCTCTTCTTTCCTTGCCTTAGGCTGAGAAAAGCTTTCTTGAGTCATGATTTGCATTGCAGTTGCTCACTCTCCCCTCTGTTCTGTGGTATCTGGAGAACTCCTTCATTTTCCTTTCACTTTTTCTTTCTGATAAAAACACAATAGTTATGTTTTCTTTGTGGGAGTGTCTGTGTACTTGTTAAAAAACCCTGAGAGTTGCTCTGGAGATAACTGAAAGCTGTTTAACACATCAGAGATTTCATCTGCTGTGGGAAATGAGGTTGCTGTCTTCATTTTGGCACTCAGTTTCAGGCAGAGAGAAGCTGAAATGCTGCTGGTTTCCCAGTGTTTTCCACCTAACCAGAGGCTGCAAGCAGAGGTGGTGCTTCACAGAGGACTGCTTAGTCCCTCTGGATATGTGTAGGCTAAAAGGGGATAGGGTGTGAGCTCAACACCCAGACCCTTGGCTGCTCACTCCATTGCTATTTCACTCCCTAGCTCTGGTCTTTCCACTTCCCAGAAGCTGTCGCCAGGCAGCATGGAGAACACCACACTCCATCCTATGCAGTCCCCCAAGGCTGTCCCTCAGGCTCTGCATCCTCCTGCACACTTATTTGGCCCCATGCATACCCTGGGGTATGGAACATATCCCCTCAGCTCCATGCCATAAAAACATCATTCTTCTGTGTTGCAACATCGCCCTTAGAGATTATTTCAGAACCTTTGAACTCAAAAACACATTAAAAAATACTGATCATGTCTTAGGACCAGAGGAACACCACTTGTAGCGCAGAAGAGAGCCAGGGCCAAGAGCCATACAATGTGTGGGGTCAGTCTCCTGCAGAGGGCTGGTCCTAAGGCATGGAGCCTGAGCTGGGCCTTGTTGCTTAGTGTTGAGGCCAGCGGCTGGGTTTTGACCCTTTTATGCTTAAAAATATGGACAAAGCATCTGTTTGAGATGCAGCTTGTACCAGCCAAAACTTAACACCAAAGTGGGATTTTTTTGTGACTCATTTGATTTGCTAATCTGAAACAGATTTACCATGTCTTGTTTAATAGGGAACAGCCTTTAAAGCCATTAAATGAATGAATTGCTGATTTAGGGCTGGCTGTTTGATTCTGAGCAACTGTTTTGAAATGACTGGCAAAAAGAGCACACCCAGTTTTCCTCCAAGAGCTGCAATCGGCTTTACCTACTGCTCTCTTCTTCTGTCCCTACTCCCTCCATTACTTTGCCTTAAGGCTATAAACTCAGTGTTTGTCAAATGATGCCTAACATGACCCCTTAATCAGACTGCAGTCAAAATCTCCTGTTTGCATCTTATCTCCTCTGTGGCATTCTCTTCTTGAGTAACTTATTAAAAAGTGAGCCAACCTCTGTCATAAAATCATAGAATCATAGAATAGTTTGGGTTGGAAAGGACCTTAAGGTCATCTAGTTCCAACCTCCCTGCCATGGGCAGGGACACCTCACACTAAACCATGTCACTCAAGGCTTTGTCCAACCTTACCATGAACACTGCCAAGCATTCACAACTTCCCTGGGCAACCCATTCCAGTGCCTCACCACCCTCACAGTAAAGAATTTCTTCCTTAGATCCAATCTAAACTTCCCCTGTTTAAGTTTGAACCCGTTACCCCTTGTCCTGTCACTACAGTCCCTGATGAAGAGTCCCTCCCCAGCATCCTTGTAGGCCCCCTTCAGATACTGGAAGGCTGCTATGAGGTCTCCACACAGCCTTCTCTTCTCCAGGCTGAGCTCCCCTCTGCTTCAACATAAAACAGGGGAGAAACCTCAGGTATTTCTGTCACAGGTGTTTGTATTTTACATGTAGGAGTCCAAGACCATGAACGTGGTGCCAGGACTGTCAATGTGGTCAACTCAGAGTACATGGTGCCAGCAAGCAAAATTACTTTGTGCTTCTCTGACTGTGGGTTCAAAGCTGTAAGAGCAGCATATATAACCTAAACCTTTAGAAAACAGCTGTAGCCATCTGATTGCAAGTGATAGTGTCATTTAGGGTCTTGCAGAGCCACTTTCTTTTAGTGAATTGCTTGCCTGTGTCATTGCTATGTGAATTTGTGCTCCGGGCAAAAGGACATACACTTTTAAGTGCATTTGCAAGCAGAGAGCACATGACATTTATACATTAGGAAGATTAGACAATGATCAGGCCTTTTACCAGTTCTTCCTTATCAGACATAAGTGAGGACCGAGTTCTGACTTGCTTAGCTGCTCCTCAAACCAATAGGCATTCATGAGCCTATTCTGCTTGAATTCAAGCTATCTCAGCCTTGGTGGGTTCAAAAGTTCAGCAGAGATGTGAGCTGGATGTTCCTTCAGAGAGGTTGTGAAAAAGGGAATGGGAAGGGTTCTGGTACACACAGATCTACTTGTGCCGATGTATTTGTGTGTATAGCAGTGCCTCAGCCAGACTGAGCGGGAGGAAGAGGGGCAGGGAGGGAATTACTTTCGAGGTTTCTAGCTAGTAGAGGAACTCCTTTAAAAATATAAGAACTAAAGATGGGAGCTAGGGGGGGAGAGTGGAGCACTTGTACTTCAGTTTTGGAGCTATTTTGCTCAGCCAAATAACAACCACAGAGAATCAAAAAGACGTCAAATTGCATTTGGTGCCTTTTCTGCCCTGGTCAGTACAGGAGATGCAGGCATGTTGGCTGATGTGACCCACACCAGTGTTTGGATTCAGGAGATTTTCTGTTGGCTTCCAAGCCCTGTGATCTCTTTCTTTGAGTGGTCTCGTTTACCAGAGCACACGCTCATACTCAACACGTCCCTGGTTACATCTTTCTCCTAAAGAACAAGTTGCTGCAAAGCCTGTTTTAAGAAATGACTTGAAGCCTCCAGGTTGCTTGTGAAGCCTCTAAATGAGTTCATGTGAACATCCCCAATGCTGTGCCTCTAGGGTGGACATGTGCCAGGGTTTTCCTCATAATGTTCAAGTATATAGAATCCATGTTTTCTAGTATGTGAAAGCTTTTATAAAAAGATATTTACAACTTAAAAGTATTTCTTTAAATTTGCCATTGAATTTGCAGCACAGGACAGTAGTTGCAACTGATGGTCAGATTCTTCCTATCTAGTGAATGCGGATGGAGATTCCTGGGCATTCCCTCCCCAGCATCCTTATAAGCCCCCTTCAGGTACTGGAAGGCTGCTCTGAGGTCTCCACGCAGCCTTCTCTTCTCCAGGCTGAACAGCCCCAACTTTCTCAGCCTGTCTCCATACGGGAGGTGCTCCAGTCCCCTGATCATCCTCGTGGCCTCCTCTGGACTTGTTCCAACAGTTCCATGTCCTTTTTATGTTGAGGACACCAGAACTGCACACAATACTCCAAGTGAGGTCTCCCGAGAGCAGAGTAGAGGGGCAGGATCACCTCCTTCATCCTGCTGGTTACGCTCTTCTTGATGCAGCCCAGGATACGGTTGGCTTTCTGGGCTGCGAGCGCACACTGAAGCCGGCTCATGTTCATTTTCTCCTCGACCAACACCTCCAAGTCCTTCTCTGCAGGGCTGCTCTGAATCTCTTCTCTGCCCAACCTGTAGCTGTGCCTGGGATTGCTCCAACCCAGGTGTAGGACCTTGCACTTGGCATGGTTAAACTTCATCAGGTTGGCATCAGCCCACCTCACAAGCGTGTCGAGGTCCCTCTGGATGGCATCCCTTCCCTCTGGCGTATCAACCGAACCACACAGCTTGGTGTCATCGGCAAACTTGCTGAGGGCGCACTCAATCCCACTGTCCATGCCACCGACAAAGATGTTGAACAAGACCAGTCCCAACGCCGATCCCTGAGGGACACCACTCGTTACCGGTCTCCAGCCAGACATCGAGCCATTGACCACAGCTCTTTGCGTGCGGCCATCCAGCCAGTTCTTTATCCACCGAGTGGTCCACCCATCAAATTGATGTCTCTCCAATTTAGAGACAAGGATGTCATGTGGGACAGTGTCGAACGCTTTGCACAAGTCCAGGGAGATGACATCAATTGCTTTACCCCTGTCCATCAGTTCCATAGCCCCATCATAGAAGGCCACCAAATTGGTCAGGCAGGATTTCCCCTTAGTGAAGTCATGGTGATTGAAATGCCAAAAAAAATCTTATCTGCTTGTAGGTAATTTTGTAATGAAAACATCAAGAAAAAATGTCAAAGGGAAGTTTTTTGTGCTGAAGACAGTACTTCCTAACTGGTTTCCTTTAGCCAGAGCAACTCTTTTCTAATAAACACAGTTTCTTGCTAAGAATGGGATGGAGAAGGCCACCTACCTATGAGAAAGTTGAGGATCCTCCCCTCATTTACAGCCTTTCAGCATTTCATTTCTCCTGCTTTGACAGGAGGCTTAAGATACTACTTTTAGACAAATTGAAACTACATCACGACAGATAATTAGCAGCAGTGAATTACACTTTGATTGCAGTGAATGCGTGAGCTGAATCCACCTGAACATAGTCCGAAATGCAGCTACTACTGAGACTTTTAAACTCCCTGTTGGGTGGCCACCAAATCTGGGAGCACTTTTCTTTACCACTTGCTGTGTGTGAAATCACTGTCATCCTGGGTTAAGGAGTTGCTCTAATTCCTAAGTGAACCCCCAGTTGGGTTTTCTTCCCTTTTGTCTCATCCTGTGCAAGTTTCTGGCTTAATCTTTGCACAAAGATAGCTCTGAAAACTAAGGCTCTTTTCATGAGCAATTGGCGTGAGAGACAGGTTTTAATCTAGATATTGCAATTTGAGTCTTTTTGGTTTAGAGAAGTGGAAGTACATAGCAAGTCCCAATTCTCCTTCCAACTGTAGCCAGGGTAAGAAACTATCTCCCCACCTTCACAATGACATCTGTGAATTGCAGAACCAAATTCTTCCTTCTTCGTGACTTGATGAACTGTCATTATTTTAACAAAATGCATTGGCTCCAACAGGAGGACTTGCAAGCAAAATGTTGTGCAATGGGTGTATAACCACCCTGTAGGCTGTGGTTAAGATTTTTTCCTGGTAAGCAGAAATGCTGTTCTCAAACACAACTGTGTGTCTGAAACCACATCTCTCAGATGCCTGTATTATCTGTGGGTTACGGACTGTGAGGCAGTACCAGAGAAAGCGCTCACTGACCATAGGTATTCATCTCTCAGAGAGAACTTACAATCAAAAACCTTATGTGGAAATAAACATAAAATCTATTTTAGACCTTGTCTCTCTTGGCGAGCTTTAATATTTACCACTCATTGTGCTGACTTGTCATAAACACAATTCTTAGGCACTTGTCCTCATGCACTGGACCAAAAGTGAGTGGTGAATGTGGGTCCGGACAGCCCTGTCACTCAGCAGCAGAGTCCTGCTGTGAGTTTAGCTCATAGATTCCACCCCATTTAACAAAGCTTCCTACAGAAATGTTCCCCTTGGTAAAATGCTCCACTAAAAACCTCCTGATGGGACATACCTATTCAGAACAAACTCTCACCCCTCCATTCATTAAATGAGAGAGCAGATAAATCCTAATATTCTAAAATATATCAAAAAAATAATCGACTTCCTTTGCAAATGGCAGGAAGGTCAAATTGCAAGACTAAAGAAATGACTCACCCCGCATCTATGCTTTTCCTGAAGTAGATAAACCTGCCAAAAGCAGTTTCCAAACTGGAAATAAGTACTTATGTGGGGATATGAATAATATCAGGGAAAATCTCTCACAAGGGCATGTGAATCTGCAATCCGTGGTGTTATTTATTTAGATTTTTAATTGAGGTCAGTGCCCTTGGTTCAAAGCTGCATTGGAGAATTTTTGGAAGGATGACCAATCCACGCAGCTACATGTCAGCATTATCAAGGGATCCCAAGGCAACAGCAAAAGGCTGTAGTACAATAAAATTCCCAGTGGATAGGGTGTGATATTTGATGGGTCACACAGGGGATTCTTTTGACATGAACCAGCAAACATAAAGTGTATTTTTCATAAAACACGTAGCTTAATCCAAAATTATCCCTGCTGTATTGTTAGCAAGAACAAGGGAACACCCAGTTACTTGTGCAGTGACTAATAATATTACCACTGCTTAAATGTGCAGACCTTGCTAAAGAAATGCACAGTATTTTATTGCAAAGCATAATGCTGTGCTCCTATTTTATTCAGCTCTTTCCTTCTTTGCTATTGCAACACAACCCCTGAATTTTCCTGTGTTAATGCTGGCACAGCAAGAAATACAATATCAAAGGAAAGAAGGATAGTCTCATAATTAAAATCTGTTTCTATAACACTCAAATAGGTGGAATTTCTAGACCTTAGTGGACTCTGGATCAGGTCTCACACCCTGTGGTTCTTCATTTGCACCATCCTCTTTCCCCTGGAGCCTCGCAAGCATTGATTAGTTAATGGCTTTAAAGTGCTATTTAAATGCTGAAATATTGTTACTGCCAGGTATTGGATCCCATAGGCAGGTTTCTGTTCAGCACACATGATTAGTCTTTCTCTAGCATGGAAGTATGCCATTTCCCTTCTTTGTGCAAACGTGTCTTTGTGTGTGCTTATACCTACAATAACCCAGCTCAGTAAAACAAAACAGTAAATCAAGGACTTGTTTACTTTACTCTTAAAAACCTTAGAGACCTATGCTGCAATCTCAAGTGAAAGCCATAGTGAGCACTGGAGAGGGTTTGTGCTTTCAGGTTAGTTTGAACAGCCCATTCACTGGTACAGGAATGGACATCTATGGCAGGGCAACCACTCCCTATAGAGATGCTCTTCTGGAAAGAACAAGTGCATGCCAGCTGCATAAAGCTAGTGTACTGCATTAAATCATATTTACAGTAGAAGTACTCATCAGCTTTTCAGTAGGCCCATGTGGGTGCCAGCTCGTCTTGTCTCCCTAACACAGTGGTTCCTAAAGTACACACGTCTGTACACGTACAGATTCTGGTACATGAGCCACTCAGCAGCTGTGGGAATGCAGCGTGAGCAGTTGAGCAGCCCAGCACTCAAAAACTCAATGAGGCTGTGTCTGTTGCAATGTCCGCAGTGCCACTCTGGCAAACTAAGCCCTGAAATTCCTGTCTTCCTACCTATCTTCTATGTAGCCTTTTTCAAGCAGAGGAGAACAATGTTCCCCAAGTTTTCAGCTGTGCTCCTTTCTGGCACACGGCAGGATTTGGATCTCCGAGCACAAACGTTAGCAATTACATCTTCACATAATAAAATACCTCCTAACCTGGATTCTTGGAATGACGTCATTTTCTTTTGCAATCCACCAATCACCCTCAGACACTGTAAATCACCATGTTATTTCTCAGTCATAACTAGCAAAATAGCTGGGAAGAGTGCTTGAGCTAGTGAAGGCTCAGTTCGGATGCACACATCCTCAGGCTTGCCTACTCATGTGGGCTAGCAACTATTGACTCCTGGCATCTTCTACCTGCCTGCTTCCAACATATCGGAGGGCCCAACGCTGCATGTGATGTAAATAACAAACACACTGCAAAACAAAACAGTTCTCCAGTTCATGCCAGACTCAGTACTTGTTTCTACTGCAAAAGTCTTCATTTAGTGCGCAGGGAGTAAGGGAATGCTTCAAAAGCAAACAAAACAGTTCATTCCAGTTGCAACTCTGGAGCTTTCAGCCCTTTCCCCAAAAAGCAGCCAAGCACAGCAAACTTGAGGATGGGCCAAACCACAGAGTCCAGACACTGACCCACATCTGCTCTGTGAAGGACTGAATGTTTTCGAGCTAGGAATTTGTTTCATGATCAGATGAAGGAAGTATTAATCTGCTGGAAAATGAGTCAAGCCCATCTTCTTGTTCTAGCATTTGCACTTGTTCCATAACTCCAGAACACTGAGCTAGACACATCTTCCATAACAAACATAGCAAGCCAGTGATCTGATGACATAATTTTGAAGATATGACTGGAAAACAGGCTCAAATTAAGTTATTTGTGATGATTTCATTGGTCTCCTGGTCTCACAGTTTAAAATGAGTATGAAAAAGGTTAGACCTTTAAGGATTCAAAACCAAAGAAAGCATACATAGAGCAGCACTGTCTCAGAACGACAAACGCTTCTCTTGTGTTGTTTTAGAAACGCTTTTCCTCCTTGTAGACATTAACTTATCAAATGTAAGAAAACATGGTAAGGAATTTCCTTTATTCCTCACTTAAGACTTAACTGCTACACGATATTGTCTCCTGTCATTTCACGGGGAAAAAGGAACTTTTTCCAGGGTTCTTTTTCCAAAGGCAGCACTTTCTGACTCAGGTGTAGAAGCTGGCTTAGGAGGAGAGAAGCTAATATGCATTTGAACAGCAGCAAGCTTTTATATAAGAAGAAGGCTCAATAACTTTATTGTATAGCTGAGAAAACAGAGTGGAGAGTTTAACAGAGTTTCAGGAGTTTCTGATTTCCTCTTCAGGCCACTGCATGAGGGAGTATGATAACATGCTGTGATTTCATCAGTCTGGGTCACTGTAACCTGCCATAAAAGCGAGGTTGTTAAGTGAAATCACACACATGGGGTAAATGTGCTTTACAGAAAAGCCACAGAAAAAACAACTCAAGCTGTCATAGTTCAACCCGCCCCTTAGTGGGTGGCTACACACAGAACTGTGTATGTAGAGATATTCTTTACTCAGTAGGCAAGGGCCTCTTTTTGGAATAAACGATTAGCTGCACTTCTTGCCAAAGCGCTGTGCGTTGGGAAACTTGCACAGCACTTGCAGCGCCCGCTCACCCTCTGAACTGCATCAGAAACATGTGAAGGCACTATTTTCTACCGTAATTAGAGTTCCTTACTAGTGATCATGTTAATGTATGAGCAGAAGACTTTTTAATTCAGGATCTGGTAAATAGACCTATTTTCACATAGCAGTACATACATCCACAGGACTTTGACCACCTGTGCCCGGACATTGCTGTGTAAGTCCTTTGCTTACTATTTCCCACCACTGCTACTCTTTTGGTCCTCGGACAAACCACTTGCACACACATCCTCTCACCAAACTGTGTGAAAACCCTTCTCACAGGCGTGGTAACACTTTGGAAGCAGATCAGCAGGTCTCAGGCGTCCACTGCTCCCAAAGTTTGCCCGGAAAGCGCATATCAGAGGTGATCCTCCCCCTAGCTGAGCCTCGTGACTTGGAAGAAGGGGGCATCTGGGCTTTCGGGTGTGCACCAGGGATCCCCTTTGACATTTAGGGACCCTGTGCAAACCGGGCATCCGGGGTGTAGCCGCTGCAAACGTTTGCGGGTGACGACGGGGAGCCCTGGGGCGCAGGGACGGACGGACGGGCGGGCGGGCGGAGCCTCGGAACGGGTGGTGACCCGCCCCGTGCTCCCGCCGAGGAGGCGGTGGCGGCGGCGGCGGAGGGCAGCGCCGCCCGGCGGGCGGGGCGCGGGCTATAAATCCGCCCCACGGCAGCGGGCGGGCGGTGTTTGGAGCGCGGCGGTGACGCGGTATCAGCGGTAGCGTGGCAGGTAAGGGAGGCTCCCTTCGTCTACACACCCACCTGCATACATCGCCATCCATCCACTATCTATCCATTCATCCTTTCACTTCCCCCGCGGACCTCGCAGCTTTTCCGAGCGAGCATCTTTGCATCATCCTCTTTTTATTGTCCTTGTAAATAAATCCCTTTCCCCCCCTCATTCCAAGCAGGGCTTTGCCGGAGGAGGGAGTGGGTGGCTCTTAGCAAGGTGATGGTCCCGCGAAGGCGGGAGGGACCAGCGGACAGGGTGTCCCGATCCGTATCCTGGTGGTTCTCACTGAGGGGGGCAGCTGCTGGATGCCGCTACCACAGTCTCTAGGCTCCCCGGCAGTAGGAGTTTGGGCTGGACTGCGGAACAGCTGTGAGACGAAGGCACATACTTCTACGGAAGTTGACTAGTGGCGCTTGTTGCTTGTGTGTCTCTGCTCTCGCAGCTCTGCGTTGGGTTTGGAGCAGAGGACAGACTTGACTGGTGTATCCAGCCTTTACTACTCATTTGTTTCAGTGGGGTTATTGTCTTCTTGTGTGATGATAGATGCAGTTTGCCATCCGTGTTTACAGGCGCTGCTCAGGTTCAGAGCACTTCAAAGCAGTGTTTGCAGGGGAGGCACAGACACATACTGGGTCTGATGAAACTTCATTTCATGAGGGAGGATGTTTTGGTTAGCGCTTTCCATTGTGTTATGTTTTTCCTATGAAACACTTGCAAGCTGGCATTGCTCACTGTTTTATAAAGACCACAGTGTCTGATTTTGCACCTCATCCCCAGAATAGGAGTACTTTTAGGCTTTAGTTAGAATAACTATGTTATATATATGTAACTATAATAGAATAACTGTGTTACTTGGATGGTTTTCTCCTCATTTGCCTGTTTAAATAGGAGCTGTATTTTCAATACAGAAAAATGCAGCTGTGGAGGCATGGAAGAGATTAAAAACAACCTAAAGCTTTCTGACCAGGTTCTCTGCAAGGTGTTGCACTGTTTTCACTTACTCTGGCTTTTTGTCAATGTTTTGTGGCTGTGGCCAAGTGTGTCAAAGATACACAGCTGCTGAAAAACTCACCGTTGAGGGCAAGCAATGGCAATAGCCTGTAAACAGGAGCTATCAAATGGTTCAGGTAAACATGTGGGAAGCCTGCCTTGGCATTTGCAGTCTTGGCTGTTAGAGGCATAACTTGCATCAGAACAGCAGCAAGTGGCGTTAAGCTGATGCACTTTGAACTTGTCTTTGGGAGCATGTGGTGGGTTTCTTTTCTTTAAAGAAACTTGTGCTCTTTTAACCAGAGTCTAAGATAGTTTGTGTGGTTTTATCACAAGTACTTGAGGAAACAGCAGGCAACTAATGCTGTGCGATGTCCTGTGCACAGCAAGGCTTTAATGACTGTGGGTGAAATGGTGAAACTCGGGAGCAGTTGCAGCAAAAATGAAGTGTTCCTTAAAGGCTTGTACCATTTCCAGAGTGCCCTTGAAGACAAATGCATGAATGTGCTCAAGAGGAACTGGTGTATGTTTTGCTATGGAAAACGCAGATGCGGTGAAAACAAGTTTTAATGTGGTAATGAGACCACTTAGGGTGTGTGTGGATTCTGTACCTAATATTTTTCAGTATAAACTGAACAGATGCCATGGGAAACTGGAAATCACAACTTCTCAGTTGGGGTTCCTTGCACTGCAGTTCAGCAGGTACCTGAACAGGCTGGATTTAAACTTCATGGAAGTTTTGTTTCAAAGTTTTGAATCAGTGAACTGAGAGATGAACTCATCCCCTTGGGAATGGGCACTCTGCAAAGTGTCTGGCCTTGAACCAGGCTGGGGGAGAGGGATCTAAAAGGTCTTGACAAGCTGTGTTTTTCATTTGTTTCCCTTAGAAAGAAGGTTTTGTGTTCTGATTCCCTACATTTATTGGCCGCTTTACCCCAAATGACAGCAGGATAGAGATGTCAAAGTGTCAGGTGTCCACAGGATTTGGCAATAGACAAAGAAGTGTCACCCGCTGCTGAGGGAGGGCTCCCACATGCGCCTGCCTGTGTTTGGGAACCAGCATCTGCACCACCAAAAACCAGACTCAAGTTTGTCTGTTTCTGCCCTGCACAATGACTTTTTTGTTCTTGCCAAAATAGAAAAGGAATGCTAAAACTATGGGAGATCATCTGGGCAGCTTGCTTGAATGCTTGGTAAAAACAGCAGGATTCGCCCATTTTCTATACTTCGGTGGGAGATGCTCTGCTCTTTGAATATTCCTTTTTGCACTATGATGGTTATGGGGGGAGATTACAGTGCATCTTGGGAAACACTTTGGCATGGGAGCCTGGTAAAAGTAGTTATAAGGTTGTTGAGTAATTTGCTCTTGTAGTTCAGGTGGGATTAACAGTGAACTGTTGTGAGAAAAGCTCCGATTCAGATATTTAAACCTAGGTGATTAATTTGTTTGAAGTGCAATATACATCTCATAATGACCAGCTTAAGGGAATTTGGCAAACTTCTATTTTCCCATAGAAAATACTGCTTTTTTTTCCACTTAAACTCATTAGAGCCTGAAATCTGTTGCACGAAACATGGAACATACGTGTAATGAGACATTTCTTGCGTTTATTGCTTCAACATAGGCAAAGAGTGAAAGAAGAGATACGGAAAGGGTGAAACTGGCTTGAAGCTCTTCTGAATGGAGACAACTAGAAACTGTGAGACTCTTAAATAATACAGATTCTAGTTGTAAACACGGCTGATGCACCACATCATGTGTACAGCTGGAAGCTGACAGCAGCAAAAGCCCATTTGCTGTCAGGGGACAGTACAGCCTGGGAAGCCAACAGCCTGAATCAGTTCAGCCCCAGCATTATGCAGCAGGAACAACTGTTTTCTAGTTGCTCTGGTTTGACCACTTGAAAGGAAAACCTTCCAAAAGCCAGGAGATGCAACTGCTTGATAGCAATGGGGATGAAATCCCGGTTCGTGAGATGAAGTGTGACTTCCAGGTCACTGTTTACATCTAACTTTCATGTTATGTCACAGCACCCAGAAGTCTCAGGCAGAAGTACAGAAGAGCCCCATTTCTCCTATCAGTTTCACTAAATAAATGCTATTGTATGTAGACTGCCCTTTAGGTAAACATTTGTAAGTTTACCTAATGAGTAATGGTGCTGCCCTGCAGCCTTTTCGGTGAAGGATTTTCCTGGGCTGTTGCATGGGGAGTGGATCTTCAGCAGGTCAAGGAAGCAGTAGTTACCCCTCTGCCATCTGTCAAAAGCTCTGTTCCGAAAGTTGCAAGTAAATTATTTGCTAATACTGGAAGGTCATGGAAAATACTCTGAAGCTGTTTAAAAAGCTGAGAATAAGGCAATTGCTCTTTCAGGTTTGGGGTGTGTGTGTGTGTGTTGCTATGGATGACTAAAATCTGGGTTAGGCTTCTTGGAAATCAATGGCTATGAATATAATGGCTATTGAACATGGTCATTTCTCTCAAATGGTGGTGGAGGGTTGTTTTTTCTCACATCTGGGTCACTTCCAGTGCCCTGAGTGACTTCAGCGCGGCCATTCAGTGGGAGGTAATCGCTGTTGCCAATTCCTTTTGGCTGCAGAGTTGGAGCAGCAGTAAGGAACCATTCACAGCTTCTCCTGGATGTGTGATCTTATATCATTAAAGGGTCATTATGATAAAATTAAACTCAGTGCTGAGCATCCATGAGGATCAGTACTATTATTTGCCATTTAATCCAGCACAGGGAGTGTGGAGTAAAGAGAAAGTAAAGCCTGTAATTATCCAAGTTTCAGATTCAAATGCAGACGCTTCTATGTTGGATGATGAGGGAGGTGAGTTTACTTTTAACTAAGGGTTGCTGCAGGATTGGGCCTGTATTCTTTCCCAGCTGGCATGAGAGTGTTGTCTTTGGATAATGCCCAGCAGTCTGTTGTCAAATGAGGTGTTCTCCATGCAGAGGTGCTCCACACTGTGCTTGCTGATGCACAGCTGGACTGCCTGTGCTGATGAAATTTCCCACAGCTGTATCTGTTTGTACAAAGCAGGATGTATGTCAGTTTTACTGCTCAAAGTCTGTGTGGCTGATCACGTTTCCTATGTTTCTTTTGGGTTTTGCGCTATTTCCTTTCAGTTAATTGTCACAATTTTAATACATCTTTTTCATCTGTCAGGGTTTTTTTTCCACCTCTTGGTAGCTGGAAGCTGGTCAATGCAGATCTTCCTTTTCAATCCCTGTTTTTAAAGCTGGGTATTCACTATTTTTCCAAGCCTTTAACTGGCTGCTTCCTGTCTGAACTAAGTATAGCTTCAAAAGTATAGCTCTTAGCTTCTTTTCTACCATGGATGTATAAGGCCAGTCTGCTATTACTGTACAGATGATGTAAAAGTTAATGGAAAGAGCAAACAGTAGGACATAGTCAGTTAGGTTTTCATGCTGCACTGTAAAACAAATCTTCCCGTGTTCTATCAACCATCCCTTGGAGTTTTTGTGTATGGTTTTTATGTCCTTGCCATTTCATCACTCTTACAACTTGCCCTCTGTAAGAAATAGGGACTTTTAGGGAGCAAAAACCTAAGTGATAAGGGTCTTGAATCAGTAATGCCCCTGACAAAGGCCCTGTTGGTGTTGAAAAGCAAAAGAGTGGTAATATATCTTCTATTATATACATGTGTGTGTTTATTGGTAGGTACGAGATATAATGGAAAGTTCAACAGCAAAGTAGAATGCAGCTTTTAAGGGAACATACCAAGCAGACATCCAGACAGGAAATGCACTATTAGAGGAAGGAAGGATTGCTTTTGCTGTGGGATTTTGGGTTGCTTCCTTCAGGAAGCTCGTGTGCACCTTGTCAAAATAATGATGTCATTTTCCTACTGCTATAGTTTGAGTGCTCTAAATATATTTTGTTTATTGCATGTTATGTGTGTAACGTATCCCTGCTAAAGTTTAAGATGCATTTGTGTCCTTAGCCGAAGTTGCAACATGATTATGTGACTAGCCTGTGAAGTAGAAGCACTGCAGTTTTAAGATGATGCCTTATATTAAGGCAAATTCAAAATGATTGGATTTTGATTCAATTTAAGATAATTTAATTTAAGACCATCTCATTATTTTCCCATGTGAAACATGCTGAATTTTATGAAGTTGTGTATAAAATCCCACTCTTACATAAAAACTTTGGCATGCATACTCCAACCCCTCTTGTAAACACAGCCTGGAAAGTGGTAAGCTCTCTGCCTGGTATAATAGATGTTAACCTGGAGCATGGATGGGTAGGGTTTTGAAAGAAGTCATCTAAGGATAAAGAATTGCTTTTCATCCACTTTAAAGGATTTTGAAAGGTCTTGTTTTGAGGAACAAGTATTCTGGCACTGGGTGGTGCTGACTTAGACTCCCTCACCAGTCCCTTCTGTTATGATATGGGCAGGAGTGTGCTCAGTCCTTAGGAAGATCACATTGTATCTGTAGGTGTTGAGGCTTGCAGGCAATGGAAGACTCTTACCCAAATCTAGTCCTCAGCGCTTCAGCATGTGCAAATGCTTAAATTTGGGTAATTTCATAATGAGACATTCTTGGAAAGAATGAAAGATGAGTCCTTAACACAATGGACACTTGTGCAGAGTTTGAGTCCAGATTAAGATCTAGAATGCTGAAGTTCATCCCAGAAAAGGGGACTGGGAGCTCACAGGAACAAAATAATACCCATAAATTACACTTTTCTTCTCAAAACCAAGCAAAAAACCTCCAGACACTTGTCAGGGCTGAAGTTTCCCGTAATATCTTGGCAGGGGTTATAAAGAGTACTTGAAATAGCGATGAGCAAGCAATTCTAATAGGTGGCAGAACATGTTGTGTATGTACTCAGAAGCTGTAACCCATATAATATGACCTAATGAGTAAACTGAAATTAAGATACATCATCAGCTTTAGCTATGATGTTTTGTAACTTTAGTACTCGTCTTTGCAACATCAACATGAAAATACAAAACATGAAAAGAAGCCACTACATACTTGCGAGGATACAACCTAGGGAGACAGATACCATTCCTCATCTCTGAGTATACTTTGAGCCTGACCCTTCTCGAATAATCTTGATGTGTTTTTGCCTCTAACTTGCACAGAACCACCCCCTTTTTGAAGCAGTTGCAGCTGGGCAGAAGCTATGAACTATTAAAGCATGGCAGATTGAGAACAGGGAGGGGGTGGTGAGCATGGCCTGACACTGGTGAGCTGCAGGAACAATAGCTTGTTTCTTGTCTGTTTAGACAGCAATCTTTGTGGCAGAAGCTGTCTCTTCCATGAAATGGAATGCCTAGTGCATCTTTGCAGCATTTGTTATTTAATCTGCCTCCAAAATCCAGTGTAGCCCCTAGGTGCAATGCAGGTGTCTGGTTCTGTACCCAAGCATTGCCTTTAGTCTTTGCTTAAAACCTGTATGTTTGCAGGCAGCTGAAGGAGGAGTGGGATGGATGCAGAGAAAGATGCTGAGAGGGTTCTGGGGCAGTGGAAGGAGACCGGCTGATTGGTGGGGTAAGAAAACAAAGCTGGAGAAGGCAGCTGATTGTCCTCCACTCTTTCCACCCTGCAGTGCTGCCACCTACAGCCCGGAGTCCTATAAAGCTAAAGTGCAATATTGGCACAAGCACAAATGGGCATAACGTGTTGCCAAGTCACCTTAGGCTGCCACTCAGATGTAGCATTTCTTACAAAAGCCCTGGGTTCCCCTGTCTCCACCCTCTGCCATTATGGCCTGCAAGGACTGTTTGCAGCCATGTCAACAGTAAGCAGTGGCTGCTTGAAGAGGGAGGTTGGGATGACAGAGTCCCAGGAGTCACTAGTAATTTTAGTCTATTTAGAGAAACTTCACATTATTGGAGATAGGCACTTCTCACAGAGGTGTGACCAGAAGCAGTTTCAGGTGCCAGATGCTAAAGAAACATGGATTTCATAGAACTTGATTAGGGTTTGTAATCTATCCCTCATGGGGCTGTGATATGATAATGTAAGTAGTACTAGGGATTGCAGCAACAGGGAAGAAGACTGAAGACATTGGAAGCTCTCCACTTCCCTGCCAGCTAGGAATAGAATAGCTGCTTGTTATATTGGGGTGGGAGGGACAATGGGGGTGTCCAGCATAGGTGTGATGGGGACAGCAGACGTGATCTTTGGGTAGCACACGCAAAGAAACACAAAGCTAGTTTCTATTCCTGTGAAGGATGGGAGGACCCTGAGATTTCCAAGGAACATTCATCATTGCATCCCACAGCGAGAGGATTGTGCAAGCTGCGTTGCAGCAGTTTTCTTGCTCAACATCTGCGGAGTAGACAGAAGGCTTGCTTCCAGCTCACTTTGTTTTGATGCTACTATCAATGTGCAGCTGCCAGAGCATATCATGTGTTTGAAGAGCAGCCAGTCCCTGGTCTGAGGAACTGGCAGTTTCAAGGCTGTGTCCGATATCAGTGATTGCAGCTCAACAGCTCTATGCCAGTTGTACAAGTGAAAAACAGCCAGGAGAAAAGGACTATAGATGAGCCTGGAGATCCTCTTTCTAACTGTATGGATATGCCAAAGCCATGGGCAAGCATAGCTGTTGGGGATGCTGCAGACCTGGACCTGTGTGTTGTTGATCCGGGTGGTATCAGCTGCTGGCTCTTTCCTCACAGCCTTTTCCTGGCTGTTACTTGGCACAAGGCTCAAGTTCTCAGCTAAAACATTCCGGTTCCCTAATCAGATTGATTAGCACACAGCATAAGTCTAAACTTAAAAGTGGCTAAAACTTTAAGCCCTTCTTGCTTTTTGGCTTTGAAAATCACTGTTCCGCTACATTATGCTCCGAAACCCTCTCGTTTTCCCTTGGTTGCCAGCTCTTATTTTCAACTAGAGCTTTCACTAAAGCATGCTTGTGGAGCAGCTCACAAAGGGGTTTGAAAGGAAATAAAAGCGAATTGGTTAGAAACAAATAAAAAGTAATTAAACTGAGTGTTGGCAGTGTGCTGTGCTTGAAGAGGGCTGGGTGATGGTGGTTCTCAGGACAGCTGTGAACCGGAGGCCATCGGGTAGTGTAGTTGTCTCAATTCCCTGATATTCAATTTAATGCTTTGATTCCTGACCTTTTCTGATTTGAAACTTGAGGCTATTTAAGGGTTACTTTGTGTCAGCGTATTAACTTTTAGTTGCAAACTGAGATAATCATGTATAACCAGAGGCTAAGGAAACCCAGACAGGCCCAAGTAGTTGAGTGTCTTCACTTGCTGCTCAGACTGCTTAGTCAGGTGCCTTTTTATAAGTCATCTGCCTTTTTATAAAGGAGAGGAACTGCTATAAAACCTCTTCCGTGCTTTATTGTCAGAATTATGTCAGAGAAAATCAGTAACTCAGCACGCAAAGGACCTCATGACCAGTTCCCATAACAAAGAGTAGCTTAAACAGGGCAGAGTGTGGGCAGATGCTTATGCATGGACTGCTTTGGATGCTTGCAAAATGCATTGTTTTCAAATGAATCACAAACGGGAAGATGGGCTTTCTCAAGTTTATTATAAAATGTCTGAAGTGTAAACTGCACTTAATAAGAGCATGCACTGTATATGGACCATAACCATACATGGGTGCTATTAACTGATGTCCACTTGTCTCTGTTTAGTGGAGACAAGTTTTCACAAGCTGCTTTCCAGTTATTTTGGTGCCAGGCTAGTTTGCGGTATTTACTGTTAATGACTGGAAGAGGTCTAATTGACTGTATGTAAGGCTCAAATGCTGTTTGAGCATCACAGTAACTTTCCTGGCTTCATTGTCAGATGCCTGAGCTCCTTGGTTATTTTCTGACCTGAAACTGATGGGGATCTTTGCTAATCAACTTCTGCAGAGCTCTGGAGACATCTTAGCTCCTTCCATCTTTGCCTCACCCATGCTTCTTTAACAGTGTTTTGAGCTGCTGCAGATGTTCAAAGCCTCAAATTGCCACCCATGTCCTTCCTACTTCTTTTGGTGCCTGAGCTCTGAAGGTGCTTGTGTCTTTCAAGGGATAAAGTGCAGAGTGATGTGGCTGGATTGGAAACACCTGCCATGTCTGGCCCTGGAGCTGAAGTCTCATGTGGTCCCTATCCTTCCAAAGAGACAATACCAATATCCTTCCAAAGACACAATACAACACAAGCTGTGATGCTTGGTGCCCACAGTCTTCTCCCTCTTTGCTATTAGATGCTCATGAGTATATAATATATATAAAGTGATTGCTCAGCCTGTGAAGATGGAGATGCCATCAGGTTGCTCTGGTGAGGTTACCCTTCTGTGTATATCAGTACTGAAAAGGACAATAACCTCTGCAGCCAGTGTTTAAACAAGCTGTTTTAAGAAAGTGCTGCATTTATGAAACACTCAGGCAGGAGTCTTTTCCTGTTCTTTGTTTTCCGTAATAGCATGTAAATAAGAAGCAGTTGGGTATGAGGGCAGGAGTAAATCATGTAGTGCTGGTAGCAGTTTCCCCAGCCCTTTTTGAATGTCAAACCATCATGCTTGACGATGCACCCCATGGCACAAACTTGGACAACCATGTGTGTCATCGGAAGAATAAAGTTTGAAACAAGGGATCTTTGAACTTGTTTTGCTTCTGAGCTTGGAATGAATTTGGTCATGTATCTCAGGATTATCTAATGTTTGGCACTTGTGATTGCAACACTGCTGGTGTCTGAGGATGGGTGGCCTGATGCGTGGCTTCTTAGCATTTTTGTAGGGATCCTTCTTGTGCAAAGCCAGGCTGCACATCCATCCTCTGTTCCCTGCTGCCAAAACAAGGCTGCAGCAATGATTATCCCTCCAGCAATGATACAGAGGGCCAGCAGATATATTCTAACCTTTAAGAGCAAAATAATAGGGCTCAGTAAAATGATTCCTGAGCCTTGGTTATGACACTTGCTGTGGTGGTTTTGGGTTTGGGCTGGAATGGGTATAGAAAAGCATTTTTAGATGAAATTAGTGAAAATGATACTGCTCAGATGACTTCACCGTTCCCCAAGCCCCCTTTGTTCTGAGAAGCTGGTTTAATGCCTTTCCTGCTAGTTGGCAAAGGTAGATATGTGATTAGTTTTAAAGCGCTTTGCCAGCTGTTAGGTGCCTTAAACCTTTACTTTTTGGTTAGTTTGAAGTATGATTGTTTTGAAACTTAATCCTCTGAGCAGCAATTGTATCTGATACCTGGGTGCGGGGTGATGGGTGTTTAATGGATGGAGGTGGTCCTTGGGGCCTCTCAGTGGGCTGAATTGGCCAAGTGGAGTGAAAAAAGTTGATTTTCTCCAAGTTGACACCTTTACTGTTTGCAGGTACAAGTGAACTTTGTCTTTTGCACTGTGAGGCAAGTGCTTTGAAATAGGTATGAAGGAATGCTTGTACAGTTATCTGTTTAGGAGCGTTACACAGTTATGTTAGCTTCAAGCTACTCTGTCACATAATGGGGGGAGCACAAAGCACCCATTTAGAGATTACAAAATTTGTGCTGAAAAGAGGTGGTGCAAAACCGCTTCCCCAGCATCTTTCTCTCTGGGAAATCAGATGTTTTTTACAGTGCTGTCAGATAGCAGGGCTTTGTTTGCCAGCGCTAGTGAACAAACAGCATGTTGTTGTGCTGCCTTATCACAAGGTTGCTTCTTGGTAGGAATGCATCAGGTATTCCTGGTGCAGAGAAGGAAAACCCAGAGCTTGGAAATGCCTGATCTGAAAACATTATGTGCCTCTGAGATCTGGTATCTTTCCAAAAGTGAGGACTTGGTACATGTTGGGCTTTTGTTCAGCAGACTTTATGGCAGTCGTGTAGTCTGCTGGTCAGCACTTCCTAGTGCTGGCTCTTTCGGAAACATAGAGCAACAACTTTGAACTATTATAAAAACAGGATTGTTTTTTAAGGCTATAAAAGGCATCCATCTTGTTCTTCTTGGCACACGTTTTCTGGTCATTTGTAGTCAATGCTCTGAGTCCCTGAAAATCTGAAACTATCCCATGTAAACAACTTTCTTCCACAAACACTTGCTGTGGCTTTGTTCCCTGAGCCACTTCTTACTGGAAAACTGCAGGGGACCTGGCTTCTTACTTTCCTCATCTATAGGGAAAACATGGAAAAATCTCTTGCACTTCTAGTCCCTGTTGCAAAATTGGGTGCAATATTAAGGTGCTATTTCTGTCTTCATGTGTTGAATTGCATAAAGTCATTTGTGTTGGGTGCAATTGTGGGTAAATGTTTTTAACCTCCAGATACTGCGAAGGCATTTGTCTTCCCCCTCTGCCATGCGCAATTGGTCACTGTGTGGAATGGCAGCTTACGTAGATGGCCGTAATCATGAAAATATGTAGCACTATTTCTGAAATGTCACTTTCACTTGCCTGAAGTTTTGGCAAACTTGGTTTTTGCTTGTTCTTCGTGATTAAAATCTGTAATGCACAGAACTGACTGGAAAATCTGGAGGAAAAGAGTGAATCAGGGTGACTGCCAGGGGCTTAACTCTGCATTGACTCTTCTGACTCAGATACTTTGTTGTAAATTCGGATTACAAATTACTGGCAGTTTAGTTCCTATCCAAAGCCTCAAGTGGTGGGGTTAAATATTCCTGAAGCTTTTCTATATGCCTAAAATCCCCAGTCAAACTCTTGATCAAAAATCCACCCAATTGCACAGCTAGCAAGAAGGGTTCCTAAAATCTCAAGCATGAACGCCAGTGCTTTTTCAGCATTAACTTGTGTATGTGCGTGCCACTTCTAAGCTTCCTGCAGCATCCAGCCATCTTACATCTTCTCACTAGAGCCTCTTTGCCCAGGGAAGAGTGTATCGAGCTGACCCATCGATGCTCCTGTGGGCATCACAGCCTTTATTGAGCACCAGGTCATTTCTGTAGACAGGGTTGATTGGCTTAAATCAGATTTAAATCAGGAGGTGAGAAACCATGGTTTAAAGAATCTATTTAAATTGTGTTCTGTAGCTGTGTATCTTCAGGAAAATTGTAAATAGTTAAAGTGTTTGCAGTTAACACAGTCAATAATTCTTAAACATGTTTCAACCTTTTGGCTTGCTTTGTGACTGCACTTACTCATATGTTTCACTTGAGACAGTTCTAAGCTTTTCTTAGAAAGTAAATGATTTGTGTTATAGTTGTGTAGTTAAAAAGTATCCTTTCTTTGTCCAAAGATGCCCCAAACCCATATGATAGGAGTTTCTCCAGCAGGCAGAGGATATGCAATAAACATACTTTGTCATCTCACTGTTAAATAGTTCTGGCTTCTCTTGAAAACTGCTTGTTTCATTAGAGCTTTGCAGGGAACAGCCCTCTGTCTCTGGCACCTTATCTTTGTCAACAGGATGACAACATGCAGTTCTTTTTAGCTCACTGATACGATTGCTGAACTGAGATGCCTCTTGGTCCAAATGCAAAAGGTGCACTGCGCCTGCAGCACAACCTGCTCTGGGGCTCAGCCTTAGCCAATTCAGCTTCCTGCAGATGACGGAATCACAATGCCAGTCCTTTCCTACAGCAGGATACAGCAGTCTTGTTCCTTCTTTTGGCAGTTCTGGAAATGGACCTTGTAGATGTCCACTTAAAGGACTGTCCGTTTTACTTGGTACTGTTTGTTCAGATCAAGGACAGTGTTTCTGTCCCAAAGAACGGAGCACGTTGATCTATGAGTAAAGTGATGCTAATAAGCTTCCAGTTTTCTTATGGTAAATAATGGAGAGGAAGCCTGCATCAAAAAAAGGAAGAAAAGAATATCAGAGACAATTGTTCAAGCTAATTTCAGAAGGTGGCTGTGGAAATTCGGCTGTGCCTCCTTTCACCTGTGAAATGACAGTTTCCATGACACCCTCTGTACTGGTCCCTACCCCTTTCCCTCATTCATTCCCCGTCTTGGAGCTGCCAAACTTTCATTTGATCTCACAGCCTTAATATTTCTTTAATCTTGTATTGTGCAGGAGTGTGTGTATATATAAATAAATCAGGGAGGCATTTTACAAGAGATTCATAACCTTCTTGCCAAAAGTCTTTTAAACTATAATCTGAGACAGTGGGTCACTGCTGGGGTGGGTGGGTGGAGGAGAACCTTTATTTGTTCCTGTATTTAATCTTTGATGCAAGCTGAGAACAAATCTTTTTTCATCTTTACAGATATCAGCTACTGACCATGTCAACAGAGTTCCAGGATGCTCACCTTACAGAGGTGAAACCTCTGGTGGAGAAGGAGGAGGTAATTAAAGCTTTTTAGAGCTTATTCATTTTATTTCAGGGCTGCTGTTAGAACTGCATATGTGTTTTTAGGTTAATTCTAACATTGTATGGAAGAAACAAGTAAAAGAAACTGGAGATGGAGTAAGCGTGGGTTTTTTAAGTAACGCAAAACCAAGACATAATTATTTGGTCTTTTTTAGCCTGTGGTTTTACTCTTCTCTAATGCTGATCTGATGGTGGTGTTTTTTCTCTTCTGAATTTGAACGCTCTGGGTGTCTTTAGCTATTTAGAATGATGTCAATTGAGCTATCTTATGTACATCTTTCAATACTTATAGACTTTTCAATGCAAATATAAAGACTTTGTTTTGTGAACTGCCTTTAAAGGAGGCGCAGAGAGAGCCTTTACTTTTCCCTTGAGCACATCTGAGTCCAGAGGTTCAGCTGTGCCCCATCTAGTCCTCTCTGACTGCACTGAGATATGAGTTGCAGGCAAAGTGCTATCAGGTCTGCAGTTGGCTTGGGTGTGCATGAGCTGCAACCTTTTGCTGGCATTGAAGTGGAGAAACATCCCAACGTCCTAGCCTTTTTGATCTGTTTTTTGCTTGTACTTTGTTCCATTTCTTTTTTTACCCATTTTCTTCAAAGATCTTCCCACAGCATCTGGGTTCAGTATCTGACTCTTCAGTTATAGCAGTACTCTGTGCTGTGGTATGTTCATGGCAAATCATAGAATCATAGAATAGTTAGGGTTGGAAAGGACCTTAAGATCATCTAGTTCCAACCCCCCTGCCATGGACAAGGACACCCCACACTAAACCTCATCCAACCTGGCCTTGAACACCGCCAGGGATGGAGCATTCACAACTTGCCTGGGCAGCCCATTCCAGTGCCTCACTGCCCTTACAGTAAAGCGTTTCTTCCTTAGATCCAATCTAAACTTCCCCTGTTTAAAGTTTGAACCCGTTACCCCTTGTCCTGTCACTACAGTCCCTGATGAAGAGTCCCTCCTCAGCATCCTTGTAGGCCCCCTTCAGATACTGGAAGCTGCTATGAGGTCTCCACGCAGCCTTCTCTTCTTCAGGCCGAACAGCCCCAACTTTCTCAGCCTGTCTCCATACGGGAGGTGCTCCAGTCCCCTGATCATCCTCGTGGCCCTCTTCTGCACTTGTTCCAACAGTTCCATGTCCTTTTTATGTTGAGGACACCAGAACTGCACACAATACTCCAAGGGAGGTCTCCCGAGAGCAGAGGGACAATACGTGAAGGAACTTCTTGTCTTTTTTCTTGACACAAACCTAGTTTTTCTTTTATTCCCAAGGATTTTAATTCTTGACAATGATGTATATAAATTTGTTAGGCTTTTTTTCTGGTTTTCTACACTAGAACTATTCGTTGCTCTATTTCTGCTACTTTCTTTTCTCTTCCCTACCTCTTTTGCGTAAACACTTCAGAAAATTATTTGCACTTGCAAACTGCACTGAAACGGCTTGAGCAACTTTAAACACAGCTCCTCTGCCAAGGACATTGCATGAAAGCAGAGCTTGTTTGGATACCAGTGAATGCAGCACTCAGATGTTTCAGAGACTAATATCCCTTTTTAATGCCAATGTTGTTCAGTAACAGCAAAGCAAAGGAGATACTAAGCAGAGTCCTACGCATGCTAAATGCCTTTGCTGCAAAGTTCAGAAGTATCTTAAAACACTGATTAGCTTCGTAGGTTTCTGTATCATATAGATCAAAAGTTGGAAACCTGAAAATGAACCCTATATGCTTTTATGCATGATATTACCTTTAAGTTTTGTCTATGTAGCACAGAGTTTGACTCCTCTGTGGCCATTCTTCACATAGATGAAGGGAGTTACTTAATGTATTGTGAGTAGTGGAAAAGATTGCCCTGAAAGACATTCAGCACATGCTAAGTTTAACAGTGGAGTTGGTGTGGACTTGATGATGCATTCAAAAGTTGTTGTGCTTAGGTTTCTTCTAAAGGTTAGCCTTTGTTCCTAAACAGTGGTGAACCTTATTTCATATGCTGTCTATGTGGATGCCGCATAAAGTTACTCCTTTCAACGCCACTGGAGCACCAGTGTATGAAACCAGCTATGTTTAAAAGGTTGTGAGACCAACAGTATAATAAGATTAAAACCTAGCATATTGTCTAACGCTAAGGCTGTGTAAAATAACTTCCACAAGCTCAGCCAGCTCTTTAGCTACTTGTTTGTATGTACAACACACTGCCCAATTGCCTAATGATCATGGCTCTAGAGTCCTGTCATAACTATAAGTTGGACTGCAATGCTTTAAGGTCCACTATCTGAGACAATATTGCCCAAGGCAGCAGCAGTATTGCTTCAGCATCTTCCATCTTTAATTTACCTGGCCTTCTGGTACTAAGTGACCTCCTTGCCAGGATCCTAAACTTTGCTTTTTATCACAATGCTTTTTTGCAAGCTTTGGCTTCTCTGTTGTACTCTGCAGATACAAGATGTTTGCTTGGCTGCTCTGCTCTTCCCTCTGTTTACAGCCCTCCAGAAGAACTACAAGTTCGACTTCTTCCTTGTGTTTTTAGTAAAGCGGGTGACTGGAAGATACTTCTTCCCTTGAAGTTATAAGCCTTTAGACTACTAGAGGTGGGGAGGATGTCACCCAACTCCTTTCAGGTGGAGACCCTCCATGGGCACATGAGCTTGTCAGTAACACTGATGGCTGGTCACAAGTTGGAATGGACCTCTCTGTGTCCAGCCAGCCTCCCAAAGCCTAATTTTTGGCTAGGATAAAACCCTTCTTGGGTGCAGAACCAGTGGGTTAGAACACAGGTGTAGATGCAAAAGCCGCATGCATTAATGCTTTAAAATCTCTTCACAGGCTATCACTCGCCTCCTTCCGGACTTTGATGTTCAGGCAAGTAGAGCTATTCTTTATTATTAATTATCATCATAATCATTGTTATTTATTGTTGTTACTATTTTGTTAAAAGGGGAAACTGAATTGATGCTTTGAGAAGATAGCAAAATGCAGTGAGAAATAACTGCCTGCTTGCCACAATTGCTGTTACTGTGGGAGAAGGGTCTGAATGGGGCTCTGATATAGTGATGTGAAGAGGACTGCAGGAGGTCTTTTCAGACCGAAGCTGAGAAAGCTTCATCCAAAAGGGGTGGCTGAGTTGCAAGCAGTTCTATGCTTGCTAAGAGAATGAGTTTCTTCAGCAGTGGTAGTGAGAGGAAAATATTCCCCTCCTACATGGACACACACTTTACCCAATTAATTTGCTTTCATTAGCAATGTGCATGCATTTCCTTGGAGGAAATGCCCCTCTCTATGCTGTTGAAAGCTTCCAAAAGACTCCTTAAGCTTGTAGAGAAGTGGAAGGCACTAGGCAATCAATTTTGCGCTGTAATAGGAGTGGTGATAGTTTCTGCATGCTTATTTACGGCCAGAACAGGAAAGTTCATAAAGCACACCACTGGGTCAGATGGTGGCGAGAGATGACTTTAACTCTTTTAGGTCCCTCTTTTGTTACTGTTATGTGAGCTTCTGACAGAGAAGTTTGTCATTGCTGGTTCTTAAGCTGACTGTTGGAGTCAGGCTGTGTTGAACTGGAAGGGAGGGAGACCAGGATACTTATACCTACCTCGACAAGAATCCCCACCACTGATGACTAGAAGGTGTATGTGTTGGGAAAAGGGGCTTGCTGGGTTCCTTGCTTTTATTAAGGGGTGTAGGGAAGGAGATAGCTTTTCTTATTCCTGCACATTCTATTAAATTTTTCTCATCTCTTGAATATTTAGGTCCTTGAAGGAAATAACCCTTTTTGTACTTCGTGGCATGTTGCACTTTATTTGTGCCTGTCTATATTTTGTTAATGTTGTGCAAATTAGTTTAAAATCCAACAAACTCAACAGTCTTTTCCTTGGAAACCAGGAGAGACAGTTACCACAAACATCTTTACCATCTTTCTTCAGTGGCTCTTACTTGTGTAGCAAAGCTGTAGTTTATGTTAATCCTGCATCTTCCCCTTCATCCTTTCTAATGATGAAACCCACTGCCTGAAGTCTTGATAAATGCAAGTTAAAGCTGTCACCATGTGACTTCCTGTAGGACAGTGCACAGCATGGGAGAAGCTTTCTGTTTGCATCCAGATTGATCACTTGGTCTAAATAAATCTGAATCCCAGATTAAGTCTGCTAACAGGAATACTGTGGTATTTTGATTAAGAATGCAGAAGTGACCCGTATTTCATTTCTATTCTTGGAATAAATTGCTTGCTTTGTAAGTCATGTGTATATATAGATTTATTTTTTTTTTTAAACTTTCAGCAAATTCTCTAAGCCTTTTGGGTTCTTTTTTCTATGTTTTGGATTAACTGTTGCTAGTCCAGAGCATTGGTTCTTTTTATTTAGCCCAGTTTTGCCACCTCTTGCTTTTGAATGATCCTTCTTTGTTAGAGTTTAATCTTTGTTTGTTCTAGCTCAGAAAGGAAAAATGTGGAAGAACAGTCTCAATTCATTATGTTAAGAACTGCCACTGAAAGGAGGTTTAGCTTTGGTCCTTAAAACCACAAGTGCCCTCCCTCTGTGTCTTCTGTGGTTGATTTATGAAAGAGATGGTTTAAAGCAGTTATGAGATACTCTTGCTTAGTTCATTGTAGAAGTTCATGTGTGGCCCTGGAGGATCCAGGTCGCTCAGGACTAACACTGAAGCTCCCATGGGTTCTCTATCAGCAACCTGCCCCATGAACCACACGTGGGAGGAGGATGGACCTGGCCAGAGAAGGAGGTGATCAGCCATGGGCAGGATGGAGCTTCTTTAGTGCCTGTGTGTGGATATGGGTATCCACCATATCCCTTGCAACTTGCTCCATCCTTCTAGGGACAAATTATACAGTGTTCAGTTATTGACTTTGTTTCTTCCACTAGTGAAAAGTAGTGACTGCCTGTGATGATTTTGGTTCCAAGAATAGATTTTATCTAGTTATTCAGGTTTGGAAAGAAAGTCTTATTTCTCATGGTGTTCTAGACAGACTCGGGTTAAACATACTTTTCCATTTTTGAAGTAAGTCACCATATGGTGCAGTATCACCCCTCTGAAAGCACACACTGCAAGACATGTATGTGGTTATTCTCTGAACAAAAGCTTTCCTGAAGTTACCAGGGTTGGCCAAGAGAAGAGATGGAAGAACTGACAGCTCCGAACTACCTTTAGACAGCACTGTCTGTCTTTATATCTGTGGCACCCACCTGAAAACTGAAGTGAAGGTCCCTTGCCTTCCAAGAAGGGGAGTGTTCCTGGGCAAACCTGCTTTAGCACAATTAATAAACTAGTGCAGGGCAGTGTGCCCTGTACTGCTTTAGGTTGGCTTAATGCCAAAGGCATTTTAATTGTATTTCCAGTTTGATATATTTGCCTATTCTCTAGCTTGGCAGCATTGGAGCCGATGGAGGCCTGGCTCTTTGACATGGTGTATATTCTCTTAGCTTAGTGTTCCGTAAGTGAGCAGTCCATCAAGATACTGCTTTTCCCAATAACTAAGCAAACTTTCCAAGATGTGCAGCAGCTGTAGGTGGCAGAGGTGAGTTTCTCCCTTGGAATTCATGGCTTATAGCTGTCTGTACCCACTGGCATGCAAGAGCCATTTCTGTTTCCCCTCCTCCTTCTGCCTGTGAAGGGAAAGAAATCAGCTGGTTCTCATGGTGCAATGGAGTGTGTTTCCTGCTGGTGTCGGTAGATGCTGTTTGCAGTGTTGCAGTGTGTTACATGGATTTCCTCATCCTTTCACGTCTCTGAAGGAAAGCGATGGAGGTGGTTGTGGGTTTGTGCTTTTGCAGGGCAGTGTGACCCAGTGCTAATAGGGATAGGAAGAATTCCTGAGCAGAACTATTACAAATAATCTGCTTCAGTTCCTGCACCAAAGTTTTCGTTACTGGCTTTCACCTTAGCAGTCACTGACATTTACATCTAAAATCATGATACATATTAATATACTGTTAATGTAATTAACTGACTACCTGAACCGGGAAACTTTTTACTAAATATTGCTAATTTAATACTGAAAACTAAAAGAAAACCAAAACAGAAACAAGGTAAAAAGAAAAAAAATATCTGGAAAGGTGAGCATTGGGGTTTTAGAAACACATGAGATGAATTGAAGTAGCTATTTTAGAGCACAAAAAGTTAGAGGAAAAATGCTCAATAGCTTCAGGGAAAAGGGGATTTGAAACCTAGCGTTACAATATCATAGTAAAAGCTCAAATATATTCAAGATATTGGAGGAAAGAAAGAGAAAATTAGCATGTGCAGGTATTGCTGTATTAAATTTCTTAAGTAATACAAATATAAGATATAGTGTCTCCTATAAATTTAAAAGCTATTTAAATCCTCTTTAAAAGCTTTGAAGTTTTTCCCTTTGTTCCGAGTCAATAGAAGGGAGGTACATTTAGAAGGCATAATAGAAATTAAAATAGAAGGATGAGATAGTAATGAAGGATTCAGTATATTTGAAAGCTTTCAAAGTAATCTTGATGGAATGCAGTATTTTAAGTAAAATATAATTTATGGCAGTTTTTAGCAAAATATACAATAGGTGTGTATTTTCCTTTTTAGATACCTAAAGTGTTTTGGTTCCACGTTCCACACTTCAGAAAACAGCTTATTCATAAAGACGTTCCTCAGCCCATGTCATCCTTAGCCAGGGTAGAGAGGAAAAGGAATAAATGGGCTCTCGCATGTTACCGACTTAGAAGCTGGCTCTCCCTTCTAACCTTACACCAAAGCATCAAAAAAGGTCACTTGGCCCCAAAATAAAGTCTACTTTAGCACAGATCAGCTCCTTCAAACTCAGCATCTATTAAATTGCATGTATCCAAAGTATTTGTGTGCGCGCTTTTAGGGCATGAAGATGACTGCACCTCTGTTAAAGTGAGAGATGTGAACAGATGGTGTGTTTGTCTTTATCCTTATATCGGATTAGTGTACCTTGGATTTTTTTTCCAAGATAGTGTTTTAATACAAATCAGTTGGTGAAGAGCCTCTTACTATAATGTTGATGTTGATTGGGATGTGCTGCCATCTGTTTTTAGTACTCTGCGTTTTGAAAACATCCATCCCTACATCACGTAGACAAATCTCTTGATCTTTAATAGGATCAATAGGGATGTGAAGTTGTTGGTTTGATGTCACCGAACAAACTGGTTTGAACTGATTGGGGTATTTTAGGAGAACCTTTTGGGTATTCACTGTATAGAATTCACACTAATGAAAAATAGCACAGCCTTCTAGAACTAGGAGAGCCTTACTGTGAAGATAATGAGGAATTAAGCCAATTGTTAAACTGACTGTGATTTATGCCAGTAATTAAGGGTATGGTCACCTGTCTTCTCTGAACTATTTTTAGTTGACACTGAGTATGAACTAGACTGGGGTTTCTAGTTCCAGAAGAATTAGCTGTGGATGTCAGTGGGATGTTCAGGTCCAAGGGTCTGGCTTTATCTACCATGAACAGATATTTTTCCCTTTCATGCACAAAGGAGGAAGATCCCAAATCTTGAAAAGCGGGTTCCCTCCTAAGAAAACCTATTCTAGACTTTCAGTGCTGTTACTGGAAGGATCTAACAATAATAATGTGATGATGCAAACTGAGGATGAAATGATTTCTATATAACATGTTCATTAAGAGGTGTGTTACACAATATTGCTTACTGTCATTACTGGTGTTAAGGCTGCCAAACTATCTATTGTCACACTTTATATTGAAAATTATCTAAGTACAGAAGGAAGGTATAATGTGGAAAATATTAATTGCTGTTAGTATTAGTTGCTATTTATTGCTACTGCAAATCTCTTCTGGAGTATTGTATGATAACTATACCAAAAGTATCATATTTTCTGCCAAAAATGAAACTTAGTGGTATTAGTATGACTGATTTAGGAATGTTTATAATGTTGCTTATCTAATTTGGATAATACTAGATTTCAAACATTCAAAGTCCTCATTTTTGTTGTTGTGCAGAATCATTCTGACTTGCCCTAATTTTTTGAAGTCTTTTGTCTTCTTACCAGAAACTTATAATCCTGGTTTTTAGGAAAGAACAGGTTTTTGATTTAATTCAGAATAAGTCTGGTATGTTTTTGCATTTGAAATGATAAAACATCAATGAAATTAAGCTGAACTTGTCAAAGCCTGATTGAAACAGCAACAGGAAAGACTGTACTAATTCTCAGGTTTGAAATTTGGCACTTTGTACCTTGTGCAGTGAAGACTGAGCTCATCTTTGATCTCTGAGCTCTGTTGAGTAAGTCTGTCTCCTGGACAAACCTGACTCAAATCCTATTTAAGAATGACATCCTCACGAATTAGTCTGGTTTGTTTTTTTTCTAGCTGGGCATTATGGGAGTCATAAGCCTGTGTAGGATAGCAGCTTGTCCATATAACCCAATTTCCTACTTGGTCAAAGTAGAAACCATCTACTGTCCTCTGTCTGAGTTGCTGGATTTATCACCCTATTTTGTCTAAAGATGGTGCTGGCTATGGAAGACACAGCTTACATGCTAAATAATGCAGTGAGTATGCAGAGGAATGAATCTTGAAGGGAGTTGTAAAAGCTGGAAACTAGTGTTTCAACGGAGTATAGTTCAGACAGCAGCGATGCTTAGCTTGCCCAGTGTACAAGGAGGGGATGGATTTTGATCCATTGCTGTAATTGTAATTTAAAACTGATGTAGGTGTGTAATTGCAAGGAAAATGGGTGACTTGTGGGATGGTGCTGCCCAGCATTCTTATTTTCAACAAAATGTGTGGTGTATTCTCTGTATTAAATTAAGGAGCTGATATTTAGACCAAATTACTACTTCAGATCTCTGAAGAGCTTTTGGGTTTTGCTCCGTGACAGTGTTCAGAGTTCGTACTTCTGATTTCTGCAGCATAATTTCTAATAGATTTGAATTTAACTTGGGCTTTGTCTCTGGGCATTACTGCACAGAGAAGTCAAGCAAGCTCTGCAGCAGGGTATCTGTCTTGTACAATAAAGGAAGTGTTCTGGTGAAATGCTAAGCCTGGCTTCTAACTATGTACTGTCTTGACTGTTATGTGAGTGTAATGGTTTACAGTTAAACAAGTGTCATAAATAGCTGTTGTTTTGCAATTACCTTTATATATGTTGGCAAAATAATAAATTGCTTATACCCATCTGAAGTTCAAATACAAAAGAAACAAAAAACTCTTCTGTATGTTGTGGATGTTAGTATGACCTAAGCAACATCTAGGTACATAGACATCCGATACATAAAAGATGATACTCGGGGGCATTGATTTGATATTAAAGGTATCCTTAGCTTGAAGTTCATTTAATAGTACAAACTCCTGTTATGTCACATAATACCAGGATGCTGCTTCATGTTTCTCAGATACTCAACACTGCGGTGATTATCTGCTGCTTTATAGCAAACCTTAAACAGCTGGGATTATGCTCAGGTCTATACATAGCAAGCCATAAACACAACAGCCACATGTGTTAGTAGCATTCCTCAATAAAACTAAAATCACAAGGCCCTACAGTGTGATAAGTCTTCATGGCTAATACAGACCACTTAATACTGCTTTCTTTGGGGAATAGTAGTTATTTGCTGAGTCTCCTTCCTAGAAACAGAAGTATTTTATCGTGGCAAATTGCACTTCCGCAAATGTCAACAGTCATAGTTGCAAACTGTTGTTATTTTAGGTGTCATTGCACCAAACGGCTTACTTTTTTCTTCTTCCTTATGCTGCCTTTTAATGAGGTTAAAACCTATTTAACTATTCCTTCAGTGTTTGGTTAGAATAAGCAACTTAAGTGCTTCTGCGGTTTTCTGTGGACTGGAGTGGATGAAAGCCAAATTTACAACGTGGGAGAGAACAGGGTGTATTTGCATTGGAAGTACAGATACCCCCTGGCTGAGGTAGACCCTGGGATGGGGCAGAACCTGTCCTTGATTAGAGCTCTGCTGTAACATGGACATGCCCCTGACAGATCCTTCTCTTCTTTGCCAGGAGCAAGATGTGGAGACTGTGCATGGCTCAGTCCATGTCACCATGTGTGGGACCCCCAGAGGGAACCGGCCAGCTATCCTCACCTATCATGACATCGGGCTGAACCGTAAGTAGACTTTTTAATAGCACGGGTATGGCCTGGTTCCTTTACACTGCTGTTGTAATCAAAGGTTTGGAAGCTGTGATGGTTAGGAAGCCTTTCCCAGGTCCTTGCTTATGTGCATTGCAGCCTGTTAGATGGCATCTAATTCTGCCCTTAGAACAAGTTTAATTCTCAGATTTATTTTTTTTTATCCTCACAAAGTAAGTGGGATGTTTCACTTAAAGAAGCAAAAGATTTCTCCTAGTTCATAGTGACCATGTAGAAAGGCTGTAAAAACATTTTCAGGGGTGGCTGACAGTGGCGTGGCTGAAAGCAACATTGCTGGTGCTTTGTCTTAGGTTCCTGTCTGATAACCAGTCTTATGCTGCTGTGGGTTTATATGAATTGCATGTCAAATTGGGATGATGAAATGAGTGCTGGCATTGTGTCCTTAGCCAGTATTAAGAAAATAACTTTGAAAGGTGTCTTATCTTATGTCATGTCCAAGAATATAATGACCTGATAGCCAGATTTGCTCTCTTTTCACCGGTACTGCTTGCTTCACACGATTTACTGCTTCTTAATCAATTGTCAATACTTATATTTAAAAACACCTGCAGATCTTTAAAGTCTGGTTATTGCTGGGGACATTACTCCTAAGAAAAATCTGTTTTCTTGGCTGTTTTTTGTGGAACTGCCTTTATTTTGGATTTTCAGTGGATAGGAGCAGAGCTTAATCAGGATCCCATCTTTGAATGAGAGTTTGTTCTTTCTACGGTTAAAGTGTATCGTCATGGTGGATAAAATTTTCTCTCCCTTTGAAAGGGGAAGGACCTTTTCCCAAACTTGCATATTCCCCTAAAGCTGATTTTTAGCTAGATGTTTTATATTCTGCAGTTACTGTGCTTGTAAGCTGTAGTGTGAAGACATTCAGAAACACACAGAATATTGAACCGTTTTCTAGGCATCTCAAAGCTGGAGCTACAGAATTCATGCTTTCAAATCCAGGAGGAAAATATGCTAACCCTCTCCCCACATTAATATTGCAGAAATCAAATCACCTCAAAACTGGGAACCTGCAGCACTGAGTGTCCCAGAAGGACGCTTTTGTCTTGAGCTGCCTGCGGCAGCTGATCATGTAATGTTTCTCATGTAATATTTGGGCAAAAGCACAAGTCACGCTCTTGGATACCCTTTTCCTCCATCTGTTTTGACGCAGTCCAAAGAAAAATGACTGGACAAGTAAATGCATAACTTTAAGCCAAAACAAAGTGTGTTGAACACTCCTGGCTGCATTTTATTAGTGTATTAGCTTCGCATAAAGAATAGGTTTTTGACATTTTGAGGTACCAAGCAAACATTCTGGCAGGTACCAAAATAACACAGATAAACCTTATCTGGCCATGATGAAGAAGCTGTACAGGGGTTTTACTTTAAGGAATTAGAGCAAGCTGGCACAGGTTTTCTTGTAGCAAGGCTTTACTGGTCTTTCCTCCTTAGACTACCAGTTTTTCCAGGCTATAATATAGCTCACCCAACTGAACCAACTTTTCATTAACCTGCAGGACATGTTAATAAATGATTTTATTACAGCTGCAAATTTACCATTTCCTCTCAGCTTACTTGTTCCTTATTTTCTTTTCCTTGTCAAGATAAAACTTGCTTCAATCCTCTCTTCAACTTTGAGGACATGCAGGAAATCACCCAGCACTTTGCAGTCTGCCATGTGGATGCCCCAGGTCAGCAGGATGGAGCGCCGTCTTTCCAAGCTGGGTGAGTCGTCAGGGAAACAGCTCTTGCATTCGGAATTATCCTCTCTGTTGAAAAAGAGTCTTGATCTGCAGTTGAATTAAAAGCACTTGCAGCAAACACAGTAGCTGGCTTTTGAACTTCAGTCCTGACACTCTTTCTAAGGTACTGCAGCTCTGGGAGCTCGGTGTTGTGCCATTTCGTGGTAGACTTTGGGGCTGTAATTTGTGTTTTATCTTTAACTATACTGCTTGTAGAGCAGTTCCTTGACAGATGTCTGCATCTGTCAATTTAAATATCGAGTTACCTTGTTTTTTAATGATATCCTCAACACAAATATGAAGCTAAATTGTTAGATAGGCATTAGCCACTATACAATGCCCTTCCTAAATCCATGTTTTCTGTGAAATGGCAGCATGGTAGATCTTGGTATGTAAACTTGACAACCTATCTGGAAAATCCAAGTCTTTGGACAGTGACAAAGTGATGTACCCCCACAGAATATCATAGATAGCTGAGTACTCCTGTATGTGTATCATGTATGATGCTCTAATGCTTGGAAACCTTGTGTGCCATGAGCAGTCTTTGCCGAAATCCTTATCCCATTTAGCTCAAATGTCACAGGTTTGCCTTAAGATGCCCCTGGGATAGAAATAAGCTTGGTTGAGGAAGGGAGCAGCCAAGATGTCAAGGGGAGGGTACAAGGAAAGGAACTGGTTGTTCTATAAGAACTAGGTATTAAGGAGCTTATATGTACCCTCATTGCATGAGCCAGTCTATTTCCCTTCTGAATTGTTAAGCTGCTCTGTTGCTGAGGAGGTCAGAATGGGCCAGATTCTCAGCTAGTGTTAACTGCAATGGCTCAGTTGTCTGAGAGCAGCCTATAGAGATATTTCAGTCCCCTCCTGCCCTCTTTGTATTTGTTTGAATCACAAGCTTTTAAGTGTCTTAACCTTCATGTCCTGAACAAGAGTTAACACTTCTGAGTTGTCAGCTGCACAAGGCAGCCATCATGATCTATGCTAGTAAAGACCACTGCCTAAAAACATGATGGCAGCACAAGAAGTTGTATTACCTCTCCCAGCCCTCCAACTGTGAAACCAGCATGCCCAGGTTTAAAATCATAGCTGTGGTGACACTAGCCTTTGTTGTGATAGGGCTTGTTGTAGGGAAGTTGGACTGGATGGTGTTTGAAGATCCCTTCCAATCCAAACTATGATTCTATGAGGTTTAGGTTCCTAACAAGAAAAATCTAAGAAAATAACTTTAAACTAGTTTTGCAGTGATTTGTGGTTAAGTTTGGTTTCATTTTGGAGGATAAACTAGAAAATCACTAGGTGTAGCCTTGATGGGAAGCCAAGATTTGGATCCATCCTAAGCAGATGTTCTCCAGCTACTTTGGGTGGATTTTTTCCCATGTGCTGCTTAGTTGAGATTTTGCTCATAATTTCCTTCCCTAAAGACTTTGTTTCTGCTCTGCAGAAGACCAGGAGCTGACAGCTGGTTTTATTGAACTTCCTCAGCAGCTTAGTAGCCCTTCCTGCCTTCATTTTCTTCATCTATATTAATAAATCTATTCTCACCTATCCTATGGTAATTTGTGAGCCCATGAAAACATGTATGCCAATTATTTGCCACAGATCTAGATTTGCTTGCTGTAGCCTGTGATTCTGCAACACAGGGAAACTTTGTGGTGGACCCAAGGTATAAATGTGCTGAATGTGGTTGGAAACTTACCTCTGAAGTTCAAAAGTGTTAACTTTTCTTGGAAGAGATTTACTGAGAGGGTGGTGAGGCACTGGAATGGGTTGCCCAGGGAGGTTGTGAATGCTCCATCCTTGGCAGTGTTCAAGGCCAGGTTGGATGAGGCCTTGGGTGACATGGTTTAGTGTGAGGTGTCCCTTCCCATGGCAGGGGGGTTGGAACTGGATGATCTCAAGGTCCTTTCCAACCCTCATGATTCTATGAGATTCTATGAGATTCTATGAGATTCTATGAGATTCTATGAGATTCTATGAGATTCTATGAGATTCTATGAGATTCTATGAGATTCTATGAGATTCTATGAGATTCTATGAGATTCTATGGTCTGTTTTGCTCTCAGCCAGACCAGACATCGGTCATCCTGTAATTCACAGAGACAACCATATGGATTGCACTCCTATTTGTGCTAAATTACTTACTTGTGCTTGCTCCTGATTTAAATTCAGCTCATACAGTCAATAATCTTGTAAGGAGCACATTCGGTATTAAATCTACAGTGACCGCTGTGTCTCTAAACGTACCGGCCTACTCTACTGGAAGTGGTGTATTAACGCCACAACCACATATTTGTTGTAGGTACGTGTATCCCTCCATGGATCAGCTGGCTGAAATGCTCCCTGGAATCCTGAAACAGTTTGGGTGAGTACAGAGTTATTTACTTATTTCCCTCATTCTTCACTCTATGTGGCACACCATCAGAGCAGGGCAGAGCCCCCGAAGCTCCCATCTGGCTCTCTGGTGTTTTGTTTCCTAGAACTAAAGTTGTGTTTGGCTTTTAATTCCTCTGCTATAGATGAATCATTTTGCCTTTGTTTCTGACAGAGCTTATATTTTGGCTGTCTTTGAAATGTCAGTTTATTTTTAAACAGGAAGTAACTTGGACTGAAATCCCATGTGCCTAATTTAGGGGCTTCCTCCAGTACCTTCTATGCATCAGCCTCACAGGGGCAGGGCACAGACAATCTGTTCTTCCCACTGTAACAACCCATGTTTTCCTGTGTGGTTAGCAGGAAAAAAAGCCATGGTCCCATCTAAAGTCACTGCTTTGTTTGTGTGGCTTGAGTGTCTGAGGGGGTCAGTCTGACCTCCTCAAGCCTCTTCTACCAAGTGCAGATGTCAGGGTGCTGATGTTGAAGGACTTTGTGGCAGTGTTCCTCTCTACCTGGAACAAGGTTTGGTGTGTGCTCTCCCTTGGAGCTGTAGCTGCAAAGGTACCTTCACTGAGTGCTCCAGGTACACAATGAAGAGTTCAGGTGGGCACCTCCAAGGGGTTTTGAGACCAAACAGAGAGAAAATCCAGCATTCAGGGTTAGGCAGATGTATAAAACAGTCTGGACTGCGTGTAGGGGTTTTAGTCTCAGACCATCACCCCAATTGTTCAGCTGTAACTGGCTGTTACAGTACCTTGGACCAGTTTACCTTACTAAAGAGATGTATTTTTGAAACACCCAATGTAAGGCACAGGGCTGTCAGTTCTGCTCTTGCACTGAAAAATCCCTGCTACCATAATGTCATTACCTTGAAAATCAATTAAACTGCAGTGTACTTATAAAGCCTTGATTTAATATTGCTAATGAGAATGAAAACTGTCCTCAGGTGTTTTCCTAAAAGCCATTGTATAACCTGTTTTTCTGAGTGGTTTTGCCTACTCTTCCCTTCCATGTATTTTCTAGGACCTTGAAGGCAATGCTTTAAACCCAATTTCAGTTAATGCAAATATTTGGTTTGTCTCTGCCCTGTTTGGTTATGAAGTTTAAACTTAATCAGTGCAGTGGCTGGATAGCAAGAGAGGTTCCCCTGCCAGCCCCCTGTTAGAGAGGAATCAGTGTCCCAGCTGGATAGAAGGCAGGGGGAGCAGGGAGAGGGGAGCTTTGTATTTAGGTTGCAGATTTAGGACTGTATCTTACAAGCTTTTCTGGCAGAGACCTTTTCCTTCAGGATCAGAACAATGCTATGGTTGCTGAGTATATTTACTTAAAGATAAGTGAGAATTGCTGCTGCCCTGCACTGTGTGAGAACCAGTGTCCTATAAACCTACTGAAAACAAACTAGCTGCTGCATCAAGTTCCTTAGTGGGGCTGGTGGCACTGCTGAGGGTCCATGGTGAGCCTGAGCTGCAGCCCACCCTCCTGTAGATACCCTCTGGCATGTGAAAGAGGAAGGCTGCTGATGTGGGTTTATTTTTGGTGCTTAGTCATTTGTCTCTTCTGGTTTATTGCTGTGCAGGCTGAAGACCGTTATAGGAATGGGAACTGGAGCCGGTGCTTACATCTTAACCAGATTTGCTGTAAGTTTTGTGGAGCTTCCTTGAAGCCTCAAACCCAATTTCCCTGACACGTTGCTGCCCCTGTAGCGTGCACAGAGAATTCCTGCTCTGCTGTGCCCATTTAAGTAAGCAGTCAGGCTTTTAAGTGAAATACCACAATCTGTGGGATAGCTAAGCCAGAAGACCTAGATTTTTCCATTTTAAGGCCTGGGCTCTACCCAGTTAATTTGCAGAAGGTTTTTTTAATGGGAGTTCTCTATTTAAACTGAGGGTGGAGAAGAAGTTAAGTCTTAATGTTCTCCAGCTGCTCAGTTGAATTGCTTTAATGAAAAAATCTTTTTTTTCCATACATATGCTTGTTTTGGGCAAGATCAAACCGGACCCCAGGAGATAATTTGCTAATTTAGGTTTTCTGCTGACTGTCAAAGGATATGCGATGAATCTTAAATCTCTCTTTTCTTTTGCAGTTAAACCACGCAGAGATGGTGGAGGGATTAGTTCTCATTAATGTAAACCCTTGTGCCGAAGGTTGGATGGACTGGGCAGCAACAAAGGTAAACATTTTTAAGTTAGGAGAATAAATCATTCTATGAGCCTGTCAAGCATGGGCAAGCTTGTATGTTAAGACATAGCTGCAGGTACAAAATATCCCAAGCTGAATTCCTTTGGGGTTTATTCTTTCATTTACAAACATACCTACTGCAGAGCTAGTGGTAAAAAAAGGTACTTTGTGAAAGAGATACCCATGGTACAATGGGTATAGACAGCTCTTAAGAGCTAGTAACTGCTGGGGAAAATGTAGTTTAACCTGTACACAGGGTAGTTCTAGAAACAACATACTTGCAAGTGAACTGTGAGCATAGTAGAACATTCAGTTCTTTCTTGTCCATAGTTTGTTAACCAGCACAGTCCAAAATGGGAACTAGAGCACAGAAAAATGTTTAGAACAACATCTTGATGCCAAAAAGCCTCAGAAAAGGTCATTAGCTACGGTAACCGTGGACAGAATGTCTGTACAGCCTGAATTATAAGTGAAAGTTCACACATAAAGAAGCTCCTGTTAACTGTATGTTTTTTGTAGTTGTAAGAGATTTCAATGTGGGGAAACAGGTGCTGAGAGCTGGTTTCAACAATCTTCCTGGAGCCAGTATATATAAGTATAAATATTACATGTCACTCAGATTTAACCTGTTAAGACATTTTTCAGGGTAAGCTGATGGAAGGCATTTTGTATCATTCAGGGTCATGTTTTTGATATAAACACTGAGAAGTACAAAAATGCATGTGTCGTCTTTTAACCACATGTAGACAACCCACTGTAAGTGTCTAGGGTGACATTAAATGTAATGACAACCTTATAACACTAGGAGAAATTGGGATGTAACATTCTTTAAAGGCTTAGTTACTATTTTTTAAAGAAATAACTTTGCATACCTGTTTATTTTGGTGAGTTTCATCTAGAAGTGTATTTAGTACCTCACCTACACTGAGATGTACCAGTCTCATTGGCCCATTTTGATTATCTCACCCAATGTCTCACCATAATTAAATTCTTCCATATCTGTGCCTCTGCTTTCCATCTCTTTTAAGTATTGCTGACTTTAGGAATACAGCAGGTGCCCTGTATCCTTACAAAGCAAGAGCACATACTCTGGGACATGAGCTTTAGGTACCGAAAGTGCATTGTCAGTGTGAGCTGTTAGGGAGGAGATTGGGCAGTGAGGTGAAATGACACCCATCTGGCTGGCTTGCTTGGTGGTCTTGCGGGGAGTGGTTTCAGGTGTATACCTATGCCACTAGTAATGTGTCCCTATATAACTAATGGGTTTTAGCTGACTTCAGGGAAAAAATACCAATCCAAGATATGGTACATATAAGGACAGCAGAGAAATATCCCTTGGTCTACTTACGGGTGATTGAATGGTTTCAGTTCCTCACGGACTGTTTTAACATCAGATACTTAGATAATCTTGCTGTTCAGATTTCAGGTTGGACAAATGCTTTACCAGACATGGTCATTTCACATCTTTTTGGAAAGGTAAGGATGTTCAAAAGATTGCTCTGATGTATTTGGTCATCTGTATGTACCTCCTGGGGCTGGTAGGAGGGGAGAAACCTTCACTTAAACAACAAAGTACGAAGTTAAACTGTGATATAGGATTCATACTTGTGCTCCAAGTGTTTTGGAGGTGGTATTCTGCCTTGGAGCTTGCTGTGTTCTGATGACTTAAGTGCATCTCAGTGATGACATTCCTATTAGGTTGTCTGTCTTTAGATAGCCAACACTTAAATATGGGCATAAGCATCATATGTGCCATGTTCTGACTGTAATGTACTTGTAACTCTGAGAAAGCTGGTTATTAGTACTAATGGTGCTCTTTGGTTCAAGCCTACTTTAATGGAAAGTTCTATACTCAGGCTATTCTGCTGTGCTTGAAACTGTCAGTAAATACAATGGAAAACTCCATTCCAGCAGAAAAAGGAATTAATCTAAAGACTTGAGAACCAAACTGTTTGAAAATGTTAGTGATTGAAGTCCTTGAAGCTCAGTTATTTACTATTGTGAAACCGAGTTCCACATCACATGTGTTTGTAAGCTTTCAACATCTGCTTTACTCTGGAAGCATCTATTGAGCTTTTTACCCTGTTTTAAAACCTCATACTTGTCTGACTGTAACCATCTGCACCTCAACTGCATGTTTTGAAATTGTAAGATCTTGACATTACAACATACTGAAGTTTTAAAGCGAAAGTGTGGTATTGCAGTTGGAGGCTAATATTAATCCTGGGTGACACCACTGGCTGTTAAAAGTTGTCCTGTCTCTAAAGGTGCACTCCTGCTGTGTAGATATGATTATGATACATGACTGCTGTGCTATGTCTTTAGATCCTTTCAGAAAATAACCCCTATTCTGAACCCTTCTATCTCCACTGTAGGAAGAGATTCACAGCAACCATGACCTGATCCATACTTACCGTCAGCATATTATTAATGACATGAATCAAACCAACCTTCATCTCTTTGTCAACTCTTACAACAGGTAAATGCATTTACCTGACTTCTCTTAGAGCCAGTGTTACTTGTGTGGTGGAGTTACTTATGTTCCCCCAGTATAAAGTTCTGCTTGACAGTGCCTTCAGGGATCTCAGGTGGTTTGCTTATGGGAAAAGGACTTTATGCATCCCTGGGGAGAAAACTGGGTACACTGGGACTAAACAAAGACTTTTATACTTCATTCTAAGAGTGGTTCTCCATCAGTTGTGGAGGCCACAAGAAGTATCAGATTAAATTAATATATGTGAATGTATGTACTCTTTCTAAACCAGAATAATATGAAAATATCTAGAATTTCAATGTATAAAGAACCTTTGTCCTCTCCATTTCTTTCAGTCGGCGAGACCTAGAGATTGAACGTCCTGTTCCTGGAATAAATGTTGTCACCCTTCAGTAAGTATTTTATTTGGTACCAGTTCACCTGTACATGATGTTAACTAAGAGTTATGATCACTGAGTGTATTGCATATGCATTGCAGAGCTGTAGCTGATGTGCTTATGTGCTAGAAAAAGGTCTTGTAACTTCGTGTGGGAGATGTTGCTGCAGGACAGAGACCACCATTAGGAAGATTTCCCTGCTTCAAACTTCACAATCATATTAGCTGAAATGGAAAGCTAAGTAGCTTCTGTCACAGTGTATCTGCAAACTTAGTCAGTATTTGTAATGTAGATGGACTTAGCTTCATCCAGAAATGTATTGAAGTTAATGGAAACGGTAGGTCTGAAGGCACTTGAGCTGTGCCTGTATAACCAAAAAACCAGAACCCAAAACTATTTAAAAAACCCAAATAAAAACATTCAGAAAGATGGAGCAGGCATGAGAATGACTGTCTGGCAGATCTTCCGCTAATGGCTTTTCACTTACGCTGCAGTTTGTGCAACATAACAGTTGAGTCATTTGCTGCTCAGCTGCTGTTTACACACCGGAGACTTTGAGACTGCTCCTCTGTCAATTTGGTTGAAATAGGGTGGACAGGTCCAACAGTTGGAGCTCAGGGGCCTGGGGAGGTAGGGATGAGACTTTAATGCTGATCCCTGCATTCAGTTTCATATAAAACTAGGTGTAAGAGCACTGGAAAGGGCTGGTCACTACAAAATATGGGGAAAGGGACAGCTTCTCAGGCAAGATATCAATGCATGTCAGTAGATGTGGATCTAATACAGTGGATTTAATGTATATCTAAGGTGTCTGGAATACAAAGAAAATCACTTTCACAGTTAACTTTCTCATTCTCCCAGTGACACAAAATGCAGCTTAGGGCAATTCCAGGCTGGATCACAGCAATAACACTGCTTCCATGTGCTTCCCTGCAGATGCCCTGTTCTCCTGGTGGTTGGCGACAGCTCCCCGGCGGTGGATGCTGTGGTGCGTACCTCGAGCCATCAATCCAGCCCAGCTGGCTCTCCTCTTCCAGACCATGGGACAGCTGCCATTAATTCCTTGCTGTTTATCCTCTATGTCTGTGCAGTTATTTAATAGATCCTGTGTTAGGAACAATCGCCACAGCAGTTACAGTGAACTGCAAATATTTTCCTTCAAGAGGAATCTGCTGCTGGTGTTTTAGCTTGTTCTGTGCTGTTGGAGCGATGCCTGGGTCACTATGGAAGTGAAGAGCTTCTTTTTTTTGACCATTATAACTTGCCCCAGATGACTGGATGACTTTAATGGGCATGACCAGTCTGCTGGCCGGTGGCCATATGGCTGCTCACCACTTGGGATGCTACCAGATGACCCCAGATCGCAAGATAAACAACACTTGTTGCCACTGGAGTCACAGAAACAGATAGAAAAAATCCCCAGTTCCCAACTAATGGGTTTGTTTGTACATGGAAACATGAACTGCCCTACTTGGGTTTAAAGATGTGTATATGTATACGTCGAGTCTTTATAAAGAAGCCTAAGATAATCAATTGCATCTGTATTAAGATATAAAACAAGATATTTAATCTGTTTTTATCTAGCAGTTCATAATTAGAATCCTGTGTATAATGCCTATGCTGCTGTTCTTTAACACAGGTTGAATGCAACTCAAAGCTGGACCCAACAAGGACCACACTTCTGAAGGTAATAATAGAAGTGTTGGTTTTGGTTTATTTGTTTTAATAAACATTCTCCTGATTTAAAATCAGCTGGATTAACTGAAAAAGCAGAACCAGAGCAGTATACTGCAGCACAGACAATGGTGAGAATCTAGTTCTGATGTGGAAAGGTGGTTCCTTTAGGGTTAAGAGTATTTTGGTGGGATAAATGAGACTAGAGGCTTCTTGTCAAGGTTCATAACAGGGAATTTCTCAGCTCCTCCATTTTAAACCAGTAGGGGTGAGACTTAAAATGCTCAGTATTTCACATACCCATAATGAATTTGACTGAGCTGACACAGTTGATCTCAAGGTAACTTGAAAGATTTGAAAAAGCCATCAGCAAAGCGGAAGTGCAAACCAACTCGATCCGTTCCTGTGCTTGCCTATCCCTCAGTGGTAATGTTGGATGAATAGACAGCTGATCCATCAGCCACAGTTTTGCTGTCCTGCCTTTTATGGGGGCACAGTCCAGGACATCTTACTGTTGAAATGATTCTTCTTTTCCAAAAACTTGATAAAATACACTTCCAAACAGCAAAACATCATGTGAAGGCTTTGGCATTCAGAGTATGGGTGCAATCTTCAGCTCGTTACTGATGAAGTAAAATGGAATGAGTGTAATGGCAAGGAAATGGAAACAAGTTTGGTCATGCTTCTGCTGGGAACTTTTACTGCATCTCTTTATTGAACTGGTCAGTGAAAATTACAGTAAACAGTTAGAAATGCTTTTTCCTCCTAACACTGAGGATTTACACTGCTGACCTACTGTGTGGGCATGACAGACTCACCCTAAGGGAAAGCCTGTCACTGTTTCGGATCCTTTGTCAATGGCCAGCTTTTGCTCAGTCCAGGGATGCAGCTGATACTGGATCCTGCTACGGGCCTGTTTTGCTTCTAACTAATCCTAGATAGGATTTGGGGTTTCCTGTAATTTACAACTCGACTGTTTTCAGCTTGGAACAGCACTGTTTTTGTTGGGTTGACTTCGAGGGGTGGAGTGGCAGGAAAAGTGAAGTGCTCCAAAAATACTGCATGCACTCAAGATAGCTTTTTCTAATTTGGCTTTCCCTGCTTCCCTTGGCAAGTCAGGCTGATGCTTGCCAGCCACAATCTCAGCAAATCCTTTCTCCCTCTCACCTCTGAGACTTAGGTGTTTGTTCTCTCTCCGCTGTTTGTTATTCAGGTCAATACCAAGTCACGTTATTGTAGTTCAGAGCTGAACTTGCAACCAGGACTAACAGGATGGTTTCTAAGAAACTAGTGATCACTGCCTAGCAAAAAGTATTTATTTGCTTTGCCTGAGGATCAAGACACTTCAGGGTTTTCTGGTGCAGTTGTAGCTTTTAGAAACATTTAAGTGCTTACTTCATTGTGTACATCTACACGTTACACAACAAAAGGAAATGTTGTGGTTTTTTTCTCCTAAATAGCTAAACCGGTCATTTTAATGCATTCTGAGCATAAATGAGTTCCTTTGGTATTATGCTAACTGGCTGTTCTCATCCCTGTTTCAGATGGCTGACTGTGGTGGGCTCCCTCAAGTTTCCCAGGTAGGAATTTGGACGTAATTCCTACTAATCCTGTTCTGCAGCATGTCAGACTGCAACAAATGGGTGTTTTTTTGTAGGGTACTTTCTGTTCCCAAATGTCAGCCAAAAGGATGGTTATGATTTCACGAGTAATGATGTCAGTCAGTCATCTGAGCTTTCTTTTTTCTTTAAGGAGCAATGAGGCATAAAGTTAAGATTGGGAGGGGATATTATTTCCATTAATTATGTCTTAACCAAGTAAAGGTCTGAGGTGGGAATGCAGAGGTATTATTTTATGCCTGTCTACTAAGATAACATGGGTTAAGGCTGGAGCACTAGTGTTTTAGAAAGATGGTCTTATTTGGGCTATTTATAGTATAGATCAGGAAAGTGGGAGGCAAGAAATAACAATGCTATGTTCTTGCATACACTGACTTGGCTTGATTGAGAATGAACTGGAGCTTCTGAAATGTATTTAGGCATAAATTCCAAGACTGCTAATAAAAGCAGGCTGGGAAAGTTAAAACTTACCTGTGCTCGAGTGTTGCCTCACTAAATGAGCTGACCTGTAAATCAGCTTTAGTAGGTGATGTACCATCTAGACAGATTTCTAAGCAACATAATGTGGTGTTCATGAACTTAAGGAAAAAAATGAACTTGTAATTACCCATGCTGAGAAGTTCTTGTACAGATAGTGTGTGCTCCAACAATGGGAGTGGGGGGGAAAGGCTTTTTAAAAGCCACACAGTATGTATTGCTTCTGTTATACAGAGTCCATCTTTGCACTGATTCAGATAGAATATACCTCAGTTCAAGAAGGACAGGGAACTGCTAGAGAGAGTCCAACGCAGGACAACAAAGATGATTAAGGGAGTGGAGCATCTCCCTTATGAGGGAAGGCTGAGGAAGCCGGGTCTCTATAGTTTGGAGAAGAGGAGACTGCGGGGGGACCTTATTAGTGTATATAATTATATAAAGGGTGAGTGTCACGAGGATGGAGCCAGGCTCTTCTCAGTGGCAAACAATGATAGGACAAGGGGTAATGGGTACAAACTGGAACACAAGAGGTTCCACTTAAACTTGAGAAGAAACTTCTTCTCAGTGAGGGTGACAGAACACTGGAACAGGCTGCCCAGGGGGGTTGTGGAGTCTCCTTCTCTGGAGACATTCAAAACCTGCCTGGACGCCTTCCTGTGTAACCTCATCTAGGTGTTCCTGCTCCGGCAGGGGGATTGGACTAGATGATCTTTTGAGGTCCCTTCCAGTTCCTGATATTCTGTGATTCTGTGTGATACCAAAAGTCCAGGTCATATTGGCATGCACAATGATTGAGACTGTGAGGGTTATTTGGCCACTCTGTCAGCAGCAGAGAAAATAGTGAGTGCCTCATTGCAAGAATGTCAGTCATAGTCAGTTGTGCTTACATCTTCCTGCTGAGGTTTTTTTTGTCCTATAAACGTAACTATCATCTCTGACCAGCTGAATATGTGCCCTTTATAGAAGTCATTTTACTTTAGGTCACCTACCTCACTAACAGCACGAGCAAAGCTTGAGCCGGGCTTAGACCACTTGTAATTACTTCTCTGGAAAACTCATTCTCAAATGCATGTGTCCATTTGGTAAAGTAATGGGGCAGGGGAGCAGACCAGGGAGGGGAATGGTGGAATTCTATCACAACAATGAAATTTTCATACATTCATTAGAACCCAGAGAATATTTGAGATGTACCTGTTAAGACAGGGCATCTGTAACATTGTAATGTACTCAGTGCTCAGCAAGTTAATTACAATAATACTCTCTTCTTTTGCAGCCTGCCAAGCTTGCAGAAGCTTTCAAATACTTTGTTCAGGGAATGGGATACAGTAAGTATTGGTGTTATTATGGAATCATTCACCTGGCTATCAAAGTTTGTTGGGCATGTAAGCACCCAGAGAGTCTTCTGATGCTAGATGTGTGATCTTTTCCTAGTTGGATATGCATTTGCAAGGGGAAAAAAAACACGTGATGTTTCAGACCAAATAATGTTACTACATGTTAGAGACCTTTGTAGACATCTTAAACCCACAATTTCCTTCTTGACATTTTGAAGGTTGATATTTGTAATAGTGTCTCATCATTGCATCGAGGGTTTGGTTCATATACTGAGCATAACATTGAAACCTCATTAGTTGATAGACTTATTTGATTTGTAGCTGTTTGTCCTTCATGTATGTGCTTCTAATGACTGCTCTTGCATAGATGCATTGCCAGCTTGGGCTGCCAGTAAAGTTAAAGCATATGAAAGTAATGGGAGGTCTGATGAGTGTCTTTAGTTTTCCCCTGGATTGTTGCAGCCACAGCAACATACAAGACATTCATTTGTCTTGAGTTCCTCAGCCCGGGCCACTAATTGTGCTTTAGTAATTTGGGCTCCTTACCTGTATGCCTGGAGCAGTGATGGTACGTGAAGCTACCATGAAAAGTTTATTTTTAACCATGAAGGCTTCTCCAAAGGTGGTTAAGGCTGGAGAGGAAGGCAAGGGCTTCCTTCCAAACCCATGAGGCAATGCATTAATGAAAGATTGTTCTTCCAGTCCCCTCTGCTAGCATGACCAGGCTGATGAGGTCCCGCACCGCTTCTGGCTCCAGCGTAACCTCTTTGGAAGGACAGAGGAGCCGGTCTCACACGGGAGAAGGCACACGGAGCCGGTCTCACACTGGGGAGGGAACAAGGAGCCGATCCCACACTGGGGATGGTGCCAGGAACCGCTCCCACACAGACACACGCATCGAGCTGACGCCGAACTCTGCAAGCAATGCTGAACAATCAAGCCCCAAGTCCATGGAAGTGTCCTGTTAGATGGCTGTGGGAGGTTGAAACTGGTCACAGTGTGGAAAAAGTAACGGATGCCCCCTGTGTATCACGAAAACATAACTGGTATTAATCTCAAGCTATTCTGTAGGCTGAACTCTGTTCAGCAGGGTCTGACAGGGACCAAAGAAAAGAAGCATCTCATTTGCTCTGTCGTTATTCTTCTAACTCAGACAGTTGCTGCTATTGTGCCCTCCTTCAATGGATGCCAAATTCTAAAGGATACTTGCCAAAAGCTGATGTGGTTGTGAACACTTCAGAGTCAAATCAGACTTGCTTAATACCCTCCTTTTAAAATCAAAGCTGTTACATGTCCCTTTATCTCTTAATCTCTTGAAGTAAACTGGCACAATTTGAGATGAGTTTCAAAGAGGGGGAGAGGAAGAAAAAAGATCACTATTATGGATGGCTTTTAAAAAAGGAGATGAAACAAATGTGTTATGGCCTCATGTTGAAGCTGGAGTTGAATTCATTGTATATAGCTTGACTTCAAATGATAAAGAAGTTAATGTATCATGCATTTATAGGCCTTCTAATTCCTTAGTATTCAAGCCTGTTTTCCTATGTACAATAATATGCTACTAAAATAGGTGATTTAATGTGACTTTGAGATGAACTAAATCTAAGCTTTTTTTATTTCACTTTTTTGAGATTTAGTTCCAGTCTTCCTTTTCCTCCCCCCCCCCCAGACCCTAAAAAACGCTTAGCCAAATGAGGACAGGATTTAAATCTGATAAGCAAGGTGGCATCTCCTGTTTGCATTCTTGGGCCAAAGGATTTACTGTACCACAAAAGCTGGTGTAGTTGTAACAAGTAGGGTAGCTGTAGATGCCAACAAAGCAGAAACAGCTTGATTTTTTTCTTTCAGACAGTTTCTTGTCTTTGCAGCTCAAGTTTTTGTGTCCAGCACAATTGTGATGAATTCGGAATTCTTAAGCAAAGCCAGATCCAGCTGTTCTTTGTCAGGAGAGATGAATAACTGTGGGATGGCGTGTAATTAGATACTGTACATTCAACTGCTACTAATTGCTAAATTTGGAACTCTGAGATCTCACTGGTGCTGAGGAGTGCATTGCACAAAGTGGTGGAGCGGCAGCACTGTATCTGTGAAATACAGTGTTTAATGACTGCCTAAATGTAATGAGCTTCTGGTTCTATATACAGCCTCGTGATTCCTTGGGTTACTTTGATGCTAGCGGCTTAATACCTTTCCGCCAGTCAGGTTTTCACAGTTGGGTGTTCTTAAGCTTGTCCTTCCATAGGCAGTGGGACAGGGTTTCCCGCGCTCCAGTGCATACCTGCTGCATTGCAGTCCTCACACAAACAAGAAAACTCAAATGCCGAGCAGTTAAATAGCAAATGTTAATACTTTTGGATTGCTTGTTCAGAAGAACGCAGTCTAGGTTACTTTATATTGACTAACTTCAGCTCTTGTGTAGAATATCTGTAACAGCTTGTGGGAAGAACAGTCAATTTCCAGAAAGAATAAAGCTATTGTGTAAAGTCTATCAAGAAAAGTTTCTTAATGAAGTATTTGTATTTATTTCAAGAAAAATAAATTTGTAACTTTGCAGTGTCTGGTGTCTTCATGTTTTGCTAGGGGTACAATAATCAAGTATACTCTGTATAAAAGTGTATTGTGCTGTGGTTTAACCCCAGCCAGCAACAGCAACTGATCCTGGGCTGCATCAAAAGGAGTGTGACCAGCAGGTCAAAGGAGGTGATCCTGCCCCTCTGCTCTCATGAGACCTCACTTGGAGCATTGTGTGCAGTTCTGGTGTCCTCAACATAAAAAGGACATGGAACTGTTGGAACAAGTCCAGAGGAGGGCCATGAGGATGATCAGGGGACTGGAGCACCTCCCGTATGGAGACAGGCTGAGAAAGTTGGGGCTGTTCAGCCTGGAGAAGAGAAGGCTGCGTGGAGACCTCATAGCAGCCTTCCAGTATCTGAAGGGCGCCTACAAGGATGCTGGGAATGGACTCTTCATCAGGGACTGTAGTGACAGGACAAAGGGTAATGGGTTCAAACTTAAACAGGGGAAGTTTAGATTGGATCTAAGGAAGAAATTCTTTACTGAGAGGGTGGTGAGGCACTGGAATGGGTTGCCCAGGGAGGTTGTGAATGCTCCATCCTTGGTGGTGTTCAAGGCCAGGCTGGACAGAGGCTTGGGTGACATGGTTTAGTGTGAGGTGTCCCTGCCCATGGCAGAGGGGTTGGAACTGGATGATCTTAAGGTTCTTTCCAACCTTAACTATTTTATGATTCTATCACTAAGCCCCACACAGCTGCGCACTCTCCTGTCTGAGTGGGATGGGGGGAGAATCAGGAAAGTGAGAAAACTTGTGGGTTGAGATAAAGGCATTTTAATAGGTAAAGCAAAAGCTGCATCCACAAGCAGAGCAAAATGGAATTTATTCATTGCTTCTCATTGGCATAGGAAGGCTCCATCCTCTGTCACAGTGACTTAGGAAAACAAATGCTATCATGCTGGACATCCCTCCCTTCCTCCTTCTTCCCTAGCATTTAGTGCTGATTATGATGCCATATGATCTGGACTATCGCTTGGGTCAACTGGGGTCAGCTGTCCCTGCTCTGTCCCCTCCCAACTCCTTGTGCACCCCCAGCCTGCTCACTGGTAGGGTGGCATGAGAAGCAGGAAAGGCCTTGACTCTCTGTTAAGGAAAGCACTGTGCTCAGCGCTAAGGAAAACATCCCTGTGTTACCAACACTGTTTTCAGCACCAATCCAAAAAGTAGCCCCATACAAGCTTCTGTTAAGAAAATTATCCTAGCCAAAATGAAACCATTTTGTTACCCCTTTGCATCTATTGAATCGGTTTTTTTTTGCTCATGTCTCTTCTATTCCCTACTTTTGTGCTTAGAGGGCTGGGGGTGGTTTTTTTCACTCCAGCCTATTCCTTATAGAAATAAGAAACCCCGTCTCCCTTCAGTATTAACTGTTCCAGTGTCCTGGCTTCAGCTACTCCGTCCTCCTGCATTTCAAACAATCCAACAATAGGAAGAGGCAAAAGCAAATATTTGGCATGTCTGAGCCAAGGTTCTTCTAGATATGATGATTCAGCAGTCATGATTGGACTGGTACCAGCAAAGGGCTTGATTTTATTAACCACAGGCAGTGCCAGTGAAAGCAGGAAGAACCTGCGCCAACTCATCTTACAAAAGAAGGGCAAAGTTACTTGCTTTGCTGAAAGTGGCTCATCATTCCTTCCACAAGGACACCATGGTGAGCCTGTCAAGCCTAGGCAGTTTATTCTTCTTTAATGGGAAGGAATGCATCCAAGACTTCTCGCGGCACAAAGGGATCTGTGAGCACTTCTGAGCTGTGAGGAGTTGCTAGGACCACTCTAAATGTCAGCTTTGTAACAAAAAGTATTGCTTTGGCAAGGAACAGCAGGTACCTGTGCAGAAAAGCTGGAGGACAGTACAGAGGAGTGGTGTCCTACCTTCTACAAGGAGTTAAGACTCCTCTTTCCTTGCAATAGTGGTCTCCTGGCATCCTTAACTTGTGCTGAACTGAAAAGTGGAAGATTTATTAGAAATCTGTTAGATTTATAAAGTGGCAAATTTATTAGAAATGAAAGGAAATAAAATAAAAAAAGGCTTTTTTATAAAACCCCTTCTTAGATCTTGCAAACTGGAGTTCTGCATTATTCTTGCAGGCAGAATTAGCCTGGATACTGTAGTGTCACTAAACCAGAAAAGATGAGCTGAGGTTTCACCTCTTTCTCAGGGTATGAATGGCCATCATAGAGCAAGGAGCTCCTGTGGCACAGAGGAAATTCAGATTGGATAACAGGAGGTTTCCAGAAAATAAGCATTTCATCCCTTACAGTGCTTTTGGGGGTATAAAGGGTGGTATAAGACAAAATGGGCCCTCAGGGACCAAGAGGGTTCCTGATTACATTGAAGTATCTCAAACCCAAACCTTTACTTAGTGGCACTCTTCAAAACCGCTGGTAGAAAGGATGTTGTTGCTGCTGAAATCTGAGTTCTTCCCACCTCTGCCTGGGACTTGACATCTACTGTACAAAAATCTGGCTGGACTTCAATGTGGTTTTTCCCCTCCCTGCCCTTGCAGGAGGAGCGGGAGAGGATGTGGCAATACCATGTTGTCAGAGCAGGACTTTTGTGCTGAAGGATGCTGCTTCCCTCTTTTAAGAGTCCCTAGAGACTAAACAGCTGGAAACTTTAACCTAGATGTGTTTTGGGGGTTTATGATTAATGTCATGTGTTGCAAGCAAAGGGCTGAGCTGGAGAGAAAACAGTTTATAGCAAAGCTGCTTATTTTTTCTATCTAGTGCTGGAATCCTCTTCCTGTCTGTTTTTGCATCTTGCTCAGAGTATCTGGTGCAATCCTCAAGGTAACGCAGGCTGTTGTTTCTACCAATACAGCACACTGAGCAGTGTCTCTTTGCATGATCCTCTCCATTCTCACATGCTGTCTGCTTGTTTTTGAGTTATTTTGCACTGGTTTGCACCATTTCCCTGGAACTGAAAGTCTCTCCCGCTCTGTATATATATGAACAGCTGGTTTGATGTGTGGATTTAGAGTTTCCACTGAGCCAGATATAGGCTTTATGTTGATAGCTGATCGCTGCTACGCCTAATGTTTAAATAACTGAGGGAAAGGATGTCAGGGTATTTTAAGAGATCAGCCCTTCCCCCTCAGCCCTTTGTAACAGGCAGACAGAGGCTCTCGCTGTTTCTATCTATTGCTTCATTAAGGGCTCCATTCATTTTACAAACAACACAGCTGCTGACCAGCGTTGCGGGGGGGAAAAAGAAAGAATGAAAGAAAAAAGGCTTCTGATTGCAATTGCCAAACAGTTCAGTGTCTACTCCCTGCAACTCAGCTCACTCAGCACCTCCTGGGGGCTGGAGGACAATTGTTATTCGGATGTAATTAAAGAGGCAGTCTCCTACCCCATATACACCCTGGTTTTGGCACTGGTGGCTGTGGGAAGTACATCAGGCATGGGATGCAGACATCACGGGCATCTCCAAAAGAACCCAAGGGTTGGGAAAGGGGATAGTGGGCAGCTCTTCCTTCCCAAGCAGCACCATCCCAGTGAGCTGTGACCTGCAGCTGATGAGAAATATATCCTTGGGTGACCTGCCACTCTGTGCGGTTGCTTATGGCTGAGGGGGATTATGGTGTTCATTCAGGTCAAGGTCAACGTGCGAATGGGGCTGGGGGGGAAAGGGCTGTTTGCTGGGCTGATGCACTCAGGGAGGGCCAGTGCAGCACCAGACAAAGCCTGCATGAGTGACAGCACTCAGGAAAGAACAAGAGCTGTCACCAGCCTGGACTTCGCATCCCTTGGCTCTGTGTGTGTGCATACACGTGTGTGGGAGCAGGTCCCCGAGATGCTTGGCACCCTGCATGCAGGATGATGGGCAGGGAAGATGAGGCTGATGAGCTGCAGTTTCACTAGACATGGTACATCAGTACAGGGCATGGTCAACCAGCTTGTAGAGCCTGTCCCAAGCAAAGGTGCCACCAGCCCTTTGCACAGTGGTGAGATGCACACAGACAGACCCCTTTACCTTACCTCATGCCTACATTTGCACCTCTTCAGCTTTGAATTGCCATTTATTAACTGATTGCAATGTGTTTTCATTTGTATTTGATAATGACCAGTGACCAATAAGTTCTTTATCACCAGCTGCCAGTGTTAGATTCAGTCATGTGGCGATTCCTCACCTGCTGCTGATGCAAGCTTGGGGCGGGTGAGGTCCCACCGAAGCAGAGTCAAGCACAAGGTCAACACTTCATCTGGAAAGAGCAAGGTGCTTAGGAGATGATGGGTTTCCCAGACTCGTCCAAATGCAGTGGCTGAGAAAGCAGCCAGAGAGCCCTTCAAGCAAGATCGTGTGCTTGGCAGCTGCCTCATATGCAAGCAGAAGACACAGGGGCCAGATCAGAGTTCTGGTGCCTATAGGGGCAGCAGGGAAATGTGCTACCTTTGCTGAGATCTATTGCCAGAGGCACAGTTGGATAGAAAGTGCTTAAAAATGCAGAAGGCTTCCCTCAACAGCAAAAATAACCCAGTAAAAGCACATGAAGAGGAAGGCTGGGGAGAGGGTGCTTTTACACCTAGTTCTGGCAGCCATAAGCAAGCCCACAGCACCCATCACTGTTCAGTTACAGGAGGCCACTCCAAGTGTTTAAATTCCTACTTCGGGCTGGAAGGCAAGCTTGCTTAGATGGTAGAATCCTTACTGGGGTCAGGATATGTAAATGCAGGGATATGGATAAGGATTCTTTAATTTAAATGCTTTTCCCCATATCTTTAATAACATTGAACAATTTCTGCTATGGCTGCTGCAAACGGGTGACTCCCGCAACCTCTCAGGTTTGCTGTTAAAGAAGACAGGATTATTCAGTTGAGTGACACACTCTACTTTGCTCAGAGACTCTAGACAGGCTACCCCAAGTCCAGGAAGAATGCTGGGGGAAAAAAACAAACAAAAACAAATGCAGAGCCAGAAACAGACCAGTAAATAAGGATGTGTGAGTTGGGGAGCACCTGGCTTTCCCAGGCTGCCAAAACAGTCATACTGAGGGAAATGCTCTCAGAGCATCCTCTTTCACCACATACTTCATTTTATGTGTTCTCCAGTTCAGTGCTTTGTCACTGATTGCAAAAGCACACTTGGACATCAGCCAGGTGAGGAGATTGGAAAAGGAAATGAAATATCAGTGGCAAAAGTATGTCACCCTCTTTTGCTTGCCTAAGCTTCTAAATGAGGTGTCAGTCATAGATTCATTAATCATTTACCACTTATGATGTTATTTACTATCTTTAAACCATAGCAGCAACATGCCACCTATAAAATCTCACCACGATGCTATGCGAATGAGTAATATGTGTTACATAGCTGGAGTAACGCAGACTGACACTGCCAAACCAATCTGTTTTTCCCATTATGTTTCCATATATTTCAGCATATGAAGCTTAGAGAAATAGCTCTGTAGAACTGTTTAAATGGGGAAGTCACAGTTTGAAAAGGTATGTGTATAGATATGTGCCTGTAGTTAACGAGAGCATGCTGTCTCCATCAGCGTAACAAACTGCTTGTCTTAAAACTCCCTCAAAAACCCAGGAGAAAAAATATCCTGGGATTTAGTTTACAAGATGGCACAGTGCTCCAGAATACTGTGGACTTATTGGAGCATTATATGTCCACAGAACAGCCCTAGTGAGCAACTGCACTACACCCTGTTTCCAGTTGCACACACGCTGAAATGGTGTTTTAAATTCTAGTCAATGCTCCATGCAAAGGCATCTTTCTAAGAAGCATGTTTGCTTCTTCAGGGAGTGGATAGCTGACTTTCTGGGGCTCCTCAACAAGGCAGCTTGAGCCACCGTAGTGATCGGGTAAAGTCTGTACAGAAGGCTAATGGTGATGGTCACTGGAGCTAAACGGAGTCTTGCCATTTGTATCAGCATGAGATGACCCTTAAAATCCCATCCTCTGTCCTTGTCCCAGCCTGCAGGTCCAACAAGATGACTGTCATGGGCTGGACGGGTGTCAAACTCTCTTGGCTTAGCTGGGATTTCAAAACCCTGCTCCCATCCTTTCTCAAGCCTTTCCCTGGAGTGCTGCAGCAGAGGGGTCTAGCTCCAGCTCAGATCCTGGTATCTCCTCAGTGCTATTATTGTTACACTCTTGGATGATGGTACCGCTTTCAGGTCCCAGCAGAGACCTGGACACATTGTATGAGGCACTGTACAAATGTTCCTGCTGGAGAAGTTTAAACAGATGCAATGAACAGTAGGGCCTTGTTCTGTCTCTGGAGAATGGAGGAAAAGCAAAGCAAAGGGCTAGATCCATGAAAGCCTTTGAGGATCTAGATCCTCGGTGTATTTAAACAGTAACCACAAAAGTTCTTTTGTAAAGATACATGAGTTGCCCAGCACACAGGGAGCCAGGGAACTGAAATTAAAAGCTAGTCCATTGCCTTAGATCCAGGGCTAATCTTCTTGTAAACATCCATTGAAACAAAGGCTTTCTAATGCATCACAAACTGCCAGGCAAATTCACTGGCTACAAGTGTTGCTCTTTCCCTTTCAGTGTCACCAGACAAAGAATTGCACAAGCTAGTGAGGCTTGGTTTCCTATACGTTTGTGCCCAATGCCCCCACAAAACCCCTTGACAGCAGTGTAATAACCACTATTCCCCATCTGTGATGCCTTCAGCTGTCCCTCTTCCACAGCTGCTTGTTTCCAAATGGTGCATCTGATCAAAATCCTTTAATGCTGCTGATGCGGTTGGGCCACACTGTACCTGTATTAGATGTGTTGGCTGCCTGGCAGATGTGTATGAGCTTTTAGTGGGGGCAATGTGGTGGGTTTCTTCCCTGTCTTGCTATTTTATTTAACTTGTTATTTCGAGAATCACAATGCTTCTGAGATCTTCACTCTTCTGCCTACTTTGTTTGACGTTTCCCACAAAGGGACTGACTGACAGTCAAATGCACAGTACAGTTTCATACGCCTTGTTCCCTTGGGAAACCAGGCTAGAAACAGAAACATCTTGGGTGCGTTGGGTGAGATCTGTGGTTCCCAGGCATTCACTTCTCTAAAAACCAACACACACTGGAGCTGCTGGTCATGCATTAGCTTACAATAGCTTCTTTTATCTCACAATGAAAGCTGTGTGTTTCAGCCACTGCAGCATTTGATTATGGTGGCTACAGTGTTAGTAATTGCAAAGTGAAGCAAGCTTATTAAGTGCCACAGTTTTGGGCATGTCTTCTGAGCCTGTTTGCTTGTTTCCTAATGTGTACATGTAAGACAAAGACTGATTATAGATATGTTTATATATATATTATATGATATATATATTATTTATATTATATATAAATATATATTATTTCTATTATATATATGTTTATACATATAAACATATGCATATATTTATATGTATATTTGTGCATTCCATTTTATGCACAACATTTTATGCACTGTAGGAATACATATATGTCAATATATACATCTATACTCATGGGCATCATATATTTTTATATATATATACTCATATGTTTTTCATATATGGTTTTGTAGATAATATTTTCTACAAAATTATATAAATGCATTCATACCACATTTTCTATATGTGTGCATATACATATACATATACGAGTATGTGTATTTGTATATATGCATATACATACATGTATATATGCACACACATATTCTATTTTATGATGGGCAAGAATTAGAGACAAGATTCCAAGTCATATTTAAGGGATCTGACTGATAAAGAGGTCCTAGGATGGCTTCCTTACCAAGCACCTCAATAAAAACAATTTTCCCTTTGGAAAACATCATCAAGTTGTTGGCCAAGACCACTGTTTCATATGCTCCATGGACCTTTTTTCACCAAGCGATGGAGTTTGAAATAGAACGTGCTTAGTTTTGCAGGTGCTGAGGTTCATTCTGGTGGAGGTAAAGAGGTCAGACGTGACCTCTCCTGTCACTTCATCCAGGCTAAAAGCAGTCACAAGGCTGAATCTTGAAAAGTACTGGTGTCTTCAGGTTCCTTATGAACAGAGGAACAAATAGGAGAGGTGTTTTGCACTTGCACTGGAACATGCAGGCAGGGATCACCCTTATTATCTGCCACTGGGGATTTAGAATCATAGAATCATAGAATAGTTAGGGTTGGAAAGGACCTTAAGATCATTTAGTTCCAATCCCCGTGCCATGGGCAGGAACTCCTCACACTAAACCATGTCACCCAAAGCTTTGTCCAACCTGGCCTTGAAGACCACCAAGAAACATTGTGCCCAATGCCTTCACATTTCAGGAAAGCTTCAAAAAAGAAATTGTAACAGATTTGAATTAAGGAATGACCTAGCTCTATGAAAAATTTATGGGCCAAATCCTTGTATATATATAAAAAATAGAAGCTATTGAAGTTAACAGCTTTTGAAGATATGCAGCATTTTTTCTATTTGTTTTTACATAAGGATTGCGTTATTTTCAGCCTGCTTACAAGAATTTTTATCATAGCCAGAAAGATTCATGTCTCCCTAGAATCTAGCTTTCTCTAGGTTATCAAACTGAAGAAAAACAACTTGCCAATTGAAACTAAAGCAAAAGAAGTGACTGATGTAAACCAGTTGCATCATCCCAAGTTCAGCCCTGTACTGGTCCAGCCTCCAAACCGTGCATCATTCAGCAGTTTTGCCGGCAATCAGGTATTTTGGAAGCAGCTATTCCAGTTCTTCATGCAGAAATACATTTCTACTCTCCCAAGTGAAACAACAGCCAATGTGCGATGGTGCATGGGTGCTGTGCTAACACTTTATTGGAGAATAAAACTGTCTCCGTCACCCTTCAGTGATGACAAACTGGTTGCCTGGAAAGGTAGTGACAATTTTCTCTTCTTTTGGCTGACATTTGCATGTGAAACCACTTTTGCAGAAAATGTTCACACCTACTGCACCAGAAGCTATGCCAAAGGTTGTCCTCTCCTTTCACATCCTAGCCTCTGTAACACATGCCTCCTTTCTTCTACTCCAGCCGTGTAAAACAAAGGTATGTGTCACTGGCAGGGTGTCAGTAGGAAGTGGGACCTGTGTGTTGGTAACACACAGAAGGAGGTGGTGGTTCCCAGGCACACCCCATTTCTATGTAAATAAATGGGCACATGAGGTATTGTCCTTCATCTTTCATCTGACTCTGCATTTCATCCTTCAGAGCTAGTCTAGAAGCAAAACATAACCCACAGATAAGAGGATCTATCCTGAAAACATGAGCTCTGGGGTGGTCATTTTGGATTCAGAGCATCCAGGCTGTTCAAGATCAGAGCAGGTAGAGAAACAGTGAAAATATCCCTGGTACAAGATGCTCTAAGAGATCTAGGTGAGTCCAAGGAGAGAAGGAAACAGAGGTTCTTGGACCCAGCCTTGTGAAGTGAGAAGCAGACGTTGCAGAGAGACCTCAGGAGAAACTTTGTTCTCCCTGGGCTTTTCCCATGAATTTCACCATGGGGTAGGATCTGACTGAGAATGACAGAGGGCTAGTTCTAGGGCTGATCTCAGTGTGATAGAGACTAGAGTCTAGTCCTGATGGTCAGCAGCAAAGACTGAAGTGTGGTATTGAAAATGAAACATGTATGCCAATGCTCATTTTCCAGCTTAGACCACATTAGTCAAGAGATGACAGTAATGATAACTGAATCTCATGTCTAAGCTACTGACAGCCATACTTTTGTTGTCATACTAGTGTACTATTCTTTCCTTTGGGCAATTAACTGCTGGCCTAATAAATGGCAGTGCCAGCAGGCCTGTAATTTAAGTCTTGGAATCTGTGCATAGAGGAATTTTTGGCTGCTGTTAATGGATGAATGTCTATTAGAGTTGAAAATACTGCTTGTTCAAGGCCTTTCCAAAAACAGTGTGGCAAAACAAGGAGACTTAACATCCTAGCTCAGGAAAAAACAAATTGTACATTGGCAGTGGATGAAGATTCTCCTTTTATTTTAAATCCTCTGTAAAATCAGAGCAATGGGTCAATTCCAGCATTCAGCCTCTTTAATTAGCGATTTCAGAGTAATCATGGTAATGAGCCAAGTCGGCAAAGATGTCATTGGGGTTCTTGCAGTTCAGGTTGCAGAAACAAGCATTGATCCACATGATTTTCCAGGAAAACTCAGTTCCATCTGGGCACTGGAACCTCACTTCAATAGTCTTGGACTTGTAGGGTGTGCAGCACCTATTGTCTGTGCAGACACCACAGTACTTGGGTCTATATGGACTTTTGCTCACACATCCTGAGATGGTGTAGTTCATTGGTTCGTTGGCCCTGTAGACAGCCAAGCACTTCTTCCCAGGCTAAATTAGAACAGAAAAGAGACAGGTTAATATAACTTGCTGACACAAGTAGGACATACAAACCACCTTCCCCGCACTTAAAGGGTTTTGAAGCTGTTAGGAAGCATTTTACAGCCCTGATCTAGAAGCTGTGGCAGTTTTACATGCTTAGACATATGAGTCTAAAACCTCAAGTAGAGTACTTGCAAATACAGCTCATAGCCATGACAGCAGTGCACCAGTGTTTTTCCACTAGCTGAGTCCCAGGTCTGTCTGAACAGTGAGCACAGTGGACTTGGCATGCCTTCCCTTGCAAGGACCCTTTGGCTGGAACTAAAGCTCTCAGGGGGTGGTTTTCACACCAGCATGTGGAAGCACAAAGAGGACTTGTTTTTGACCTCTTTGCAGCACAGTAAGTCCATGTAGAAGTGCAGCCGTCAGAAGCCTGAATGCTGCCAAAGAAAGGCTAACCCCATGTCCAGACAAAGCTCCAGGGCTGTGCAAAGGAGCAGTCCCCACCTTGATGTGCTTGGTGATATCCACCTCGCAGGGCCGCATGTTGCACAGACGGCTTTCCTTCAGGAGCCGGCACTGGTCGTTGTCATTGGAAATCCTGGTGGAGATGCCCAGCCCGCAGGACTTTGAGCAGGGACTCCAGGGGGAGGTGTGCACGATGCAGTTCTTCTGCCAGGCTTCATCCTCTCCCTCATATGCTGCAAGAGACCAGATTAACCCCATGTTATTCAGCCGCAGCAGCTTTCCATATTAAACCCCCTCTCCCCAGCTCATTACACATTCAGGCCACTAACCCAAACAATGAAACCACTGCGGACTGGTTCAGCATTCCCGTGAACCCTCTCATCCCACCCCCTTTGTTGCTGACCTACTTTGTGTCAGACCCTCCGGTGCTGCGAGCGCTTGGGGCCAGGGCTCATTTCTTCATCTCCCTTTGCAGCCTCACACAAGGGGGTCCTTGTCTGGGACCCCCAGGTGCTGCCACAATGCAAACAATTACAGCCAGTGCAGAAAAGGGATGAAGGTTTATTTCTGAGCCCATTCAATTGATTCTGTAACAGAAAGTGGTCAACAGCCCGCTGGATGGCTGAGGGGCTTGGGAAGCAGCCACTGCCTTTCACTAGGAGGAAGAGCAGCTTGAATAGCTCTCAGAGGGCTCGGCAGCCACTTGAAGAAGGGGTGGGCTCTGTTTTGAAAGCAGCTGACAACCCCAGTTCAGGTTCCTTCACAGCCTCGGCCAAGGTCCCCACTGGTCTTTGACTCACAATACAGCCTGCAGGCAAAGCTCTGATAGAAACTGCTGCATTGAGCTCGCTCAGTATTAGATTTATTACTCTATTAGTTATTATGTTAAATGTAGTAATTGCTAGCCTTGCTTTTATAAGGCTTCTACTTATGAGAGAAAAGGTCAGGCAAGGAAAGCTGTGTTATGCCCATGTTGGGACACAGGCCATGAAGACATAAGGTTAATTTCAGTAGTAGATGTTTTGAATTTGGACCTACAGTTCAAAGCTACCATGGACAAAAGTGAGGGAGAAAGTGTAGTGGGTTTAACCCCCAAAATGGAGATTGAGGCTTTGTTTTGTGCAACAAAAATACAAACCAAGGACTGGGAATAAAATCTTTGCCAGTAAGGAACCAAAATCCTGGTTTACAGCAAGCATTCCACGTGTCCTTGAGCTCTGCTTTTGTGAGATAGTCTAAAATATGGAGCTAATGTGGCTAATGTCACTACATTGCATCACAGGGTGTCATGAGGATAAATTTAAGATGTATGGCAGAGTAAGTCCATCTTAAGCCTTTGGGATCAGAGGGAAATGGCACCAGCTCTGTGCAGTGAGCTACACAATCCTCACTATGAATGTATGAGGAAAGAAGATACCTTATGTGATATGTAATACAGTTCAATAATGTCAAAATTCAGTTCAATCAGTCCAGAACTGTGAACTGGCAGTGAAGCTTCCACAGTAAATGTTTTCAAGGTGTTACGTAACTTTGGGACTACTAAAATACTGGGCTTTAAAATCACAGAATCCCAGACTGGTTTGGGTTGGAAGGGACCTTAAACATCACCCAGTTCCAACCCCCTGCCATGGGCAGGGACACCTTCCACTAGAGCAGGTTTCTCAAAGCCCTGCCCAACCTGGTTTTGAATGTTTCCAGGGATGTGAGAGCCACAGCTTCTCTGGGCAACCTGTGCAGTGCCTCAGCACCCTCACAGGGAAGAATTCTTCCTCACATCCAGTCTATAACCCAGACAGAAAGCCTCAGTCCCAAATTAAACTGAACCCATTCCGCTTTGCAGAGGGCCCAGTCTGAATACAAATTGGTGATGTTAAAAGGACTTGTGACATCTTCCAAGTGCCAGCAGATGTGTGCTTCAGAGGGGGCTTTGTCACACAGGCATGCTTGGTGAATCTCACATTGCTGCTGAGCAGTTCAAGCACACCACTGTGTTTCACATGTCCTCTCCTTCACTACATGCTGGAGTCTCTGTGCCTCATTCACACAAAGACCAGATGCCTGCCGGTACAAGCTGATACTTTGGTTTCAGACTGACCTCCAGTTGCCCATTGACCTAAGAAGTCCATGTCAGTCCCACCATACCTGCAGAGGAGATGTGGCGTGGAGAAGTCTTCCTGATTTTCTTGGAGTCATCACAAATCCACTGCTCGCAGCACTTCCCTGCTAACTTAATCAGCTTTGGGTTTGGGCACCAGACAAGGGGAGGACGTGAGTTTGTGCACATGGGAATACAGCCCACAGCCCCGTTAATGCATGTGCAGTTGTATTTGCAGTTGGGCTGAAACGTGTCCCCGTTGTTATACCTGACTCCATTGAGGACACATCCTACACCGACAATCTCTGAAAGGAAAGAAGAAGAGAGAAAGACACACAGAGCACTGTTAGAATAATGCTGGTGACAAACAGTGCTGATGTGCTTCTGTACCAAGCTGCTCCCTGGGCTAATGGAGCCAGCATGGAGACACGGCTGTGGGATGATGACGTCAGCGTGATGCTGAGCGAAATATGGTTACACCATCTAGGAAACAGTTTTCATTTTGAATTACAGCAAAAAAAAGAAGAATCTTTTAATGCTTCATGGAGGAAAGATGTTAGAAAATAAAACAAGTTTTATCCACAAATTCTCATTTAAAAATCATTTTGTAGCCTGCTGGTAAAAGAAGGAGCAATACAAGCAATTCAATAAGTATTGAATGAAATTTAATGTTTTCAGAGATGTATGAAAGGACCACATGGAGTTGCAAATATGGCTCAGCTCTTCACAACACCTTCTGAAGCAACAGCAGGAGAACACCCAAGTGAAGGAGTGCTTAAAATGGCACTGGAATCCTATATTTAGGCAACTTCAGTTTGCCACAGAACAGTTTTCTTGGAAAATGAAGTAACACATTGTAAGGCCACAGAACTTGGTATTTTATGAATATCTTAAAATAAAATCACCAAAATAATAAAAAATCAAACTTTTTGATTGCCCATGAACAGAAATCGCATTGGTTCAAAAAGCAGCCACTTTCTTATTTCAAAGTTGTAACAGTTATTTGGAACCAGTCACACAAATCTAATGGAAAATTCAAGCTTCAGTTTCTTGTTTGCTCACACGGAGGCAGTGTACACACACCGATCAGGTTGCTTAAGTTTTGAGTCTGGTTGGAAATGGAGCTGCCATGTAGCTGCTTCAAGGCTAACATGGATCAAAATGCGGGTTCAAATTCTGCAAAGGCTTCTTACTTTTAGAATGGGCTGAATGAAAACATCAAACACAAATCCCTTTTCCTGTACAAAAATGAGAGTTGTTGCTATTTGAAGGGCAGGTTCAGCTCCAATTTTGAGCATGCTTCCGCCTTTGTATTGAAGAGACATCACTCAGTGCTGGAGCTGGAGCGGAGCTGAGAACTCAGTTAAACTTCGAGGTGTACACACAGATAATGACAGCTCAAGAAAATGCTGTATTACCTGGTATTTTGCTACCAGCATATCCCTTCTGGACTGTGTTAACTCAACTTCATGCAGGTCTCATATATCAGGAGGTTCATCATGAGAACATCCCAAACATACACAAAGGAGCTGTTCAGTGCCTTCATGCAGAACCTCACTGAATCTGCATCTAAGTTAGGCACTTTCGGAGCACATCACTCTTCCTGTCACATCCTTGTTCCCGGCCTCAAGTGCGCAATGCCTGCCTCCCCACCTGAGCATGTGCTCAGCATCCTGCTGTCTCTGCTTTGGTGCAGAAAAAAGCCAACAAAAGGAGACGTGCATTGACGCTCCTATCTGATGTCCAGGTGACCAGACCTTGGACACACCTCACCATGCCAGTCCAGATACAGCTTGAATTTCCCACATTCTCACTCCATTCCTTTTCCCAACACCTGAAAGAGTTCTGAGCTCTTTCAGGATCTTTATTTTCCACAGATTCCATTGTTTCTGTAGTCCCGCGTGCACTGGATTCTCTAGACCTGGCTTGTTGGCATTCAACTGCAAAGCAAATTCCTCACAGCAGTTGGTCCCCAACACCCAGCTCAGGAGTCCCACTTTTGCCTTCACTCACCCTGTGGTCCCAGCAGTAGCTGGTGTGATCAGAGTGGAGTGATGTGGTCAATATATGACCCAGTGCATGAAAAGAACATGTCAGCAGATCCTGTTAGCAGATCCTTCACCTGGATGCTGAAGCAAGGGGAAGACCACAGCTTTCTATGGCAGCCAGAGACAAGCCACTCCACTTCCTAACCATGGGAAGACCTACTTCTCATGCCCCCCAGCTGTGCACACCACAATGCCCCTCACCTTATAGTCATGAATGTCACATAATAGAGAATATAATAAGGAATTAAGGCTGCGTGGAGACGTCATAGCAGCCTTTCAGTATCTGAAGGGGGGCTATAGGGATGCTGGGGATGGACTATTCATTAGGGACTGTAGTGACAGGACAAAGGGTAACGGGTTCAAACTTAAACAGGGGAAGTTTAGATTGGATATAAGGAAGAAATTCTTTACTGAGAGGGTGTTGAGGCACTGGAATGGGTTGCCCAGGGAGGTTGTGAATGCTCCATCCCTGGTGGTGTTCAAGGCCATGTTGGACAGAGCCTTGGGTGACATGGTTTAGTGTGGGGTGTCCCTGACCATGGCAGGGGGGTTGGAACTGGATGATCTTAAGGTCCTTTCCAACCCTAACCCATGATTCTATTCTATGATTCTAATATATTGTTTTTTTGTGGATGAGCTAATGCAAAGCCATGCTAATTTCTTACTACTCTTCCTTACAACCTCTAGTATTTCTGTCAGCTATCCTAAACCTCTTTACTCCTTAGGCTTGCCCCTTGCAAAGCTTCTGCTGATATTCTAAGTTTATTGAAACACAGTACTTGCAATCTTTTCTCTTTTCTGTGGATCAGTTATTCTATCCATCACACCATCAGCTCTCCTCCACGTTTCCTTCCAAGTTGCATTTTCTATTAGGACCATTTGTGGTGGCTTCTTCCTGTTTATGAATCTAAAGCTGTAACCAGTATCTTCTAATATCATGCTAAACAGTCAGCATCATTTCTGATCAGCTACCTCTGTGGATTTACTCATGATCCTTTCCTTTTAATGATTCCCAGAGTAATGATTTTCAATCACTTATGACATTTATGAGGAGATTAGATTCCCCCCATGTTCTGCATCTCAGAACAAGTGGACATATCCCAGACACACAAATATTATCTCATTTCTATTTGAATAAAAACATTCCAGTCACATGAATTATCCCACCAAGATTTCCTTGTGATGGGCAGGAAGAAATCCTTCTGCTTCATGGCAGCTGACATGACTGAAACCTCTGTAAGATTAAGGCTCAGACCTCAATTTGTCACCAAGAAAATTTGCTAGGAGACGATTCAACCCCAACCCTATTGGACAGGATACCGCATGTTATACTTCTCAGGGATCCACTATTGGGAATAAGTCAGAATTGTCCCCTTAATGTAGACACCCACATTGCTTGCCTTTAAAGACAACTGTATATCTATGCTTCCTTCATGCCCAACCCACTACAGCATCTTTTCCTATTGTGGGGAGTATAAAATCATCTACTTCTAAATCTGAAGACTTCCAGATGATGGCTGGTCATTGCTCTTGGCTGCAGCCAACTCAAAGAGCACAAATTCAGATGTCATTTCTCATCCAGCCAACTGCCCCAAAATGAAGACAGCTATAAAGAAACGGAAGATGATGAACAGAGGAGTTGATGAGCATACAGTCAAGTATCTAATGAGATTAATCTCAGCCACTGCTCAAACTGAGGGGACCTGCCACTGCGTGTCTAAGTCAAAAATATATGTACATCACTTACGTGCACATACTCCTATTTCGTACCTAGGTCTGTCTCCACTGTAGTCACAGTACAAGCCCCTGTGGAAGTCACAAGTGTCAGCCTCAGTGCATCTCTCTCCACGCTGCTTGGCACACATCTTGCAGCAGTCGCAGCCATCTGTGACCAGGCTGATGCCCACCGAGCACCGAGGTGGGGACTTCGGACATTCGCATGGCCACTTACAGTACTGAGTCCGCGTGTAGGTCTCTGTGGTGGTGGTCATGGTGGTGGTGGTGGTCTGGGCAATGGCCTACAAACAAAGAAACACACTTGGAGACCGTTCCAGAGAAAAGGGGCTTGCAAACCCTTTGGTGACTAGTCCTCAATTACAAACCCCGTAGGTCTGCAAGGAAACCAAGGGGTAAATGTCAAAGAGACACAGAAAGGGAGCTGTCACTGCTGTCTTGTATCTCTCAGATACCAGCTTAGGGCAAATGCTCTGCAGCTCAGACTAGCGTCTAAACTGCATTGCCCCAGTCTGCTATACTCAGCCTTTTCCAGACGTCTCCTCCCTAAACAGAGGTCTCTCTCCATAAGTGAACATGTCAAACCCTCCCTCTGACACATGAGAAGAAGGTGTGGTGTGTCCAGTATGTGTTACCCTGTGGTGCCTGGCTCTGACAAAGGATTGTGCCACCTATAGCTTGTCCCTGTGGATTGAGAGATGGCTCTAGGGCCTCTCTTGGCTGCTTAAAGGCTTCCATGTGCATCAGTCACTGATGGAGGTAACGGTCATCATGTTACAGAGGGAAAGCTCATGCGGGCCTGTTTGGCCTCATCTTCTTCAGGTTTATCCATATTTGTGTGGGTCTTGAATCCAAAACACAAGATCCAATAAATCCACGAGGGTACCAGGAACAGACCTGTGAGTCCACCATCCTCACAGCCACTCATGAACATCTGTGTTGTACGGATGATTTGAACCCACAGACCTAGCACTCCATCATGGATGTCCTGAGGATGTCTTGGCCATCTCTTCTGGTACTGCTAATAGCACAACTGCTTTCTTACAATGTCCTAGTCCTTTGACTTGAGTAGAGATGAGGTTAGGGAAGGAAAAGAACCTCTGAAGCCAAAATCCGGCTGTCTGTGAACACCATGATTCACAAGTTCACCCACCTCTGTCTGAAAAATAGTTTGCTTATCTATCTCCATCCCTATAACACAACACACATGCAGTTTAGCTCCCTGACAGAGTCCTAGTCCTAAGCAAAGAAACCACAATATGGCTATAACAATTAATTAATTCATCACTCAATTAATTAAGGTCATGTATTTCCTCTGAGCACTCTGACAACCACACTTACCCAACCTTCACAGTGTCCAGACTACCATATTCAGCAGAAACACTCTCTGTGCACCCTAAACTAGTCATGAGACACTTAGATTTGTGATGGGCTCTTCCAGGTCTCGCTGGAGTTCCCATGATATTTCCCTGGCCCACAAAGTCAAACAACTTGAATATTTCTGCAGTGATTTTCCACCTTTGCCTTTTGGCACATGCTTTTGTCCTACACGGAGCCACTGTGGGAACGCTAAGTTGGATGAGTGCAAGTGAAGCTTCATAATGCTAGTGTTTCTCCCATTAGCCATGCACAAATATTTGCAGCATGATGAGAAAGGAAGGAGAACTTTTATGGGGAGGATACTGCCAAATTTCCACTTTCTGATCTCCATTTCTTTGGGAAGCAGGAAAAAAACCCCCACAAGTTCAGGTTAATTAAAAATCTGATAATCAGATAAAAAATCTGATCAAGTAAATCAAGGTATAAAAGGGATTTCGTGTAACAAAGTGATGCTATGCCAGCAGACACACTCAGGTCACTATTACTGAGATAATGGAGTGCTGTGTTACATTAGCTCATAGAAACCCACAGAGGGCAGAGGTTCATTGCCTTCTGTACTCTTCAGTCCCTGCAGAGCAAACTCTGGATGACATTTAACAGCATCAGCCATGCTTGTGATTCTGGAAGGGTGCAAATCAGCCCAGCGACAAAGGAAAAAGGTGCCTTTTCTACCAGGACTACCGCATAGAAAACTGGAGCTGCACATGGGAGTCAAGCAGGGCCCAGAACCTCAGGTACAGGAACAAACGGGGTTATTTATGGACTATCAAAAGCAGCCACAGCATGACCCTGCTTGGGTACATGAGGTCCAGAAGCCCTTTATTGTGACAAGAAATGAGGGCTGAAATAATAAGTGCGTAGCTCTACAAAGTTCAGACAAGGAAAGTCAAGGACTAGAAATTACTAAGGCAATTCCATCCATTCATAGAATCACAGAATGGTTTGGGTTGGAAGGGACCTTAAAGCTCATCCAGTTCCAGATCCCTGCCATGGGCAGGGACACCTTCCACTAGAGCAGATTGCTCAAAGCCCCATCTAACCTGGTTTTAAATGTTTCCAGGGATGGGGCACAACTTCTCTGAGCAACCTGTTCTACTGCCTCACTACCCTCACAGTAAAGAATTTCTTCCTTATATATAATCTAAATTTCCCCTTTTTCAATTTAAACCCATTCTCCCCTGTCCTATCGCTACATATGCTTATAAAAAACCCCTCTCCATCTTTCCTGTAGTCCCTTTTTAGGCACTGGAAGGCTGCTTTCCTCCAGGCTGAACAAGCCCAACTCTCTCAACCTGTCTTCACAGGAGAGCTGCACCAGCCCTCTGATCATCTTTGTGGCCTCCTCTGAACTCACTCCAAGTCCACGTCTTTCTCATGCTGCATCCTCAGAGCTGAACACAGTACTCCAGGTGAGGCCTCACAAGAGCAGAGCAGAGGGGCAGGATCACCTCCTTTGACCTGCTGGTCACACTCCTTTTCATGCAGCCCAGGATACAGTTGGCTCTCTGGGTTGCACGTGCACATTTGTGGGTCATGTTGAGCTTCCTGTCAGTCATTTCTGGCTAGCTTGTACTGCACCATATATTCTCCAGTGTTTTGTCCTCTTTACAGTTTCAGATGTCTCAAACAAAAGGCTTGCCATGAAGAAAATGCTTTAATTCAAGGCTTTATGGGTTAATGCATCCCCAAGCACTGCAATCCCACAGCTGTCTTAGGCAGCATCCTTGCTAAAAGACCCAGATTTTATTAAAGTGCATTTCTAAACCTGCTGCTATTGCTGTATCTGAAGATGTATTTAAGCATCTTAGTAACTAGTTACCCTCCATACAGAACACTAAATTGTTAACACATTGATAATCACTGTAAAATAGGCAGTGTTTGCTCTGGGCATAGTTCCCAATTCCATTAAGACCCCTCTTACAAACAGTTGCCCTTAAAGTTGGCTTAAAATCACCTTTAAAGTCATGTTTAAACTAAAACATACCAGTATAATTTACTCCCACTTTAAGCCTCTTTGATGCTGCCAAAGTTGTTAAAAGAGGAACATTCAAATCAGTGAAAAGCTTTGGCCTTTTAACAGCAGCATTTCTCATTCCACTAGCAATAATTTGAATAGGTGCAATAATCTGTCACTTGAGAAGAGAGGCCTCTTCAAGTGCAATAAACCTATTTACTTTGTTGCTGATCATTAAAAAAAAGTGCTTAATAATCAAATCCAGGTACACAGATAAAATTCACACAGCTATTTAAAGAGCCCATTGCTGTGGCCCAACCCTGTAAGTAAAGCCCTTCACAGTCCTTTATTTCTATTGTCAACATGAGCAAGCAAACAGCTTCTACTCTGTGTAGATATGAAACTGTGAATCAACACACGTAGCAAACACGAACCTTGTTAGTCCTGTGGTTTTAGTTAATACATGAAGGACTGAGGCTGAATTCTTGTGAAGCACTGGGTAGCTGGGAGCCATGTGGTGGCTTGTGAGAGACATGAATTAAAATTAAACTATTTAACAGCGCTTCCTCTAGGTCTAAATCTTGACCTGGACAAGGAGGCTTTTCGAGTGTCCTTTTAGTTACTAACTTGTAATTCCTGATGTGCCAGCTGAAGGATCCAGTGGTATATCTAAGTCACCAATAGGAAGGATACATGGTTTGGGCTACATGAGCATCTTTAATTAACCAGTGTGGACTGATTAATTAAGGCATTAAAATTAATTAAGGCATCAAAATACTATGACTGCTGTATTTTGCAAATAGGAAAGGCATGGAGAGGTGGACATGACACCATGTCCTAGGCTCCACTGCAACCCAACCAAAACCCAGCCTTTGAAAACTGTTGTCCATTGGACACTAGAAAAAATGTACATCCTGAGCAGCTTTCAAGCACTGCTTCTCTCCCCTCCTAAGTCCCCCAGAGCTTTGCTATGGGAGAAACAATTCTGTAGGTTTAGAAGATTCTTGGCTTTTCCTTTTCCATGGTCAGCTTTCACAGCTGGAATATCTAAATTCCTTTAGAAAAGTAATTCAGCCCTACTACTTCCATGTCCCATAACATTTTGAGATATAGACACTTCCTTATGAATAGGTATGATGGTTAAGACATCATGAATAATGCCTTATAAATATCACAACTCTTTTGGCTATCAACAGGAAATCACGCTGCAATGGCCTTCATCAATGGACATCCTTACCTGGAAGCAAACAAACAAAAAAACATCAAGTAATTTAAGATTTCAGGAATCATGACTTCATGGCGAATGTAACGTGTAGGAGGACAGTAGGCTTGTTAAGCAATCCAAAATGAGAATGAAGAGAAACTTAACACCAAAAAACAGAGTGATGGAGAGTCAGCAAGTTTATTTCAAAATGTTAGAAACATAAAAGAATGTGCCTGCCAATAAATTAGCTTTTCCAGGTACTTGTATTTAACTTGTTTTGTAACACTCCTCTTCCATCTTGAGGTCTGCAGATTTGTTTTCTTGAATGCTAAGGAGAATATATTCCACCACAATTTACTAATGGGTTTGTAATTTTGCTGCTTTTGGAAGTATAAGTCCATTCTCATTAAAACATGATGAAGCCTTTCTCACCCTGCCGTGGTTGATAACTCCCTATTAAAGTTGCTCCTGATTTATGCTTGGCAAGCTCCAAAATGGCTTTCTTTTTGCATCTGCAGAGAGTATTATTTCGCTAGCAACAATTCCCAGCTGATTTCTGTTCACATCCAAGAAGACAGAAGGAGAAAATAAAAACATTACTTACTGCCTGCCATCACCACAAAAAAAGTGGTTTTAATAGCCATGAGGCTTACTATCCAAGTCTTAAAGATACAAAATAGGAGCATTCAGCAGCATGTTCTACCTACTGGCAAAGTAGAGTTTCAATTTGTTGGAAAATACTATAATTGTAAGTTTGTTTTAGTTTTGGAAACTAGAAAGACCAAGCTATGGTGTTGAAAATAGTGTCTACAGTCCAAATTGCAAGCCAGCCAGATATACAGCAGCACTTCTACATAATGCATTAGGAAACCTCAAACTTTGCCTTTAAGCAGCAAAGCCGTAAATGCATTGAAATATATCCCTTTGCTTCCAGTTTTTACAGGTGTTTAAAAATATATCCATGTATACTGATTTCACTGCAGTACTGCATGATCTTACTCTTACAGCTTTTGTCTTCCAAGTATTTTTCTCATCATGATGAACTGGGTGAAGGTAGGGAGAAGCTATTTATGCTCTTCACCTTCAGTTTATTGATGGGAAAAAAGTCCAGAAAGGACTGTGAGTTCTTAATTAAACTCCTCTGACTAATGGCAGAGCTGGTGAAATGGTCAGAAGCTGGCAGATAGAGGTCTGTTCAAACCATAGGACCTTATCACCTCCTTGGTGGTAATTCACTCTAAAAGGAGGGCTTTTGAGCTCACTCGTAGCTGCACAAGCTGTTTTGCAGGGCACATGCCATTGGGTGGACTGCTTTTAATTTCTGACCTTCAAACACATGAAAGTAATATTTTTAACCTACATTTCTGATACTGACTTTTTGAGCAAATGCCAGATGTTATTGATGGGGATATGATGTGATCTGGATTATCCCTTGTCCTCCGTCTCTGCACATTCACAAAGCAAAATGGGTCAGTGAGGAAATTTTGTTAAAACATTCTCCTTACTACTTTGTGATCAAATTAGATGATTTCCAGACTGACCCAAGCGTCCTTACTGGTGGGAGTGCATGTGCCAAGGCCTGATCACATCATAGAATCACAGAATGGTTTGGGTTGAAAAGGACTTTAATAAGACACCTCACACTAAACCATGTCACCCAAGACTCTGTCCAACCTGGCCTTGAACACTGACAGGTATGGAGCATTTACTACTTCTCTAGGCAACCAAGCTGTCACTGTTTAGAAATGCCTCCAGATGTTCTAGTTTGGCTGTCTTAAACATGGACGCTGATGTTAAAACCACAGCTTTAAGCGGACATGTAGGGATGCATCTCCCAGAGAACGACTATGCATTCGCATCTCTTAGCCAGACGACACATTTGCTTTCTCCTGGTTCCACCTACTGGCTGAACGATGTAGACAGCACAAGCAGAAATACCGGTAGAGCCAGTTCCGACAGCACGTACCACCCTAAATATTCCCATTAACCAAAATGATCTGAAAAGGCATCCCAGGAGATTCACCTCCGCATTCACAGAGCTGCAAACATCCTAATACTAACCTGACACAACACAGTTCCCAGGGGAACACAGAGCCTGGAGCATAATAAGGAAGTAAAACATTAAAAGACAAAATAAAACCTAAATAATCTATTAAATAAGCCACATAACCTTCCATCCCTCAGTTGCATCTCAGGGCAAGCACAGAGATTGCTAAGTTTCATTTGAGAACAGAGGTTAACAACTCCTAATGTATGTCAGAGGGATGGGCACATTAGCAATGATAAACAGGACCTGGCTTACATCAGTGAGCTTAAACCAGGTCCTCGGAATTGAAGTTTGTTTCTTGATCTTAGTTGGAACTTCTGAGCTGAATATTGCTGAATATTTGCATTATTATTGCACCTAGAACAGATGGGTCGCCAAAGAGCCAGTTCTTACAGCAAGATCAGCAGTAATCACAGCACCATCAGGACTTCTGTGCTGTCGAACTCTTGCTGCGAATCCCTGAGTCCCCATGACTGTTCATAAACTATCACAAGGAAATACTACTAAAAAGTGAGCTAGCATCAGGACAGAGATATAAATCAGATCCTGCATGGTAAGAGGAAAATATGGTTATTTGGGGTTCAGCTTCCCCAGAGTATGCACGAGCTTCTAAATACCTCATTAAAATTGATCCCAGACATGAAATCTTCAGAACATATTGTAAAATAACAGACTCGGAACCCAGAAAATATAAGATAGTTTTATAGATGTCAAGTGCCAGCTGGATTTATTCTTGCTGTGCATTGCAGGCTGAGCAGAATGGAACGTTCTACATGAAGCATAACATCCAACAGCCCAAGAAAATAAAATATCCACAGTGAGTCAAGCATTACTATTTCTGTGGATATATGAGTGATGAACGATCAGCTTCCCATAACTTTATTTTGGGAAATGTGACTGTGGGAAGAATGTAAGCAGATGTTTGGAATAGTCTTTTCTAACTCAGTTTAAACAATCATAAAGATTACATACATTCTCCTTTTTGCCAAAGATTTGCTTATACTGGCAGACGTAGTGTGGCCTCACATTTTCTTCACAGTTTTCAGAGTGAAAGAACTTCCCTGTTAGAAAGAAACCTGACGTTTCATAAGTGTTGCCCCAGTAAAAGCAGCACTTGCTTAGAATAGGGTGACCTAAAAATGTTTGGACATCATTAACAAATTCACACTGCCACCACAGATCCCACTAATCGGGATATTAAACAGCATAATTCCTGGGCTCGAAGAACATTTTAATGTCTTGCTCTGCACGTGTTCTGTTTGTGCAGTTAGTGAGCTCATCCAGCGAAACCAGCTTGAACTAGAGTCTGAAAAGTAACAGAGAACATCTGGAGGAGCAATGAGAAAAGCCTCCAGAAGGGACAAGCAGACAGACTTCAAGTTTAGGAAAGTGAAAAGTGCATCTGGACTATCCAAGGTCATGGTCATAGAGTTACAAACCATCTCAAACCTGTACAAAGCAAGATGTTGACATATGAATCGCAAGCTGAGTTGTAAAAGAAGTATCACAGATCCAGCTCCCAGTCCGCTTTGGCAGAGGTTTTACTTTGCAAGAAGTTATGATCTGCATTTACTCATCTCCTCTTTCTCAGTCATGGCCTTGAAATCAAAAGGAAGATGACTTTCAGGTCCTTTCCAACCCTAACTATTCTGTGATTCTATACCCTTACTGCCTTGGGGGACACTGCCCCAATCTGGTCAAAAGAAGTAAAGTAAGTAAAATTGAAAAGCTCCACTCTGGTTGTTTGGTTTTGTTTCTTTGCTTGGTTGCTTGTTTTTTCACGTCAAAAAGAGTACAGAGGACATAGCATTTTTCAAAATAATCCTGGTTTTCATGGTTTTTCTAATAAAAATATAAATTTGTTTTTTCAAGTATCAACAATTTTCTGTTCCTGTTCCAGTGCAGAGCATTTTGACTTAAAACAACCTTTCATTTTAAAATGTCATTGTTATTTAAACTCTTAAATCTGAAACAGTTTGCTCTGCTTGACCTAATATATGTCCTACCCTAGAGTTGCTGATGAACTGATGGACTTATGCATCCCTATTTCCTTTAAGCAGCCACCTTCCTCCCATGGGACTGAGATGGTCAGAGACCTAAAGGTTACCACCCAGGAGGAGATGTTGAGGGAGCTGGGCTTGAGTAGTCTAGTAAAGAGGCTAATGGATGGTCTAGCATATCTCAGTGGTAGCAGAGAGTGTACTAATGGGCAGCAGCCACAAGACATAGTTGAGGATGTTTAGTTGGGACACCAGGAAGGCAACTTCTTCACTAGCAGAGCAGTGCAGCACCAGAACAGGTCATCCAGGGATGCTCTGAATTCTCCATCCTCAGCTGTTGGATTTAAGACCTCCAGAGGGCACTGACAAGCAGTGTTTTTGGCAGCCTGTGAATGCATACCTAGCCAAAACCACAGATGGAATATGCCCATAGACCTAAACAACCAATGAGATGCCTTCATCAGTTCAGTCTTGTGTGTTGCCACCTAAAGTCTGGTTCTGGCACAGGGAAATAAAACCTAATCTTTTTATTAAATGGTGCATTTAATACAGACAGAAGAATTTGACTTTGCAGGTCCATCCCCTCTCATACCATGAGCACAGCCAAAAATGCTATTTGGCAGCTAATTGTTATTTAATCTGACAACAGGAAACCTACAAGAAGTCTGGTTTTGTAGCTGGAAGATTTCAAGATAACAAAAGGAAAGAGAAGCTGCTGCTACTTTAATGGCCCCTTTGGAACACATAGCATACATGGCTTCATCCAACAAATCCGTAACTGCCATTTAATATAGTGTTGTATCACTGCATCAAAGCCACCTCAAGACTCTCAATGAAAGATGATAAGTAAGACTGCATTGCTACATCTCTGTATGGACGTACATACAGGTGGAGACTACATCTTGTCTGAATAAACAGCAGCATTTCCAGATAAAGAGTTCCACCATGAAACGATACTTTTACACTCAGCATGGCACATCGTGGTAAATATAGCTTATAGTATTCTATGAAATCTTTTAGATAAAGAATGCAGATGGAAGACATATAGTTCAGCAACATCCTTAGGGTCAACAGAAGATGTCAGACTTTTGCACACTGTAGAAGGACATGGAACTAACTCAGAGCTTGATTGCAGAACATTAGGAAGAAACACCAATTCTTTATTAGCTGCCACATACTTTGCTCTCTTAAACATCCGATATCAATCCTAGGCATAATAAATCTTCATCTTTCAGATGCGCCATCTCTGGAGACATTCAAAGCCAGGCTGGATGTGGTTCTGAGCAACCTGAGCTAATTGAAGGTGTCCCTGCTCATTGTAGGGATGTTGGACTAGATGAGCTTCGAAGGTTCCTTCCAACCCAAGCTATTCTATGATTCTATGACCCATCTTGAAATGGTATCTGTTATCTTACCCTTTGCCAGGCAAAATAATGGCAAAAGCCTCTCATAGGATGTGAAGTGATTTAGCTCTATGTGTACAGATATCAGAAAAGCCGCATTTGTATGTTTGAAGCAAAGACATCGACATCAATACCACAGCCTGGTCATCTGGTCATCTGGATATAGCCTGGCCATACTTGTGTGTATAAAGAGGATTTTCTTTACAGAATCATGGAATCTAAATGTTCAGCCAGAGTCTGACTAGTGCCTGAGGCTGCTTCTAGAAAACCAGAGCCGGAAATCACCAAAACCCAGAGTGGGAGAGGGGTGTCATCAGACTGGATCTTATACTGAGCAGTGGAAAAGAGTAATAATAATACTGCAATTCTAAATGCCAGCAATGCCAAACCCCACCATGTTATTACTGTATTGTGCTTGCCTTGGTCTAACTTATTAGCTTGTGCCTTGATCTCCAACACTCTACATGGCCCAGCTTGGCTCTACTGCATTTCTGGCTCCATCTTCTCTTTTGCTTCCCACTACAGAGCCAGCCTGAGGGCATGAGGATGTGGAGCAAACAAATGTGACCCCTTTTGTCTTTCTTGTGGGCTGAGACTCCTGCCAGCTAATTGCTGCAGCAAATATTCAGTATACAGAGTTCACAAATGATGAGAGAACATTAGACAAGATCTTTTTTGTGCAGAAGTAGAGAAAGTATTACCAGGAAGGTGGGAAGAGGAGGAACCTGCATGATTCACCACTGGATTAAATCTCCTTTGACCAAGATCAAGTCCCATTCAAACCAGACAGAATGGGAACAAGAGATTCAGCGAATGAGAGATGCAGAAGAACCTCCCTCACAGCCTCCAGAAACCCCACTGACCCTCGTTTAACACATATAATAATGCTGCTGTACTTGGAGGCCTTGTGATACTTTCACACTTCTGTTGTGAAAAATTCAGCTGATAGCACCACCATGAGATCCCATGAGAACAAACAAATTAGCTTCCAAAGATCGTGGACCAACACTTATTGCACTGAATTTCCCGTAACCAGAAACCTCTCTTCAGGAGTCTGTTAAATCATTGATGCTCACTGCATGAAGGTAAAAGGAGTACACAATGACCCAGACAGTGGAACACAACTTCCTCTGATTGGTACAGATGACATGGAGTTATCAATAACGTTAGGGCAAATACAGAGAGTTTAGTTTTCTTTTATAAGGCTACAGCAGTTAAAAAGGAACCTTTACCTGTGTATGTAGAAATCAGACCATTTTCTAAAAGCTCTGGGGATTATTAGGTAAGTGGGTTTGATTACACTAATTTGGACAAATATGGGGAAGACCAAAAAGATGGCGAGAGTTGCACCCTCTTCATCAGCAACTGTGCACAGAGTGCAAAGTCTGCTAGGAGAAAACTTATGGGGGTAAAGGAAGTATTTATGGTGTTAAAAACTGACTCAGCTAGGATCAGTAGAATTTAAATTAAGGAAGGGAAACACAAGTTGACGAGTATGGGATGCATCCAGACAGCAAGAGGCTGGACTGACGTTCTGAACAAGTGCCAGGCATCTGGAAGTCTGAAAACAGGACCGCAGGTGTGCTAAGGTATGTGGGAAGTGAATGAATGTTGTTATCACACTGAGGGTACAGAGGCAAAAGACAGTCACATAGTCAAGAAGACAAACCACAAAACTCCCTGCAAGTTAAAGTTGTACGAAGTGATAAAGACAGGGTGAGGGGTGGACCATGAACATGGACTAACCAGAGTGCGCATGCTGTCACAAAGAAGGAAAGGGAACCTTCTACATCAGACTTTATGGGCGTCTCATCACATCTGCAGTGGGACAGAAACAGCACCATGGTCTATTCTACTTCCAATGGTTAAGTTTTCTGTCTTTGCTATTGTGTAAGCTCCTTCTGCCTCTTTCAAAATCGCAGACATTATTCCTATTACATTTGTATGAGTGCTATAAACTGACACACACAAATAGACATGTATCCACATAATCTACTTCAGGTTCAGGGATCTGAAGGAATGTATAAAATGATGCACAGCATAGAGCAGATGCTGTCTTGAATCACTTCCTTAAGGAACTGAAGTATTACATTCTCTGGGGACACATTGTCTTCCTGATATGTTCTCTTCCTAAAGCTAATATCAAGCTTTTAGCTGTATCATGGGGTACCAATATCAAACAACTGCCTCTTAAAATCCCCCCAAAAGATTTAATTATACATTTTGTCACTGTGTTTTAGATGTGCTGAAAAGAATCTCAAAAAGGAAATGTGAAGTCATTTGCAATAGTGATATCTGATGTATAAGAGGACAAGCAGCAGCATGCTAAGCACACGTTTCTGAGCTTTTTTCTTCTGACACAAAAGCAAAAGTCCACAGAACAAGACCACACACACAAAAAGACTAATGGCTTTTAAATAAAACCAGTAAATTCAATTGAAATGCTGCTGCAAGCTCTGGATTTGTTCAAGTGTACAGCATATGGCTGGAAGTGAATCTGCACCCATGCACACCAGGTTGTCATCAAGCCAGAAACATGGTGACCCGTAAGCTAGACAAATGAATCACTGTATAAGCTCATATTAGAAACTGAAGCGAGATCAGCACAAATAACCTTGCCAAATTTATGGTGAGATCATTTAGCAGGAGCGTGGTGATTAGCTAGAGGCCTCCTTATCCCAAGCTTAGATGAGCTTGTCTGCCCCAAATCCCTGGAACAAGCCCAGCCTAACTGAAGGAATTTACTAGCTCAACATGTGAAGCAGAGACATTACTTGCCAAAGACCCTTCACACAGATGATACTGGAGAACATAAGGGCTAAAGCTATGAGAGTTAAAGAAATCAGTGAACAAATCTGGAATCTGTTAACTTTTCTAGATGATGGTCAAGACCCTGAAGTAGATTGGAGGACAGGGTTTGTAAGCAGAAAGGTGGAGACCGTAAATTGAGTACACTCAATGTACTCATCATCAGACGTACCAGATCCAAGACATTTCTGTGTTGAGATTTTTTTATGATCTGTTATAAGAGACAAGCCTGGCCAAATAGTTTATAGCCTACCAAAAGGATAGAGGATGGTGGAATGAAGCATCCTCTGTCTTTGACAACTGGGAAACTGAGGTCGAGTGGTATCCTCACCTGGCTCCTCAGCTTAGTCTCAGTAAAGTGTACAATGCCACACAGTACCTGAGCCTAGGGCATATGCACAAGACATCAGAAGTACATGAACTGAATGCCATCGAGTATGAAACTAATCCCTTAAAGCTGGAACCTATCTGAGGTAAATGAGTTCTTCCTGAGATACTCTGACCTATCTGGGGATCATGTTAGAAATCAACACCACCACTGCTTTCAGTCAAATGAAAAAACAATACAGCAATTCCAAAGAAAGCATCTAATAAAACATGGAAAACAATGAAGTGGTTTTATGTCATTATTAATTTTTGGAATTCTGTCATTAACTTCACCTGAGCTATATTCCCAACCAATCAAACCAACCAACCTCTTCTTTCTTAACAAAATGCTGCTTTCAAGTCCATCAAGAGGGCAAAGTTTAAGGGTATGCAACCACTTGAAGGTCAATTCATCCCGTTAAAGGCAGATGAAAACCTTTTCTTCTCAATGGATGTAGAAGCTACTTGGGTCTTACACAACCAAGATGGTTTCTGATCAGCTTTGCCCCAGAAAAAACAAACAAGGAAAAAGCCCTCTCATGAGACCTATCCACTTTTGTTTATCTAGGAATAAAGCTGGATAAAGAAGAAGAGTGGAAGAAATCAGTTTTGACTGGGACATGGAGGTTCCAATGCAGTAAGACACAGCCACAAATAAGAATACTAAAAGGAGCCAATGCAAGCAGCTTGTTTTTAATGGCAGTTACTTCCTAATGTGGACCGCACAGCCACATGGTTTTTGAACATGGATGCATCTTGTTCACTTCTCACAGTCACTGCAAAGGAGAAATGGCAGCCAGAACAGCGTGATTAAAATACAAATGCCTTAAAAGAATATTGGTGCTAACGAAAGTCAGATGATTTGCACAATAAAGTTAATTTAGAGCTAGTCAACAAATACAAACCACTGGCAATCAAATGCATGTGCACAATGGCTCCAAAAATGTTCCTGAGCAAAACACCAGTCCAGTGCTGTAAAAGATTGGACTTTTGGTTATAAGCAGTTACCACATTTGCAAGACACTCAGTAGATCAGTGTCAAGTTTATACTGGATATAAGGAAGTTCTTTACTGTAAGGGTGGTGAGGCACTGGAATGGGTTGTCCAGGGAGGTTGTGAATGCTCCATCCCTGGCAGTGTTCAAGGCCAGGTTGGACAGAGCCTTGGGTGACATGGTTACTTGAGGTGTCCCTGGGCATGGTAGGGGGCTTGGAACTGGATGATCTCAAGATCCTTTCCAACCCAAACTGTTCTATGATTCTATGATGCTTTGAATGGAGATTTTGTTCTGGTATGAGGGGCTGAAATACCCTTGGCGTGTAATTTACCCCATGTTGAATCTGGTAGACGCTTTCTTATCTCACACATAGAAATCCTGTTTGTAGAATTTTGGTACATTGGCCTTCCGCTGATGCCTTTGCCAGGGAATTTATTGATTGCATTTCAATTGTTATGAATTAAACTTAGAAGGTAAAATGACTTTCTCCTCCATGAACGCACACCAGAAAGCAGGGCTTGCAAAGGAAAGAAGTGTTTTCACCAAAAGCAAGAGGAAATCCTGTTCTTTTCTAATAGTGTTAAACCACAACAGGATGTAAAATGTGTGGGGATGTGCAAAAAAAAACCAGAAGGGAAGGAGAAAAACGGCTGCTTTGGACAGAGACAATAAGTGACATTATCTTGAAGGAGAGAAACCGGTGATGCTGAAGCAACACAACTGCAAGATATGAAGGGTTAAACTTTGTTTACTGAGGCATCCAGTGGGAAACACACAGCTGTATTAACAGGAAAGTAGAATCTGGAGTCAGAAGTGCATTTATAAACTTGGCTTTTTCTCCCTCAAATGTACTGAGGAGATGAACAGTTGAGAGTAACAGTTTTTCCTCAAAAGAGAAAGACCTCAACTCTGCAACTTCTGCAGCAACAAAGTACAGAGAGGGAAGAGAGCAAGCTCCAGTGTGCTGGCAGCTGGATGGCACCTATCAGAACTAGCATCCACTTTCCAGGCCACCACAAAGATATGAAGCCTATTCCAGGTTCAAGGAACTCACACTGTGGGAATCTACTGGCTTGAGGGTGACTGCCAGGTCCTAAGGTGGAGCTGAGACAGAAGCAGCCAGATCACTGTGGTCCAGACCTCCCATGGCTGTCCATCCCTCAACATATGCTCTCATGAGACCTCACTTGGAGTATTGTGTGCAGTTCTGGTGTCCTCAACATAAAAAGGACATGGAACTGTTGGAACAAGTCCAGAGGAGGCCACGAGGACGATCAGGGGACTGGAGCACCTCCCATATGGAGACAGGCTGAGAAAGTTGGGGCTGTTCAGCCTGGAGAAGAGAAGGCTGCGTGGAGACCTCAGAGCAGCCTTTCAGTATCTGAAGGGGGCCTACAAGGATGCTGGAGAGGGACTCTTCATGAGGGACTGTAGTGACAGGACAAGGGGTAACAGGTTAAAACTTAAACAGGGGAAGTTTAGATTGGATATAAGGAAGAAATTCTTTACTGTGAGGGTGGTGAGGCACTGGAATGGGTTGCCCAGGGAGGTTGTGAATGCTCCATCCTTGGCAGTGTTCAAGGCCAGGTTGGATGAGGCCTTGGGTGGCATGGTTTAGTGTGGGGTGTCCCTGCCCATGACAGGGGGGTTGGAACTAGATGATCTTAAGGTCCTTTCCAACCCTAACTATTCTGTGATTCTATGATACACATCTACATTTCACCTGGTATCCAGGACACTTTTCTCCTCTGTCCCCGATTCTCCTTGGATAAATAACCTTATGAAGTTATAATTCTGATTTCCTATTTCTCCATTTCTCCAGCCAAGCCCACAGCCTCAGAGGAGCATCCACGTCTCATGGGTTTGAATTTGGATTCAGACACAGAGTAGAGAAAAATAGATATGAGAACACTGGTGTGAACCTGGTCTCGGGTTCCTGACCCTACACAGAGATCCCATTAGCTTTCCAACAAAACAGTTGAATTCAGCATTTTAACTGCAGTACACAAGGGCTTACCCCTATTTTTGTCATAGAAACTGTTTATGTACTGTGTAAGCCTGGGACAATGTCAGAACACAGAAACACAAGCCAGAAAACCTTTTACAAAGGGACTGATGCAAAATGAGAAGGAACAACTTTTTCTCCAAATACATTCATTTTGTATGCCAACAACTAACAATAGCAAGCCTGCTGCAGACTGCAGTGTAGCTGAGGGGAGTTTAGGGCTGACTTTTGGGGAGCAGAGTCTCACACCACATATTCACAGAGCCCACGACCACTAACTCCTCAAACCAGAATGGAACTGATACTGCTGCTTTTCTAGTGGCTTTTCAGAGAAGGTTGCCTGGGTTTTACATTCACACTGATACATGTGTCTTATCTTTCATCTTTCAGCATGATTTAGATCCATAATCTAGGGATTTTTTCAGGTTTTACCTAATTCAAGGTAAATGCTGATCTATCATTCTATGCAGTAGATCTTAATAGCATCAGATAACCCATAGAGGTAGCAGTTTGGTAAAAAGTGAGTGTAACCTGGATGGACTGTACCTCACATAAACTTTATTAGTATTAAAAGGAAGTGAGATGACCACAAAATATTAAGAGATTAAAAGATACAGAAAAGCACTGGGGCTTTCCATAGGCAGAGGATGAAAAGCCAGGGTAACTGCTAAGAGGCAGCAGGTATATTCATAACATTAAGATCATTCGGAATGACTATTATTCAAATACCTCATATAGATTTATTTGATGTTAATGAGAAGGGAATAAAAGAATGATTTTGTTCCAAAACAGTGCTTGTTCAGCATAGAACTGTGGTTCATGAGGAAGTTCCCATCCACATTGAGATCATCTCTGCAGCTCCGAATTGAAGTTTCTTTCTAATAGTTGGCCTACTTGATAGTATTCTTTAAATAAAACCTTGAATTCAGATTCAAAATATTCCCCTCAACGTTCTCTCACAGTTGTCAAGTTTCCTAACATTGTCATGGACAATTCCTCTACATCTGGGTTTCTATGGAGCACCACATTTATAGACCTGCTACGGGAAGGATCCTTCTCTTGGCTGCTCACTCATGGCTAAGAACATAATACTTCCCTGTTCTGAAAACCAACAGGGCTTGGCCCAGAATATTTGGCTTGCAAGACTTGGATAAAGGTGGTTAACCCATGTAAATTCACATGGCCATTGCACTGCAACAGACTCGTACAGCAGGCATTTGCTCTGGAGCCCTGTATCAAAAGGAAGCAGCCTGAGCCTGTGGGTGCACAGACACCTGGGTCACTAGTCTAGATTTAACTGTGTGGTCAGCCCCATGCTGTAGCCCCAGGAAGCACTGCGTCCTTGATGTTGACGTGATAATAACATGATGTTCTCTCACCCACGTTTTGGCTGCCCATAGCAGTAGCTGAGCAAAGCATCAAGGATGAGGAGCTGTCAGAATTGCATAGAGAACCCCAAGGGGAGCCTGGGGAGATCACCCATATAAGCCTCCCATGTGAGGCTTGAAAGGTGGGCTGATCCAAAACAACTTGTGTAAGGAGCATTTGCTTGTTTAGCAAGGTCAGTAGAGAGATGGCTGCACACAGTATCTTGTCCCATGTGCTATGGAGAAGGAGGAGGGGGTGGTGGTGAGTCCCTGAACAGGGGGAACAGGCTGTTCCTGAGAAGTTGGCACAGAAACAGCACAACGAGCAAACTCAGGCGACGAGGAGAGGACTCAGAAGAGGTTGTAGCCATCTCTCAAGCCAAGCTGAACTTTGTACTACAAACATTATTCCAGACATGCTTGAACCCAGAAAGCCCCCAAAAGCATCTGTACGTTCCCTCCCACCTCCAGAAAAACACATTGCAAATGGGGAAGCAAGGAAAAATAGAGAGCCCTGTAGATTTGCTCTTGACTTTACAACATGCTGGGGACAAAACCACTGGTTTTGAACTAAGTACAGTGGAAACTACAAGCAAGGAAACGAGACCACCTCCAAATTCATGAATAAAAAAAGGAGTGAAGTTATTAGTATAGGAAAATTATGTATTGTGCTGGAGAATTAATCCTCCTGCCCCTGAAGTCAGTGGAAACAGAACTGAACTTCAGGGCTTTGGTAAAAAAGATGGCAGAGAATTAACCTAAAATAACTGGTGCAAGTAGTAAATGTGAAGGCTGGTATACTCGGGGGCATCAGCTCTCTGGATGGGAATGTACACATGGCATTTCACGAGCAAGCAAAGCATGTCATGTTCTGTTCCTAGGAGGGTTTGCTCAAGGTGGAAAGCAGCACTTTTCATAAGGATGAAATTACTGAATAACCTGTTTCAGTTTGGGGCCCAAGAGATGAAGTGACTGTCCCAAAGGCAGACAGGATGTCTGTGGCAGAGCCAAAAATAGCACTTAGATTTCTTGTTCCTACACTGTAACCATACCATGATCCCTCCTACACACAGCTAATAAACTAAGTTGTTTAGTTCTTACTGGATCCAAAATTCCACTGACTCGCAGATGCTGTCTGTTCAGCAAAGTCGCTTGCTTCGTGTTCTGACTTTCAACCATTGCATGCACCTGATGTCTGCAAAAGGGCGAGAGTGCTTCACCTCTCCAACACCTTCAAACACATCAAACCAGTGGTGATCAGCAGTTTATAACTTGATGCATCCGTGCAAAGTGATGGAATGGGTCCTTCACATGTGATTCTTTCTTCCTTGCATGCAGCTGTGATACCTGCTGGGGCCCAAGTCTAAACCACCCAGGTGATAAGATCCCCATTTCTGATCCATATACCATGAATGGCATCAAATAAAACAAAAAAATAAATCCCCAGCCAAAACTCCTTCCTGCGTTTTGATCATGGACTTCAAAATACAGGTCAGGTATTAGTGCAGCTCCACCACAACCCATTGTCATGTTGAGTCCCACACGCTGGCACTGAAGCATTTTGGCAAGTCACAAGGAGAAAGTTGCTTAGACTTCATATCCATGATGCTTCCCAAAACCACCATACAAACACTACCACTTCCCATCCTAAACAGCCCCAGGATGGAAAGTGGCAACATCTCAGCCCTTAAGCAGTTAATGCTGCTGCTCTCATACATAGAGGAGAACACCATCTGTGTGTTTTATCTCCAGGAGGATAAAGGTGAATTCCTATGACAACTGAATGACAATTTTGCTCGTCTCGGAATAGCTGTTGCTGGCTGCCTGCAGCCCACAGCAAACCAAGCGGGAGCAAACCAGGCCCAGGTTTGGTCTCCCAAGTGCCCAACACGCGAGGGCAGTGTTGATGCACAAATGACAAGGCTGTGGTGGTGCTCCCCAGCAGCCCTGCTTCTGCCGAGCATCCCCCTGGGGCAAGGCTGCTCCAGACACGATTTGTGCCGGAAAAACACTTTTGGGGAGTGTATGGGGAGGGAGGTTTTAAGCCAAAATATTTATATCCACACTGTTCCTGCTGCAGAGGCGCTTTTTATCAGCAAGGTCCCCCTGTATGTTACAGGGTGAACAATAAAATGAGGATCAACACCTTCATGGTCGTATAGTTACATAGGAATGAGATAATGCAATTCTTTAATTATCCTTCTATAAAACAGTACAATCATCGAGGATGGAGTGTTTATGAAGGGTTCTCAACTGTACTCCCATAATATCCATTTACTCCTCTAATCAAATAGTCCAGCCTCCCAGATGGTATTTGAGAAAGCATTTTAATATAGCTGGGAGAGAGGGAACAGTCAAAACTGGCACAAACATTTCCTCAAGTGCAAACAGACAGCCTATATGATATGTACAGAAAAACTGGCACAAACTATAAAAAGAAGGGGGGGGCATGCGTACGTGTATGTATGTGTGTATGTGCGTGCATATGTGTATCTGTATATGTACATCACACAGAATTAAGGATATCATCTAAAAGAAGCAGAAGTGTCATATCTGAGCCTGAAACCAGGCACATAATGCATTGTTCCACCACAGACTCAGCCGCTCACCCACACCTGGGCAGCTTTGGTGGGCAAGGAATTCACCAGCCTGCACGAGCATGACCACACCACCGCTCAGGGGAACCCCAGTGCATTGAGGAAGCTTGGTACAGGTTTTGGTGCAGAATCTGGAAAAATAAGTCAAATGACCTCCAGAAATCTACTACCTCCTAGACATCAGCTTGAAGTTTCTTTAACCCCTTCGCCAGGCTTGTGGAGGGCCATGCTTCATAGAAATGTACAATTAAATGTAATATTAAAAATGCCCATGGCAAGGGGTTGGAACCGGGTGATCTTAAAGTCCTTTCCAACCCAAACCATTCTATGATTCTATGATTTTATGTACACTTGGCACTCTGGTAAAACAGTGAAAATTGATAGTGAATGATCTTCATAAATGAACTGCAGTGCTAAATAGCTGGGATGTCATTATGTATTTAACTAGAGTAACAACAATGCATAGGGTCAAATGTGAAAGAAAAACAGAAAGAAGCCAACTGAATTCACCCTCATTCTCTCCCATCAATGTATATCAGCCCACACACAGATGCTGTGGGTACAACCTAGTCCTCCAAGACCAAGATCCAGCAGGAAACACTGCCAGCAGTGCTTATAAATAAATCACCTGCTGAATGGCCAAACGAGCTAACGGAACATGGATATTTTCCTAGTTAGTTTTCCACCTCTTTTTTTCTCCTATAAAAATGTAACCAAGGGGTTTTACAGTGTAATCCATTTGCAGATTCCCAGCGCTGGCTGCAGCTTTGTGGTTTGGTCCTTCCTTGCTAAACAGCTAAAATGACCCAGCTGTTACTCCAAACCCAGGGAACTGGTAGCCTGCAGGCAGCCAAGTACATGTGCCAGCCGCTCAGAGAAGCACTTAATTCCCCCCATATGGATTTCAATGTCTCTGCTTTCTTATCATCCCAGATACAGCAAGTTCCTTTAGCCACAGCAGGCATAAGCTGGTGATAAGTGTGAGCTATAGCCTGCTTGGTCATCCAGGATTATATTAGTGGACTTCAAACACCAGAAAGGAAGATTCACAAATCCAAAACGTACAGATGCAGAGTGACTTCTTGCACTGCAAATACAAGAATGCCAAGGACGCCATTTATCAGGCATGTCAGGGACAATGACAGAAGCTTTTAGAGCACAATCAAGAGATGCTTTAAAGATAGTAATGGCACTTCCTTGGGAAGATCCTCTGCAGAGCCCTGGTACATTAGCTGAGTGCTCAGTGCAAGAAGGGTGGCTCCTTCATGGAGAGAAATAAGTTCATCAGAGCCACTGCTTCAGGTTTTGTCCACAAAAGACATCAAACTGTGTTTCAGCAAAGCCATGATTCCTTCTTTTCTCTATAATCTTCCTTTCACTGACCAAGCATAAGTATATGGAGATGTGGAAACTTCAGCAAGAGAAAGAAACAATCGCTCACTCATCTTGATGTCTCTTGTCAAATCTTCAGTAACAACACCAAAAACGAAAGCAGGATGGAAAGCTGTGAACCCCTCAGAAATTAAAGTTTGAGTTGTGTTCAGAAATTCGAGAGAGGGCAAAGTGCAACTGCTAAAAATTTGTTACCGTCTAACACAAAAATAAACATAAAGTAGAATAATACCCAACCAACCAAACAGCATATCCAGAGCAATTCTGGTCAAAGTTGTGAATTCTTTGTGGTTTGCACTGTTCCTGTTGGCATATAGCAAGTTTTGGTTTAGGTATTGTACAGAATGACAAAGCTGCTTGACTACTAGTGACTTTACTGTGCTCTTTCCATTGTATACAGATGTATTTCCATGTTTCTAAATCTAATGTAGCTACTAACTCAGTTAAGCTAGACAGTTGTGTGATTGAGATGTAATAAAAAAAACAGTGCTTCATATACACCTGGAAGCCTTTCACTGGAGATAACTTCAGGAGGAAGGGAAAGGACAGGTTTACCTTAGGCTGAGAAAAAGGACTGAGTTTCAGCTCTAAGCAAAAGGTGTAAAAGCCGCCAAAGCATTACAGGTATTGTGAGTTCTGTTCATCTGAGTGCCAGTGAAATGCTGGACCAAGTGATCTTGCTATGCTGCCCCATCACCAAGCACAAGCTGCTTTTTCTTATAACTCGTTCCCAATCTTTAAGGCAAACTCTTAGGAGAAGATAGAAGATCCTTTCTCAGGGCTGGAATTGCTCCATAGCAGCAACAACCTAACTGTACACATGTCCAGCAGCATCGGGATCCAGATGACTCACAAACCCCCATGGAGGAGGCATGGGCCCACAATTATTTCTGCAAATACCTCTCAGGTTTCCCTTTGGGCTCATTGCTTGCCATCCTGGAGTTCATGAAACTTGGCATTCCAGCTTGCTCATCTCTCATTCGCTTTATAGGTTAAGCAGAATGACAGACCCAGACTAATAAAACAGAACAACAACGTGGGAGCTGTTGAGAAAGAGAAGAGGAACACAGAGATGACCACACAGTCCTGGAATGCATTACCAACCCAAATATTAGAAAATCATTATTCAGGTTGTGCTGTAAAGCTTAGCTTAAGTGTTATCTTCTCCCATAGCTGTTTTAGCCTAAAGGCTCTCCTTTCTTTCCCCATCTACAAGAATTGCTTATACAGCAGATCCATCTGTTGGCACCCACAGAGGTAAAAATGCCTTTTCTCCCTTTTACTTTCCCACACCTAGCCCAGACGCAAGGATGCGAGTCAAAGCCCAGCAGCAGCCGTTTAGAAGGCATAAGGCATTAAGAGGACTCCAGAAGCTTCACCCAGGATGCTAGAATAAGCAGCAGCCAAGAGGGAAACACATAAGTTTTCTGTGTGAAAGCAATAAATAACAGAGGGACCAATGGGCTGGGAGACCATCAGGGTGCAGGGGAGCAAAGTGATCCTCACCCACAGCTGGAAAACCCAGAGCAGCACTGGAGAGCATCCACACAGAGCTGCCAGCCTGCAGCAATGGGAGGCTGAAGGTAACTCACCTCAGGATGCAGTAAACCGTGGGTGGGACAAAACTTGGAAGGGGGAATGATGGGGAAACTGGGTGCTGTAAGCCCAGCCCAAGAAACTGAGTCTGGATTCTTGGTGAGCATCAGAACACAGAAAGAAAACAAATGGGTGGACTTTGTTTAGGCCCATCTCTGATGAGGTGACAGCTCTAAGTCAAAGATTCTAGAATAGAAACAGAAAATTCTGCTTTTAACATAAGGACCCTATGAATGAGGATGGTTGAGATATATTATATGAAACAAAGGGGAAATCAGGGGTAATATTAATACAGGGTGCTGACCTGCACCTCCTGGTAACAAATCTGAAAGGCTGAGGAAACCTTACCCTGCTTTCTGGTCCACAGCATGAGACACTGCCAGGTTTGATACTCACATGTATCTTCAGCTGAAGCTGTGGGCGTTCAGCTTTTGCCAGGCCACTGTTGCCAATGTCCACATACATGATACTACAGCTTCATTTGCACTTGTGCGCGAGAGCCAGCACTGTCCAGACAGGAATGCTCAAGACCCCTCTGGGACACTGAAGCCATCCAAAAAAGAGCAGTGCTCAATAAGCTGAGCACTGGCAAGATGCTAAAGCAATTCTTAATAGCTCAGCATGAGAACCCAGAGCTTCTGAAGAAAGAAGTCAATGTCCCATGTAGTTAGGGAAGACTTCTGAACTTTCTGACCTGTGCCTTTTCATGGCACCTGGGGAAGGCAGGAGAAGATAGAATCATAGAATCATAGAATGGTTTGGGATGGACAGGACCCAGTTCCAACCCCCCTCCATGGACAGGGACACCTCACACTAGACCAGGTTGCCCAAGGCTCTGTCCAACCCGGCCTTGAACACTGCCAGGGATGGAGCATTTACCACTTCTTTGGGCAACCCGTTCCAGTGTCTCACCACCCTCACAGTAAAGAACGTCTTCCTTAGGTTAAACCTGAAATTCCCATGTTTTAGTTTAAACCCATTACCACTTGTCCTGTCATTTCTTTCTAAGGACAGACACCCCTTAGCATCATGTAAATCTCATCCTTTTGCTAAAACCCACAGCTGTCATTCTGAAGTAATGCCTTTCCTTGAGAAGCCTCACTAACAAAGTACTCACACTGCACCAGTCCTGCTGCAGGGTGAAATTGGGGACAGGATCTGCACAGGGGATGCAAACAGGCAGTGCCACAACTGTGAGAGGATGAGGAAGCCAGCTCCTGTCCCCAGCTCTGTCTTGGTTAATGTTGGCAAAGAAGCTGTTGCACACTGCAGCTGATGGCAAATTCAAACACTGATAGGAGAAGGTATGAATAAGCTACTCTTAGCAAAAACTCTCTCTGTATTTGTGCATCTAGGAGGCATCTTCATCAGGGACAGACTTGGGTCGAGCTCTGATTCATGTGAAGCACATTTAGGGCTGCCTTCAGGATGTTGCCTTGGCAATGATTTCATTCTGCAAGTGGATTTGTGAGGGGGGGTGCTGACAAAGGATCAGCTTTGGGAAAGCCCTGTGTATGATGCAGCCACAAGATACTTATTTGCATAGCTGAATCTTCAGGTGCTATAACCAGAGCAATTATAATTGACATCCTACAATGGAAGTGTAGGATATGAGCCCTTCTAAAGAGAAGTTTGTCAAGCCAGATAACCAGATGGCGTCAAGGTGGGGCAGTTAGAGGGACAAGACACATCAACTTTGAACCTGCACTGCCTAAGATTACCTAAGTATCATTATCCATGTTGTGAGCCTCCAGCTTTCTTTAAGAAGCGCTCTATAGATAAACCTCAGCTCAACTCCCCTGGAGAGCAACAGGATTTTTGCAGGCAAGAATAAAGGTGTCTGGAACGTTTAGCATTAGACTACATATGAGCTGCCAGCAAAGCAAATAGATAAATTAGTAAATCAATCTGTAGCTTTTTCTTTATTTGTTGGGTTTTTTTGGTTTATGTTTGGTCAGAACGTGGTTTCGCCTGGAAGAGCCCAAAGAAATGTCATCATTTTTTCCTGCCACCAAATCCAAACATTTTACAAATGCAATTCTTGGCCTCACATCTGTGCCAACAAATCTTATAAAAAGGAGAAGGAAAAACCACACATTATGGTTCTTAAACCACTTTCCACACAGCCTGAGGCAGCCCTGAACTTGGGTCATTATCAGTGAAATCAATGCTCACAGAGAAGTGCCTATATAAAATCATCTTTGAACATCTTTCTTCTCCCTGTCACCCACTAAAGCCAAAAGCCTGGTGTTTGTATGCCATGATGCCATCATATCTAATGAAAGTGTCAATACCTGCCAGTTGATGTGATGGAGAACAACACTATTCTTTGCTATTCAACCTACTACTTTTCATCACCACTAAAGTCTGCAGGTTTGCATTTACCCCCTTTCCTTATTTTAGATTTCTAACCCACACACTACCCATTCCTTAACTTCAAATGTTTTAGTAACCTGCAGCGTTGTTCTTCCTATGTAATCTCCTTTTCTACAAAGTGCAGAATAGCTTTTCTAACCATTACCCTGGTTTGGGACATTTTAACAAGGGGTTAAAATGTCTGAACAAGGGGTCTCCTATCTGCTGAGCCATCAGGGCTGAAGGCTGAAGATCCTGGCTCTGATTCCTCAATGTGCAGCACTGAAAGGGGCCAATGCATCCCGCCTTGCTACAGAAATGACTCAGGCATTGAGGAATCTCAGCCTAGTTGACGGGACTTGGGCTCCCATGGTCTTTGCCCTTATATCTATGAAAAAAAAACATATTTTAAGAGATGTTTGAAAACTTGTGCCTGAAATTTCAGCTATGCTCAGCCACTTTTCTCTTCCCAAGCCCATCATCTGTGCAATTAGGCCCTAATAAAACATCTTCTTGATAGAACTGTTTAAGAACTCAGTACTGCGAGACATGGGACAATCTGGCAGAACCTGAGAGTTACCTTCTGAAATGCCCTTTGAGACCTGCCTGACCTTCCCATATTAACTCTGTCTTCCTAGAACAAGCATATATATTCCAGTTACATTCCAGATAGTCAACCCTCCTCTTTCCCAGTGGAGCATCTTTTTCTGTCTATATTCCTTTATACATGTGAAGAGTGACAAATCTCCAGGGAGACCACAGAGCTTTTATCCTGTGCACAGTGATCTGCCTGATGCTACCACTACATGGGTCTTTGAAGTGCTGGGAAGATCTTTATTACAGTTGTGATGATGCCACCAAAGATGCAACACAGCAGACAATGAGTGCCAGAGCTTTACCAGCACTCATCTGTTATGACCCATGTGACTTAGCTAAGATCTCTCTCTGATGAACAGGGTGGACATGCCAGATAGCTATTCACAATATCCCACATCAATTGCAATATCCCTTGCTCCTTCAGACATCATCCCCTTAAGTGGATCAAATTAAGCCTCTCTTCTCCCAAAAGTCCTATAAGTATTATTACAAAGACTAATACCACCTCCCAGTTGCTCTCCCCAGTCCCTCTCATCAATCCATGCTGTACACTCTCTTCATCCCTGTTTCCCCACTCCTTTATGTACGCCAGATAGAAATCTGTGCTTCATCAGCCAACCAACCTCTTATCACAGTCCAGTTCAGGGCTCGAAAAGACCCACAGAAAGCCAGTTCATTACTGGGGAGAAATCACCCCTACTCAATGGTTTCTAAGCACAACCTTCTAAGGTCCAATTCAGTGCGTGTATGTGTTCAGGAGGCAACAGTGCCCCTGAGATGCTCTGGACAGGCACAACTTCACCTGCTCCGTTCAGCTGAGAGCTTGAATTGAAACAGTAGAGACCCAGGACTCTTTTGAGACTTTTTTTGATATAGTTTTGAGCTCTTTTTTAGGTGCTCTTTGGACCAAACATGCTGCCAGCAATATTTGACTTGTGCTCACTTACCCCCACAACAGGCACATATGTCTGTGTGCACACATACCTCTATGCCACAGCATCATCTTTTACAAACATCTTTGATATCAGTTGAACTCAGGACAACGACTGCAAAATTAACAAGGCTCATGCTCATCTGCCCTAGTAACACTATTCTTCCTCTGTGTGACTTCTTACTTGCTCAACAAAAACTGAGCCGAGAAGCAGCTTACCTCAGAGAGCGCAAGAGGTGTACCTTGTTTGTTTGTTGCCAGGTTTGGTTTTTGTGTTGTATTTTGTTTGCTAGAAGAGGCACCGTTATCAATCCATCTCAGCACTCACACAGGGCTTATCGCTTTGCCATCTGCTGTCACACAGGTGTGTCTGGTGCACCACATCACCCATAACACTTTCTCACTTTATCTCCCGACACTGAAGCCAACCCCTGATGCCAGCAGTCCTACAAAGCAAAGTACCCCCTATGCAAAGCGGGTGATGTTACCCCCCCCTTCCAGCAGAAGCGATGCTCAGACAGTTTCACATGTCTCTGGCTCAGGGACTGTCCCGGCCTCCAGCAGGGTGGCTCAAATGGGTCCCTTAGGATCCACCTCACTTTCTGGGTCCCTAGGACTCCCTGAGCCTGGAGTTGTGTCCGGGAATGGGGATGAGAATGGGGGTGAGGACGAGGATCAGGGACATTGAAGGTCCCGACGTGGCCGCTCTGTCGCGACAGGCTCTCCCGCACCCACTGTCATGACAGTCACCGTCCTGGGCACCACACCTCCCAGTTTCTCCCCCAGGGATTTTATACAGGAGGCAGGCACTCACTGGGACAAGGCAAACAAAGCGCGAGCGCCTTCCTGAAATGAGCGGCTTCCCCATGCAGGTCTTTCCAAAGAGCAGGCGAAGGGAAGCGGCTGCTGCTGCGTGGACCAGAAATCGGGAGAGGAGAAACATCCTCCTCCTGTGCCGGCAGCGGCACACCTGCGGCTCCGCCCGGCTCCGGCTCCACTCCCAGCCCCGGCCCATGCTGCTGCTCCGGCCCCTGCCCCGGCCCCGCGGCGGGACCTGCCCGGGACCACTCCGGCCCCGACCCCTTCGGGCACCGCCGCCCGTCGGGACCTGCCCTGGCCCCTACGACGCTCTCCCCTGACAGCCTCACCGCGCTGCTGCGGGCAGGAACGAGAGAGCTTCTGCAGCTTGTTTGGCTTCCCAGCACAAAGAGTGGAGATGAAAAGACTAGAAATGGAAAAATAAAACCCTACACAAACAAAATACCCCACACTACAGGTTTCTGTGCAGATCCACCTTGATGCTGAGCAGAGGCGGATTCAACTCAGAGACACTTCTGCACCCCTTCCTTCCCCTTATTCCTTTCTCTTTTCCTTATTCCTTTCCCTTATTATTTTCCCTTTTACTTATTCCTTTCCTTTTTCCTTACTCATTTCCTTACTCCTTTCGTTTTTCCTGTTCTTTCTTTCTTCCTTTCTTTTTTCCTTTCCTTTCCTTTCTTTTTTTCCTTTTCCTTTCTTTTTTCCTTTCCCTTCCCTTTCTTTTTTCCTTTCCCTTTCCTTTTTCCTTTCCCTTTCCTTTCTCCTTTCCCTTTCCTTTCTCCTTTCCCTTTCCTCGTCTTTCTCTCCTCACTCCCACATCTCCCACCTCCTTTCCAGTGCCCACCTTCCCACATGCACACGCTCGGATCTCCCAGCCCACCGCGCATTAAACCCAAGTGTGTTTGCAGAAGACGAGTCCCTCCTGGAGTTTCCAAACTCACCTGCAAAATGCTGCTTGTTGCTAGAATCCAGGGCAAAAGCCACCTCATCCCTGGAAGCCGGGATTAAATACATTGATTGAACCCAGCTTTAGAGCCGTTTTGAACAGAAACACCACTTTGGGGAATGCAGAGCTATCCTAAACCGGCAACCCAAGCCTAGGCACTCTGCCTTTTTCTCTTGGCTCTTTGGGGGTTTTGTTAAAGACAGATCTGACGTCAGGGTGAAGGACAAGCCCTGCATTTTTCCTCTGGAGAAACTTTTCCTGCCTCCACTTCTTCATTTTTGTGTGTGGTGTTGTCCCACCTCCTGCATTTCAGTCTATCGCCGTTAGCCAAAGGGCTCTTAAAGGGAAAGCTGCAGCGCCGTGCTCCAGCAAGCTGTGATTTCAGCATAGCGCTGAAATGCTCAGAGCTTATCCCTCACGTTGCTCATGGCACTCAGACTCTTGCACTCAAATACGTGCAAGATCATTGATGTATTTAATCTTTTAAAAAGAGTGGCTTCATTTGAAGTGCAGAAGGACGATTGTCCTGCAAGTGTGCCTTGTGGGATGCAGTATGCCAGCACCCTTGGGATCCCCATCTTTACAGAGCAATCCGTATGGGAAAGGGAAGGGCGGGCACACTGTCCCCTGCCATATCCCCGTTGCCATATCCCCGTTCCCTGATTTTGGTGGAGTGTACCAGAGTGTGCATCAGCTCCTGGGCTCTGTCATAGTTCTTTATATATTGTAAATATATCTAGTTATATAGTTATAGTTACAATTATAGTTATAGCTATACTTATAGTTAGTTATAGTTACAGTTATAGATATATAGTTATAGTTATATAGTTATAGTTGTTCTAGTTAGTTATACCCAGCAGTGGCTGTAACAAATATTACCTTGGTACATGGTAGTGCAAACCTCACCCTGAACAGAGCTAAACTCTCTGATACCTGTATACCTGTTAATGAGTACTTTGATTTTAGCGGGGTCATCTCTGATGTGTTTTTCTCCTTTTACCTAGGCACAGACGCAGTATTTCCCCTCACCCTTCTGAATTTGAGAGAATTTAATGGCTCTTTCATCCTTAAACTGAAATAGAATAATATAAGGTAAATAAGTGCTTGCAAAAGGAAGAAAAATCCTTTACAAGTCTTAAACCCAAGAAAGATATTGTCTAAAAGAGATGTCAGGGTGAGTTTAAAAGTAAGCAAACCCCACGGGCAGCAATGGGTGGGTGAACACTCTGATGGTCAGACTAGAACTGAGATGATGATGCCTTAACCTCTGCCCAGCCTTGCCTACCTCCTGTAGCTCAGCTGTGCTGGGTTAGGTTGGGGTGAGCCCCCCACACCCTCCAGGAGCCCCCCAGCCCTCAATGGAGCTGCACTGTGCTGGGGTTTGCCCCTGGACCTGGCATGACTGAAGGTCAAGGCTGTGGCTGATGGTGGGTGGGTTACAGCGAGGAAGCTGCACTCCAGTAACACGTCTTCTTGCAGTGACTTTCATGTCTTGTGTGGTGTGACATGAGCAGTTTAATGGTTTCACACCAGCTGGACCAGGGAGCTCTGAAAGGACCCGTTTTTGTGTGTGACAGCCTGGACACCTGGCTGCCCTGGGAAATGATTCAGAGCTTGGCTGCAGACTGGAGGAAGTGCCAGCTTCTGTGTTCCTCCTCCAGCACCTCTATCACTGCCCTTTCCCAAGACATACCAGCCTGAAGACCAGGTTAACGATTATATTTTCTGTCAAGTTCCCATAGGGCTGTTTCTATTCTCCTTCCTCCATATTAATCCCTCTCTTTCCTCACTTTCTCCTCTGCTAACTCATCCCACCTCTGTATTCCAGTGTTTCTTTCACCCCTCTGTCACCAGCACACATCCTTCCTCATACACAAGCAATACTCAGGGACTCTCTTTCCCTGCTGAGGAATCTGGAAGCCCTCTACCTTTGTGTCACCTGAGCGGTGCTTGTCTACATGTGGTACCACTCAGCGCCTGACTTTGAGGTCCAAGTCCCTGAGTACTTTGCTAAAGGAGCAGTTTGAGAGCGTAATTCTTCCGACCAAGGTGAGATGGCCTCTTAAATAAAGAGGTGAAACTAGATGGATTAGCCTAGGTAAATAGCCTCAGATGTAAAGTAGGTGGCTAATGCCTCCTACAAGACGTGTTTGCTGGCTTGGAGCTGAAAGGACCATGCTATCAGGCCTAGCAAAGGTAGCTTTGCGAATGGAAGAGGAACAAGAGTTTAAAGCTCTTGAGCTATCAGACTCCAAAACGAAGGGAAAGAACACTTTACAAATGACAGCAGAAATGGCAATGTGCTGCTTTGGGTTTTTTCCCCCACAAAACAGATGGTTATCTCACTCATTTTTAAACTATTTCTCCTGCATATTTCATTCCCTTCAGTGAATTCCTTAGAGGATGGTGTGGTCAAAGTGTGTCAGCAAGGATGGAGTCTTTGAGATGTGAACATCTGGCTGCTTGTAGCTCCACAGCCCATCTCATGTTGGTCATGGGAGTTTGTCATGTAATGATCATAAACCAGACCTTCTGTCTTAGTTTGGGTGAGACAGGGATCAAGGGATGGGCTTGCAGCTCTAGGGCAGGGATGCTGAGACATCAGCAGCCTTTCTGATATCAATTCCTGTGTGGATATGGCATGGATATGGCATGGATATGGCATGTCAGTGCACTTACAGGTGTGACTGGATGTAATGTTATTTGATTAAGCCTTAAATAACAGGGACATTTAGGTTCTTGTTTAACCCAGTGATAGCAGCAGCCCACACCTTGGCTTCTGCTTCTGGGAGCTTTCAGTTCCCTCTAAGTTTGACAATGCTAAAAGAGATCATTGCAATCCTGTATCAACCTGGCTAAATCCTGGGGAGTCTTGTACTGACCCCAATTAATAGAGGCCCTAAATACTCTTTTCTGTCTAGTTCAAAGGCTTAAATTCAATTTCAGATCTTCAAATGATGGAAAATCCACTTCATGTTTTGGTGAGTACAGTTACATTCACTATTAAAAGTTTGTGCCGTATTTTCAGTCTGAGTTTCCTAGTTTCATCTTTCTGCCAACGTCTGCTTGGCTGATGAGAATTCAGTACCTTCTTCCAACATATAAACATGCAAGGGATCAGTAAATCACTGCTGACTCTTCTCTACAATAAAACAAGGAAACCACATGGCTTTTAAGTCTCTGCATAATTGATTTTTTGGACCTTGAAGCAATTTTATGATTTTATGACTTTTGTCTCTTTACCTTTGACTTTCCATGGACATTATGTCTGCAAATGCAACTATCCATTGCTCTGCAGCCACACCAGCCACAGTGAACTGGAAACAGGTAGCACACCACAGTGCAAACTAGCTCTTATTCTGTTAGCCTAACACTGTAATATCACTCCTTCCTCAATTTGTCCCTTAGGCTTCTCGGCCACATAAACAGGTTTCTCAGTTTGACTCCATTTTACGGTCTTTTTGGACTAAATAAACTGGGAAATGGATTTATTTATTTCATGCTGTTTGATGTGCCTAACACTTTTACTGAAGGCTGTAGCTGGCCGAAGAACACAGGTACTGCTAAGAACAGGAAGAAGGTTCAGGGAGGAGGGATGCTGCTCTTGCTTGAATATGTGTGGCAGGAATAGCTCCTTTCCTGTAGTGGGTTTACCCTGTAATAAGTGAGATCAGAGTCTGCCTACAGGTCTAAGGGAAAAAGAGCACCTTGGAATTTCCTGACTCATAAAGATAAAGGCTGAGTCACGAGTCTCGCTTTTAAAAAACCAAACAAGTAGCTGTGTTAGTTTCCTATCACAGTGCCCCTTTTCCTGACTTTCTCCATGCCAGGGTAATGGAGAATACACCCCTTCCACGCAGGATTTTCCTGATGAAGAGCAGGGACCCAGCTGGGTCTGCAATAAGCAAGAAGGTTAAGGAACCTCACCTGCTTTGGGAGGCACATACTGGAATGGGAAGGGAGGTGGTGAGTCTGATCACACCATCTATTATTGTTGTTGTTATTACTACTTAGGTGATGGGAAGGAGAGTTACATCAGCCTGGCCCTTTGAAATATCAAAGAAGCTTTAGAAACAAGAGTATGAAAACATCTGGTTTAGCTGCATCTCGATAACATCAAGCATCTGAGCACTCAGCCAGCCCCACTTCAACACAGGTAAATATCTCATTTCCACTGAGTTACTGGCCTTTGCAGATGAGACTTGACACCACAGAGTGCAAAAAGCTGCAGTACAGAAGGAGGATGCACTCTTTTGCTGTCTAAACAGTCTTTCCAAAGAAGAAGATGGAGGGGAATCACAATATGGATGGAGAGCTAAAAGCTCCTGCGCTCCTGTTCTGCCTTGTATCACTGGTGCCATGATGCAGAAGGTATCAGCAGGAGCCAAGGTGGTAAATCCACCACTGGATTCCCTCAATCCCCTAAAAAATGCCTTGTGAAGGGAGGTGCCTTGCAGTGTTACTCAATCCAGGTTTCCATTACTGAGCATGCATGCGTTCCCTATGTGTCTTGGGCTCCGTGTGCCGGCATACTTGTAGGGCTGATAATACACCCAATAGCTAAAAAGAAAACCATCTAGTTCAGGTAAACCAGCCTGAGCGTGAGCACTCCAGGACTGAGTGATTATTTCTCCAAAGAACTGGTATAAATCAGATCCACTGATATGGGTGAAGCAGCAGCTAAGTCTGAAATATGGAACCTTCAATATTTAATTCATCCGTGCATCCAAACCCATTTGTATTCCAAGTGAGAATACTGCATTTGGGGAGACATGACTGTGATTTCATCCCCCATAAATAGACTCAGATTTATTAGGATAAGTCCTCAGCTGGTGTCAATCTGTGTGACTCTGTTGATTTCAGCAGTATTAATCTGGCTGACAGCAGCTGAGCTGTTCCAATGTGAATGAGAATATGAGGGTTTGAATGGCAGTAGCAAAACATGAGACATTAAATTACTAGTTTCTGCAAGTTCTTATAAAATAAAAAGAGAGATACAGAACTTTAAATCAATTTATAAATATGTGTTATATTAGATTTTCAGTTATTGATGCGAGGAACATCAAACATTGTATTTTCTTCCTTGAAATGGCAATGGCCTGACTATTGTGTTCACCTATTCTTAAATTTTCATAACTTCCTCTTGGCTATTTATGTGAGAATGGGGAACCTGCCAGGGATATGAACAAGCTCTGATAGAGTTACATAATACTTGCTAACCAATAAAAGAGGCTGGATTAACAGCACATATTGAGTCTGAGCCTCAGCTGGTATAAAAACGAAGTCCTCGGAGCTGCATTGATTTGTGGCATCCATGAGTGCAGTGCATTATTCATAAACATTAGCTCAACTATTTGAACAAATGAGGGAAGTGCAGCGGAGGAATTAATCTTTGGGTTTGCCTCCTGCAGATGTTTTTTCTTGATGCACATGAAAGGAGGGAAATTGGCTAACAGACTATGAAAGGATGAAGAATCCCAACAAAGATTGCACACATTCCTGAAGTGGCACTTCATAGGTTGTCCTGCTTCATTTCATGGTCTCCTGGACATGTAATTTTATGACATGCTCCAAAAAATGACTTCACCCACTGTGGATAGCATGCACACCCTGGTATTTCTATTCTCTAGAGCAGTGACCACAGAATTACACAGCTATTCATTCATCTGGGCCTTCTTTCCTTCTACTTGTGCAGCAATATCCTTCTGTCTCTGGGATGGAGTTGGCCACATGAGGAGGGAAATCTCTGTGCTGCTGGAAATTCACTGTGACCAGTGTCATTGCTGCCAGTTGGGTCTACATGAAGACTAGAATCAGATTTGACCTTTTTGATCACACACTGAGGCTTCCCAACACTGGAAATGTGTCAGTGAATTCTCAAGGTTGGGTTAGATTATACATATCTTTGGTTGGAAAAAAACCCAACAACCCACGAACAAGCCGATGAAATCTCATTTAGTGTGAAAGAATGAGGGCTATAAAACACAACCCATCTTCTATCTCAGATGAGCTGGTTTTCTGTAGGTCTGTCCTTCTAACCCATGTGTTTTTTTAAAATGTTTTGTTAATAAATGCAGACAAATTTGTTTTTCATGTTAAAGAAAATAAGAAAGAACCTGATGGGAAGTTTAGAAAAGTGATTAATAGATCCTCAAGAAATTAAACCTGTTTGAAATGTGAAATATTGGAGGACCAGTTTTCCCTCTATTGCCCAGGTATCCAAATTCTGCATTCTAATTCTGGTAACATGTTGTTCAAAGTTTCCTTTGGTATTTGGTTAGTAAATGTTTCTCTTTCAACAGAGCTGCTTTCAGCCTCTGTTTCCTGGGGAAATGGAGCTTATGCAATCACTTCGTACGTGTTCATGTCTGTCTGTGTCCCTTTGCAGTAATGTTTGAGCTTCTTGGCCAACATGAAGCCAAATTTGACAGGAAGATAGCTCCTTGTCAATCACATTCCTGAGCATTTTGTGAAACAAGACATTGAGCTAGTAGAGAAAGGCCATAGGAGTATCCCACCTTTGGGGAAAGTGATTATTCACACACTATTAGATGCCAGAGAAGCCACACAGCTGATACCTCTCAGATGGCCAACTGCAGGAAAACAACTTCAGTGGAGTTTGCAGTCAGCCACCAGACACAGATCTGTGGGGGAAGTGGCTTTATTGATGTAGTGCTGACAAAATCACAGCTGTTTTAGGCACACATAGTCCACATGCACTCAGGTTCTCATCTTTTAATTCTTTTTAAGCTTCCCCACCTTCCAGCCCATAACAATGTTTTTCCTTAATTTAGTCTCGGTTATAAAAGCAAAAAAGGTGAAAACAAAGGTATCTATTTTCACACTAGCAACTTAAGAAGTAAAATACTATGTGTGTCACAAGTTCTTCCTAGGACTCTTTCAAAGTGCAAAGATACAGTCATAGAACCACAGAATCATAGAATCATAGAATAGTTAGGATTGGAAAGGACCTTAAGATCGTCTAGTTCCAACCCCCCTGCCATGGGCAGGGGCACCTCACATTAAACCATGTCACCTTCCAGTGGATATAGAGTAGTTCTAAGTCAAGAAGGTAAACGAATTGAGGGTCTGATATGGGCTGGTTTAGAGGCCTCAGTAGAAGGAAAGCTATGGAAAGCATCCAGGATACACATTTCTTATTACCATAGATAATTGCATCTGAAGCATTTTAAAAAGATTATAATGAAGATAATAAAGTACTTTTTGCATTCCCTGGAGGGTGTTCTCCACAATGTCTGCTGGTGTTTGTTATCAGTTTTACAAAATTGGGAGCATTATGATTTTGTTTCCTGATTTTATTTGGAACACAGTTATTTGCCAACCCAAAAGGCACAGAAGGGGATTTGGGCTCAGGAGGTGATGCATCACACTCAGAGTTACAGAGCAGGTCACTGCCCCAAGCTTTGCTGTTTGTGATCAGTGTCCACCTTGCTCCATCCTTGTCTAGTGTAATAAACTTTCCCCTCGCCTGGACTGAGGGTACCACACAGAGTACTCACTGTTTCCTTCTGGACTTACTTTAGCTTCCTTTTCCTCCTATCAGCATTTTGGAGCAGATGTCATGATACAGACTTGTATTCAACCTGAGGGAAAAGAAGAACAGGATGGAACAAGGTCCTGAGCTCACATGCTCAGGCAAAAGGTGGGTGCAGTTGATGTCTACCTTGATCCAGTAAATGCTTTTCTTCTTCATGAGGTATTAAAATGACTTCATGGCTTCTGGCAGTACTTCTTTCCCACTGACATGGCTTGGGTCCATCTCCATTTAGTCATGCCTGAAATTGTTGAGTTCCTGAGGAGCTGCTGGGCTGCACATGTTCAGCCAGGACAGGCTTCCCAAAGGAAATTTGGATAAGGAGGACATATTCTGGGACACTCTGTGAGGCAGACAGAGCACAAGAGTGAGGAAGGAAACGGAGAAGATTCCTGTATGGAATCCACAGCATTGTTCTCCTGAGGCTGCACTAGTTATTCCTGGGTTTCAGCATTGATATGATACAGGGAGTAAGTCCTGTATACCCCACAATTAACAATAATTGTGCCAGTGTGGTCTTTTTGTTTTGTTTTAAAAGGAAAGCTAAAAACACAACTTCTACATCCATCAACTTTGAAAAACATCCAGTTTCGTTGAGGAGGTTGCACCTAAGTTGAGGCTCAATTTGACATCAGTAGCAGCACTAGATGCCAAGAATTAAGACTCTTCACCATGTTCCACTAAGTTATTTCCTACCCTAATGATGTCATGGTGATACCTACTCCTTACTTGACAGGGGAGAAGTTTTTTGACTTAAAGTCCTGAAGGGACTAACTTGACTTTGTCTATCACAGGTTGAAGAATTTAGGGGCTGATGCTAGTGCATCAAAGGACTTTTCGCACTATCCTCACTACAGCAGCCTTTTTGATTCAGCTGTTCCTTTCTACCAGGTTACAAGGTGTAGTCTTTATGTTTGCAATACTCAGGACTGCTTTTTAGGGCCTATCATATCACGGTTTTAATCAGTGCATTCAGGCTGCAATACAGTGGGATCTATTTCAGCTGTAGTGAAGCCTCTCCCCTGATTCCATAGGGTCCTTCAGCTCCATGCAGGCTGGTTTCCATTACTCCCACTCACTTTGACTCCCTGCCCTCCATTTGGTCTATCACAACATGACCCGTACATCTCAGACTGTCCTTTGGGGCATCCCACAGAAACACCTCTCAGAACAAATGCAAGTGCTCAGTTTTAGAGGAAACTGGAATTTCAAGGAGAAGTAGTCGCTTTTGACCATTAACTTCTAGATTATTTTGGCAAGCTCTCTCTGCTGCCTTTTCCAGTCTTAACCATTTGCTTTTTCCATATTGAATGCAATTCTCTGGCATGATGTGCCTGGTTCCTGGTGGCAGCCCTTGAAGGACTGGCTGGCTACACTCCCAGCACCTCATGGAGCAGGATTTAGCATGGAGCCAGGAAAATGCACAGTTTTCCCCCATGAGTGAGACATCACAGTGCCCTTGGAGGTAGATAGTTTCCTTATTTTCCATTACTTCAAGTTGTTACTTGAAGGCCAGTAAGGCAACAGGTTTTCTAGGAAAGCCACCTTCCTCTTTACAGCTTGGGGACTGTTGTCCTCATCTGTGTTACCTCCCAGAGGCATCTTAAGAGGAAAAATCTTGGACCTGTTTGAGGTCTCAAGGTGGCTGCTGAGACTGCAAGTAAAGTGATCAGTTTAGGACAGCTTTCATGTGTTAAAAGGCTATTGGTGTTATTTACTCACCATGTGCTGGATCAGGGTCCTTGAAATGTGCCTGGGGAAAGGGTCTGCCCAGGTGATGGAGACAGTTCCCTCAGGGTAGTGATGGAGTACAGCTCCTGGCAAGAGAGTTCCTTGTGTCGGAGCCATCACAACCTCCCTTCTGCCTTGGGACCCCAGGCTTATTGGGGTTTTGGAGCAGGAAAGGGCCTGGACTGAGGGCAAGTCCAAGACACTGAGCCTGTAGTGAGCAGACTCAGGAAGTAATGAATTAAAATGGGAGGGGGAGAGAGGCAAAGGGATATGTCCAAGGCATGGTCAAAGGGCTGGAAGAGTCTTAGGGTGTCCTCTCATACCTGCCCCAAGGCATAAACTGCATTAACTAAATTCTTCCTGACAGATGTTTCTCTAACCTTGTCTTCAGGGAGCCAGACTTTCCCTCTAAGCATTCTGCAGGAACCTGTCCCAGGCCTTCACTGACTTCAGAGTTAGAGAGTCAAGCCTAATGTCTACCTTCAGCCTCCCTTGCTGCAGTGCAAGTCAAGTCCACTGCTCCTTGAGCATACTGGAGGAATTATTTCTTTCCTCTTTATTGTACCATCTAAACAGTTTAAAGATGTGTATCTCCAGTGCAACCTTCTGTCCTTCCCCAGTTCTCCCACTCTTTGATCAGACATCATAATTTCCTTCTTTACCTACTAAGATGCCCAAAACTAGAGCTAGCACTAGGACTAGACAGAGACCTTCCTAGAGTTCATTTACTTCCCACTTTTTTCTTAACCTGCAATCCCTAGATTACTTCTGCAGGAAGCCACATATTCCTACCACACTGGTTGCTCCCATTGATGTGAATGGCTGTCAAGCCAGAACAAGCAGTCACTTGAATGGTCACAACCCTGCAACATCAGTTAAATCTGCTGGGATAAAATAGTTGACAATAGCAACAAAATCTCAGCAGCATCAGAAGCCACCCTTAGGTATGCCCTGACAGAACCAGTAACCTGCAGGACTTATTTCTTTCCCTCTCTGTTATTTCCCCTGTATTAATTTTCCTATAGCAAATGCATGTCAGACTGGTTCCTTCATCCCTGGAGAAAAAAGAAGTCAGTGCTGCTGATACAACTGAAAAGTCTGAGTCAACCCTGTTACTCCTGTTGTCCTGATCTCCTTTATGAACTATTTCAGAGGATCTCTGCACGATGTTTTCTATTCAAACCTTAACCCATATCATCATCAGATATAGCTTCTATGTGATGCTATCCAAGACATAAAGATCTTGGAAAACCTCACGCTATATCCCGGAGCCCCACTCCAGCTATTCCTCCACGGCAAGAAAGCAGCACGGATAAACCCCACTGAGGATAACTTCCTACCAGCTAGCCATCTACACTAAAGAATTTAATCTGGGCTAGATTCCCATCTCACTTGAGCAAATTTTATGTGAGATAGTGCCAAAAGTCTAACTACAGTAAAGATGAAATCACATCACAGCCACTTAATCACTTTCTACGTTATGTACTCTGTCTCCCATATCTTCTAGATCTGTCACAGATGTGGTATTTTTTTAACCGTGATTTGTTTTTAACCAACATATGCTAGACTATTTCATATCTTCAAAGTGTTCAAAATGGTCTGTTCCACTTGTTGTTTCAACATTTCTCTAGATGTTGAAAGTATGCTGATCGATTGATAATTCCCCAGCTCTTCCTTATCCTCCACATTAATAGAGCCGTTTTCTTTCCCTCTTGTGTCTCACATATCCTTCAAGACAGTGTCTAGCCAGTGCTCTGATTTGAACACAAAATCTGTATTTTCAAAGAATTCCCTTAGACTGCCTTTTGCTTGTTGTAGACTGAATTCCTCTTTCCCAATCATCGGTGATAGTGTGTCTTTGGCTTATAGCATATTTAATGAAGGCTTATATATGAAAGGCATTAACCACTTCAGCCTTCCATTAACCACTTCAGCCCTCCAGGCACTATTAGCTTTCCTTTCTCACTAAGTGGAGGTCCAGCTTCTTCCTTCATCTTCCTCTTTCTGATGAAATATTAAAATGCTTTTAGTTCCCTTTCACATCCCTTGCTTGTTCTATACCATTCTGTGCTTTGGCCTTTATGATTTTGTCCCTACATGCTCCAGCGATTCATTTACATGCATCTTTAGTAAAGTGATCTAGTTTCCATTTGTTGCGTGTCCTCATAGACCGTCTGTCTGATGCATGCAATTGCCAGCAATGCAAGCTGCATTTTACCTCCAGGCTGGAGACTGGGAGGAGCCCGGATCCTCCAACAACTCATTTTCAACAAGACGAGGTTACTAAAAAGAATGTAGGATCATTGCTTCTGTGAGTGAAGAGAAACCTCAGTGGTGCACTGGGAGAAGTGGATGCCTAAGAAAGAGTTGTGCCATCAAATGAAAAAAGTATCAGCCCTCTGTATTCAATTATCAATGTCTCTTATTTACACATCCTCCTTGAAAACTGGGGCATGAGAATTCTGAAGAGGAATAGGGAATGGCATTAAATACTATAAAAGGCCATATTAAATGGTCTCAAACACACACCAGTGTGCATGAAACCTCTCTCAGCTTTTCTTAAAAGTTTTACTTTAGGGAAAGCCAAAATGGCAGCACATCCACACCAACAAGCCCAAAGCCTGCATTTCCTGTATCATCTTGCCTGTAAGCATTCCAGGGAGCTGTAAGTACTTACTGAGGGCTCACTGTTTCCACTGTACTTTCCTGTGGAGAAGCATGGTAAAGAAAGTGCTGGAGTAAATTATCTGCTGGTGGAGTTATTGTCATGAATGATAAAACAGATGTTTCATATGCATGAACTTTTCATGTTCTTGGGCCCCAGGCTGGGTAGATAATGTGAAATCCTATTACAACATGGAACAAGGAGTTGTAGTGGGCATATAAGCTCCAAATCTAGCTCCTGGTGATACAGTTTTTTCCACAGCTTATCCCTTAAACCACACACGTGCTCGTTCCTACACATCCAGCAACATTTCTGTAACAATTCTTAGCTGGAAGTGAGACTTCTGGCAAATTATTTGGAAAAATCCATAAAATATATATTCTTGTTTCCCCAACTAATGCTAAGCTCAATGCCCTTCAATGTGCTTGGGGTCTCTGAAAGGTTTCTGGGCATGATTGTTTCTGTTCCCTTGTCCCAGGTGAGAACATTTATTCTTACACCTACCATTAGCAAGCCCTAGGCTTTGCAAGAGAAAATGCATCAAACCCCTTTGCACTGCCCCAGAGACACAAAGCAGCTATAAAGCAAGCTAAAGCAGTTAATTGCTCTGCTTCCCCAAAGCAATATAAAGGAGCTGGAGTATCCTGAAGAATCTGGCATTTACAGAGTAATTTCTGTTGTGTGAAAGGCATAACCCCTAAAATCATAGCCATAATGCCCAAAGGGATTTCAGATTGCACAGTCCAACTTTTCACACTGAGGTGGGCTCGAGCTTAGCGGTAGGTTACAACTGATGGTGTCTGCTTGTGCCTTTTATAAAACTGAAGGTGTTTACACGACATGTTTCTGGAGACTGATTTGTACCTGCACATGCAGAATGTCTGAGGTCTTGGAAGAGATTTGCACACCTAATCCTCAGTCTATTCTTTGTTTGCCATGCAATTTTCATGCCTACTGTAGAGTGACTGACGACAACCAGCACTGGAGATGAGATAGTAGCAGAACTCCCTTCCCTGAGTAACCCCTGGGACTTGAACCAGTAACCAGACTTTTGGGCTTGCCACTGTATGAAAGACTGTACCTGTACACTTGGGAACCAGGCTAAACGTCCCTCCAGATGCACTGGTAGGAGAGAACAATGCCTCATTGATACCTGCCTCTCCAGTGGGCCTGAGCACATGTAGCAGAGCTGAATACCCCCAACATGCTGTATGTGTTGTTCTAAGATCAATACTAGATTTAACTGCCTTATTTTTTCTTTGTAAACAGAATGAAATGTGACAGAGTTTTGGTATAAATGATTCTGATCTTGAGTAATTCCTTGCAGCACTTCTTTGCATTCACCCTACTAATCATGCGGTTAGGGAAATACTGCTTGAAAGATGTAGTAATGAGTTGGAGCCCAGCACAAGCAGTAAAATATTGCTCTGTTTTGGGAAATATTGTCATTATCCCATAAATATGGCATATCTGCATAGTATCTGCCTTAGCAGATGGAGAGAAAATTATATTACATCATCACCTTGTCATGTGGAGTTGGCAGGAATTCTGGGAGCCGTTCCTTAAATCTGTGTTCAGATAAGAGGAGAAAGGGGAAAGACACGAGTGACAGGTAGAGCTGCATCAAGGTAGAAGGTTTAATTTTTTAACTTACCTTTCAGCTGAGACAGATGCACAATGGTAAATATAAACCCATCCTCCCCCAACTTGGTCAAAACTTCTGTGTGTTAGAGTCCTTTGCATGCAGTTTATGCATGTGTTGAAGTAATTTGCTTGGCTATAATCTAAAAAAGCAGAGACATGTAGTTTCCTTTACCATAAAAAATAACAGTAACTGCAAGGCCAAAGCAATGTATTCAGTTTGGTCCTATATGCTACTCACATCAAACCCCTCAGCAATAGCACTAAGGGAAGATCTGTAGGACCAGAAAAGGTGGCATTCATCACATCTTCCATAGTAAGCACTAAACCTGAGCTGGCTGGCTGCACTGCCATCACAGCTATTGGAGTCAGTGGAGTTTATGGTTCAGTTTATCCACCCACGCTGTGGGGGCAGCCTGTGCACTTAAGGAGATGAACCATCATCCCCTCACCTTCATGGTGTGCTACTGATTAACTCTCCATTGACCATAAAGGGAGCTTGAGTTTGTTTGGTCCTGTATCAACAACTTATGGAGATTATAAATTGTCAATATAGGATAACCATGTGATGTCTATGGACATCAATGAACATAGACAATATGTGATGTCAAACCCACTTTATGGGAATATGCAGAAGTCACCCTTCCAAGGAACTATGTGGTTTTGGGGTTTGGGTCTGTTTATTTTGCTGGTTTTGTTTTCTTGTCGTGCTCAGATGCATACATGGGAGTCTGAGGCACCAGCCATATTTGACATGCTGCATTGGTACCATTAAAGGAAGAAGAAGGGGTCAAAAAGAATAATTAAAATGGGGAATTGTCATATATCCTGCTTCATAATCCTTCATTAAAAAATTATGTATGCCTATACATGTGAATGCATTGGGCTCTGAAATCTCTGTACAATATGATATGGACATGCCTTGTGCATTACCACCAGCTCAAAGCAGGGCCATTTTTATAGGATTTAAGACCACCTTGCTTTTTTCCAGTGAACTACAAATCACAAAATATCACTCAGTTGTCTGCAATTGGGTCATGCTACAGGTTTATCTGGCAAAGCAGCCAGCCATGGCTGGAAACAGCAGGAGACTGAGCTGCCACCACTACTTTTGCTGATTTGTTGCAGTGATCTAATCAGTCTCCCTTTGGAGAGACTGGTAGACCTTGTCTCTGCCTCAAGCTTGTCTTATTTTAACTGCTAGACATTGTTTCCTGAGTAACTTCTTTCACTTTGCATTTTCTGCATGCCTCCAAAGAGTACCTCATTATTCTTACGTAGCAACTTCCAGAAGCCAAATTTTCTAATGACTCAGAAGACAGCTGTCAGTTAAATGGTTCTTTCATCCATCAAAAATAAGCTTCAAAGTTGTACAGGGCATATTTTGTCTTACTTAGGATATTAAGTGCTACTAAAAGCATAAAATATCTGGAATATGTTCAAGCTGTGCAATCTCAGTCAGTTTACTGCCATATGCAAAGTACCATTTTTGTTAGATAAGAGCTATTTTCATATAACTATGTCATTAATGGTCATTAATTGTAGTCCTAGCCATTAACCTCACTGCTGATTTATTAACATGTCCTTTTTAATATAAATGGCTGGTTGGCTTTCAGCCTATCTATCCTTGCACTGTCTCGTTTGTCCTCAGCAAATATTGGCAGGGAATTAACATTTTTCCAGTCGTCTGTAATTTCCCCAGTATTGTCAGATTAAAAGGAAACATCAGGGAACCAGAGGCCACATCAGCTTCACTTCAAGATGCCCAAGTCAAAACTATCCAGGCCTGTTGATTTCAAAAAGGGTTGTTTCATGTTCTCTGAATCACTAAAGCCTCAGAAAGTTGTTTATCATCCTCATGTGATCTTGGTGTGTCATCCTGCTTGCTCCCAAATGCAGACTGGAAGCACATTACCTTCATTGTTACTAACATTTAATTTGTTCCTGATACACTTAAAACCCCTCTATTTCTTCTTGTCTGGCTTTTCCAGTTCTGGCTTGTGTCTGACTCCTTCAGCTTCCCCTATCAACAAAATTAGAGAGAAATAACAAAACACATTTCCAACCTTCCCATTCGTTACATTATCTTATGTTTAAATTGTTTCTACTCATTGCCTTTACTTCTGAATCACACTTTAGCTGAAACTGGTGTGTTTCACTTTTTCTTCCTTTTCTGATGATCTGACAAGTTTTTATAAATAAAGTCAAATTCTTATTCTTGATGATTCTTACTTTTCTTTCATTTAGCTCATTTTAGCACATTTTTGGCTATAAGCCACAAGCTTATAGATAAACCTCACTGCTTTCATCCCTGTTAAGGGCAATGATGAAGTTACAGAGTCTGAAACTTCAGCAGGAGAGTCCCAGCATACAGACACATTAGCTGTGAGCATCACAATAATAACAACAAGAAGAATGATGATGATGATTCTATGATGATGATGATGATGATATCACTGCCAGTAGTCTATTAGTGACTTTGTTAAAGCATCTACTCGAGGGCATCAGAGCAGTACACAGGGCATCAGTTTGATTATCAGGAGAACTAAGGCATGGGCTGCTTCTGCCTGGCTCTGTGACCACTGCCAACTTTTTCTCTTTACTTGTTTTTTGAATATAAACATATAACAATAAATAAATTGCATAGCAAATGTCTATGCCCATGAAGAGTTCAGTGGAGGTTGCACATGTAACCGCAAATCTGGTGTTCTTGACTGTCTGAAGACATTTAACTTGTAATGAAAAAGTCTTCTTCCGCATATTTCCTCTTGTTTGCTTTTCTTAGTATGCTGTTTCCCAAGCATTAGGGTGTTTTTTAATGAGTGAAGAAAGTGGCTTTCTTTTCATACTTTGCTGTTTGTTTGCTTGTTTTTTTAATATGCTGCTCCCATGGATTTCTCCTTCTTGTGGTAAGCAAAGAATCCCACAATGTGTTGCATCAGTCTCCACACTATGCACCAGCAACACAGCTTAAACCACGTCTGGCGCTGCACAGCAGAGAGCAGAGATAGAGCTAACATTAACCACTCTCAGGAAGCATCTATCAGCCACAGCCAGCCAGGTGCTAAGAAACGCTGCACTGCTGAGCCTGATGTGGTAACACAGGTGAGTTTACAGAGAGATCTTGTCTTTCTCTTTTTGCCTCCTGTTTTTATGTCTCTGGACTACTGTCAGTGTGCTTTTACTGGCTGGGGCCCTGCTGTGGAGAGCATGAATATATTTTGCCACACATTCATGCTCCAGCCTCATACGAAGCTTTCTTGAGAATCACCCTTGGTTGAAAAATGCTGATTTTTATTACTAAATGCACAAATGCTCAAATGAATACATCTGGAATTCCACACAACAAAAGAAAATGGAAAATCTCTAGACCCTAAACTTTCTTGTAATTGCAAAGGCCAGCAGACAGCAAGGCTCTTCTTGCATTTCTCAAAATTATTAGTATAGTTCAGGAAGTCTGACGAATGTCTCTATATCTCTCCCTGTGTTATGCAAAGTCAAGGTAAATATATGTATCGCTCAATTCTTACTCTGCATCATCATTATCGCTGTTGCTGAACATGTTGTGACCTACCAATTGTGAAGGCAATGCAGGGAACACAGGGACCAGAGGAGGGAAAAATAACTTACCCCCTGGAAGCTACTGAAATCTGTGGAGGATTCCTTAACAGATGATGGGATTACCCCTGGAAGGGTAAAGCAACCACTGGTTGGTCTTTTGAGGGCTGAGTGTCACCAGCTGTGCTCTTCTGCTCTGGAACACCTTTTAGGAAACTATTATAAAATGTGATTTCTGTAGTCATTCAAATTAATTTCAGATTGAACATTTGTATAGGAAACCTAAACTTGTGGCTGTACTTCCAGACTGGCCTCAGCATGTTTTTAAAAGGGTCTTGATCTGAAGATGTTAGAAAACAAGTTTTTATTGTAAATTCTACTGAAAGGTTGTAAAACACATGTCATCAACTGAAAGTCCCGTGTCTGTGTCTGTATTTTTTGCCAAGTCCACTTATTAATTCCACATTACTTATCTTGTTTTGATGATTTCAGCTATCATGATGGAAAATATGAATAGCACCAGCAAATTCAGCATGACCTGATGGGTTGACCTTAATCTCAGAGCGACCTACTTGCCAGTTTCCACTCTTCCTTCGTAAATCTTGGGTGATATATTCACACTGTCAGATAACATCATCCCAAATTTACTTTCAAGTCTATTCCCTTGATCATTCCCTTTGACTAAATATTAATTGTAGCTTGTGATTTCTTTTGGAGTGGGCTGTCTCTTCATCCAATACAAAACCTGTTATGTGGGATAGTTCAGTTTCCAATAAACATGGTAAGACTGCAGTGTATATAACTCTAACCTTCACACTGCATCCTCCAGCACAAACAGTCCTCCAAGGCGTCATATATTTGATGGTCCATGCCATCAAAACACTCTTGTTTGTGAACAGAGTGGTTCACAAACTGGTTTAAACAATAGAAGCAAAAACTGTGCACATAAATGGATAATTATATCTTAGAAACACGGGGCACCTGATGCCCAGAAAAGACCAATGGCAAGTGCTGTGTAGTGTGACAGCTGGGAAGTGCCAGCAGTGAGTGATGTGGACACAAGCTTCTGCACCACTTGGCTGTGGCATATTCACTCCCCCAATGGCTATAATAGATATATTTAACAATGTAAATGCAGTCTGAAGTGTCTTTGCCTTGGCTACGCAGCTTATGAAGTTTTCCCACTTGACTCCCCTGTGTCTAATCCTCTAAAGCTTGAGAAATTGATTTTACCTTTCTGTTCCTCCTGAAATATTGAGTAGACATTTTTTTATGTTGAAATACCAAACAATGTGTCTCAATCCTTGTTTAATGCACATGAATTACCCACTTGATTTTTCACTAAGCAGCTCACCCCAGGACTATAAAATAGACCAATACCCATAAATGGTGAAAGAACCCTGAAATCCCCAGAAACCCTCAGAAATAAAGAAATTACTGCTATTATTACAATGTGTAATGGGAATGCTATTTGAGATACATCATGCTCTCTACACACTGCAAGAAGCATCCTCTGGTGCTTGAATCCCATCATTTCCCTTGGAAAAAGGTCATGGGATCAAACCCACAAACCTTATATTTAAATAACATTGCAGGCCTGGCTGCAACCCATGACAGTAATGAAAATACTTAATTAAGGTTTCCAGTTTACCTCTAATTCACTCCACATTGCTTAACTATTACAACATATGTCTCATGTTGTAGTTACACTGAGACCTCTCGGGGCTGAAGAGTCCCTCTACACCCAAGCAATCTGGGTGAAGGATTGTATCTTAGTTCTTGAACTTATTATTTCTGTGAGTTTCTGAGTGATCTTTAATGTTATTTGAATACTGCAATCTTGGTAGCAGAATCTGGTTTTTACAATAATTCAAGGGCAGCCTTATACAATGTTATTGGCAAAACTAAAAAACTACTGCTTTACTTTTGTTCCCTTCTATCAGAGGAACATTCAAAGATAAAGCACTGAACAAAGGTGCTAGGAGACAGGGCTTTCTCACAAGGTTTCAGCATCACCAGATCCAGATTTAGCCCAACTAGCTTTGATTCTAGGCTTCTTACGTTGTCAAAGGGTAAGAAAGAGAAAGAAAAAAAAAGAGAGACCTCACTTGCAGTATTGTGTGCAGTTCTGGTGTCCTCAACATAAAAAGGACATGGAACTGTTGGAACAAGTCCAGAGGAGGCCACGAGGATGATCAGGGGACTGGAGCACCTCCCGTATGGAGACAGGCTGAGAAAGTTGGGGCTGTTCAGCCTGGAGAAGAGAAGGCTGCGTGGAGACCTCAGAGCAGCCTTCCAGTATCTGAAGGTGGCCTACAAGGATGCTGGGGATGGACTCTTCATCAGGGACTGTAGTGACAGGACAAGGGGTAACGGGTTAAAACTTAAACAGGGGAAGTTTAGATTGGATCTAAGGAAGAAATTCTTTACTGAGAGGGTGGTGAGGCACTGGAATGGGTTGCCCAGGGAGGTTGTGAATGCTCCATCCTTGGTGGTGTTCAAGTCCAGGATTGACAGAGCCTTGGGTGACATGGTTTAGTGTGAGGTGTCCCTGCCCATGGCAGGGGGGTTGGAACTAGATGATCTCAAGGTCCTTTCCAACCCTAACTATTCTATGATTCTATAAGGATGTTGAAGAGGGACTCTTCATTAGGGACTGTAGTGATAGAACAAGAGGTAACGGGTTCAAACTTAAACAGGGGAAGTTTAGATTGGATCTAAGGAAGAAATTCTTTACTGTGAGGTTGGTGAGGCACTGGAATGGATTGCCCAAGGAAGTTGTGAATGCTCCATCCTTGGCAGTGCTCAAGGCCAGATTGAACAGAGCCTTGGGTGATATGGTTTAGTGTGGGGTGTCCCTGCCCAAGGCAGGGGGGCTGGAACTTGATGATCTTGGTCCTTTCCAACTCCAACTATTCTATGATTCTATGATTCTAAGAGTAGAGACTTTCAAAGAGAAGTTCATCCATATTAATGAGGATTGTCCAGGTGACTGACTTTCTTCTTTGAATGCTGAGGGAACCGTGGCCAGTTGTTTTCCTGCTGGGGGACCTTCGGTCAAGTAAGCAAACTGAATAAGAGACATTGGGGTATGTGTCTCCAAGCAGCAGTTCTTTAACTGCTAAATGCTGGCCTTTGTGCAATGGGGAGCACTGAAGGAAGATTCACTAAAGAGCAAGAGATGCTGCCTCCATAGTTGCTTGGCTGGGCAACTGCCCAAACACAAATACTGTCAGTAGGATATGTTATCTATATGGTCCTTAAACACATAGAGGGTAGGGTCTTCACTGGTCTAATTGTATTGGTTTAATAGGATGCTAGGTCATGTTAATAATAAGGTCTGAAACACTTCAAGCTCTACCCTGTCTGCAGAAGAATCAAATTCTTCCATCATGCAGCACATAGGGTTTTACTCCAGGTCCTGCAAAACAGTATGCATTCCTATGAAAGATTGCCCCCAAAGTGGTTAAAGAGTATCTATATGTTTTATTTTGAGACTAAAACATAAGTTCACACAGCCAACCATCCCTACGCAGAAGTCTGGCCTGTTCCTGTCGCAGGTTCCCCACATCTTGTAACGGTATTCTGGAGGGATTCCTGGGATGTCATGAAGATGTGCAGCAGGATCATGCCGAGTGACTCCAAGAGTTTCCTACCTTACTCTGGGTGCTGCTTTCAGTAATGGTATACCCCAGAGAAACACAGGAGATGAGTTGAAGAGAAGCTGAAACCATCCTTGTCTTGCCATGCTTTTTGGTGCCTGGTTCATCTGCTCCAAGATTGTGAATTATCAGCTCAGGTCCTGCTGCTCGTTGTAAATTACTATTTATCTCACACACACTTCTTTAATAATGACCCAAGTTTACAGCATATTTAGGAGTCTAAATGTGGAACATGTCTGGCTTTGTAAAGCTGCTTCAGTGCTATGTTGAGGTTTATTGATAATTGTATTAATTTTTATAGGGAAGTAGTGTTTTTCTTTTCAGATATCTTGCAACATGATTAAGACAGAGGCAGAAGATTAACCCTTCTACATCCAGACCATTAAAACCCAAGCACATCCAGCCAAGCTGCAGAGCCATACACAGGCTCTGCTCAGTGAAAAGAGAAACACTAAACCTGTGAGGCTTCCCAAAACTAACGGCATCTTTGTACAAGTGGGACACATTTTGCCAGCAGAAAGTTGTGTCCTTAGGGAACACAATGTAGTAAACTGTTACTATAACCAAGTTCATCATATCTTGTCTCTGGTGACTTTCCCGGTGAGTGGCTTTGCCTAGCACAGTCCTATTGAGTCTAGGAACCAATTTCAAATTTGAAGGGGTCAATAAGTTATATCTATGGCATAACCACATAGCATAGGGTTACCCAGATGTGGTTTCAACTGAGTAAAATGAGCAACAACGGCACTATTAAGCCCATTCTCCTATTTTAACACTACCACTGTAGCCATACAAATAAGTCAGAATCTAGCTTGATGTTCTTAATCCTGATGAATGCCTGCAAGTTAGCACAGACACTAAAAAATCCAGAGGGTCATACTTTATTAAGGCCTCATGTTATTTCATGAGGCAGTGTTATTTTATGGCAGTTGAAGCTCACAGTTTTACAAGACATAAGACAAAAAGAAGTCCATTTGCCAAGAGTGGATGTGTTCATTACCACTCCATATATGCATCACAGATGTCTCACAAGACAAAAAGCTAAGACTGCTCTGCAGCAACACAGATAATTTATGTTTCCCTTCCACAGCTAACAGTCCTTCCACGATTACAAAATATCTCCTTCTTTTTCTTCCTTAAAGAAAACCAAACAAAAAACATTGGTTGAGATGCTTGGTGGGATGACGGAATGTTTGTTACGCTGAAATAGGGGACTGTGTTGGCTAAACATTGATGTGTGGAGTGTAACTTTTATGTAAGTTGTCATCTTTAAACACGTAGTTCCTGGCACAGGATGCCCCTTTTGCCTGCAGAGTGAGCACACAACAAAGCCTGTGCAGCTGAAATATTTTGTGTTCTGGGGTTTAGAATGTCCCTTCTCTTAGGGCAGGATATTATACAAAATTAACCCATGGATAATAAGGAAGTGTTTAGAGAGAGTGGGAAGGTGGGCAGTGTTTTGGTACTCAACTGAGCCCCTGTTACATGGTGTCTAACAGATGCTTTCATCCTGAGATGAAATGCAGACTTGAGAACCTGTGTTGCCAGAGTGTATTTCTGAGACAAAAATATGGGGCTTTACTAGGACTAAAACAGTTGCTGTCTTCCAAAATAAAGAACACTGAAATATAGCAAAAATACAAGCCCAGCCATAGGATGAGAAGCCCATTGTAGACTGAAACCATGAAAGGATCGAATCAGCCTGTATTTTAACATTTTTTCTCATTATGAGACCAGCTAAGGCAAACCTTTTGTTTCCTCTTTTTATTTCTGGTTATGTGTCATTGTTCAAGGGTAATAGGATGGAGGGGGTTTATATATGATTCTACAATTTTATTATTCTTGGGTTTGAATTTATTTGGGCAAGTCACTCATCTGTGACTAACTATATTTGTAGTAACACCATGGACATGCTGTTCTAGAAGAGCTTTTCTGTGGTTTTGTTTTCTTCTTTACTGTGTGCTGAAGATGAAATCCTAGCTAGGATCTCACAACTCTTTTTTTCTGAGTATTTATTAATCACAATGATCTGCTCAGGAACAAGGAACAAAATCACTCTCAGCTGTGCCTCACATATACCCAGAACATAAAAAAAGATACGGTTCCAATCTACGTTGTTGTCCATGCTCCAAGTGCTGCTCTTTAGTAACACAAGATCTCAGGCACAGCATGGAGAATGAGCATGTTACAATAAACAGATTTTTTGCTGTGAGTTCTTCATCAGTAATCTCACTTCCACCACTGACATAAAATACAGAGAACAAGGCCAACATTAATACTGCCCTCCTCTCAGAATGTGGGGCTGTTTTCATTTGCCTTACACATTTTTACACATACGGATTTGCCTTTTCAAGTAAATCATGAGGGTTAGAAATATATTTTATTTAAAAGAACAGGCAAATCCTTGCAAAATCACATGACCCCAAAAGCTGGTTTTCAAAGAAAAACTAAAATCATGGGGCTTTTAATGATGTCATTCTCCTTCTAGTTTTATTCTTGCCAATGCCAGTTAGCCTAATACTACATTTCTTTCTAAATACCAAAGACAAGATGAGAGCCAGAGAGGCAGAGTTCATTGATTTGATCACAAAAAAGTTATGATGTCCAAGCTATAAGCAATAAGCTATAAGCAAGTCATAGACACATTCCAGAGTTGATGGAAGACCGCAGGAATAGGGAATAGAGTCAATTTACTTTAAACACCTATCTCTAGTATGAGAACGATTTCCCTCTTTGATTGACCAGAGAGGGAGTCTAGTTCACTCTTTGGAATACACACATAACAGACACATTATCTAATTATTTTAGATGACCTTAAATCTACCCTATATGCCTTCAACAGACCCTCTGGAAGTCACGGCAAGCCTTGCAATATAAAAGCGCTCTGGGAAAATAACAGCCTTTGCAAAAGACCAGAGCAGAAATCATACATGAAAGAGTGCTTCAAAATAGCATTGAAGTGGGTCATACACAACAAACAATGTGTGTCCTCTGTAAAAGGACCAATTCTGCTGTCCTATTGCTGTCCTGCTCCTGAACTTTGGATATTGCAGCCCTCTGAGGTTTGATAATGGGCCTAAAATATTTCATTTATGAAATTAGTTCTTGTAACACACACGGTCATATTTAAAAAGCCAAAATCCTATGGAGCTGTACTAGAAGGGCCTAGAAGTATACCCAAGGTGGACACACCTCTAAGGTTGCATATTGATTTTCTACTCTGTGCAAGTATTTCCCACCTGCAGTACATACACATACCAACATCTTTGGAAGATAGAAACACACTGAAAATCTGCAAACATCTTCATCTCCATTCTTACCACAGGCTCTCCCTGATCTCATCCTGAGGCATAAATAGAACATATGGTTTCTTTCGTCACGCAAAGCCAAGCCGCAACAATGTGCAGTAATGGGTACTTCCGTTGTTATTATTGCTGTGGGACAGACAGGGTCTAGCTTAGGAGCACCACGGTGAAAGAGCGCAACCCTAATTGCCTTGAAATTGGGTCCAGAGGGAGCAGTTTCCTGTCTAAACCTGCTGTGCTAATTATAGCCCTGCAAAATGTGCATGAACTCCAACCCGTGTTTGCAGACATAGCCCGAAAACAGCCCCTGGCCTGCATCCAGTAACAATCTCCATGCGGGTGGGTCCTGGCACTCAGGAATCACTGCAATGGCAGATACTGTATGCGTGCATTGACAGAGGTGAAAAACGTGATGGCTGAACAAAGAGGTTATAAATGAGATCTCCAACACAAACAGGGTGGGTGGAAATGCTCAAAGAGTAAGGATGCAGATGGACCTTGTGAAAGTTTGCCTGTTAGTGTAGCCTGGAACATAAAGACTATTTTGTAATTAAGATAACAAAATTAAACGCAGTGCAAGTTCAAACTCTGGCTCTTGTAGACACTTGTTTCATATTTTTCATCAAGTCACTGATTCGATCCTTCAGAGCTAATAAAGATCTTTGAAGAACTGAGTCCCACGTCCCTTTCTCTCAGCAGATGGAGAATCTGGGTTTTTGCAGGAGCACCTCCTCCGACAGTCTTGTAACCATGCGAAAGATAGTTAAAATATGTAGACATAGCAACACACTTTGCATTCATAACTTATAAACAGAGAATCATAGAATCATAAAATGGTTAGGGTTGGAAAGGACCTTAAGATCACCCAGTTCCAAACCCCCTGCCATGGGCAGGGGTACCTCACCCTTGACCATGTCACCCAAGGCTCTGCCCAACCTGGCCTTGAACTCTAGACTCTGAAATAAAGAAAAAGTATTAATAATAATTTAGAGAAGTTATTTAAGTGTGTCAAAAGTGTGATCTTCTGGGGATATTTTGGCAGTAACAAAGTGAGCTGAACCTTCTTGGATCCTTGGTAATTGACAGGCATCCTGAAACACTAGTTTAGTTGATGTTTTAGATCCTATAGCTGAGATTGTATATTTAAAATATAAATGGGAATTAGTTGTTTAAACATTTTGAACATAAAAATAATATTCTAGAGAGCATGAATGAATGAAGAGAGTGTGCATTTGGTGTCTATCAATCCATAAGAAACATGACTGTCATTTAGGTTAGCAGTGACATGTAAATTTACTGGAAGTTACCCATAAATTAGCAGTTAGATAGGCTGAAAATGTGAAAAATACATAATGGGTGTTAACTTATCTTCTGATCCTCTAATATACTCTTAGCTTACATCACCTCCTGTCATGCCAGCCCTGCTTCTGGGATGAAATGTGTTGATGAGCTTTGTAATAACACTGTATTGCTATAGTAATAAAGGCAGCTAGCCTGCTGGTGCACTCTTATGCTTAGTTAAATGCTTGGAAATGCAGCTCAGCAGGAATACACTACTATAGTGTACTGAAACAGAATCAAAGAAACTTTACTACCCCAAATTGGTAGCAAACATCTGAGTTCCTATTTTTGACCTGTGACAATATACTTTACCCTTTAAAATTTACTGTGTTAATTCTTTTGACTTAATTTTCCTATTAGAGTTACATTTTCATTTTAATTTTAGCTGCTCTCCTATAGACACAGTAATTTTTTTAGTTGATTTACCAACTTCTTTATGTAATAAGTCCTAAAGGGCTGACAATCACCAGTATTCTTTGCTTTTCCATTGGACAATATCTCTGAGAGGAACTGTGTCCTTGGGACTATGTTCTGTGCTGCCCTAGGACAATTTCTTTCATATTTTTTCTTCTAAATTCTGGCAATATAAAATATTCCACATCCCTCCGTGCTTACAAGGTTATTCCAGGCAATTTATATTTCATGGACCTTTGGCTGAAATGAGACAAGGCTAGGGGATGAGGTAAACTCAAGACACTCAATTGAAATGTCTCCTTTGTTTTGGCCTAAAATTCCAAGATCTAAGGCTGACTTATGTCAGATCATGGCTGAATTTAGTAAGATAGAGTCCTCCATTGGTACTGTCTGTCAAAGCAATTTCTCTCTGTGCCTGAAACACAGACAACCCTTTCAGAAATCAATGGTACTGTAAGGAGGCAAGACATGTAAACCAAGAAAATGGGGAAAATAAGGAAAACTATCCTCAAGAAGTTCCCACAGGAAAAATACCTGAATAAATCATTGCAGCAGGGAAATCATCACTTTAATTGTTCACAAGGTTCTTGGGGAATGGATGGACTTTTATAAACCATGTTTAAACAGGTCAGTTATCTACTGCAGCCACTCACAAATCCCATTTAATTTCCCTTGTAAGCCTAGCAGCAGGCACTGTAGCCAATGATTAGACATTGAGTGTTAAGGACAGCAGGCTTTTCATTAAGGAGGGTTTTCAAAAGCATCCAATTTCAAACATGTTGCTGAGCCTCCTAGGTACATCTAAAAAGCCTACAGTCTGTGTAGGATCGTTTATTATTGATTATTCGATTCCAGACAGAAGTAATGAAAGGAATGTGCTAGATTAAATAAGAGTCTGCCCTAAAAGTCTTCAGCCTTTAGTGGAGTGAGTCTGATTGTTTTGTCAGCCTCAAAAGGGTCATTGTTACTCAGTTGCAAAATTCTAAGCACCAACAACATCTGAGTACTATTTATCACTGCATTGTATTTAATACATCTGTCAGTGGCACAAGCTTATGAGAAATACTGCAGCCAGAGCAGGATTACTGATGTCTCGTCTGTTACTACAGGTAACTGGGTAAAGTAATCAACACCAGTCATGTGATGACAAGGAGAAATGTCCAGAAGTGAATTCGTGTTTAGTAAAAGGTTCTCTGAATTCGGCTGTGTAAAAAATTGGAGTAAAAGGAATGTTCAGCTTCAGGTTTCCAGGTTATGTTTTAGTCACACTGGAATTAATGGCACTTAGAAACAAAACATCTTATTTCAGAAATACAAACTTTGGTAAAAATGATACGTTTTCATTGATGCAGGCATTGAACATAATCAAGAATAAATCTGTGTTTATCACATGAGAAGCCCACAAAGTCCCCAGTACCTGCTTTTTCTGGGTTAGGGAACAAAAGCATCATACTGCCATAGGCACAGTGGAATTTCCACCACAGCAAACCAGAAGCCCATGTTTTCTCATCTCAACACAAAAAACTAAAGTGAACACATGCCTTGGAATTACAAAACTGTGGCTGAATTTCCAAGAAGGCTTAGCAGCTATGATTGAGCCAAAACCCTCAAGCCAGGAATCCTGGTGCACGTCTATTAGAGGAGGAGAGAGTGTTAGGGATGCTTGTGGAAAGGAATGTCTTCAGGCTCAGAGAGGTCAGAGGGGCTGCTCAAAGAATGGGACAGGCTACTTGCTGGTGAAAGCAATGTGGAACCAGATCTCCTGCCAAAGGAACTACAGCAAAAAACAGCCAAAGTTGAATGTTTCCCTAAACAAAACAAGACCTCCTTGACATTTCATGCAGAACTGACTGATGTTGATGAATCAGGCAATTGGGACCCCTAAGACAGAGCATTCTGAAGGAAAGGCCCCAAAACTGACAGATTGTTGTGAAATGGAAACTGATCTTCAAGGGAAAGCCTGGGTTGGAAATGCATCTTTGAGGTGTGTTTTTCTTTGACTCCTTGTCCCTTATGTAGCTCCTTCTCTGTCTCTGACACAGACACTCAGACACAGCTGGGAACAAAGGAAAAATAACTCTTCGTATTAAAGACGGGACTGTTGGGATTTCACTTTGATGGTTCACCCCAGCAGACAGCCAATGTGAACTGGGAAGTCCCCTGCTCACACCAGCATTTTAGGATCTCAGTGTGAGATTCCTCTGGCTACACTGGGGTGTCTCACAGGCATTCCTGTGATGATCAGTCAATAGGCTTTCAGGCCATGAAATATCTGATCCATGAGGTGCATCAGCCTTTGAGAAGCCCTTAGGCCATGCCCAGCTACTGCCTCTACTACATGCCTCTACTCTACCCCTTCTGAAGAGGAACATCTACAGCTGGAGGAACATCCTCTGCTGATACCAGTAGGTGGTCATTTGTCAGTTCTCACACCATTGATAGAAAGAAGTGTTGAGTTTCTAAATGTCACACAACTGCTACACTTTGTAGACCTCAGGAGCTGCAAGTGAAGGAAAGGATCTTCTCTCCTCTTCCCACACATCCTTTTCTCCTGGGTGTTTCTTAAGGGACTGGGACCAGATCATGCTGGTCCTTTATCTGTGATAGCACAAAGTGAGCTGAAGGTGCTGGATCTCCCTTTATCCCACCTCACTCTGCAGCAGTCTGTGACCTCCTACCCTGATGTGTCTTCTGTGCAAGACAGGCAATTGCTCCTGTGTTTCCTCACCCTGGATTGTTGCCATGACTTCACATCAGCCTCCCTTTCAGAACGATTAGTTCTAAGGGAGGATAAAAAATATCAGGAAACACAGGAAGAGGCAACAGAAATACTTTTGTCAGGATAAAACATTTCAAAACACTCTGTAGGTGAAGATAAGAAAGGATTGAAGTCATCCAAACGTTTGTAGTAGTGGTGAAACACCTGGCCCCAGATCCTCTGTGATTTCTTCTTGCAGGATGACAAAAATAAGCTTGCAAAACAGGGACTCCTGTTTATTGCACAGGGCTGGTTTTGGGGGGTTTTCTTTCCAGTCACTTAAGGAAAACAAAAAGCTTGCATTTTCTATTGTGTTCTATTGTGTCTGCTTTGGAACTGAATAGAGGAAATATTCTTCTATTTCAAATTAACAGTCTGAAGATTGAACATTTCTGCCCTGGCCTTCATGGTACAAGTGTGATTGGACCTTCCACAACAAAATCTCCTCAAAGAGCCAAGGGTTTATGCGAAAAGGAATACACTGCCATATCCTTCCTCTTTTTTTTCTATTTTATGCAGCAGTTGGTTCTAGCAGCTCTTTACTTTTCTTCACTGAGTGACAACCTTTAGTCCCACGGATCCCTGAATGGTAGCTTGAGACTTTTCAGAGTTCTGAATGTCTGGATTCCTTCAGCAGAGAAGTATGAAAGAAAACTTCATCTCTTCGTCCGAAGGCTCTCTCTGACTCACCAGCTACTGGATGACAGTCTGGAAAGTTTTAAACTCCTCTGACAGTTTTGGCCACTAATGACTGAGATGATGCATGCTTTTCTGAGGCTGCTAACAACCTCATCTATCACAGGCTTTAGTCAGGACTCCAGATTAGTTGTGTGTCACTTAATGCTGCTTCTGCAGAGGAAGTTCTTCACAGGAAGATCGTGAAAAGTAGTGGGGAAAACTGGGTGTCTGTGGAGGGATACCTGGTTCCACAGCCCTTATCAGCTCATCCCAGTGCTGATGCAGAGCCTCCCAGGTCTTTCACTGGGGTTGTGCTGTGGATCAGAAACCCACTTATACCCTGCACATGGATGATTGTCCCCCTGTCATTGCCCTTGCAGAACTCTGGTCCTTCCTCTCGCAAGAAGTGAACCGCCAAGTTAGTTCATAGAACCATAGAATGCTTTGTGTTGGAAGGGACCTTAAAGCTCATCCAGTTCCAGCACCCTGCCACAGGCAGGGACACCTTCCACTAGACCAGGTTGCTCCAAGCCCCATCCAACTTGGCCTTCAACACTGCTAAGGATGGGGCAGGCACAGCTTCTCCGGGTACCCTGTGCCAGCTCCTCAACACCCTCACAAGAAAGAACTTCTTCTGATGCTTTTGCCTCTTGCTCTGGTTCTGTCTGCACTGCAGCCACAGAGTGATGGAGGTTGGAGTTATGCCCCAGTTATTTCTAAACTAGCCCCGGGCCAGGCTCAGCCTGCATCATCTCCTCTTTTGTAAGGCTGGTGGCCTTGTAGTGTCAGCACATTTGTTTTGCCTTTCCCTATGCACTCCTCTCATCAGGGAAGACTTTGACTTGCAGTCAGAGAGATCTTCGCTGCAGGTTTCAGTGGGAAGAACCCTCAGCTCTCTTTGACCCTCTGTTTTCTTTCAAAGCACCCAAAACAGAACTTCAGGCTGCTTCCAGGGCCAGACACTTTCTTGGCCAGTTGCAAGAAGCCTTTCTGATCTGGCTGCTGTACAAGTGGTCAGAATTTCACTTGGATGAATTGTTCTCAAACAACGTCTCCAATGTATTAGGCAAAAAAAAAGGCTTTTCTTTTGATGTCAGCTGTGATGCAGGTTTCTTTTATCTCAGCAGACTTTAGTTCGCTGACCTATTTACTGCGGTGGATGAGTGAAAATGCCGAGTGGAAATTAATCCTGTTGTGTCTCAGGCAGCACTGCAGTGCTGTTTTAACTTGTTTAATTTTTCACCTATACTATTACCATTCAATTACAATTGAATGCCCTTAAATGTTGCTCTCTGGGGCTGTGAATGGGGCTTTCTGCAAAGCTCCATTCTTTTAATTAGCACTAAACTGACACCCCAGGCACCTTTTAACAATAAAAATACTAAATTGTGTTTTTTCCTCCCCCTATTTTATTTTTCTATACGAAGTCATCATAAACTGTGAAGTAAATTTCATAGCTCCAAGTTCCCCACAGAAGCAGCACAATGACAAGCAGTAGTGCAACTACAAAGCACAGCAGGTAGAGCATTCTGTTAGGGTTTGCTGCAGTTAAGGGCAGCATCACAGCACAGAAGCCAAAAGGAGCAGGGACTAGATTCCTTACTGAATGCCAGTCACCTACAGAGAAGAAGGGGACCTTGCAATGTTGGCTTTGCATCAGAGTCACAGCTTGAAGATGTGTGAAATGAATATGGACAGCACGAAGAAATGTGATAGAGTGGAGATAAATCTTTAGGGGTTAAAGAGAAGAGAAAAAGCAGCTGCAGAGGGGAGGAGGACATGGGGGCAGGAAAGAGACTGTGTGCTGGAAAGCTAAGCCTCAGCAGGCCAAGGAAGGGCTGCGGATATAGAGCAGGACTCTTCCAGGACAGCATTTCCTGTTGACTCAAGGCCTGTGATGAAACCAGTACTGGTTGGGGAATGTGGATTTCTTGAAACACTTCTGTACTGGCAAAAGCACCACTGTTACAGATGAAAAAGGCCATTTTTTGGAGTCTCATGCGCAATAGGAGTGCTTCTGTAAAATGGAAATAATAAAAACTCCCTTCTGCTGACAGGAAAAGAAGTGAATGCCTCATATTGAAAGTTATAATAAAAAAGATGATTGACTTGATTGCTTGTGAAAAGTAGAGGAACATCCTATAGAGACATAAGTTTGGGGGTAGAGAACACTCACTTTCCCAAGTCGAGGTCTGCTGTTGGGCATTAAAGGTAGTAGCTGCTCTTGAGCATCATATTGCACAACCTCTGGTGGGACACACCATGCATGCCATGCTTCCACGTGATGTTGTGATCTGTAAGCACCATGTTAACTGAATTTGGAGTGATGATCCTCAGCCAAGGGGGACTGCGAAAACTGGCATGTAGAGAGGGTGATAGGAGAGGAGGATTAACCAAAGGAAGTGAACCACTGACACCAGCCTTGCATCGCTTAGAACACGGGATCTTCCATCAGGTCCAGCTTGGCCAGCCATGGGGAACAGCATGCACAGGACTGCAATGAAAATAAGTGGGAAGACAAATTTCAACCATAAGAAAAGGCAGTGGATTAAAGCAGTAGGTTAGATTTGTCTGGGCAGATCCCAAGCACCTGATTCCTGGGAATCACCCTCAAAGTTTAGCTTTCTAATCTCCCACGAAGCTTCATTGAGCTCCAGTCTGTGACACAATGCACTTACTGAGAGCTAAGCATAGGCCAAGAGGTCTATTTTTAGCATGCTGAAAGATTCCAAAAGGTGGAAAAAAGGTGTAAATCTGGAACTGGATTCTATGGTGGAGGATTGTGGGTTTTGTTGTTGGGGGGGGTGGGTTGTTGATTTTGTTGTTGTTTGTAGGGGAGGAGAAGGAGGTTGAGCATTTGTGACATCTTGGCAAAGGAATAATTTGATCCCTCCTAAACATGGTCACCACTCTGAGTGCAACTGGTGTAAATCAGTGCAGCTTGCAGCCTCTGGCTCTGCTCGCAGTTCTGACTTCAGCTGAAAGGCAGGCCCACTGCTTTTGATAGAAAGATCACTGCCAAATTTAAGAGCTTCAGCCCTTGTTCAGGCGTTTATTACCAGGCATGAAAGGAGCACAAACTGCTCTGAAAGCAGGCAGGCTTGTGACTGTATGTTTGACTGTGTTGGCTGGGTAAGAAGCAAGTTGTCAGGCTGATCCTTTAAATAGCCTCATGGGATCTTGTTTCCTGAGGCTGGTTGTCCCCAAGGATTCCCACAGGTGGGCATGCACCCCTTGCATCATGATGTCCAAGAGATTCAGCCTTCATCTCGCAGCACAAGTCCTGTCAGACCAGGAGGCTGTAACAAACACTGTGGGTAAACAGAGTATTAGAGTCAGAGGAACCAGGCCATCAGATGCAACTCCAGCCAGTCTTGAAAGTCTTACCTCATGCCCACATCTTATGTAGTGTTTACCTACAAGACCTAAGGGTACGACAACGGGTGTAGTAATATGCTTAGCTCCTTAGGTGCTGAGTTAGGTGCCTAAAGAACAGTCAATATGGACAAAATGGGGAGGTGGCACAGGGATCTTTTCAGCACATTTTGGGAAGTGACCACCTACTTTCTGATGCTGTGCTCCCCCAGAGTCCCTCTGTGGCAAGAAAGAGACAGGGTGAGGTCCATCATTCCCCTGCTGTAAGCATTTCTGGAAAGACTTCTACTGTCACTAAATAAAGTGCTGGTGGTCACCACCCCGGGCTGATCTACACCCCGTGTGGCAGTATCTACCTGTCTCGTGTAACTGCCATACACCTTACTCCTGCTACGGTCAGTATTTTGAATTATAAACACCCGTTTGAGTTTTTTGCATTTTCGGTCCATCTTGCTAAAAATCTCAATCTTCAATAGGGAAGCTAAGCAAAAAGCTGAACTATCCCTTCACAAGTCAGTGAAGTGCTGCCAGCTGTGATGGTGCTTTTCAACATGGACATCCGCTCATTATGAAAGGGCCGAGGCTCCTAAACGCGCCCTGACCATTGCACAGATGTTGGGTGGGGTTTCCAAAACCATAATGGGAACCGGGCATCTGAATTCCCTACAGGTTAGTGGTATCTGACTTACAGAATTCCTTAGTCAGCTTTGAAAAACAGCTGTAATGTTTTAAAATATGCAGTCCCATCTGACTTTGGTACAGTGGCCTATAAGATACTATCAGTTTCATTGACTTTTGCTCTCTAGCCTCTCATATGAGACTCATTGAGTCTCATATCATGATAGTAGAATACATGAAGAATAACAACAGTAATGTTCCAGGGGTAATGGGTTTAAACTAAAACTGGGGAAGTTCAGGCTAGGTATAAGGAAGAAGTTCTTTACTGTGAGGGTGGTGAGGAGCAGGCTGCCCAAAGAAGTGGTGAATGCTCCATCTCTGGAAGTGTTCAGGGCCAGGTTGGACAGAGCCTTGGGCAACATGGTCTAGTGTGACATGTCCCTGCCCATGGCAGGGGGTTGGAACTGGATGATTTTAAGGTCCTTTCCAACCCAAACCGTTCTGTGAAATGGCTTCTATGAAAGGAGGTCTCCTTAAAACGATAAAATAACAGCTTTTGTAATGACTCAAAACTTGTGCTGTGAAAGGTGGTATTTTCCACACCCAGTCATACAGCCAACTTCCTAAAGAGTAAGTGAATTTAGCAGGAATCCTGATACAGAACTGTCTTAATTCTCCTTGATGGCACATCAGCTCTCAGCTGAAGTTCACTGAGTTTTAGTCACTCCTGGAATCTAAGGGTCTTTCTTGGGCAGCTGAAAAACTAGGAGACGGAGCTAACATTGTCATGAGCAAAGGCCGTGCTAGATGATTCACATCTGTGGGGGCAGGAGCTAGTGACCACTCAGCTTTGGGCCAGATCAACGTCATGGAAATAGAAGAAGTTGAAAGCAGTGATTATAACACTTCCTATTAACCAAATTCTCTCACCACCTGAAACTTATATAAAATCCCTGCTAGGAGGGAGTCTATGTTTCAAAGACCAAATGAGAACCATGTGGAAGATCTTTGGCTTTGTGATCATGCTTATTTTTTTAGCTTCATCTAGGGAGGAGCAATGGTCCATAAATCTGTAATTACTACTGTATAAGCCACTGCTATATACTGTAGCGGGAGCAAGCTAGAGACAACATGAGACTTTCATATAATAGAGAGCACTGGCTGTGATGCTGCTACAGTGAAAGACTGAGTCACTAAATTTTGCCAAGATAATTATACGATGTGGGTCCTTGCAATAGGAGGAAGACAACCGTGATGTTCCAGCTGTATGTGTCAAGTACTCATGAAAACAATTAATATTCCAGCATTTCCATTTAGTCAGTTGTTTTCTTTCCAGCTCTGCATGGTAAAATCTTTCTAATACTCTACATTTATTATTCCTGTTGCCTAATATCTCCTGTGCAAATGAATCACACAAAATGCTGTAGGTTAGATATTCAAGCCTTAAAACACGATGTAACTCATCTCCATATACAAGGAGGTTCTGATGGCTTGTCTTTCAAAAGTTCAGATTAAATAACTGCATTAGAATTAACTTGATTTCTCTGTGTGTGTTCATGAGGAAGTTCCAAAGGATGTTTCACTTTTAATAAATGACAGCTATTTCCAGTAGGAGGGAGGAAAGCATGGCTCTACTCAGCATGCTTCTGTGCATTGTTTCGCTACCAGATCACTGAAGTCGTTGGTATTTCAGTTCAAAGCACAATGACCTAAATAGTCTGAGAATGTATTTTTATTACTAAGAATTGTATGTGGGAGCAGACTTGGCCTCTCGATAACACTAAAGCTAAAGTCTCCTGACCTCTCTGTCAGTCAGCCCACACGTAGGCTTTTCTAATTAAATCTCCTTATTGGATTTGGCTGGGCTATTTCTAACAGTGCGGTTCCCCATAAGGAAGACTGGATCACTTCTCTTGCTGCAAAAGTCACTTCAGATTTCAAAGATATTTGAGCTGAAGGACCCAGGATGAAAGATGGGCGAAATATGGGATTAGATGAACACACGGGATCTTGAAACTGCATTTGTCTCCCTTAGAATGAACGCTGGCAGAAGTGAGTTAAAAGAGGTATGGAGGATGAACAGGACTAGCATTAAGAGAACTGGGAAAGAGTATTGCTTTTTTAAAGGAGGAAACAAACAGTGGGCTATTGAAAAGAGTGTGAGGGCTTCTAGGAAACCTACAGAGAGACAGAACAGTCTAAAGAACTGCATCCAGTACAACAGGGGAGTTTGGGCCAGTCAGCCTCTAACAAAATAAATATGTTTTACAAAAATTCCTTACTTAAAAAGGCTCTTTTACCAAACTGACAGTGGAGCTGAATACCTCAGGAGGTGACCTGAAAGCCCAGTCATACCTAGGTGCCTATAAAACCTACCCGATGATCATCATTGTAACGAGGATGTTACAAGGCTAAGCTGCTGAGTTCCTAAGTCAAAATTAAAACCTTTTCTCAAATTGCAGAAGCATATCTTGGCTCAAGGTGTAGCTGAATAGTGAATGGGGGAAAATTATGGTTTTCGCTAACATGAGTCAATACTGAAGCCTTTTAAATCTCTCCTATTTATGAGCTCCATGGGCAACAGATTAATACTGGGGTTGCTGTGTACAATAATTAGTTCTCAAAGATATTTAATTTTGTACATTATATTTTATGCTTTATGATACTGCAATACAGAAGACAGTAATTCACAGTATTATGAAAGAAACCCTGTTGAGCTGAGCATTTCCTGTTGGAGTTACTGAATTTATTGGAGACGTTTGGGTTTTTCCTTAGAATTGGATGGTTTAGAAGCCAATGTAGATTAATTAGTTTTTGGGAAGCTGGCCTGTTTGGAATGGCACTACCAAAGTTGGTATACACAGCAGGGAAAAATATTATTCATCTGCATTTTTATTTGTAAATACTCATTTATATAAAATAATAATTAAAAGCATATGTTTTCTTGTTTATAGGATTTAAATGATTTAGGCATTATATTTAGCACTCAGTGTACAATAGCTTTGTACGGTCTCTTTAATAGAAGCTATGGGATATTGGGTTGATTCTTCAAAACCACTAAGTCTCACAGTCCATCAGTGTAACAGCCTGGCATATGGCTATACCAAGGACATTCTCCACAAACAATAGCCCATTTAACATCAGTATTTCACAGGGATTTGGCTGAAGTTCTGGAGTATTTCATTTTTTAGAAGAGAACAAAGGAAAAAAGAACATTACCTGGGAGAAGATGCGTCTGTGTCAGGATTGAAATATAGGAGGACCAGTACTGAGTAAAGTGACCTAAAATACTTTTAGATGAGTTATAATCCATTTAATGGATGAACTTTTCACATTTGCTGAAACATTATATATATATATACATACATATATACACTATATATGTATATCGTAAGAAAGATTCACAGGACTATTAAGATCAAGCTAAGGAGGACCAGGATGCTGTCATTGTGGAAACTGGGTGACAGAACTAGAGAAACCCACATTTCTTTAACCAAACTCACTGTTAAATTAATATGATATATATTGTATATATGAATATGATATATACTGTAGATATACTGTAGTTCAGTTTTACTGCATATGTGGACACACGTAAAATCATACCTGTTATTAAAACAAGAAGTTTTGGGAGAGTGCTTTAAGTTTTAAATAGAATCGATTTGACATTGATTTCCAGGAGCACTCTCAGGAAAAATTAAACCCAGTCTTGGCTAAGGAATGACAACTGCTTCATCTATAGGTAGTGCAAAGAAAGCATCCTCTGTTGAGCTATACCACTAAGATGTGGGCTTCTTAAAAAGTCCTTAAACCTTTTTTCCATTACCAGTTAGCTAGGAAAGGTAAAGATAATGATGGAAAACACACTTTTATTTCTCCATTTCACTTTTTTATATTTCATTAATTAACAAGCTTCTTGATTCTTCTGTTCTTTTGATTGTTTATTAAACAGGATATAAGTGTAAGAGCTTTGAATGTCAGTTTTTCTTCTAGCTACGTAAAATCTGTGGAAACCTGGATACATGGCAGACAGCAGGAACTGCTCATGCACTGGCAGAGGTCCCAAGCAGCAAACAAAACCTTATGTCTTGTTTTATTAAATCATTTCAACACTGCACAAGAAACTTGGGTCCTACTGAAATCAATGGAAACTTTGCTGTTAGTTTCAGAGCAACCTTGATTTCACTCACAGTTCCTAAGTATCATGGACATGTGTGTGATAAACTGTCAACTGAGGATTATCTGATGCCAAATGATCCTAGTAATGTATTAACAACCTAACCCAAACTACCTGCAGAGCCATTAGAGGTACCTTACAATGCTCTTTTCCACACACTCCCAAAAATATTCTGTACTTCACCTTACAAAAGAGAAATGTTCCAAAGACAACATATTCTAAACTTTAATTCACATATGCTTCATATTATCTCTCTTGTGTGTTGTGCTTTACCAAAATGGTCTTATATATATTTTCACAGCTGATCATGAGTTGAATATAGCATGTTCATGTGCCTGACTTCACTTGAACACACACAATGCATACTCTTGATTGCTTTCTTACTTCGTTCTTCCTTGTTCCAACCCCTTCCCTTTTTGAAGCTTTTTAATTTTCTCCAGAATACCAAACCAGGCTCCCACTCCTATCAGCAGCTTGTGATAGGACGAGTAATAAAAAAGAACAAGTCAGATATGACATCTAGGAAAGCTGAGCCTCATCAGCTGAGGGACTTCTCAGAGTTTCAAAGTACACCCTTTCTGGCCGGTGGTACTACAGTGTGTTGGCATTTGGGTAGTTGCAAGAAATAAAGTCCAAGTACACTTGTTTTGTTTTAACAGGTTTTATTGATAATCCATTATTTAAATTACCATTTCTTTTGACCTAAAATAATAGCTGTAGGTCTTATTTTGTGACATATTCAACAATTTTATTGGAAAACTACTTTTTTGAAAGGTCTACTTCAGTTATTCAGAAAGTTAACTAAAAGAAGCAACTTGTTCATCTGGTGTGACACAGTTGCATGGATATACAATTGTGTGACAAACCCACTGTGACTTTCTATCTGCTGTAAGTCACCTCGTCTCCCAGTGGCTGGCTCTCCAGGGAGGTAAGTCCTTCACTGGGAGCTTCGCTAGGGCTGTTTTCTGCAGAGGCTTCTCCATTACTTGCACTTCCTGAAAAGACAATATAATTAAGATGAAGATAAATTTCGTATCTTTGATACAGCAAGCTAGAAGGGATACGCTTTGTCAATGACACTTAAGAGCCCTTTTCTGCAGCTATAAATGTTCAGGAAGCTGTTGTTCTCAGCTTGCAGTCCATTTGCGGAATGCTTTAGGGTAATGGCATATCACTAATGGCAATTTAAGTATTATGCTTCCAGAATGCTTTAAATAACTGCATTTGGAATGCACTCCACTTGTGCAAGATTTGTTCTTTCTGTTTTGTATTATCTCCCAATACTCACCTACCAGGTAGGAAGTGTGGGTAACATAATTTTTTCTCTCTGTCTGGAATACATAAAGAAGCCACCTCCTATGATAGATGTCTTCTTCATTATTCTTTATCTGTTATGATTTTGGTCTCCAACCCTATTTCGGTAGTGCAGTTGCTTCAACAACACTGAGCTGAGACAAGAAAGTGTACTGATGGTGTTTATTTAATGTATCCTAGACACAGTGCTCACAATGCTGTCCCTCATACTAAAGAAATCTGTTTTCTAGTAGAGATTTCCAAAAGGAAGGTGTGAATAGAATGGGTAAAAGATGAATGCTAACCACAACATTCCCAATTTGGTCTTGATTCAAGTCAGAACTATGAACACTCTTGCTTTATTTGGGCTCTTATATGGATGCTACACGTGGTGTCTCAGAGCCAATTGTGAAGGGTTCAGCTTTGCTAGCCATTGAACTTTCCACAGGTGAGGTCCAGTCTGGCTAACTTGGACACATAAAGTATGAATAAATGTCTAAATTTAGGTTCATGAGTTAGGCTGACAAGATTTTGAAGACACTAAAGGTAGCTCCTTCCCAGTTGCAACACTGTTTGCAGAGGCACTTATTTTAGGACTGGTTCTGTTTAGATACCAGCTAGATGAGTAAGAGATGTGGACTGGATCCAAGTCTACCTGTCTGGGATGCTGTGAGAGGCCTCTATAAAGGGACTCATTGTTAGGTGGAGCAGTCCACCACACTATGCAAGGGGAATTTTAGCGTTCAGACATACTGTCTGAACATGCATAAATATTATGGAGCTCCTGTTTTTAACTGAAATTCAAGTTGTTAACACATTCCCTGGAAAAAGCCATCCACAGCTTTTTTCCACAATGGCCACACTTCTTGTTTCTCATTTTGATGTTTCCCATGGAAACCATCACGATTCAGAATATAAAGCATGTCTTTGAAATGCAACTATGGCAACTCCTTTTACTAAACCCAAACCTTTTCAAGCATCATCACGTTCATAATTCCCCAGGTGAACTGCCCCCTAAAATGCCAACTTTACAAACTGTTTTTCGAACAGAACTTCAACAGATTTATAGATCATCTGCAGTAAAACAGATTCAAACTTTCCTCCATAATTTGCAAAGTCACTACAAGTAAAGACCATGAAGAATCACTGCATTTATGCCATGAGTTTTGTTAAATTGTCTTAAATTCCAACAACATAGATTTCAATTATATGTCAGGAACAAGCAATACATTCTGTCATTAAATAGTGCAGTCTGATCACAAAATGAAACACCTACTTCAAAAATATTTTTACTAAATGGAAAGAAAATTATGGGTAATAGTTAAGCTGGATCTATACACAACAGCTTCTAGATCCAGCAGTGAGTAACCTAAAAGACATATAACTTCAGCTGTATAAGAGATTCTAAATATGAGAGGCTTTATTCCAGAAGCTTCAATTTATGAGTTATCCCTAATTTGACATTTCTAAGTCAAGACGTTTCACATAGCAGTAAACAAAAGATCAAGAAAAAAATGTGAAAAGCCAGTTGCAGTTAAATTTTATGAGCACTGGTTTGTCCTGTTAGTCTCCATTTTACTCAAATACTGCTTTATTTTTGCTTATAGATCACAGATGATATATGAGGCTGGAGAGATATTGATTTGAAGGAAGAGGTGAGAGGGAAAAAACCCTAAGATTCATCACAGTTGGTTGAGAGTGCATCAAAACAGACCCGCTCTCTCTACAGCTTTGCACTTGGATGCGAAAACGATTGTTTCTTTAGCAATGCCTCTTGCTGACACACTTGTAAACTCCATCTTCTTGGCATGAGGCAACCAATTGCAACCCGCAACCAATTGCAACCCACAACCAAGATTCAGCAGTCAGAATGAACAGTGTATTATACAGTCCAAAAACACTATTATGGAACTATATAATTATTAAAAGGCAGGAAACTGCTCTTTTCTCCACTAAGTATGTGTTAGATTGAATCTCACAGTAGCTGACTGACAAATAGTTCCCCCTCAGAATGGAGCGCCAGGTACATCATCCAAAACCCCATTTCAGTTCTCTTGACTGAGCTTCATTCTACAGTCTCACCAGCCCACTCCTGCCGAACGTAATGTTTGAGAGCAATGCAAGTGATGAACTTATAACAATGGACTGATACTGCTTTGGCATATATTTCTGCACAATCTCCTCTTAAAAAGAAATTGAGAGTGCTCAGCCATCAGCACCATACAGGCCTTCTAGCTGAACTGATGGAAGTTATGAATCCTTTTTCATAAGGAGGAGGGCTCAGATTGTTATCAAGAGACTGACAGCACAAGATTCTGTAAGTTACCATCCCATGCTGTGGTCTGAAGCAGAAACAGCTTTCATGTGATGGTTATTTAAATAGAAGCCATATAAGAAGCTTCACTATTCCAGGGTCAGATGAAATTAAAGATGACTATCAAAGCAAGGTGACAAGCCAATGGTGCTATGAGATGGAATTTAGCCAAAGTCAGCTGTGTAACTTCATTACCATGGTGCCGAGGCCAAGCAAATACTGGCTTGAAGAGCAGGCAGCATTTGCTTGCAAAATAACATCCTGACATGTACTTTTTAAACCTTCTCCTTGACAATCTATACTCCATAAATCTCACACTGTGTGGCTTGTTTTTAAATAAATGACTCATCTTTGTGAACTCTTTCATGTGTTTTTCTCTTTGTTTCTCAATTTTAATGTTTAACATCCAAGTTCTTGGTTTTGGCCAGTGATGGAGGCAGGATATTGAGCTAGGCAGACCATTGGGCTGAAAAACACACAAATATTCTGCTTTTATGCAATTTTGGATGGTTTAAACCTTCTTGATCTCAAAAAAAATCTGTTCTGGTACGTATTTTCCTACCTTTTGTGGGGGGTTTCTGTAAGCACTGGGAATAGCCTCTGTCCGTGGTGCTCGGTCAACAGTTGTTCTGACAGAGCTGTGACTTCAACTCATTGTGACATTACACAGTCATAATGGTGTAAGAATAATCCCCCAAAGATCTAGAAACTATAACCAGGACTCTCTAAACATCAGAATCAAGCTTTCCAAGTTAGGAATATCTTGACCAGCAGAAAGAGAGCTCAAAATAGCCCCTCTGAGCTTGAAAGACATTGCAGGATACCACAAAATGGACGAAGAGGCCTAGAGCAAAATCTTGACTCCACTTTTGAAGAAAAATGAGTAATGATTCAGGTTTTCTGTTGACCAAGAGCACTGATGCTTTGTGTTTGTATCAGAACCATCAACTTAAATGTTCTGAGACATTGTAGTTTTGTGTCACTCAAACATCAGCCTCAGTCCATTTGAGATGGACTGTCAGATATAGATAGTCTGAGTAGCTTGGTGTCTTGGAGAGTACATTTTGTTCTCAGAAGTGCAACTGGCCCCCAGAGCAGAAAGGGCCTGGACTGTGTTCTCTGAGATGAGTCCTGAGGACATAAAAAAACACTTGTAAGCTTTCAGGCCTCCAACAATAATTCAAAACATCTCTGCCTGCCAAAAAAGGATGGTTTTCTCTTCTTTCCCTGAGGCTATCCAAATTTATTTACAAGATACACAGACATGAAGGGGAGTTTATTTACCAGAATAAATTGAGTGGTCAGGACAGAGCAGCAGTCTGAAATCTTAGCAGAGTTGGTTTTAATGTCCTAAGCACTAAGAAAACAATTGGAGGAATCTCACATCTGCATTGAAATCCATGGAGGCAAATTGATATGTAAGTGGCATAACCAGCACAGCTATAAGAGAAACCAAAGAAGGTGATCTAGTGAGAAGTCAAAGCATGCAGGATCCATAATGAGATGTATCTAAAGCCTCAGTTACAACTTTACAGTTTGTAGACGTTATTGTGCTCCTCCTAAGCAATATTAATCTCAATACACTCATATTAGGTTCTTCCAGCAGACAAAAGAGGCCTGTATACCTAGTCTTCCAATTTAGTCAAAGTTTATATTATGACTGCAAAAAGTATCAGAAGACCATTATTCATCATATCTTCTGTCATCATGATAGGAAGATCTCTCTAGCTCTAAATCCAGGACAATGAAACTTTATTATGCACTATCTGCTATAAAATAAAATTGTTTAGTACTACCTCCTTTCAGTCTCAGGAAAGTCTTAACTATATACCCTAGACAATGCAAAATGTTTTATTTATGAAAAGTATTTTTCCACACTGACATAACAGGACTAAAGTCAGAGGAAATCATTAAGCAGAGAATTTAGGTTTTATTTAATGACAGGAAACATTCTGCTCACCTGTGAGTGCTCTCAGTCTTCTGATATAATCAGACCAAAAGGAACAGTCTGCTTTTTTTAATCCTTTAAGAGTTGGCAAGGAAACAGTGAACTCCTTGTAGTTATCGCCATCATCATTTGGCAGATACATAGGCCAGGGGGGCAGGACCTCTGACATTCTCCTTGAGAAATTATGAGGATAGTTTGGATTTCTAGGAGAATGGGAGAAATGATCATTAGGAAACAATGAGGTGAACAGTAAAATGCAGAAGAAGATTGGCTAGGTCAAGGAAATGCATATCCAGTCCCTCTGACCAGCAGGGCTGAAATTCAGTCCAGACTGGGGAATTATTCACAGTGTCTCACCTTCAGTAACTTGTTCAGTTCCTAAGGAACAGGAAGTGTTTGAACAGACACAGGCTTATAAACACCCTCAACAGCCCTTGGTCTCAAAGCAACCCAAGGTCCTCTAAAAGTCACAGTTCCCACACTAGCTTCCCCAAGATACTCATTGTTGAGCATGGCCACGGGGCCACAGCACAGTAAAGCTGAGGGTTATTCACATAGTTGGTAAAGGGTGCAGTATGTCTCATATGCTTTCCCCTTTCTTCTGGGAATAAGGGAACTCTTAGCCAAGAGACTTCAGAACTGGGGTCCTAGAAATAAGCTCTGGAAACAACACCAAGGCCTTTGTAGCATCCATGTATTTCAGTAGAATTTGCAGCTGCCATGGAGATAAAATTCCTATTACTTCTAGCTAAGTGTCATACATGACTTCCTATCAAAAAAAGTCATGGCCAAGTCATTTTCTTGTCTTGATAGGACAAGAGGAAATGGCCTCAGCTGTGTCAGAGGAGGTTCCCCGGAGGTATTCATGAGTGTAGATGAGGCTCTTAGTGACATGGTTTAGTGCTGAACTTGACAGTGCTGTGGCAATGGTTGGATCTTAAAGATCTTTTCCGAACTAGTTGATTCTATGGTTCTATGATTCTAAAAATGCCCCATCTGTAGGACTACAAATTGCTAGAGGAAATGGAGGCTACCTGAGTGAGGGCAGGATCTGGACTACATTCCCTCTACTTCTCGCCCCCTCCTCAATCCCAGCAATTCTTAAATGTTGCATACTTACCCAGAGTTTACAAAATTGGAGATATACTGCATAATTTGCAAGGAAAGGCTCTTTTCCTGAAGTGTAAACTGTTCTTTATACTTTGGGTAGAATGGCAGTCCAAATGCATACTGAACATCCAACAGGAGCTCCTGACCTGAACTGAAAAAATATTTATAGAAAGATAATTAAAAGCATTATCTATTTATTTTGGGGGAGAAAGAGAGCTAATTAAATTCTGAAAATAAAGCAAAGTTTTAAATCAGTGACCATTAGTTAGAGTGTGGTTAGCTGTGGCGCTTCTTGAAATCAGAACATGACAGAAGAGCAAGCAATAGAAGAATTGCCATGAAGTTAACGGAAGACAGGAGGGCACATTTTTTAAGTTCACAGTATCACAGTATGTTAGAGATTGGAAGGGACCTCAAAAGATCATCTAGTCCAATCCCCCTGCCAGAGCAGGAACACCTAGATAAGGTTACACAGGAATGTGTCCAGGCAGGTTTTGAATGTCTCCAGAGAAGGAGACTCCACAACCTCCCTGGGCAGCCTGTTCCAGTGTTCTGTCACCCTCACTGAGAAGAAGTTTCTTCTCAAGTTTAAGTGGAACCTCTTGTGTTCCAGTTTGTACCCATTACCCCTTGTTCTATCATTGTTTGCCACTGAGAAGAGCCTGGCTCCATCCTCATGACACTCCCCCTTTATATATTTATATACACTAATAAGGTTAACTGGACATATAAGAGAAAGTGATAGAGGGAGAAAGCCACTTGGCTATTCCTGAAATTCCTGTTAAATTTTGTACAGATTTTCACTAAAATTAATTTCAGAAAGTGGAAGCAAGTGGTGACATGGAATCTGGCAGCCATGATGGAAGGTTAATTATGGTTTATTTCACAGACTTGGAATAAAATCCTGGCCCTTCTTAACAGCAATTGGAGTTTTTCCATTGAGTTCATTTGGGCCAGGATTCTGCCCCAGATCTTTGGATAAGGAAGGAGGTAATAGGAGATGTTTATGAAGATTTCTCTTAGACATAGTTTTAATCTAATTTCTCTGCCGGCTGGGTGGTTTTGGTGCATACAGTCTGTTCTCCCCAGGTTTTATATGTCTGTCAAGTCAAAACCACTTGAGATAATTATCTAGATCAGATTTAAGAAAAATTGTTGTGAAGTTCCATGTAATAATTAACACATATAATAAGGAATATTTCAACAAGTCAGAGACAAGACTGGCCTGGCAAGACAACACTTGTAGGACCTAGTAGCAAAGGTTACACAACTCAACATCTTCAAGTCCTGCAGAAAAACAGTGGCCAGCTTCTACTAATAAAGTTGTAACTAAACTATGCTCAACACATAGCTTTGAACCACAGCTCAGAAGGAGACATTTCTGGTATGGTCCAATTCCATTTTCTGTATCCCACATCTAGACAAAGGTCTTATTGACTTGGTTAAAGGCAGACATTATCAGGGGACCTGGGAGAAGGAACAGATGTGAGACAGGAATAAACAAATCCCAGATCCACTCAGCAAGATTCCATCTGCAGTGGCTGTTGTCAAAATGTGGCACAACTGAAACTATTTTATCTTTGGATAAATGAAATGCAGCAGTTTTGATATGACTCTGATACTGCCTCTAATATAGAGCAAGGCTTGTAGTTCATATGTTATGGGCAGGTGGGCTGAAAGCAAGATGACTCCTTTACATTTTATGAGTGGTGGCACCAAAGCCCCTGTTTTGAAAAACAAACACACAACCCTCTAAATGAAATACATCTTTGGTTGTATTTTCCTTGGTCTTATCATAATACCTAAGTAATACTTTGCATCTGGAAAGTGAATTATTCACAGATTATTCACCAAAAAAATGTAGAACTGAAACAAGATTAAAGCATATTTTTGTTCCCCAAATGTTTATAGAAGGATTAAGCAAGATCATAGTTTAATAATTTTGCTTTAAAAATAATTTGCTTGGCCCAGCATATTACAGCAATGTTAGTGTCAGGATTGCAGCAAAGGTTCTATATTCTTAAAGGATCTATTTCTTTTTCAATGAAGAGTCATTTCTGAATAAAATAGAGGACATTAGTTGAGATGCAGTAAGGGACAAATGCACCCATTTAGGGAAGGCATAGCAGAGATGAATTTATCTCTAAATCTAAAACAAGTGAGCTGGGACTGAGGGCTTTCTCCCAAATGAGAGTGTGTTCCCATGCTTCTGGAGGTGAAAACTGTCAAGGTCACAGCCCAGAGTAAAATTCAGCACATTCCTAAACACAGAACTTAAATTATCAGAATTGAAATACCCATAATTATCCAAATTGAAACCTATACAACTGCAATGGGTTTGATACAGAGACATAAGAAGTGGTACAAAACTCTACAATTTCATGGGCTGCTTTCAGTATTTCTAGTTGATGGTACCACACACCCCGGCAAATATCGATAGCAAAAAGATGAGAAAGAAAACATCTGGTTAAGAGGGTAAAAAGGCACATAAATACATGCACAGATCACTAAAGAAAACTGTAAAACATCTAGATGGCAGCTAGATGGAATATATCAGGGGAACATTTCTGCCTCCTCCCTCTAACTCTGATCATCATCCATTACTGCCAAAGGGGAATGCAATAGGGCCAGATATACCCAAACAAGGATTCTGGAGTCTTGTAGGAGCTCTGTGCTTACTCACTGGAGCGCCAGATAGTTGACACTGTTTTCACTGGAAGAAATGTGGAGTAAGGGAAATAGAACTGACAGATAAGCATGTATAGCTTCGCTGTTGTACACTGCTTGCTCTGCAGGGAGGTTTTTATGTCTTGAGCTGCTCCAGACTGCACTCCTAACACTCCAGGGTGCCATATAGGCGATTTAACAGCATCAGCTCTAAATGGAGAAATGCAGCCCCCAGCAACTGGTGGGCATCAGAGGAAAATGTGATAAAAGGGAGGACTGCAGAGACAATGGCAAAAGAGATTTCGAAAGTGATTTTAAGGAATATAAGCTGATAGCAACTAACTTCCCCTACTTCCCCCTTCTCAATGGACAGATCTGTTATTTTAATAACAGTATTGTATGTAGTTAAATGTAAGGATGAGATCTTGGCTTGGTGACTTCACAGGACTAGTACTTCATGCAGTTATTGCTTCAGATATTCTTTTCTTTATAAGATGTCAACAATTTTAGAACCAGATTCCCAGCTCTTGGTCTGTGACAGTCCAACAGACTGGTAAATTGAGCCATGGGAAATCTAGGAGCCAGACTCTACCACTTTGTTCCCACTGAAGTGAGCTCTCCTTGGAGAATTATTACTTCACTTCAGAAGGAGGTGCTACTAGAGTTCAGTTATCCAGTTTACAGAAAAACAGGTGGTAAAATCAGAAGCCAGCGATTCAACAGCAGACCCTGAAATATCACTTGCTGGGAATTTTCATTATCCAGTGCCAACCCATTTAATTGGGAAGGTATTGGTTCTGAGAAAATTTTCCTTAAGCCTAAGATGGAGTTTCCATTTTAATGTTTCCAAGTAAGAAAGAAAGGGATTTCTTAGCCATCAGATACTCCACTGCACTCTCTATTGAACTGTGGCTACTTTCACATACAAAGAACAGCTTCAACAGGGAAGAGTAAAAGATGAGAAGGTCAGAACTTAGAACAAAAAACACCCAGGTTATGACTGATTTGGTTCAAATTCTTGTTCCAAGTCAAACAGAGCATAGATGTAACCCCAGATTTCCAACACTTGAAGTTACATTCTTAACCACAAGCTTTTGGAACAGTGGAAAAATACTGAAAAATACAACACCCCTTAACCCAACCCTCAAAAATTTTGTTTGCAGAATGGAATTGCCATTAATGGTATCCATAATCATGGCAGCCAGAGCAGAAGAACATGATCTGGCAGACCACCATGCTGTTGTACATTACGTCTGAATGCACAGAGCTGGGGCTGCAGAGACCTCACACTGTGATCCACTGTAAATCAGGACATAGATCTCATTTTGAACTTTGTCCTTGTTCTAGATCTGGCTAACTATTTCATACTGGAAACTCATTTTGATGATTAATGACTGACTATAGCCTAAGACTTCTCTTTTTTTTTATCCCCTTTTGTTGAGAAATAGTCCTTACTCTCCCAATGTAATAATTTCAATATATCTCAAAGCCTTTTGAGTCACAGCTTCTATTCTTAGTTGGCTTAATGTAGTTCCTGGTTCTTTTTTAAAACTCCACACACAGATAGAAGCCAATATAAATTAACTCAAAATTCAAATGACATCTTATACGGTACCAAAATACCAAACTTCCCACTGCTATCCAAGCATTTAAACTTTAAAATAACAAGATAAACAAAATTCTAGCTAGAGTTCAGTCAGAGTTACCGGTAAATTACTCAGGATGAAAAAAGCTGAAGAATCAGTTTGTCATTAGTGAACATAACAATGGGATGTTTGTTTATCATTCTTTTTAGCTGTGTTGGCCAATAATGATAGATATTTTATCCCTTGTAAAGCACAAATAACTATTTACAGAATACTTTTCTAATATGCATTTTCTACGACAAGAAACTAATGTGTGGCCATGATTTTCCTTTTCTTCTTGTGCTTTAAAATGTTTTACTGGTAACTAGGCAAAAGAAACACAAAAATGGAAATTTAAACCTGCTGAAGAACTTGACACCACAACTTGAATAGTACATGACAGGAATTTAATTGGTATTTTCACTTCAAAATCATTCTATCTTCATTGATACAAACAATTTTAGCCAATTTTTTTAACACTTCTTTTTGTATAATTTTTTTATATTCAATCTACTGTCCATTTTGTGACACAAGTGCTCCCTTTTTTACAAGAATACTGTTTTGGCATCCTGGTTTTTTGTTGGCTTTTTTTAATGAATGAGAAGACTAGGACCTATATTTTTCAAGCCCAAGTCTGGAAAACCGTATGTTGGCTTTGCTCAACCTGTCACTTGGCTTTAGTGAGAATAGCTCATTTATATGCTGAATGGATTCAACAGCACAGGTGAAACTCAGACTCACAGAGTTGATGAAAAATCTCCTGTTGATTTGAGTTGACATAGGATTTCATAACAACCATGTCCCTGGAGAAGAGAATATGATTTATCTATAAAATGCCACTGCCTGCGTCATCCTTCTGTGTTTATTTTCAATCAATTGATTTGGAATTAATTTTTGCAAGAAGTATTGGAAATGCCGAATGTTGGAATTTCCACACATCTACATTCTCTTCATATTAATGTACACATAGAATCATAGAATAGTTAGGGTTGGAAAGGACCTTAAGATCATCTAGTTCCAACCACTCTGTCATGGGCAGGGATACCCCACACTAAACCATGTCACCCAAGGCTCTGTCCAACCTACATTCTCTTCATATTAATACTAGCAGATTTGCAGGCTAGCATCAAGTTTCTTAAGCTCTTAACAGGCCCCATGTCATCAGTGCTGTGGGAGAGGAGCAGTCTTCCAACACTGAACTTTGCCTGGACTGAAATGTCCATTTCAATTATAAGGAAAAATGACTATATACATATATATATATAGAACACCATACATCTTATGAAAGGAAATAGTACATGATTTCAGAGAGGAAAAAAGCAATCAAAGGATGGATATTTATAGAAATTTAATGAGCCAATGTAAGGCCTGGTGTGACCTCTGCAGTTCTTGGGAGGCGTTTGGCTCACTCTGTCTCCTCACATTACAAAGTCCTGCCAAATAAATGGGGGAAAGCATGTGAAAAACAGATGAACATTTTTCTTTCTTCTTTTCAGGAAAATCAGGACATATGGAAAAAGCTTAACTCCTAATGGGATTTAACTGCCAAATTTATCCACCTTTGTAGCAAAAAAGCCCTATAGATGATACATGTGACTTGCAAAAGTATCCTGGAGTTTGCTGTGTCTTTTCCACTTGAATTACTCCCAGTACACACAGTGTTCTACTTTGTATTATAGCTGTGCCAACTGAAGAAAACAAAACTGAGGTAGCAGATAATAAATTCAAGAACCTGAAAGCTCACACTAATTGAAAAAAAAAAAAAGAAAGAAAATCATAGATCTTCATACAGGAAGAAAGTATTTTTATAGACTTGTCAGAACTCCTAAGTAACACAGGTTACAGAATTGTGTCAGGGAATTATTGTATTAAAACCTTAGTAATAGGCATATTGACACTTGGGTGCGTCTTTGGGGACAGAAACTCATGCATTTGTTCAGTATGCCTACTCCTGAGCTGAACGAATGGATGAATTTCTTTTAAAAGATGATGCATCCATCCAAAGACACCAGAGCACCAAGGAAGGTCTCTTTAGATATATGGACTTTCTGCTTAGCTTCTAGATTTTGTGGGAACAGTTGTTCCCAGTGTAGCACATGTGGTTCCTGAATTTTGGTTCAATTAAAGTTAAGGTCTGCTTTTTCTGCGCTTCGTACTTTGCCTTTGCATATTTATGGCTAATTTCCAAGATCTAAAAAATCTGCTAAATGATAACTAAACCACTCCATGGGAAGACAAAACAAATTGTCCAGACCTCAAGCCTCAACACAGAAACTATCTAAAAACTTGAGAATGGCGTGAGGTTGAATCAGTGGGAGAGTGTTTTCATAGCTGCAGCTGACATAACACAATGGATAAGACCACAGGGATGACACGCAATTCCAACAAGAAGAACAAAACAGCAACTTTTAGGAGATGATTGAGAGTACAGCCTTATAGAGAAAAACTACAAGCTATTATTGCAGCAAGTGTATATCGCTACCTAAAGTGGTTCTGGTGCCTGCCCAGCTATGGAGGCAAGGTGCATCTTGTCACTGTTGTTCCCACCTCACCTGTGCCCTCTGTGTTTAGACAAGTTTCTTTGAAGCCCAGAGCCATAACTTTCTGCCCACCTCCACAGCACCCTGTTGACACTGTGGCCCCTCAACCTGGGGGGGTGTTCATTCTCATAGACTAACAGCTAGTCAGGAGGAGAGCCTAAAGTGGACAACAAGTGGCGAATAGATTAAAGGACAAGGATATGACTATTACAAAAGCAAAACAGTAGGAAATCTCCTTTAATTAAAGGGATATTAACAACAGCCAGCATTAACACAGCATATATAACAGAAAATTAAAATACTTCAGATAGTTGAATGGGTTTATACAAAAACTTTTCCTTAGTCACAATTTCTTTCCTTCAGTTACAGGAACCATAGTAAGTGTCACTGAAATCCAGCCAACTCTGAGCACTGGTATGGAGAAGTCTTCTGGCAACTCACACCAATGTGCACAAGAGTGCACAGTCAGAAGGTAAAGACAGACCCAAATAAAATGGCTCAAAACAGACAGCAGCTCATTAATCTTAGATGAATCTGTCCAGTGCACAACAGTTAAAATCTTCTGTGACAATTGTAATGTTAATGACTATAAGATAGAGCTTCATTAAGTCTCAGTTTAGACTCCTCAGTGACAACCATAATGCTTTGCCATCCTGCTGCAGCTGATGATCTGGCCTACTCAGTGAGCAGAGCACTGATTTTTACCCACCATCTTTAAAACAGCAGATTTGGCCACCACAGCATGACTTGGAAACTATGCTGGCATGGCAAGCAGTGCTACTTCATATAATATGTCAAAATCACCCAGAAACCTCTTGGCGGGTGAACGCGGCAAATCTTTGTATGGTTAATAATATTATCCTTGTCAAAACATACTTCTGCTATCACATATTTCTTTACTGTAACTAAAGCTATACTCCAGCCCTCCTCACTAATCCTAGGCAATGCTGAGCAGTTACATTCCTCCCGCATTGTTTTGAATAAATGTTTACTCCGAGGCCTAAGTGTTCTCAAAGAGAGTGTGAGAAAATGGCATCTGGGTTATGTATATATTTTTACCACAGGTCATTAATGCAGGAGTTGGCTACACATCCCACTCCTTATTTAAATGAGAACTGAAGTCTAAAGCAGACACAGTTTCATGCCAAGCTCGGGAGAATGCTACCACGTGGAAGGAGGTATTAGCTTGCTCTCTGCAAGATCCATTCATCTATATGAAAACTGTCAGTCCATGGGTTTATGTGATTTTCCACATATGTCATAGACATCAGTTTAGAGTGAGCTTTTCAATCCTACCCCTGTATCTATGCATGCTGGAATGTGTGTATGTGTATACATTTTAGAAACATCCAGCTGTGAGACAAACTTTTACTAATTGACTTGTACGGGTAAAAATTCCCCCCTGTTTAATAACTTTTGGTCTACTTTGCATCATTGCAGTTGGGTCTGTGCTGGCTGACTTCCTCCTCCTCTCTTGTTTATCTTGCTGTGAGTTATTAGGGGACTGCTCTATGTGAAACAAGAGGAAATACCATTACTTTCTCATCTCTGCATTTTAACTGTTGTGTTACACATTTTGAGGGACGCACATGGAGTGGAGAGAGGTGGTAGGGTAGAAATTGGTGAATGTGTTGCTTATCTTAGTGAATGGCCATTTCCCCAGCCAGAATATTTTATCTAAGAGTAAACAGTCTTCCATTGCTGTAGTTATCTGAACACAATATTATTTTAATGTACTCTTTCCAATACCCCTGCGAGGTAGCTATTAATAGTTACTATAGATATCATTATCATCTTTCTGATATCCATAACAAACACAAAGAGGGAAAGGTCCCTATCCTGTGTAAACTGACATCTTAGGAAGAATTTAGACACCAAAGACCAAAAAAAAATCATTATTTTATCTCTTATGTCACCCAATGGACATAATACTAGAGAAGTTTCCATTTTTATAAGCAGAGGTCTGTATCTCAGCAAATCAAGATGTGATTCAATATCAAATAGACTGAGAAATAATTTTTCTGTCAATTAGCTATGAGTGATCAGGAACATTAAATGAGGTGTTCCTCCAGCTACAACGCACTGGAGGGTATCTGATCCAGCATGGTGTACTTACAAAGCGTCCTGTACGTGACTGCTATGTGCAAAGCATACTGTTGGCTATTGCATTCATTAACACAAAGAAATGGTGGCAACAGAGTTCTTCCATTCAGGAATTTAATAGCTAAAGTGTTTGCAGGGTCCCAGATTAAATTCTCACTTCTGCTGAGCAAGTTCAAATCCACACCTTCCTACCTTCCAGCCTAGGCTGTACTTGGTACCAGTATCTGCCTCTGTTCCCCCTCCTAAGAAGAGTCACAGATTTCAAAGAATTTGAGAACTCTCAGGGCTTATTATTCCAGTGGTTAGGGAAGTACCTTGGGAATATGTGACATGGTTGCCAGATCTTTCCCTAGGACTGGTTTACATGTTCTACTTGAAGGCTGTTTCATGTGCACCATTGGTTTTAGTTTGTTAGGGCAAATGCCCAGTAACATTCCCAAGCATGTGCTTTGTTGGTTTCAGAAACTGATGGTTTCTCAGGTTTTAGCGCTTCAGGCCATCTCCCATGTGAAGCTCCTACCTTCAACATCATCACATCATTGGCATGCAGTGAGGCTGCCGGACAGCCTGCAATGCGTGTATACTATATGCATTAGGAATGCTGTAGGGATGGGAAGTGAGAGAGGTCACATGGAAAAACTATGATGAAGAATAAGGAAAGATTTCATTTAGGAATGAATGACAACAAAGTTTAAACAAAAAGCTTGCAGTATATTCAGCAGACGGCCTAGTGTGGGGTCTCTTGGGAAAACGAGGGCATCACTTCACAAATAGTCATGTCCTAGTGTCAAATGAGATCCTTCTGGACAGGGACAAGCTGAATTCTGCATTTTCTGTTTAAGTGCTTCCTTTTGCAAGCTAAACAACATTTATTTTAGTGGTAGTTAAGCATAAAGACAAGAGGAGTAAGAATGTAAACGCAGCATATCAATTCAGGCTCATTTCTCCTTGCAGGGCTTAGCCTAAGGCATTCGAGCCTCTGCCTCACATTCCCAAAAGTTTCAGACAGCATACCGGCTTTGTTCTTTTAAAGAGGGTTATGAAAAGGCAGACTGATAAGTTTTGCACTAAAATTTAAAGGAATTAGCTGGGAAGACCACTGACAAAATAAATACTATTAAAGCGTGTAGCTAAGTGCTATGTAAACTACAACTGCACTGGAAAGTGTGAGGAGAGCTAACTAACATAAGCCCAAGGAAGTCCTAAATAAGGCTAGACAGAAAAGGAAACTCTCATCAATTTAAAGTCATTGTGTCAAAGCCAGTGAGTCTAAGTTGTATAAGTACTATTTCATCTACTATTAAGTAAGGTGTTATCACAGATGACTGGCTCTCTATCATTCTCCAAAGCAAGAGAAGACTTGCTAGCTAATTCGAGGCTTCTTTTTGTGTGGCTGGATTTTTGGCATACCATAACTCAGCCCTGTTTGGAGCCTTGTAAAAGTCACTTATCTGAGCCTACCAGTAGCCAAAGGGAGCACTGCGAACATTCCCGCTGGAGCTGCCAGTGAAATAACGGCTCCCCAGGGATTAACTTCTCAGCTAAAAAGAAAGTAAGCCTGTGTTACCGCAGCATAATAGCCTTCATCTGTAACCTAGATCTTGGCTGGTTTCTTTCAAATGCTTTTTCACTATGCTATCAGGAAAGGGAACAACCTGCGCAGTTCACAGTATCAAATGGTGCCAGTAGAAACCCGATGTCCCTCCTCCGAGTCCTTTTGGAGAAAGCCTGATAAAAAGGAAAGGGTCTCAAGAGTCTTTCTTGGAGAAAGGCAGTACAGGGAGCAGAGAACAAGCACTGCTCCCTAACAAGGGAACAGTTAGAAGAGACCATCCCTGTGTGCCGCGCTGCCCTAAGGTGTGGATCCAGGGAATAGGAGGGCTATCACCACTGCAGTTCCTGGTCACCCGACCCTTGACAGCAAGGGTCCATGGTACCGTGGTGTGTCACATAGCAGCCCAAAGTGCTCAGCACTGCCTGCAAACATCAATGTCTCATCCTGACTTTTGGGAGGGGCTGGGTCTAAAATAAAACCAGGAAAGGTCACCTTAACAGCCTCTGACTACCAGCTTGTTCTGCGCCAAAGGGAACAAGACATCTGTATCTCCTGCAGGCACTTAGACCTTTCTGTCTAGAATTTGACACAGCTTCTCCTGCTGAAAGTTTTCCAAGTAGATTTCTACCATGAAGGATGACAGAGAGCCTGAGTCTGCAAATGTTTGTGCTCAGAAATATTTGTCCTCCCATGAGACAGTCAGTTGTCTGATCACAAGTCATGGTGCTGGAGCAGGGAGGAATAAACCGCAGAGCCCATCCACACTGAAGGCCACTCAGTGTAAGTACGGTACAACTGGACTGACTTCAAAAGGGGGCAGTGTTAAATTATGTTGAGTCCTTAGAAATTGTTACCCCATTTATCTTGAGAGCTGTGGACTCCTGATGGCTTAGACCACATCCTAGCTCTTTATAGGAGATTTATCAGATGCAGAGTAGGAAACTAAAAGGCAATCTGGAACTGGCAAAGGTAGGTAAATTGGAAAGGGGGAAACTAATTTAGATGTCTAACTTGGAAAGCCTCAGTTCAGAAAGAGCATTCCTATATAGCAAAGAGAGAAAAATATTCTATTAGAGCTCAATCCCTCCCCTGCTAATCTGAACTCTTTATGTGAGGTACCTACACCTATTGGTTTACTCCACAGGGTGCCCAAACAGACAGCCCTGGTTTTGGAAACCCTAAATCCAAGAAACACAGTAAAATATAGTTCCTTACCTGCTCTGTGAGGAGCTCTCAGGTACATGGTACATGAAGACATTTCCTCTGGAGGCAGCAGCCCAGTGACTGGCCATGTTTATGATGGGACACGTGATAAACTGGTCACTGATAAAAAAGGAGGAAAAGGGAACAGACACAGTCGCATAATGGAATAAAGGAAAGACACAGCTTCTCAACCAATTGACCTCTCTCTATATTGACTGCCTACTTTAAATCTCCCCAAACAGCTCATATCTCTACCTGCAAGCCCACTGCAGGAAACTACATTCGCCCTGTATAAGTCCTGGAAGATTTAGAATTCACTAAAATTGCTGCTTTATGGAGCGCTGAACAATGATAATGATACTAAACAAACCAGATCTGACAAATAAGGAGTATCCTGGCCAAAAGAAATATTCCCGTTTTAGACTAGTTTATGGGAGCCCATGCTTGTAACAGTATAAATCTCCTTCTTCACAAAACACCAGGTTGCAATGGCATCCACTAAAAAGACATATATTTCCTGGGTTAAGGATCAATAACATCATTACTGCATTTGGATCCGTGTGATTTTTTGGGGTAGAGTTTCCAGAGCTGGAAGCGGTAAGTGACCACTTTTGGAGATACCATGAAGGGCCTCTGGCAGGGCTCATCAACATGCAAAATTTGGTCTAGTGTGTCTGGGTGAGAAAGGTTAAGATAGTGAAATGACAAGTTTATCACCAGGTATTGCAATGCAAAGGTAGGAGTAAAGCAAATGTATCAAAACCTTCATAGCTCCAATTGCCCCAAGAAGTGGGGCTGGAAGGTGGGTGAGCAGTAGCTAAAAGGAGCACAAGCAGTTCAAAAAGGGCAGGCAGAAAACAGGACACTTTACTGCAACATATCTCATTATGATTCACCAAAGCAATATTATATGTACACATACCACCACTTCTCATTCTACATATACAGGTACATTCTTCACCCTGGCAATGTTCAAGTCCAGATTGGACAGAGCCTTGGGTGACATGGTTCAGTGTGAGGTGTCCCTGCCCATGGCAGGGGGGTTGGAAATAGATGATCTTAATGTCCTTTCCAACCCTAAATATTCTATGATTCTATGTGCCCAAAGACTCAGCACAGTCTTTGGGTGTTTATATATCCATAACTACACGAGCACACACAAGCGTATCTGCTGCGGAAGTGGGAGGTTTCAATTCTCAGTGTAGTGAATCTGAAGGAGTGGCTGCTCCTTCAGACTTGTAAGGTAAAAAAAGAATGACTGATGCAAGAAAGAACAGTGTCAGAGAAGCATAAAAACATGTTGCTATATTTAACTGGTACGAATATGAAAGGCACTGTTTGGGTAATTATCTTGGTTCAGCAGAGTTTATTTTAAGCCCATCTGTGAGACCACAAGCTATGAGCTGACTGACCACAATGTTCTTTGACGGTTATGGTTGACAACACCCTTATGAAACAAAAATTACTGCTCTTCACATGCCTACCAGTATGGGGTTTTACAGGAGCAGATGGTCTTTGAAAACTAGGGAGCCTTTGGAGAGCATTAGCTCTCAAGAAATGTTTTGAGATACATTTCACCACTTAGAACTGATTCTCAGTTGGTGCTATGGAGGGGGGAGAAGTCAGCTCTTCTGGGGAAGTAAAGAAACAAAACTGAAATGGCTGTTTCTTACAGGCATGGAATACCAGAGGCTTTTGTTGGAGTATTTTGTTTGGGTTTTTTTTCTTTTTTTTTTAAATAAAAGGAAAGAAAAAGAAAATTAAACTTGTTTTATGCCTGGGAAAAATACCAGACAATTGCAGCTAAAATAAAGTGGAAATATTTTAAAACCACAAGATATGCACAATGTGCGTAGTTTATAACAACCACTTCTGTTGCTTTCTCACACTCTGTAACCCTGTTAAAGCTTTAGCAGTCAGTTATAACTTCCTGACACAGAACTTTCCTCAGGTTACACATTTATTCTGGTAGTAATTTTTTATTCAAATAAATACAAAACCACAACAAAAAAGAGAAAAAGCACACAAAAAGCCCAGAAGCAATGCTTTCCTCTCCCCTAAGTGTATGTTGTAGGTCACTGTCATTCTGTAACTGCTGTCTCCCCTCCCTTTCTGCTGTAGCTGGAGTGATTTCCAAAGTGTTTATAGCAAAGGATTACCATCAGACGTCCTGGTTTCACTACTCATCCTCCTGCTTGCTCGTGGTGACTCTTTAAGCCATTCATGTCTTCCCTTAGTCAAGTCATTTGCCTCGTACCATAAACAAGCATGCCCAGGAGGCTGCTGCAGCGCACTCATAGGCTGACAGCCAGAGGAGCTATTTGTGTATCACATCCTGCTGCAAGCAAGTGGCTTGCTGGCCATTGTAGCTTTGCAAAAGTCAGTGTTTGCACCACACTGAGCCCTGAACTGAGTGTGGATGATCAAATGTGACAGCCCTGTGTTACAGCAGCTTCTGATGAAGGTATCTCTGGATAGGAAGAGGAGTTAAAATTCAAGTCCTTCAGTGGTTTGTTATGGCTTAAAACTTTACTGATCTGACTAAACAATTATAGCCTCATGGGTAACGGTGGTGATGGAAAGAGATTGAAGATAAGTTCTGGCTTTAACACCCATGGGCCACAGTACTTCCACATGCGCTGCGTGCAGTGGCCCCAAATACCACAGTGATGGGTGGCCTGTCCCTGGGACAAACTTCACCTTTATAAAGACCCCATATCCCTGAGGTCCAAGTACTTCATTTGTCCCCACTCCCTTCTCATTAAACAGCTTGTGGTATGCAGGGAAGTGGTGGTCACCATTGCTAGAGGTATTTAAAAGACATGTAGATGCAGTGCTTAGGGACATGGCAGCATTGGGTAACGGTTGGACTCAATGATCTTAAAGGTCTTTTCCAACCTATATGATTCTGTGAAATGCTGCGTGGTGCGAGACTCAATAAATGGCACAAAGCTCAACCCACAGTCTTTTGACTTGTTTACTCCATGACCTCAATGCACCAGCACACCTGGACCACTCAGAAACCTTCCCCAAACAGATTTGGTCACCACTGTCTTGTATCAGATGTTTCCAAGTGAATCTTGGCTCCTGTTCATCTCCTGCTCCCTGAGGCTCCCCTGGAGCAACTCTGATGGAGGACTGAAAGGAAAATCTTGTCTCTAAAGTCTCATGGAGAGGCTCACAGTAAGACAGAAAGCTCCACCATGCAACTAGGTCTCTATGACCTACCATCAGTGTCATGACTGTTGTGTTCAAGAGGGCAATGAACTCCTCAAACTGACTGTTATTCAGAACTGCTGGACCTTGATGCCATAGCCAATTAAAGATTGATGCTATGCATATAGACAAGGTGGTGTGAACATGGCCCACCACTCATCTTCCACTTCCCAATGGTCTCTGCCTGCAATGCTTCAAGGCAAAGGATGGGAACATGTATGCTAGAGGTAAGTTGTTCATGTATCTGATGACATTTCACCCCAACTATTTCCTTCATAAGAGGCCTGGAAGCACTGTGAGTCTACAGTGTATCTTGATGGATCAAACAAGGTGAGAGTCAGAGTTGTGTGTTCTCCTTTCACCTCTACAAGAAGACTTCCTACGGAAGCATCCTATTGCCCAATTCTGCTTTCTCTCACCATGGGAAATCATACACGAAAGGAGCAAATTTGTATTGGATGACATTATACAATCACTGTACACTGCCATAAATGATTACACTAGGGTCAAGAAAATACAAGAATAAGTTTAAGGGGATTCATCTGCCATGGACAAAATGGAAATTAGCAATGGAGAGAATGGGGTTGAGAACCACTTTTCTAAATATTCACAAATGCTTCACCATTTTACCCAGGGTACCTTTAGGAAGCTTGATGTTGTGAAGAAATACATTTTGCAGGTTTCATAATATGAAAATTAATGTAATTGCTGAAATCAAAGTTTTCAAATTTGACCACTCTCCAAGTTTCCAAAAACTAGAAGTGTCTAAATGTATAATTAGGTGGCTATGAATAAAAGCCAGTCTGTTAGTTCTTCTACTGTCAAAGGGATGAGAGGACTCAAAGAATAGTTGATACAGAGTATGCAAACAACCAAGTCATGTCTGACATGAAAGAGTTCACAGAGAAGCACTAGCAGTCTGAATTCAACATACAGTTTAGGAAAAGGCTATTCAAACTTTTTACAAGGCATCAAAGTCAGTTCAATTTCTGTTTATCAATGACATTGGAAACCTCATGGAAAATGAAATCACATTTCCCATTGTCTGTTCATTTACATAAGAATCACTCCAGTTTTTCAAAATATAAATGCACACTTGAGATAAGCAAAACAAACCTTGCTTAACCCCAATCACACAGCTGTAATACGATGAGTTTCTTACCGGGTGGCATTTTCCAAAGCCCTGGAAAAGGATGAATAATCATCAGTTGAGTGTTCGAGGGAGTAATACCATGTAGCTGCACCTTCAATGAATGAGTTGGAGTCATCTCCTCCTAGAGAATTTTGCAGAGCCTGGTAAAAGGCTGTTTTGCTGTTGGCTCTTCCTTGACTTTCTTCAAATTTCTAAGAACAAAATGCATAAATAGGATTTACAAAACACACCAAAAAATGTATTTTCAATGGAACAATATAGGCTCAGATCTCTGTGCTGGAATGAGTCCTCTCTGCTGTGATCTCTGACTCCTAAGGGAAGAAGTAGGGGACAGTCCTGTTTTTGCTTTCCCAAGGCTGTCACAAGCTAGCAGTATTGGCTCTTCTGGAAACACAGAGAAACAGGTCTATGACAAGGTCTGTATTTAGATCTCTTCTGCAACAGGGGAAGTTCAAGTTAGATATAAGGAAGGAGTCCTTTATCGTGAGGGTGGTGAGGCACTGGAATGGTTGCCCAGGGAAGTTGTGAATGCTCCATCCCTGGTGGCATTCAAGGCCAGGCTGGACAGAGCCTTGGGTGACATGGTCTAGTGTGAGGCATCCCTGCCTACGGCAGGCAGGTTGGAATTAGATGATCTTAAGGTCCTTTCCAACCCAAACCATTCTATGATTCTATAATTCTATGATTTTATGATTCTATAATATCTGCTTTAGGCCTTGAAAAGAAATCATCCTCCTCCAAATCCCAATGCCAGTAGCTGCCATGACCTCCAAACATCATAACCCCTAGGGCCTTTGAGTGCGACCTACAGTGAAACACCCTTTTCCTGTGATATGTGGTCTGAAACCTTTCCTAACATAAAGGCATTTTCTCCAGAGCAGAGTGCCCATGTCACTTCAGTATTACCAATAGCAAAGGGACCATATTCCATGCCCAAGTGCTTACCTGATCTTAGTTAAGACTGCTGGAAATTGGCAATACAACTTCCTTTGAGAAACATTTTTCCTTATTTTTTTTTTTAATAATTTATTTCAAGTTCAGAAACAGAGCAACATCCTGGGAGAAAAAAGTAACCTGAACTTCCCTGTTGATCAAGACCTTCCTAAAGAAGGCACCTTGCAGGTGCACGCTGGCTGGAGCTTGGTATAAGAACTCCAGAGAAAAAGATCTAATAAACTACTTATATTATTTTGGGCAGTCAATCTGATGCAAAATAGGCTGGTGCCTGCCCAGTCCAGTTACCATAGCTGCTTTACTGAATATATTATTTTGATGGCTCACAGCTGGTTTTCATCACGCTGCTTGAAGGTCTTTCCACAACCCTATACAGAAAGTACAGAGGGAATAATTACTTTTCAACAGATTCACAGAAATGAAAGATGGAAAATAAGTCCCCATCTGCTGAGGCTGATGCCTGTCCTTATTGACATATTCTAATCCTTCGTGCATTTTGATTAAGTGACTTTACAAGGGATTTCAAAACACTACCAAATATCCCAAGGTCTAAAAAGATTTTGGCAATTTCTCTGGTATGTGTAATAAATTCTTCTTGGCTAAATTTTGGCCCATGCAATGTGAAAACAGTCACACGGTGCCAGTTTTAGTAATACAGCTGCACTTCAGAAAAGATTTGCAACTCACACATGACACGTCACTTCATGTGCAAAAATGCCACATAAGAAATGAAACTCCACAGCATACTTGCCTGTGAAATCATTCAGTTTAAATACAGCAAGGACACATATATTTTTCTGTGAGAAACCACTGAAGACTTGACTGCAAGTTCACTGAATTCTCACCAATCATTCCATCAGCTTTGGCTTTGACCAATTCAGGTCCATATTAACCAGCAGAAGCATTGCTGCTGTCTAATTGGGAATCTCTCATTTGGTGACTGAGGCTGATGGATTTGGCTAGTAGTTATAGATAAGAATAAATGCTTTTCAGCATCAGTGCAGACCCCAAGCTCTTATGTGTAAAGCATCACTCTATGCAAAGTAACACTCATGCAATGCCTTCATTTTATTGTTTTGATTTTGGGGTTGTTTTTTTTTTGTTTATCTTTTATGTATTTGTTACCTTATTTTGCACCTTCCATGGATACTTAAAACAGAAAAAGAAAGAGAAAGAAGTATATAGGGTATTGATTATGTACCCTAGGAACTGATCCTTCACTGCCTCATCAAATGCCAAGCATCAAATAAACATGGTCGAAAACCACTGAGAGGGAGATGGATCATCACACAACACATGGTTAAGCTGAGAAACTCCTTGGCACACAGTTTTGTTGATGCCAAAATTGGTGAAGATGAAGTTTCATGAACAAGTTTTGAATTAAAGAAAATAAAAAAGAAAATATATTGATGGTTATTAAATAAAGACTAACTCAGGCTAGGCAGTCCCTAGGCTTCAAAGTGCTAGAGGTTTGGAGAGCATTTAGCAGAAGTATCAGATTTGTTTACCCTATTCCTACAAATACCCACTCTTAGCCACCGCTGAAAACAGCATTCTGTGCTAAGTGGGCTTTTGATCTGACTCAGTGCAGTTGGCATTAGGTTTTTACTGCGCCTATGTACTAGTTTCTGTGATGTACACACTAGTTTCTGTGATGAAATAGCCCCAAAAATTCTGGTGACCTTTCTCAGCAGTCATTGATAACAGAGTGGGGTCCCTGAGGTGTGTTGAGCCAGGTGAAAGAGGACCCAAGAGGCAGAGATGGATGAGAAATAGAACTGGCATTTGTAAGACATCTTGAGATTTTTTTCACCCCAGCCAGCACTAAAATAGCCCAACCTGAAACACGATTTCTCAAGTATCGCTTTGGGTACAGTGTAATGTAATTTAAACTTCTGATTTCAACATGATAGCACAAAACAAAGCAGTATGTTCAAAATAAAACCCATGAAAGGGGTTTAATAAAGCCCATAAAAGGGCAAAGCATTTTAAATTATCAGGATTTGATTCAATTTGACCAGTTTTCCATGTCCAACAAATGTTTCCCATTGGAAAATACATGACCAAGGAACAATTTTCAAATAGCAGTAGATATAACAGCTGCCACCAGATTAATAGAAGTAGCCGCACATTATGTAAAACAATTTACATTCTGTTAACCTTTAAGGAGGTATTAGCAGCTGACCTTAGAGTTATAGTGGGATTTTCAACTTACTTTAGAAAGTAAGTAAGAAAGTAATTAAAGACAGCAGGTGTACAACCTTCTACTGTTCTGGTGATGCAAAGCTGTTCTAAACATTGCCCAAATGATGAGTTAAATAATGCTTACTGCTCTTGCTGCTGCAGAGTAGTTTCTGGAGCATAGGAATGAATCTGGTCCAGTGTGTTATTTAAACAGAAATTGTAGCAGTAGGTAGTACAAATATTTACATCTTCCAAGGGGCAGAATGTACTTTACTGACAAACCAGAATAGCAGTAACACCAACAGAGTATATAGAGATTTTAGGTCTTCAATGGCTTTTGATAAATGTCACAGAAGATGGTGAGAGACCTGCCAGAATCTTTCAAGGATTCCAGCTAGTTGCAAGATGAAGTAAAAAGGTGATATGAGCCCATATTCCTCACTGATGGCATTTATTGGCACTGCTCCCCTGGTCATTACAAGTAATATACACATATGTGCCATCTGTTATATGTTGCTGAATACCCTTATCCACAAAGAAATTAACTGACTGCAAATAGTACAAAATGGCCTGCATAGATCCAGTTGCTTACATGAGGTACATAAACTATATTTCTATCTATTCCCTATCTTCTGCTTCTGGGTTCTGCAGCCAAATAGATTTGTACTAAGGAGGGAGAGAAAAAGAAAAGAACATATATTTAATGCCATTAGGAACCATGAGATCCTCCCACCTGAGCATCACTTATAGCACAGGGATAAAACTTTGTCCATTTGGGAATTGAAATCAACATTTTTAGAGGTTTCTGCTCAGCTGCTCTAATCTATAGCTGCTCAAAGCTGATATCGCTCAAGGTCTGTCATGGGAATTGCAGTTAACGGGTTTGGGCTTAACCTCTCCATATGCCACATAATAGTGCATTATGGTACCACTTGCCATTCACTTAACAAACTCTGCTTTGTTTCTCACTTAGTTTCAACCATTTGATGGCTGCACTGGGGATGAGTACAAAGTGCTCCAGGAAGTGGTAAATCTGTTTCAGTTCACATGAATAAGCATTCAAGTGAATGTCATAAACGGTCATTTCCATGGGCAAGACATTGAGCACAAACGTTCAGCATACTCTCTGCTGCAAGCACCACTGGGACACTTCAGCCTTCAATTGTAAACAAATCAAACATACACGTTTTGCTAGCACATAAGTGGTGCCTTCTGTCTTTCTATTTCATTTTTAATAGTAAAGGCTTTAAAAGGCATAAGCACAGTGGTGCAGTGGGAATACAGAGACACCCAACGCAACCAAATAAGCCCCCACAGAACAACATGGTGCCAGCTGGATTTACCATCTTTAGGTCTGGCTACAGTCTAGAGGTTTTACTCTCACTTGACTGCTATGAGTTTATAAAACTTGCTTGCAACTCCGGTCTAAGGTGATAAGATTCACATCACATCTCAAACTTGCTTGCATCCAAATGGCTAAAAGTGTCTCCTCATCATTTACAGGATCACTATTAACAGAGCAAGACTGGAATCAATAGAGCAAGACCTTGTCCGAATTTTCCAGCACAGCTATTCCCAGGAACAGGTCAGCAGGGGTCAACATTTTCTGTCCCCACTCTTTGCATGTGACTACACTGAAATCAGTCATCCTAAAGCAGATGGAAATGAAGGACTTTGCCAATTCCATACTCTTGCCAGAGGATCTTTTAACTGCATTGTTTATCTACCCAAACACATGCATGGTTCTTCCCTCTACAGAGTTGGAGCACATCCACAGATGGATTTTCACCCCAGGGAGGTTTGGCCCCCTCTCTGTAGAATGGATTAAATAACCAGGTAGTAGCCAGAGGCAAGGTAGGAACTATGCTTTGGTTCCCCCAGTTGAGTTCAGTGCTCTAAGCCCTCCCACCTTCCTTAGTACATCAGTAAACCCAGTTTTTGGTTTTCCCAGAAAGGTGCAAGTCAGGTCTACCTCAAAGGAACTCTTAAATCAAATAAAGTAGAACAGTAGGATATAGTGTGGGTTGTCTCAAATTCTTCTTCCACATCTATTGTGGTGAGAGGACACTTAGCACAGATCAAAGGTCCCCTATGACATAATAGAGGAAACGGAGCACAGACTTCTCAGTAACAACCACCACTGGCACCAGTTTCTGGCACTGTAGCTAAATATGTCTGTGGGCTACTCAGGACTTTATCATCTGACTTTGACTGCAACTATGCATGGTTATGGCCATGAGGTATAAATGGTCTTGAGATAGAAAATACATGTTCTTAAATAGCTCAGTGACAAAGGCAGCATTACCATTTCCCAGCAATTAATACACTAACTGCATTGACCAGGAAGAAATCAAAAAACTTCAGCCTTGAAGCAGGTATTTAAGAAAACAATCTCAATAATTTTTGAGTGAATACACATTGGTCAAAAGAGTCATATTCCCTCAAGCCCTAAATACCTGAAGACACAGGAAAATAGAGGAAAATGTGCATAAAGTTCTTACTGAGAATATGAAACCAGCTTAAGGACATCAAAAGGGAGCAAATAAAATATAACCACCTGCCATGAATATCATGAATTTTCAGGAACAGGATGGAATCTAATCTACAGCAGTTACACCAAGTAAGGTAGTTACTATTATCATAGCTAGTAAACAAGTTAACTATCCTTCTAAGTAAGGATAGTTAAACCCCTGCCGAAGGAGATCATATGTTCAACAGTAGGAGATTCTAAAACAGGTCTCTCAGGATGAGGTAGATACGACCGTGTCTTAAGGTTCAGTTTCACCAATTTTTTGAGTCCCCTTCCAATCTTACTTTCTGCAAGCCTTTAAATAAAGAAGCTATTCTAGATTTTCTTTTTGGAAAGGCAACATTTTACTGCCAAGCTCTCAGTTATGGGGTTTTTCCTTTTCATTTCAACCTGACAGTGCTGGCCTTTAGCACTTCTGGCTTTCATTAACACTATGATTTGTTGCATAATTTCTCATACATCATGGCATTTCAGTTTTACAGACAACTGTCATATGTGGAAACAGTGGTAAAGGAAAGAATTTCGCTTCCTAGTCTTTATCACATAAGGTTACTGAGGTTTATTCCCCTCTCACAGGGTCTGGATCATTATCTGCAGACTGCCAGTGTCACGGTCCATTTCCTGTGCCTGACTTCCTCTTTTAGTTGATTCCAAAAGAGTGCCACACATGAAATAAGAGCAAGAAACTTCTGATGGAGACTAAACAAGCAACATGAACTTTATTCAAGTGGGTCAAAAAGCCTTTTTTCAAAGGGCTAATTTTGCCATTATTTCTGAAGTAAACTGATCTATGTTTTATTGGCTACAAGCAAAGAGAAGCTGGGATTGACCTTTTACTGCCTCCTAAGAGATGAGATTCACACAGTTACAGAAAGATAGCAACAGACCTGCAGCTCACTTAAGCAACCTTCAAAATAGTTCTTGCCATGTTGCATTCTCCTATTGATTTTTTGTCATTTATCTGAGCACATTGGAGCATTTAATCTTATTTGTTAAACAGCGACATGCTATCATTCCCATCGTAGAGAAGGACAGATAGAAACCAGAAGGATAGATAAAACCAGAAGGTTCACAGGAACATGTAAAATCCCTCTGGGTAGAACTTGATGATTTTGAGAACTTTTATGTCCAAAGTACAGCATGGATGCAATTCTTTTTCATTTCACCAGTCTATGCCCTGAATACTTAGCACAAACATCAGGCTAGTGCTATTCTTAGTCCTTCCTAGGCCATAGTCAGAATGATCTTTACAGGAAATATACCTCTTTCAGGCAAAAGAGAAAAAAAAAAATGCCAAAAAAAACCACGTTGGCATGGAAAAGACTTAGTCCTGCTGCATGGTGAAAAAATTTATAACCAAATTATAAGCTTGCTTTCTTCCTTGTGAGATACAACTGAGAATGCAATAGAAAATAGGATTTTAGAGACAGAAAAACATATTGCTGCATATTAATACATGCTAAATCATTGTTAATCTCTTACCTCTTCATATCTCATCATCTCAATATCTATCAATAAAAATAATAATGCCATTAATCAGCTTAAACAAGGCAGCCTGGAGATGGGCAATGCCTTTGCATATTTGAATGTAATTCACCAATTGTAGAAATGGAAAAGCACCTGTCCTGGCTTTGTATCGTAACTGCCATCACTATAATAATAGTAATGCCATCAGTCCATTAACAGGGAGTGTTTTCCTACCTTAATGGCCTTAGCTCTGGTGATCAACCCATCTTGCTGAGCACTTCCAATGAGCAGATCTACTTTCCGAAATTGAGGACGCTGCAGGGCTTTAGCTAAAGGTTCTTGAAGGTAAATTCCATCCACCACTGGACCCCAGTACTGGAATGGGCCGCTTATAGCTAGGAGCTAAGTTAGCAAAAAAATAATAATATTGCATTTAAATTAGTTTACCCTGGTGATTTCCGTTTTATTGATGCTTTTGACAACTGAGTTGATAGCCTTCAAGTGAACAAGCAATCAGTAAGTGCAAACTCATCACTGGCAGGAATCAATGCCTTTGCTGACAGTTTCAGTAGGTGAAGCAAGCTGAATAGGCCAAGAGACTTACAGTCATAAAATCATTGTTTTAAATTAGGGATTGGCTCTATGCTGGTCCTGATTGGAAAACGTATTGCCAGCCAATGTTTTAATCTGTGAGTAAAGGATCTATCTCTAGAAATAAGTATACTGTAGCTTTCACAAGTCTCCCACTTCCGAGCACTGACATCCCTCCCCACTTCCTTTTCTGCAAAAATGAAGTTTTTTGCAGAAAAGCTACAGACATTTGATTCTCCCAAAGTAACACCCAAGGGCAGAGAAGAGAGGACTGAAAGAAGGCAAAAACTATATTTTGATTAATTCTGGGAAATGTAGTCAAAGTAGTGTAAAAAGAATTGAGTCTAAAGGCGAATCAAGCTGTAAGTATTCATAGGTCAGAGGTGGATGTCATGGACATCAGCATCACTCCACCATAGTCCTGTTCCTCTTTCACAAAGATTCAGACCAGTTTATTTCTTAAGCTTCCTCACAGCTTTGTGTCAATGGCAACTTTCTGATTCCTTGCCAGTGGCATGTGTTTTGTTGTGGTGTACCTTAGTCTGTGCATCATTGAGGACACGAGCAGGCAGCTGGCGAAGGCAGGCTACAATTTCCTCACTGGTGGATGAAGGGCATCCCACATCTTCAGCCAGGACTTCTGCTTGGGTCTGTGCTCTCCTCTTAGTAATAACAGATGCTGGAGAAAAAGCTGAGCCTCCCTGGAAAAGAAAGACAGTATCAGTCAACCCATGCTGTCAAAACACCTGGTACCTTGGTGCAGGTAAAATAGATGAGAAGCAAAATCAGCCTACTTGCAGAATGTAAAACACTGGTATGTAAATCATGTAAAGGAAGTTCTAATGATCAAAGCAAAGGGAAGGAGGAGAGGTTTGGTTGTTTCCATCTCTGCCACAGTTATTTTGGAAGATCTCTGAAAAGTGTCTATGTTATGTCTAAAACCAAGTCACAAACCTTTGTGACAATTTTGCTGGAAGGAGAAACATTCAGACAGGAGCAGATACGAAGAAGGTGCTGTGAGGCACACCTCACAGGGTCAGGGTGAGGGAATGGATAGCCCATCTTACAAGAGGAGACTAGAGTTCTAATTTCTTAGCTGTGATAAACAAGAACTGAGAGCAGGCATGGTCTTCCTAAATGAATCCATGAAGAAAAGTTATTAATAACGTAGGACTTGCTGGTACAAGGCCAAATGGACATTAACTATTCATATTGAGTGCCAATAAATTTAGACTAGAAACGCTAAGATAGCAAACCCAAGGAGAAGTGAAGGCTTCGAAGACCTATGAGCAGGGATTGTAGGAACAAAAGGCTAAAGTCAGCTGCAGAAGATTAAAAGTCAGAGCACATCAAAATCAAAGCATAGGCTACAGTCCAATCTCTATACCAAACTCTTTGTTTCTTTCCTACAGCTGCACCAGCATGGAAGAAGTCCTTACCTAGAGAATACAGTATAATATTGTTGAGTAACTATGAAAACTACTTATTGAAAATGCAGATAAATTAGCATAAATCTGGTCTCATCTCACCTAGAATAGAAAGGCTGGAATAGCTCTGACATGGTTTAAATTACTAATTTCCAAACATTTACATCAGTTTACTATAATAACTGCTAAGATTAGCTTCCGACTTCTAAAATAACCAAAACCCTAGATGCATGATATGAAAGATCTTGCTCTATTCAGAGAATTAACTTCTTATTGAACTTGCTCAAAGCACAACTACAAGCCTGAAAAAGCATAAAATCAGGAGCAAATCAAAACAGCAAATCTTTAATTTGTAGCAGTCTCAAACCTTTGTGCAGCCCTGGCCAGTGCCCAGAGTATTTTCACATTTCCAACAAGCAGACCCATTGATACTAATAGGACACCCCTGCTCACAACTGGGGAAATCGGTTTTGAAAAAGAATTAGAAAGAGGTTATCATCTGGACGTAGAGACAGCCTTTTTACTTCACTGTATGTAGAATGCTTAGTGCTATTGTCTTCCTGAAAGGTTTCTCTTCCTTTTTAAGGGATCTGGAAAACAAGTATTGTTATTAGCTTAATGACTGAGATGCAGATGGTTGCAGATGAGCAAAGGAAAAAGTTAAGGTTGTCAATCCTGGGGCACTAGAACAGCTTTCTCTGGTTTTAAGAGGGCAGAAGAACTAAAGAAGAAAGAAACACTACTTGGATTTAATCCTCCACCCTTGATTTAGATGAGAACTAGAGTGAGCAATGGGCTTTATCCTCATGTGGGATTTGTGGTGACCTATTTTGTGTTTGTAAGGCACGGTACTTGCCAGCTGCTGACTGTGTGCACTGACTCAGTTGGTCATGAGAGAGAAAGAAAAGTATCCTTGATGAGAGTAATTCTGTGTGTGGGTAAGTCCCCAGGATGCAGAACGAGAATGCTGCTTTTTTGTCTAGCTTTTGGAAGAGCACGTCCATCAGAACTAGGATGAATGAGACTAGAAAAGGTATAACACTTCCCTCAGAATCATAGAATCATAGAATAGTTAGGGTTGGAAAGGAAAAGCTTTTCACTTGGAGCAAGGAATTCTGTGCCTCCTTGCTATAGCAGAGAAATTAGACATAGGATGGCACAATATTAATCCAATAATTTGGCAAACATGCTCTTCAACATCAGATCTGAACAGGCTCAGCGTGTTTTATCAAGTGACCATTACCCCTAAAGAGTGCTCACTTCAAACAAAACAAAACCAAATCATAAAAAATTAAAGGGTTTCAATTTCCCAAAATCTGAAAGCTTCACAATTTGGAAAGCGGCAGTTTCTGGAAAGTGGAAATTCTGAAGTTACCTTATGAGAAGCCTGACTTGAGTAGGGAGAGTATTGAGAGCAGATGACATACAGAATCCAAAAATTCATTGGGACCAATTGTCCCCCAGGATCTCTCTGCAAGGAGAGCCCGGACGGGCAAATATTCATGTCACAGCCCTGGGTACCTATGGGCTAGCACTAGATATGGTCCAAGCTTGATGTGCAAAAGAAAACCCCAAAACTTCTGCAAATGCATTTGCTAGGTGAGGAAAGTTCTTGTTTGGAGCATTACTCCAATTGTGGATATTTTCTCTTCATTGCATGAGTAGTTAGAACAGGTTTATGTGCTCTTCTTTATTCTATTTTTTCTTTTATTTTCCATAGTAATGGCCACTTCCTCAGTTAGGGGTTTTTTATAACATCCGCATTCAGGAAGCATGTCTTGTGTTTGGGGTTTGAAAGAGACGTGTTATCCACTACTGTTATTCATGTTCAACTTTTATTGGGACTGAAAGTGGGTGACAGAGGAACTTGGGACATCATTCAAGGAGTTTTTTGAAGCAATACCGTTATGTTCCCTCCCCTCGTACATTAGAAATATGTTCCAGGCTCTGGAAACAAAGCTTCTCTTACTGAAGAAGTTAGGCAAGCAAAACTATACCGGTTCTCTGTTTTTCAAATTCACATCACAATTGAGGCTCATTATTTCCTCATCCTCACCAAAGAAAATCAGGAACAAATAAGTGAGAGCAGAAGCTGGAGACTGCCCAGAACTAAATTTCTTTCTTTTTGAGCCTGCAGTTTTCACATTACAAAGCAATCTTCCCTAAATACTGTAGCCACATGAGAGGCAGGCTCAGGACACATAGGATAACATAGCTGCACTAAGCATTTCCCTCTTTCCCTATAAAACCATAACTTATTTGTGCTATTAGTCCCAGCAACCAGGAATGGAGGAGTTGTGTGCTTTAAAAAATAGGACTATTTAGGCAGAAGCAGAAATAGCAGAGGGACTGTTCATTTCCATTACATGACACCCATATTACCATCAACGTGACAGAATCATGAATCAGGAAACCAAAAACCATGAGATCAGCTCCAAAATAACAAACACTGTGCTCTTTTTGTTGCTCCTCTATTTTTCAGTTCTCCAGGAATTCTTCTGTACCTATGATCATGAGAGCTAAAAATTCACTTTTAAAACTAATGGCTGAGATCTTCAGATAATTGTGCAGAGCAGTTTCTGAGAGCAAACCTCTAAACAATAGGGGATATATAACAAAACTATGACTGTTAACCATCTTGCTGTCACAGGCTATCTCCTATCTCAGCATCGTTCAGAGGAGCTTGACAGGGAACTGAAGCCACGTGCAGTTCTTGTTTCAGATGTCCTTATGGATTGACCCACTGTCATCAGAAGAAGTTCCAATGACATTTTTGACAACCCCCCAGTTGAAAATGTTCCGTACTGAACTGCTGAGAACTGGTTGCAGCTGTGTTGCACAATCCACAACAGCAGCATTACACTGTCCTCCTACATTCATAGGAAGAGAAGGAAGATTACAGTATTGGCTAATGGTACCTACTGTAACAGGAGAAGGCATTGCAAATGGAAGGCAAAGCCTTAGTTCATTGACCAGCAGTTTTCCAAGTGTTTCTTTATTTCTCTTTTCAAAACTACAGGTTAAGCTAGACAGTAGAAATGCAGATACTAGGAAATGTTGCATCTCACAATGGTGAGAAGCTGATGAATGAAAATCAGTATTATGTGAAGAATTCTTGCTTTGTTGTCAGGCTGTGATCAGCTGAGTTGAGGCTGGTACCTCTTCCAAATTTCTCTCTTGGGACATAGCTCACAGACCTGCACTGGTGCTGTCCTGTCAATCCTAATTCTTCCTCCACAATCCTTTGCTACTATTCTGATGAAATAATAAAAAAGAATGTAAACTCATACTGGGTTTGTGTGGCAAGGTTTTGATAGTGGGAAAGCTGCCAGAAGCTTCCCCCATGTCCAACAGAGTCAATTCCAGCTGGCTGCAAGATGGACCCATTGCTGGCCAAGGCTGAGCCCATCAGTGATGGTGGTAGCACCTCTGGGATAATGTGTTTAAGGGGGAAAAGAACCTGAGCAACTGCAGCCAGAGACAGGAGCAAGAATATGTGAGAGGAACAGCCCTGTAGACCCCAAGGTCAGTGAAGTAGGGGAGGATACACTCCAGCCACCAAAGCAGAGATTCCCATGCAGCCCATGTTGGGGCAGGCTGTGTCCCTGCAGCCCATGGAGGTCCATGGTGGAGCAGATACACACCTGCAGCCCTGGGAGGACCCCACGCTGGAGCAGGGGGATGCCTGAAGGAGGCTGAGTACATGGAGAGTTGCAGCTATGGGAAGGACTCACGTTGGAGCAGTTCATGGAGGAGTCTCCTGTGGGAGGGATCCTGTGCTGGAGCACCGGCAGAGTGTGAGGAGCCCTCCACTAAGGAGGAAGGAGCAGCAGGGACAAGAAGACAAACTGACCATAACTCCCATTCTCCACTCCCCTGCGCTGCCAGGTGGGAGGAGGTATAGAATTTGGGAGTAAAGTTGGGAGCCCAGGAAGAAGGGAAGGGTGGGGGAACAGGGTTTTAAGATGTCATTTTTTATTTCTCCATATCCTACTCTGATATCACTGGTAATAAATTAAAATCATTTTCCACAAGTCAAGTCTGTTTTGCCCATGACAGTAACTTGTGAGTGATCTCTCCCTGTCCTTATCTCAACCCGTGAGCCTCTTGTATTTTCTCTCCCCTGTCCAGTTGAGGAGGGCAGCGATAGAGTGGCTTTGGTGGGCACCTGGTGCCCAGCCAGGTCAACCTACCACATTGCTGCAAGTGCACCTCTGTCTCCCAACATACCTGGAAGAGGCATTTGCCAAATAACCTGCCACGGTGAATGCCTTTTAATTCCTCATTTGCTCTGGAAACTCACTTCTGCAAAGCTTTTCAAAACTAATTCACAACAGATCTAACGATTAGAAACTTCACTGCAGCTAGTTTTTATCACCCACACTCTGTAAACCCAAAACCTTCCTCTCCTCACATCATGACCTCTGATTTTTCCAACCTGTCTTGAAACTGAAAACCCTGCTTGAGCCATATTCGGCTCTTTGACACATGCACTGCCTTCAGATTAATGCAGTTTCTCTGATGGCTGCAAGGCTGCAGACTGCTTTTGAAGTAGGTTTCTGTCTGCCCAGAAGCACGCTACAGACAATACAAACAGCAATAACAGTAACACTACCCAAAAAGTAAGATCAAAAAATACCTAATGAAAACGGTCAAGCTAATGAAATGCCCTGATTATTCTACTTTCCCAAAAGAGCCATCTCTACAATAATATTCTATTTGTTAAAGACAGGCAATTCTCCAGGCTCTGATACATACATTTCCCAGCCAGAAATATCTGTCAGACCATCTGGTTTGACCTCCGGGATAGCCAAGGCTCTTCCATTTCCTGACTGCTGAGCTCAAGTGCTTCCTATCACTTAAACACGGCTTGTGTTTGACTAAAGCCTGTTCTTGAATCAAGCATTTAAGCTGGGCTCAGAGACACTGAGAAATGGATTCCGCAGTCTTCTCCTCTGCACTTTGAGCCTGAAGATAACCACTCCACTGACAGAAAACTGCACCTTATTTCTGTTTGAGGATATCTTCAGTTTCAGTTAATGCCAGATTAAAGAGTCTGCTCATATCCTGTTTTTTCTCCTTGCAAATAAGCACAGAGTGTCCTCTAACTCTTCTTTCCAATTAGTTTAACAGATTAGTCTCTAAAAGACTGGACTTAGAGTATTTTCAGAAGTTGCTTTCAGTTTGGAACCTTTTGGGGTTTTCTTACAGAGTTGTTTTTCAGTATCCTTCATTGCTCTTCTTTAGGCATCTAATTCTACATAGTGGCAACTGCTTAACACCACACCAAAGCTGCAGGGCTCTATGTGAAAACATTAATGTCAGTTTTCCAGGCTTTCAGACCCAGTCTGTTTTCAAGCACATGGAGGAGTAGAAAACCTTGGGACCAACTCGAGAAGTCTCTGTCACAGCTAAGGAGCTATGTGGCAGACACGTGGCAAACACTAGCACATGGACTGTAACAGGGAATTGGCAGGTAAGTCCAGTAATGGAAAGGGTGACAGTTTTTCCTCCATAACCATCTAATAGAACTGTGATTTCCAGACTAAAATGGGGGGAAGGCGAGGGTTATCTCTCTTCTATCAAAAATGAAATTTTGAAGAAGGAAGATTTCTTTTTTTCACACAGAAGTCTTAGCAAATCCCTCTTTGCTATAATCAGAGGTAGTCCTACAAATGCAGTGTTTGCCTCTCAGGCAACTCACAGAAGGCCTGTGTCAGGTTAGTGACTTGAACAACAGGATATGAATACTTTAAAGATGACATATAAAGCCTTACTTAACTTTCTTCCATTTAGATGTAAACATTAGCTTATCGATTATCTTATCATCTAAAACAAGTTATTAGCTGAATGAACTGAAAGGGTAAACCAGCTCTCATCATTACACAAGAATAAATAGCCATCAGAAACAGGCAGAAATGACATGGAAATGGAGAATTTTATTTACCTCCCTCCACTGCGAACTCATCTGTTCCTTTACAAGCATGGTACAAACTGTGGCTGAGATTTATTGTGTTTCCAGTGGAGCATATTCTATCAAGCAAGTACAATCTCTTCTTTAGCGTGACCAGTCTTTCCTGCTCAGTCTGACACCTGCCCCATTCACGAGTTCATCTTAGGATGTAAGCTTACTTCTTCCAGAAGCACAAAGACCATCAGAGCCAGCCAAAGGCAGACATTGGTGGGAAGGATCAGGAAAAGGCAAAACTCTCCCCCTGCCTGTTTCCATGTGTGGTGAAGACACCCCCAGCCTGTGATCTTTTAAGAATTCCAGAGACATTGTAAATCCATTCAATGAATGCCATTAAGGAACATGCATATCACAGCCCTTTGATTGGAAGAAAGCAATAAGATCCTAACCAATCAAAATATAACTATAACTGGTGGAGATAATCATGGGATATTATGGCAAAACCAGCTCCCATGAGGATTTCCTATAATGCTGTTACAGCTGTGTGGTGTGGACTGATTTCATTATCAAGATCACTAAATGCTCTCCAGACCCTTCAGAATGAGGACTGTTAGCACAGCCCACCAAAAAGAAAGGATATTGTCCTGAAATTACCATAGTTCCAAGTTTTGGCACAGCTTTGGGAATTTGAACAGTGTCTCTTGCTTCCAATAACACTTACACAATGGCTCCCACACTTGTCAGCTTTAGTTTTCATCATGGAACACACTGGCATTACAACGAGCATCTACTCAGAGCTATTTTGGTGTGAAGTAGGAACTCTATTTGGGTTTGCTGCATTTTGTTTGGGTTTTAGGTTTGGTTTGGTTTTGTAATTTTAATATACAAAATAAGGTATACGAGCTTTTCAGATCACATCCTAATTATTAAAGGGCAAACCTTAATAAATCCCTTTGACTTCTGTATTCATATCTGCAGTATTATATTCCTGCATGATTTCAGATACTGAGATGAGAGCTTCTGAGGCTCCTACTTCTGCACTTTGTACAACTGATACAAAAATGTGCTTTATAGACAGAAGACAGGCTTTCACTCCATATTCTTTCATCGCTGATGCTGATACTAAGCTTCAATTATTTGCAGACAGAAGTATTTTGGGGTACAGAGTAAAGAATTAAGCAAACCTTACATTCCCATTCAGGCTCAGTAAGAGTGGAAAACAAAACAAAGTTTTATGCCTCTTCCTGTCTGTATGAAGAAAACTAGCAAAGCTACATAAAATGAAACAGTTGGGGACTGAAGAGTACCAGATAAATTTTGAAGAAGCAAGAAAGAGAGGAAAAGAAGCCTTTTTTCTGCAGATAATGTAAAACAGATTATTTTGCTCATTTTTTTTATATCTGCTAAAACCAGCCATGCAACATGTTGAAAACCTCCCTGTTTTTCTCAGCCCACCGATAAAAAGTGTCTCGAGTAGTGACTTGCAACAGGAACCTCATCTGTTGCAAACACTTTGAGCCTTCCTTATTTCTCAGAGAGGAAGTATGTGGCCTGTTTGGCAAATGCTGCTCTACATGACAGCGTGAACTTCACAACACACTCATTCGACCGGCTGCTCCTCGACTTGATCAGCTAAACCTTGCTGGCAGCATGAGAGCAGTATTATGACTACGGCTTTCATGAGAGATACTGCAACCTGGAATAGCATGCCTAGCATTTAAAGGTAATCATTGCTCTGATACATTTTAGATTGTCTGCATATGGGACCAAATGTTTCAATTTTATTTATATAAAAGGGAGTTCTATTTCATTGACAATGACAATATTCAGACCATGGATTTCAAGTACCACCAAAGGTAGAAATCAAGCCTGCCTTGATCCTTTTCATAAGGAGTGGTACTAAAGATAGAAGGGACAAGGAGTATTTCTGCTGAAAGCTTACAGTAAGCGATGCATAGGACCTGGTGCTGAAGCAAACTGCATTGCACTATAACCCAAAATATGAGCCCACAGATTAGTGGGCTTTTTATTCAGTGTTAGAAGTTTGCATAATGTGGTATTTCTGTGTTGTTTCATAGTTGCATGTTTCTGTGAATTACCTTGATTACAGCATTATCTTGTTCTTTTAAGTGCAAAGGTATAAGTGCCTCAGAGCCGAAAGGATGCTCATTTTGATTAATGGCAAATTAAAGGAAATTCAGTAATGAATATACAGCTTCTGAAATCTAAGATGCCTTTTTGTCCTCCCAAATGAGAAATAAAAGGATGCTGGTGCTTTTATTTTCAAGACATTACCTGTGAATCTTATTGAGAATTAAATTCTAAGATCCCGATGGTATAGATGTAAATATCAGGCTACAAAAAATAGGGTGTAGCATCTCAGGAATGATGAATGTCCTAATTTTACTAGTCTGCAATATTCCATGAAGAGGGGCTTTACTCAGGTGTTTATCTTGCCTTCTTGTTTCTCTTATTATTTTCATTTCATTTATTATTTCTCAACCATTTCAAATATAACTTTGACAAAGTTCTCACAAAGCAATGCACTCTCCTATGTGCTGCGCTATTTAACTGCTCCAGAAGCATGTTTGCTCAGAGAACAGATTCTGCGAGAGGAAATTCTTGCTACATGTGCTGCACACAGGAACGGAAGGTGTAAATTGTACAAGTTCTTGGGACACATGATATAGGTCAGTGAGACTCTGGTTGTGACAGGTAAAGAGTTCATATCTGCCAAGAGCTCTGCCACTGACAAATAGGACACAAAGCAGGACGGGGGCTATAGTGCATCTACACCTTCCTTTTGGCAGCAAAAATAAAGCAGTAACGATCACTAAACCTCACTAGCTGTGTGTTTGCAACAGCTATGGCTGCAGCAACCAGCCTTCCTTAAGCAGCACTGTACAAATGGAAAGGGAAGAGAAGAAAGGACCAAAGTACAGAAGACTGCAAAATGTGATCTTAATGGTTAAAATCACATTTCCACACAAGCCCGAGGAGGTGGCCTGTGAGTAGGGAGAGCTGCAGGTAGAGTTTGGTTTGCAGCCCAGCAGCACAGTGATTCCTCTGAGCTGAATAGCAGCTACACTCCTCCATGCTGGGCTTTGGGTTGATAGACATGGTGAGCTCAGAGTCTATCACTCCTCCTTAATTCCTCCCAAATCTGCCTTGGTGAATGATTTTCTTTGGATCTGGCATAATTACCTGCTTCAATAACACACAGATGCCATCTCTACTCATGTCCCAAACAGCCACCAACTTTAAGTGAGATGCAGTGCCTGGAACAGATTCCCCATTTCAAAAGAATATCATCTATAACACTGACATTATTCCACTATTGATTTAAATGATAAAAAAAATCAGCTCGGCCACAAGATGCAGGGCAGTTTCCTGTAAGTCCATTTTTGCAGAGTATCTCAACATTTCAGAAAACCACCATAGTTTATCATCTAGTGATACAATGGATTTGTATTGCACTGCCGATACTCAACGCAAGCACCAGCTACTTAAGGCATTAAGTTCCATCACGCACGTAAAGTCATGTGCACTGTTGTTTTAGAAATAGAATCACAGAATCATAGAATAGGATAGTTAGGATACTAATTCATACTCTAAAACCAGTGATACACCACTGACAATGAGCAAGGAGAAACAATGTTTTGCCCCCACCCTTCCCCATTTCAAACAAAACTTCCAATTTCTTCCATTTTCATCTCATTTTCAAATGTCAGAGTTTAGCCATACATCAGGGTATTCACTCCACCACCTTTGACTGGCCTAGAGACGCATTTTCTCAGCTCAAATGCACAATGACAAGTGGCCTTAGTGGTAAAACAGTCTGATATCTGTCATTTTCTTTTTGATCACTTTGGATAAGTGAATTAACAGCGGTGATCACAGCCTTCCATTTGCTTACTTTTATTGAACGCTTCTGCTATGACTAGAGAACATCTTGAACTCTCTGTTCCTTTCAAGACTTTATGTGGCCACCAATGGTAATTAGTGGCAGTAAAACAGCATGGAAAATGTAATGAGACACAGCAAACTGTCACGCTAGTGACATCAAAGACCAAAACTTCATTGCTCTTCACTGTTCCTGTAACTACTTTGTAACACTTGTATTTTCCGTAAGCCAGATTCTTCTACATCTAAAGTAGCAGCACTGAGCTGCATGCTCTGTCCTGTTGACTTCAGAGCTCCCTTGAGAAGAACAATGGTTGGTATAGCAGAAGTGAGCTAAGCCACTTCTGGATGTGCTCTGCACAAAGTAGACACATGCCCATTGCCCAGTACTTCACCCATCTGCAATAAACAGCAAGCGTTTTAGTTACAAACTACATACAAGCAAACTTTCAAAACCACTGTAGGTGTTTTGAAAGCAATGTTTGGAGTTTTGACCCCTAGATACCATCTAGGAAAATGAAGGTGCCTTGCTCAAATATGCCGTGCTTTCAGGAAGCTTGTGATGTAAAATTTACAAGTCTTTCCATCATGTACAAATGCTATGCATTACTTTCCAAAGTGACTCAGGCACACCTGAAAACTGTGCCCACGGTATCTTAAGAGTAGGAAAAAAAGCCCTTGAAGGCACTGTCATAAGTCTGGTTGCCAGTAAGATGACTGGCTCTCAAATACCAAGACCCAGAATAAAGGGGTACATAGAGGTAGGATTTTTATTCTTATTTTTTCAGACTTTTGTGACACAAAATTCAAGCACTATTCTCATCTAAATAACAATTGCATGTGTTAAATTTACAGATGCGCATAAGATATTTATGCTGCCACGCTTGGCACCTATCTGGAACTGCACTATATTTTTGGTAACTGCAGCTTGCTTACTATACATTGAGCCAGATTTGAACTGCCCTTTTCAAGTACTGCAGAAATGCAGCTACTACAGCACAGAGCTCAGCAGAGATTATCTCTTAAGGTGTTTATTCCACTTCTCTGGCTGACTTTTTCAGCCCTATTGAGCTCTCTATTGCCATACCCAAGAAATTCTGCTGGCTAAGTTGAACATGAGCCAGGAACATCTATTGTATCTGCAGCCAAAATACTGGCTGCACTATTCCTATGCTTATTCTTTATGGGATACAACAGAGAAAAATGTTGAAGAAATTCAAATCAGGTCTTGCAAAAAATATATTCGTAGTTAGCTCAAGAAATTATAATCTTGGAAGTACACAGTGCCTGCCAAAATGAATTCTGATTTCAGTTTCAGAATCTTAGGTGCATTTAAGCAGAGAATGATTTTGTTTTCAACTGAGAGCCCCTTTTATTCAAATATGAGTACCCAAATATGAGTTTATTTAAATTTAAGGCTGCTTTTTTTATTCAGTTTCTAGACTACTTATATCAAGCCATGAAACAGTTTTTTGTTCTTGTGAAAGCATATTTCAAACACTTGTCAGAAAGACCCTGGCACAGCTGCATCCTACAGATGTGCCACAAGCTAGTTCCCGAGTGCAGTGAAAGGGTAACATGCCATTTGGCTGATGAAATAGAGATTTCTAGCAAAGAGCCTTTGGGAACAAGAACTAGGAAGCTTGAAAATCAGATGAGGTAGAGTCAAACTGTGCATTACCATCTGTTTTAGCACTAATCTACTTGCATTGGCTAGGAGATGAATTCTCTTTCTTTCAAAAGGCATTTTATTCTGTAGGGTGTCTTCCTATACCCACTGTCAGACATCAAAAGTTTATGGGATTAAGCCATACCCTAAATTCTGCCAATCTTTTAGAATAAGACAATCTTATTGATCGAGTCTTACTGATTTCAGTAGTAGTGCTTCTCAGGTTAGACACCTTCCCAGCTAGCACCATCAGGCTCCAGCCTGTCATAAGTAACAAGCAGCATTCCAAAGGCAGTAATCATCTTTGAAATAATTAAGCTAGAAAAGACTGAAAGATGCAGAATACCCACACGATGCTGCTGGAGCTCCTGTTATCATTTTCATAGGTCAACTGACATATGTTTAAAATAATTACCTATCAGATAGTGGTGTTAAGTGATATTGCTTTAATATACAAACAGATACAGCTTATTCTCCTGTGCTTCTGAAAATACCCCCTAACATAAGACACATTCCACATCCAATGGGTTTTTCCTCTGACCTCTGAAGGGAAGAATTAGGATGGGTACAGTAAAGCCATGAGAAGGAACTCTTCCTTTCACAATATATAGTTCCAAGATTCTCTGATCCTGTTTGTTGTACATCCACCAAGACTTTCAAAGACAAGAATTTTCACCACTGGCTTTATGCCTTATTCTTTGTAGCTTCAGAGCTCCAAATGCTGAAAAGAATATTTTGTGTATGAAACTGTGCAGGCATGGCTTTGCTGTGACTTCCTATTGTGCTGAGGTACTGGTAATGGAAACTTTTACTACATTGCGTTCTTCTGAGCAACTTCCCTAGCTGTGGTTTTCTGCTATTCCCCTGATAAAAGCACCAGGGTGGTGAGAGTTTAGCAAGTATGTAAAACTCTCACATGAATTTGACACAAAAGCAAAACTGCACAAAACTGGAGACACACAAACTAGGTCATTTCTCATCTGTCGGCAGAGCAGGTGTTATGCTGATGCTTCATTTCAGTGTCTCCTTTGATTTAGTTCTGAAAGAGCTTTGACGGAATTAGAGAGCGCAATGGGAAATACCATGAAAACACCAAGAGCCTCCGAAGAGACAAATGTGCCGAGCCAAATGGGTAAGCATGCATTTCATTTCTTTCAAGAGACAAAGATGTTCAAAATACATGGTACATTCCTCCACGTCTTTCTTCATCCGCCTGACGTAGCTAAAGCATGCAAGTGCAAGACTGCTGTGAGAGAAAGAGGGCATCCATGAAACAGTGGTTATTTTTAGGTATGTTCAAGCTCTTTTTCCAAGAAGTAGTTTAATTAAAACCCCCAAATGTTAAAACCGGTATTTGCTGGTGCTCCTTGAAAGACATTCCTTCCAACCCAGAAAGCACTGAAGCGCTATTTCAGAAACCAGAAATAATGTATTTTGACATACTTGCATGGGATATTTTATACAAACTTGCTCTTGAAATTTAGGGTTGCTTCATTTAAGGTTAAAAACCTTCATGTTAAGCTTGCACTAAACCTGAAGTCCACTTTCAGACAGCTGCATTAAAAGCAGCGTACAGCCAACTTGTCGCTAGGTTTATCAATACAGGTTATACCAAAACACACATTTCCCAGGCTGAGCTGCCAAAGGAGGATGCAACACATCCACCCTCTGCATCCACATGTGAAAAAATCAGGTTGCAAAGCCCGCTCCGGAGCCTAGTAGTGGTCATGCATCTGCAGCAGAGGTCAGTGACCTGCTGCTTCCAAACTGCCAGTGAATAGGTGGGGAGTCAGTGCAGCCCCAGCTCTCACACCATGATACAAGAGACAGCGGGTACAAGAGCTGCAGTACATCCCCCCCACAAAGGTGAGGAAGATAAAACAGTTTTGATTGTTTGGAGTTTTGGGGGTTTTATTAGAGGGAGAAGGCATTAATCAAAGGTTTGGGGTTTTCCGTGACAGATGGTCTGGTTGGGCTGCTCATTATTGTAAGGATAGGGAATCAGCTTGGTTACATTAGTCCTGGAAGGGAGCCCAGCCCTGCTTTTGGCATAGCCAAGGACTAGCTGATATGAGCAATGAAGCGCAGACCAAACACTACAGAGGCCCATGACACGAATAGACAGTTTGTTGGGGTTTTTTTCGTGAAGAAGAGTGTCTTATGCTGACATTCCCAACAACTACTGTCACAAATACCATGGCCATCAAAATAGAGGCACGCACGCACTCAGAGCAGAGCCTTGGCGACAAACAGCGCAGTGAGGGGTCACTGCCACAGCTCTGATCAAGTCTGAATTGTTCCTGCCAGAAGTTAGGATTTAACAAGGTTAAAGCCAACTGCATTGCTTCTAGTGCTGTAAATAGAACATTCCCCTGAAACATAAGTCAGCAAACGTTGACAGCACAGGAATTGTATGGGGGAACTACCCATTTAGGAATTCAGGGCTCGATCTACTTGCACTCTTCTACACGTCTAGCACATCTGGAAAGGTGCTACGTTAGATCCTGCCAGACCTTTGGCTGTCATGTGGAGAGGGAACAAGTCTCACATAGCCGCAGTGGCATCTAACAAGGCTGTAGGGATGTCTCAGAGGTTCACACAGCTGAAATTGCACCAGATACCTATGTTTAAGCAGCTTTTTGGTCATAAAAATGATCAGAGCAATGGAACACCTTTCCTTTGAAGAAATAGTGAGAGAAGGCTCTGGGGAGACCCTATGGCTGTCTTTTGATACTTAAAGGGGGCTTATGTGAAGGATTGGGAGAGACTTTAGCAGGGCCTGTAGCAATAAGACGAAGGGTAATGATTTTAAACAAAAAGAGGGTAGATTTAAACTATATATAATAAAGAATTTTTTTACAATGCGGGTGGTGGAACACTGGAACAGATTGCCTTGTAGAAGCCCCATCCCTGGAAACAATCATGGTCAGCTTGGACCAAGCTCTGAGCAACTTGATCTAGTTGAAGATGTCCCTGTTCATTGCAGGGAGTTGGACTAGACACCTTTAAAGGTCCGTTCCAACCCAAACTATTCTATGATTATATGATTTAACAGCCTACTCAGCTCTTAGTCTGGATCAGACCAGCATCTTTCATAACGGCTTAGATGTTGCTAATTGAAATTGGGAATACAAACATCAGTACTGTCATCCAATCCAATAAAAACAGACTTTAGAAAAGGAACTTAGTACTAAAAGTTTATATTGGGGTTAATCCAATGAGTTTGTATCTATTTGTCTTCCTGAGCAGATCAAATTCCAAATTACATCTCCAAACATTGAGGATTTCCCCCAGGCCATGAAGAACCACCATTAAGTGAGGTGGAGGACCCAATCTACAGACTTAGAATAGTCCTAACAGTTATTAGAAAAAGCAGTGTGAATGTGTTCTTTAGACACCTATAAACACCTTGTGCTGCCCAAGATTTGCACTGAAAGCAAAACATGCTTCTTCACCTCTAGTGCATCAGTCTTGCTCTTGAGAAAGGAAACAGTGCATAAGCTGCACATCCCAAGGAGGCATTTAGACTCCAAATATGACTGCACAGGGCATCCCTGTACTCATAACAGAGCAGCTACAGCAGCAAGAGGTTATCAGCGGTTGTGAGCCCACCCTGTGCTCTTTCCTCCCTTTAGACTGTGAATCAAGGGTTAATCCTCACTGAGCTGCACCTGCATAACTCTCAGTTCCCAAGCTGGCTGGTTCAGATCTAATTTGGGTACAGCAGTGTGATTCTGCAACCACACCTTATGGCTGCTATAGAGACAGCCTCCCAGACACACACCAGTGCCCTCCTTTACCCTCTCTGGTACACACTCTGCCTATGCTCTCCCTTCTCTCTTACAGCGCTTCATAGTCCATTCACAGTGAATAATTTGAAGCATGCAGTGTTCAGTCTCACACTTTGCAAGACATCCAGGGATGCAGACATACAGAGCTAGCATGTATTTCATATTCATTTGCTACTCCTAAAAAAAAACCCCATCCAGATTTAACACCCAGATTCAGTGGAAATGAGCGTGCTTCGATCTTTCCACTCTGAATTGTTCCACTTGAGATGCAACCTACGCTCACCCTGCAGAGGAAAGGCTCTGTTAGGAAAACTCAGGTGAGCTTTCTATCTTTTATTACAACTTAAAAGTGTGGGGAGCTCATCAGATCAAATTAAATCACTGTGAAATTTGGGAGTGGTGAAACAATGTCATTTGTTTAGTCCCTGTTTCAAGGCTTTTGTGTTTGAAAGAAGCTAGTATGGGTTCTGTGAAATGTTGTAGAGTGGTGGGGTATTTTACATGACCAAAAACACCCAGTGAGGTTTGATTTAAATACCAATTAAAGTGAGAAGGTTAGAATGTCTTGGGTAGTACAAACCCCCTTTACTTTCACTCTAATATAACTACATGCAGTTTAAGGGGTAATGTTTGTATGGATGCAGCAGCCAACACTATGATTAATTCCTTCCTTTTCAGAACTACAAATTCATGTGCACAATTGAAACAAAAACTAATATAAAGACGAAAGTGTAAGTAAAGTAACACGGATCTTTCCAGAGTAGAGAAAAAATCATGTACCCTTCAGTGCACAACAACATGCAAAACACTGGTACGCAAGGAAGGAGAGCAGAAAAGCACTTGTTCTCCACCCTTTCAGAAGGGAAAAAAAGCACTTATAAATAAAGAGCATAAGTTCAAAAACACCACTGCTAAAGGCATTGTCATTAAGCTAAAAAAAAAAGGCTTTCTGTTTCCAACTGCTGTCTAACAATCTGCTACAAGAAATTAGGCAATGGCACTTTATCCCTATTCTGCAGTTCTTACAGCATACCTTCTGGCATATTTTTCTTATAGTCCTGGGTGAAGATCTTGCTTTGTTGAAAAAGATTCAGCACCAATACCTAGGTCTTGTTAGCCTCAGCTACCAAGCAGTTTCATAGACAGAGAAGGTGTCACTTTTAGTGCAGAACAGGGAAGCAATCAAAGGTATGCTTAGCGCAGAACTTCTTCAGTATAGCTGAACTAATTGAATAATAAGTTACAGTAGACTAATCATAGCAATTGGTTGATTAATACAAAGGTACTGGGCTAGTCCTGTTTAATTCAGTGACACTAATCAACTGAGAAAACCACAGCAATACTGATACTAAACACACTCTCAAACTGATAAATGTCTATTCTAGAGTCATCTATGCATCCATAAGGATGCTCACTTATTGTGTCGTGGGGCTACTTTAATGGGTAAAGGCCAGCAAGACTTACAGTCATTTTGATTATTCAGGTAAAATGACCCACTACTTTGCATAACACAGGTCCCTATAACATAACAACAAACAGCTACTCAAAGTCAACTGAGAAAACACTCGTTTTAACCTAACATTTTCTGTAACATTTACATTGATATCATCACTGCTGTAAGGATAACAAGCATAAAATCTTTTCTCTTGAAACTATTTCTTTCCTGCAGACTTGCATGTTTCCTTCAGTCTTTCATTATTATCACTGTGAGTTATTCGTAAGGCCCTGTGAGACAGAGGCTCAAAACAGAATCAGTCTTAGCATTCAGTCAGGATGCTGCTTCTAAGTTTCCCTAAAGAATTGTCTTCCTTAAAGACAAGTTGATGAGGAATTTGTATTAAACAAGAAAATATAAGATGCAGCAGTGTGTCTATCTCTCAGGGCAATTTCATTCTTTCCTTCCCTGAATTCATTCCCATTTTTGCATATGTTGAGCTGCACAGAGTGTGCAAGTGCCTAAATCAATCTATATCTGCATACATTCTCCTAGGTGGTATTACTAAGGAACAAGGTGCTGATCCTGCTGAAGGCAGAGGGAAAGCTTTGTCTCCCCATGTGCTGGTAAAGCATACTGCAATGTGCAGAAGGAAGAGACTCGCTTCCAAGAGAAATGCAGGCAGTGTATTGCACAATCCCTCTTGCCAGGACTTCTGCATTTACTGGGCACCACAGGCTCCTGCTGGATGAGGAGCTCTTGATGGTTTTGTAGTTCCCATCTTGTGCAAAGTGCCTCCTCCACCCTTCAGAAATCCAGGAGACCACCAAGTGTCCTACACAATGCTGCAAGGCCCAGAGTCATAGAATCATAGAATCATAGAATAGTTAGGGTTGGAAAGGACCTTAAGATCATCCAGTTCCAACCCCGCTGCCATAGGCCGGGACACCCCACACTAAACCATGCCACCCAAGGCCTCATCCAACCTGGCCTTGAACACCGCCAAGGATGGAGCATTCAAAACCTCTCTGGGCAACCCATTCCAGTGCCTCACCACCCTCACAGTAAAGTAAAAGGTCATCTTATCTCTTTACTGGCCTCAGTTCTGAAAGTTGTGGTTGTACAATGATTTGATTATAAACACCCATGTTGCTGCTCTTCTTTAATTGAAGATAAGGGCATCATGTGCTACCCTTAGTTATTACCTCCCCCTCAATGAGGAAGATCAAAGCATGCTGGCTGTTCATCAAGCTAATTTTTAAGTGATGGGAAATGGGCAATAATGGCCACGCTGTCATTGTCCTTGATCTAAACTAATTTCAGACATTTGAAAACTATCAGTGGTGTTAAACGATGTAACAATTCAATATGCATCTTCCTTTCCTCAACTGTACTGCATTAGCTTGGCTCAAAATTGTAGCTGAAGGCATTTAGAGACAGTGGCATTAATAAAACTGGGTTACTTCCTAATACTATAAATACTAATTTTGCTAGTTTCAAACTGAATATGTCCTTTAAATATGGTAATTACTAGAAAAACAGAGGTCTAAATTTAGTTGCTTACAATTAACCAAATGACTTGCTTCATTTCTAGTATCTTCACATTCTTATAACGTTACAGGCTCATCTTTAGCTCTTTATGTTTACCAAGTGACATTTCAGAGTGAGATTTTTTCCCCCATTTGACCTACCATGTAAAATGTAACATATATAAAGAAAAATCCATTTCTGCTTCAGAGCTTTGTCTTGGTTTACGTGACATTTTCTTTCTTCTTTAACAGGTCAGGAGAGTGATTTCCTTGCTGTCCTCTATGACTATCCTTCATCAGACATCAGCCAACCTATATTTCATGTAGGGGAAAAACTACGTGTGCTATCAGAGTAAGTTAACCCCTTTCTTTGGCTTTAAATCAGGTTTTGTTACAATTGATGCAAAGCTCTGTTATGTGCATGTTGTCCAAACTGGATGCACTTCAGCAAAATGAACTGAGTTCCGAATTTGCAAGGAAGGTCACTTAGTCATGGTGCAAATTTCCCTATAGTTTAAGGAGTTGGGGTTTCAGATTGTTCTTTGATCCTTGCATTCCTCTGACACGGTTTCTGAAGGTGGATTCAGGCTCTGTTCTAAAGTAGGACTCAAAAAAGAGTACTGCTTTGAAAAATAATTTTGAGAAAGTATCACCCCATGTTAGCGGAAAACAGAGTGAGAGCAAAATCAGTTTGAATCATATGGAAAAAGAGCTTTCTATCCAAATTTCTCTATGTCAATTGTATCTCACTTTCTCTCTCATCCTTCTTCTCTAACAGCTTTTTATGATGAGGTCTTAGAATTTCACCCTAAGGCAACTCTAACAAATATAAATTAAAAATAGTGGATTTTTTTCTTTCTCAAATATTTTAATTGATTCTACCTTTTCTTAGTGTGAAAAAAAAAAAATAGGTCAAAGATTTCCCAGGTAGTTCCACTCAATAATTAAGAAGCCCCAAAAGGAAGTAGGGTTAAGAGCACTAGTTCAGATTGACCTTAAGCATTGTGCAGACAATGCCACACAGGAGTAAGTACGCTTCTTGAAAAATGGAAGCCAGCAGCCCTGATATTCTTTTATGCACAACTTATACTGGCACACAGTGACCTCCTTGAAGTTACTCAGCCCCACAGTCGTTGTTTGCACTGATTAAACAGAAATGAAAGGCTTCATTTTTGCAGCTGGTGGAGCAGATGGATTCAAGGGGAGATCAGACACATCCTAGCGGAAAAGTCATCCAAGGATTTCTAAATTCATAAAGAAAATTCTCTACCCGAGGAAATCAAATAGTCAGAGAACTGAGTACTCAAAGAATCACAGACAATTGATGAATCCTTGGACTCAGCTCCAGGTCACTATTACCCACAGTGGCCTTTGTCAGCAATAAGATACAGGGCTATGCAGACCTTTGGTCTGACCCAGAATGGCTGCAGTTATGTTCTGCTGACAAAGTGCTTTCCCTGCCTCCCTGAACCTAGAGGTCACAAGGCTCGTACAGTACCACTAGATGAATTTTCTGCTGATGGAGAGGTTCCCTAAACCAGGGGAATTCTTCTCTGGTAACTTCAAGCTGTTTCAACCTTGCTGCAGTTTGCGTAACACACACAACATGGCACAATTGCTTTAGCTTGGAAATTCCAGGTTAAAGCCTCACTTCCAGCTTTCATCACCTATAAGCCCTCACAACACCACATAACTACATATGCATGTATCAATGGGAATTATATCTGTGGCATATCATATGCATACATGTGCTGCATAGTGTGATCTACTGGATGAAAAGCTTCGAACAGAACCAGGCTTCTGTAGCAGCAGTTTTTATCATGTTTGTCTGTTGTGCAGTGATCAAGAGCTTCTCCTAATAGTAAATAAGAGTCAAAGCAAGCCTGGATGGGAACTTTCCTCTTCCTATTTTGAATTGGCTTGTTCACAGAAGACAAGACGCTCCAATGGTCTATGCAAAGCACAGTGACCTGAAGGACCTGTTCTTCTCTGCTGGGTTATGCGCTGATGGTAATAGGAACTGTTTGCCTGCACTCCTGCTGCACATAGGCTGCAGGCATAATCTTCTCAAGTAATTCAAAGAAGCAAAGGCAGTGGAAGTGAAGAGTGGCATGGCAGACATGACCACAGCATGGGTGATGAAGAGTCTCCACAGAGGAGACAGCATAAGCAGGCAGCACGTGCTGCTTTTGTAATGGCAGCTTTACAGCCTTCTACCAAAGCAATTACATGTAACGGCAACCAGCCCCACCAGTCCTGGCAGAAGCATGATATATGGATCCCCCGTAGAAAACACAACTCCTCACAGATATTGTGACTGCTCTGGCTCAGCACGGTTAGACAAGCACCACTGGCAAAGTGTCTCACTCTCCACATTTGCCCTGCTCATGGCAGGGGGGTTGGAACTAGATGATCTCAAGATCCTTTCCAACCCTATTCTATGATTCTATGAACAACTGCATTTAAGTGGCAGTAGTCAAACCAAATGCCCTCCAATGATCTCCCCAATCTACATAAGTTAGGTGGCTCCTGCCCCATGACAGATGTGATGCTTTAAGACTTTTAATCATCATAGGGGTTTTTCAGGATTAGCAGTATTAGTTTGAAGGGAGGGAGATGCTGGGATTATCAGGGGTTTTGTTACTGCAGTTCTTGGTTCTGTTTGAGAGAGTTGTAGGGAAAAACACCCAAAATAACCTAAACATCTTATACATCATTTCAGGTCAGCTGGAAACCCACAAGCAAAACATGTGGGGATCTGAAATTTCCAGCTCTGAGCACTAGACACTTCCCTTTTTCCCCTTAGCATATACACTCTGGACCATGGTCCCAGCAGCTATAACTCAGAAAGTAAAACATAAGTGTTTTCACCTCAGTTGTTTTGACATATGCTCAGACTCTGGTCTGAAGTCCAGGCATTATTTGGGAGCATTTATATGAACCTCCACAAAACCAGCATTCAAACACAAGCAGTATTACTCGGATTCAAACTCTTACAGTAAAAGATGTAGAGAGCTCATCAACCATCAGCATCCTTGCACTAATTGCTAAATCTCCACAGCATCCCTGTGAAAATACATGTTACTGTGCCCTCCCTGAGGGATTCAAAAGGCAAAATCACCATTCAGTATCACAGCAAGAACCTAAGATATATCATTGAAAAAACGTACATTTAGTTACCTAGTTTCAGCTATGTGATCTTATTTATTGTAGTTTGGTCAGCAACTCACTGAACAGAAGGAAAAGAGCAAACTATGACCCTGTTAGACTGAAAACCTGTTCCCAGGCAGACAGGGTGCTGAGTATCTCTAACCTGATGTTCCAGGAGTGACTACAGGGCTATCCAGACATAGCATACCCAGTCATAAGCTGGATATCCTGGATACCAATACAAGTCTAGCTGTGGGAAGGCAAAGCACAGCATGGTTTAACCACTGAATATTTACCCTTCCTCTTTTAACTACAGAAAAAATATTTTATTACTGATGTAATTTCAATGGAACAAATGGAGCTTGTTTCTGTGTCCAAATTTAATCCTGATGTAGTTTTAGAAATGGAACTATCTTAAATGAGACAAACTTGGGTCCCTTTCTGAATACGTAGATTCAGCAACGAAAACAGAAGGTTACAGGCCAATCTGTATGTCTGAACTAATGCCTAAAATGAGGACAAAGTCTGAAAGTACATCTGAAAATATCCCTTCTCTTGCTTTCACACAGTGAAGGAGGCTGGTGGAGAGTCCATTCCCTCACAACAGGCCGAGAAAACTATATTCCAGGAAAATATGTAGCAAAGGTTTACCACGGGTAAGTAAATGCATTTCCTATGGCTTTTCAACACTACGCTTCTATATATACAGTGCTGATCAGTTATTCAGTGTCTTAATCAGAACAATGCCAATAGTGACTAGGCAGACAGAAATTTTATTTATTGACAGTCTAAAATAGTTCCTTTAAAATCTCAGAACATCAAATCAACACCTAAATTTAGATTCTATGAAAAGGAAAATCCTAGTTTTAAATGCTGGAAAGGGTAAAAAGAACCCCTCAAATGTAATATATTTTAAATACTTCTGTTGCAGGGACTGATCTCTAATTTAAAGACATTACTTAAAAGACCCTATTTAGAAAGAATTTTTAATATTTGCAAAAAGTAAAATTTAAGCTAGAGTTGCTCATGAAAAAAACGGACCAAAAAGAACAAATAGTAAGACTAATAAGCCATTCAGGAATGTAAACTCTCACACTGGAAAAGTTAAGGGTGGTTCAGAGGTTTCTTGTTGCCCTAGACATCAGTCAGAAAAAAAAACATTAAACACACTTAAAACCTTTCTGGCAGATGAACTGCAAACTTCACTGTGATTTATGAAAGCACTCTAATTTTAATATACTTTTACATCCTCCTGAAATAGAGATGCTTTCACAAAGACAAGGCACAGACACAATGATGGAAGCTACTTTCTGAAGCTTCCCCAAGACCATTTGGCTGATAGCACACTGAATCAAACACACAAGAACAACTTTAAAATAAAGTGCCAGTAACTCCTGCTCCAGCCGAGCAAGATCATTTACACCGTTAGATACTACCTGTGTCTACAGCAGTGCACCAAGCTATGGTGAAAATCTAGGGCTAATTTCACTTTCCCTTATCCACAAAGCCAATTTACTTAACTGGCTGTTTTTCCCCTTAGCATAAGCAGAATATCTGTATTGTGTATGGGTTTATTCACCATAGAATCAAACATATTTTTGGGTTAACAAAAAATGGTTTAAATGAAAAAGAGGAACTTAAGTAATGCAATATAGCACATGGATGTGTCCCCAGTAATTCAGATCAGGGCAGCTTGAAAGGTTTTGTTTTCCCTAAATCCAAACCTTATTCACTCTTCTCTAGTCTCACAGAAGTTAATGGAACCTCAAAAAGAGCAAGGTTTTCTCCATAAACTGGGAAAATATGCCTGGACACAGTTGAGAGAATAACTATAGAAAGCTACAGTGTTGTTTTTGCAGTCACTTTTCCTGGCTAATACTGCACGTTCACAGCCACATGCTGCTCTCTGTTTCACTGCTGTCCAGACTTCAGAATTTGTTTTTTCCTGCTTCACAGCTGGTTATTTGAAGGGTTGGGAAGAGAAAAAGCAGAAGAACTTCTATTGCTACCCAACACCAAGGTCGGCTCCTTCATGATCAGAGAGAGTGAAACCAGGAAAGGTGAGAAAATATCATTTTTAGCCTTTGATCTCAGACATTAACAGTTTTACAGCTCTTTAATTCACTCATTGTCCTGCTTCATATGGATCAGTCCAAAACCAGAAAACGTACGCACTGGAAAGGCAAAGGTACTCAGTGCAGCCTACCAGTCTTCACCAGTCAGTGCTGGCAACAGGGTTAGCAATGGCCATGGAAAGTTCCACAGGCATTAGCACAAAAAAGACGCAGTTGTTCAAACACTATTATTTACTTTGGTCTCATGCAAAGCTTATTATGCAGTGGGACCTTTCAAATGGAGGAAAAGTTGCAGATTTAACTTAGTCCATGAAAGATTGCCTGAAGAAGCTATAAAACACACACTGAGCAGTGGGGTGGTTGATAAGTGAAATTCTTATATAAACAGGTTGTTCTTCTATTTACTTTTAAAAAATGACATGACTTCAATTTCACTTTCTTTCATAGCAATTCTGTTGCTACATGGGAACTCTATTGAATACACTTTACACTTCAATGCTCTTCAATGGGAATACATCTCTTGAGCAACGTGTCGTGTTCCCTTTTCTTGAAGCACCAGAACACATGCTAATATCATGATACTACAGTCAGAAGGGAATAATAAACCATCTACCCTGATCTCTTCCACACCACAGGCCAATTACTGTCATAATAGCTATCCTAAATTGAAAGAAATTACGGATCAACCTTCAATCCTTACCAACCACATGCTGAACAATAGTTTTAAAACAAATAGTTTTAGACAAAGAAACAGGCAAATTCAAGTCCAGATTCAATCCAAATCTCAGGCCCTGATGTCGGGCACTTTGTTCTCTTTGTTATACTTAAGTATAAATATGAAGTATACTATATAAGTAGAAATTAGGATGGCCACTCAGTTTTTTCCAGATCTTTCTGGAACCTTTTGGATCATTGCACCACATCTAATATCTGGTGTTGGTCACTGGTTTCCATCCAGAATTAGGGCTCTACTTTGGTGTAATGAGCTATTCTCTTTCTCCAGGGTTATATTCCTTGTCAGTGAGGCACAGACAAGTAAAACATTACAGGATCTTCCGCCTTCCAAA